>NC_138048.1:81681406-82406406 GCF_964194185.1 Rhinolophus hipposideros
ATGTTGAATTTTGTCTTGGTTTCTGTCACCTGCCTAGCAGAAGGACTGGCTCTAGGCTAAGCCCACCAGATTGGAAAAGTGAATGGAGCTGAAACTTCTTTTAAAAACTAGTTTGGTCTGGCTTAAGGGACTGAGACAACAGGGGCTTTCGCGACTTGGAAGAATTTGGACCAAGTAGAAAGCTGACAGTGTTCTATATTCAAATCTCCGTGAAGTCTTTAAGATGTAGGACAGAGCTCTATGCGCCTTTTAAAGGGCCTATACTTGCCTCTACTTCGAGAAAAGTGTTGTAATTTATAATGACTTCATTCTCTGTAGGAAAACATTCAGGGACAATCACCTTCAGGCTCTTTCCTTCAGAATTCTAGGACTGCAACAGAGGCGATTTTAAGAACAACTTTTCAGAAAAGCATCACTCTTGAAGACTTCTTGTTAAGCATCTGTGGTGTTGGGAAAAGGGGCCTGGATATTATGTAGCGATTTTTCCATCATCAGGCACCTTACATTTACTATCTAGCTAAATTTCCCCCACAATCCCATAAGACCGTTTTAATTATCACCATTTTAAAGAGGAAGAAATTAAAACTCTGAGAGGTCAAATACTTGTCTAGGACAGAACAGTGCGCATTTGAATCCAGGGCTGTTCTAACTCCAAGAACATAAACAATGTTACCTTCTGTTTGAAATTTGAAAAAACAAACAAACAGGTGTTTTGTGTTTTTTGTTTGTCTGTTTGTTTTTTCTGATCTTTTAATCTACCTGGTTTCTTTTCAAATGCTGGCCATCTGGCTGTTATTCTCTCCATCACAGATTTTTTCCTTTGTATAATTAGGTCTCTCAAATTCTGAAAAAACTTGAAGGGTAGTAGAATATGCCATCCCAAAATATGCCACTTTGGCATATTGATTATTTTGAGCTGGAGGCAGTTGAGATGAAGCAGATATAAGAAAAGCTCTCTGCCCTTCCCCTATTTGCCTAAAAGCAAGATATAAAATTGTAACAGTCCCTCCGCTCCCCTCTCTACCAGGAAACACAGCAGTTAATATCCAGAGACAATTTTAGACCCTTATCAGCCCAGAGACCACCAGAGAAATCTACATAAGACGTCTTGCTAAAACCAGCCCTTATCTACCATCATGTTGTTCCTTCATACATTTGTCTTCCCACAATTTGCAGCCCTAGAAACTCCAAGTTCTTTTCCTTTATCTTGTCACTTCTCTAAAAATGTATTGTTCTTTTATTAAGCTGCTATATAAGCCCAAGTTCTAAACACCCCATTTGAGTTACTCATAACTGAGTATTCCCTTGTATGTATGCATTGTACATATTAATCAACTTCTGTTTGTTTTTCTTGTTACTTTTTCTCTTGTCAGTCTAATACACCGGGCCTCAGCCTGAGAACCTAAGATGAGCAAACATGTAAATGACCACTGGTGTGGTATAGTAACGGAAGGTTTACTTCAGGGGACAGAAGACCTTATGCAAGTCACCTGATGAAACTATTAGCTTTGTTTCTTAACATTGAAGGTGAAAATAACAACAATAACCATAGTCAGCAGCCAAAATATGCAGCCCCCAAATCTTAGTGTTCTAAAGCCACAAAGTGAATGTTCGCTCATGTGCCATGTTCATTGCAGAACCACTGCTGGGGTGCTGGATCTTAGTTGTACTGACCTCGGGACCCAGGTCAGCAGATGTTTCCAATCCCCAGGACTAGAAAGAAGAGATTATATTAGTTTTTAGGGCTGCTATAACAAAATACCCCTATTGGGTGGCTTAACCAAGAAAAAAATGATTTTCTCACAGCTCTGGAGGCTGTTGCCAGCAGGGTTGGTTTCTTCTGAGGCTTCTCCCCTTGGCTTAAAGATGGTCGCTTCCTTGCTGTGATCTCACCTGTGATTTCTCTGTGTGCACACTTCTCTGGTGGCTCCTCCTCTTCTCATAAGGACACCGGTTCTATTGGACTAGGTCCCACCCTAATAACCTCATTTAACTAAATCACCTCTTTAAATGTCCCATCTCCAAATATAGTCATATTGAGGGGTTGGGGCTTCAACATATGAATTTTTTGTTGTTGTGGTGGGGGGAGCAAAATTCAGCCCCTAAGCAGAGTGTGTGTTTGCTTCAATCCCATAACCTTACTCCCATTTTTAACCTGCTACAGAGGCTGCCTTTTAAAGTCTGACAATGTGAGAATGAAAAAAGAAGTATCCAAAAGCACACGCCACACAAACCTGAGATACAGAAAGAAATGGAAACACACCCATGGTAAACTCACCCCTTTTCCATTAAGTTTTGTTTATGCCTCAACGGAGAAAAATTTCAAAAACATAAAGGGCAAAGAGGAACTTGTTAAACTTCTCCAGAGACACAGCTGAGTGCAGTGAAAAACATCCCCTTTAACTAGGCTTTCTCCTTCACTCACTCAGGGCCTTGTCCAGTGGGGTCCATAAAAGGAGGATATTGCAGAGTTGAACGTGATGTGAAAGTTATGAAGATGTCTTTTTAGACTAAACCAGATGTCATTTCTCAAACACAGAAATATGAACCAGCTTACATATATCTCCTCATGAAACTAGCTTCTCCATACTATTAAGACAGGGATACAAAATCGATACAGTTAGAAGGAAAACATTAAATCTCTAGCAAAGGAGAGATCTTTAATGTTTTATTGGAAAAACACTGTGATACTTGAAAGATCTGAAATTGGCTCTCTTTTCAAATAACCTTTTGGAAGCTTGCTCATTTATGACTACAAAATTTACCTTCACTGTCTCTGCAGAACATCAAATGGTCTTGTCTCTCCTGAGTGTCAAGAGGTTGTTCTCCTTTCTTACCACAGCTCATTGTTCGGGGTTGGGGTCGGGGGGTCCTATGCTAGTCTCACATAGGAAGAAGGCCAACAATTGTGATGTGTATGGAATAGAGAGGTGGTAGTCCCAAGCTCCCGGCTGAGGAAGACGTCCCTCCAGCCTTCCTGCAACACAATTCTGATAAAAGAGCAGTTTCCTTTAACATTTTTAGTTTGAAAAAAATTCTGAGACTTTGATTTTATTTTCTATAGTATGTTCAACCAGACACAACATATGAGGGTGCCCTTTGGCTGGACATGTTTTTCTTAGAGATTATTAATAGTTGTAGTAGACAGAATAATGTCACCCACCCCCAACAATGTCCCTGGAACCTGTGAATACGTTCCCTTACGTGGCAAAAGGGACACTGCAGAGGTAAATAAGTTAAGGAAGTTGAGATGGGGAGATTATTTTAGATTATTCCCGGTAGGCCTAATGTAATCACAAGGGTCCTTATAAGAGGGAGGCAGGAGAGTCAAGAGTACGAGAGAGGCTTGATGATGCTATGCTATGCTGCTGGCTTCGAAGATGGAGGAAGAATCTAGGAGCCAGAGAACGCAGCGGTCTCTAGAACACGGAAAGAGTCTCCTTCATTGTCCCCAAAAGCAATGCACGCTTCCATACTCTTGATTTTAGGCCAGTGAAACACATTGCAGACTTCTGATTATCAGCTTTGTAAGATAAATTGGTGGTGTTTTAAGCCACTAAGTTTATAATAATTTGTTAAGGTAGCAATAGAAAACTAATAAAAATGTTAAATCCATGTAGACCCCAAATGGGGACTGAAATAGAAAAGTCTGTCTGCTTTATATTTACTCCACTTACGATATAAATGATTCTGCGATGTATTAATTCTCAAATCCTTTTTCCCATCCCAGGTCATGTAGGGCGCTTCAAATGGTCCAAATAAGCCACAGGTAGATTCTGACACTACTTCTTGCCCTCTCTTCTTTTATAAAAGACAAAGACAACATGGTTCAATCAGCTATGACACAGTATCGCATTTTCATGTTGCTGACTTGACCTTTGGGCTCATCCCAAACATGTCCTGACTGGCTTGTTATAATCGTGCGTCTTTCTTATGTGTGAGCTTCTGACTATCTGTTGTTCATTCATTCTCTCTCTCTCTCTCTCTCTCTCTCTCTCTCTCTCTCTCTCTCTCTCTCTCTCTCACACACACACACACACACACACACACACACACACGCACACACACACACACACACACATCTTTTGGGAAAATGTGTTTATCACTGTCCCAATATTTCAGCATAATCACTTAGGGCACAACTAAGTAGAGGCCACACTCATTGTGACCCAAGCATTTGTGACTCTGCACTGACCCTCAATAGACTTGTTCATTCAGCATATTTATTAAGAACTCAGATTCTGGAGCCAGACTGTCTGGGTTCAAATCCCAGCAATTTCTCTTGCTAGCTGTGTGACCTGGAATAGTCGTACTAATTATTATTTATTATTATTATTTCGTCTCATCTCATTATGTTTAAAATGGGAACGATAGGAATAGCCACCACACAGGGTTGTTTATGAGACTTACATGGACAGATTATAAAACGTCCTAAGAATAGCAACTGCCAACAATCCTGCAAAAGTGAAGAGAACATGGCCCATCCATGGATTATTTACTAGAAGGAGATTCAGGTAAGAAAACCACGGCAGTGTGACTCAATGGACAGGCTCTGGGAGAACACAAGAGGGTGCAGAACCTGGGTGGGGTGGGGAAGGTATGGATAATAAGGCTACTTAAGGTAATCAATCCCTCCGCGGAGACATGGAAGATGAGAGGAGTTGGCCAGGTACCTGGAGGAACTGAGGGAACAGTCTATGATGTGGAGCAGGCATAAAACAGAAACAGTGCTTTGGGCTGTAGAAATTAAGTCAAAGCATGTTCCTGCAGGATGGATAGGACGCGCACAGGAAGGGCCGCATCTTGGGTTAGAAGCAATTCTCTCCTGATTTACTGGAACCCAGTTTTCAGTACAATATTCAAATTCAAGATCATCATTCCTAAGCAATAGAGACTCAGTGGGAATCCACGCTCCTGATTCTTACATGACGGAAATTATGTATCTCACAAACAGGCCACCATGATTAAATACAGCCAAGCATGTCAGAAATGCTCAACAAACACAAAATATATCATTTCATTTTTTGAAAGAAAAATGTCTTGAAGGACCACCTTGAAATCTAGATGAACACTCAGTCATGTAATAATAAGAAAATCACAATTTAATGTTATTTATAAATGAGTTCTACAGAGCAAAATTTCTAGAAGTTTTCAACCCTGGTTGGATATTAGAATTACTTAGGGAGCTTTTGACAATTACCTATTCCCCGGCATCATCTCAAACCAATTAAAACAGAATATCTATAGAGGGGATCAGTTCATTGGCATGCTTTAAAACTTTACCAGGTGATGGTAACATACAGCCAGGGACGAAAATCACTGATTTAGCACTATCTGCCAGATTTTAAAGCATTTTGAAATACTCCCAACTTTTCTATTAAGTGATCTATTCCAATTTAGATTACTGTTTGAACCCAAATTTGTTGGCAAAAAGTGCAGAAATAATCGAGCTCTTAAACTGGTAAAATGGGAGCTATCATTTCAATGATTACATTGATTTTGAGGTTTGGAATGTCTTTTTGCCCTCCTGTATACTCATAGTCAAGTTACTGTTTTTTTAAGTCACTTTATTTTGTTTTTAAAGATAACTTTAGGGGTTGTTTTGATAATACCACTCTGACATTTTATTGTATGGTTAACCTGAAAGCACCATTAATGGGAGATGGACTGGATGCATTTATGCACTCACTTATTTTGAAGACAAAAAAAAAAAATGCATGTATGTCAGTCAAGAAACAAGTCACAGGCTGCAGAAAAATGTCCTGCTGAACAGAAAATTAGGCAATGGGCAACAAACAAAGGGCACCATAATGGAAATCTTTCAAGCTTGAATTAGGTTACTGACTAATGGGAATCCTGCAGGGAACAGTGATAAGGGGGCTGGATGTTTATTAAAGAACTACTCATGCAAATTACCTGACTGACTGTGTTGCTGGCACGACCACTAAGATCCCCCTGATAAGGCAAGACCTAAAGGGCAGCAGCCATTAAGCAATTCAGATGCAGAAGCAGCTGAAAAGAAAGTAATTACGAATTTTCTTTACATGAATTCCAGGAGGAGAACTAGCCGTTATTTTTTTTTTTTAAGATACTTTGGCAAATATGCCTTAAGAAATTAGACCTGGTTGACAGACAATTTAAAAAGGATCTTTTATTTAGTGTTCACCTACAACAGTGTGATGCGCAGTGACGCAGGGACACCTGTAATCAGTAGTAAGCCGGCTGACTGCTAGGAGTTAGCCAGAGCGCAGTGCAGGACAGAAGCTCCTCAGTCCCTTTTCTGAGTCATATACCAGGGGTGCCAAATAAATGTATACACGTCTTGAGAGATGTTATCTCTGCTCAAGCATTAGTTCACCATAATCAGAAGTGTCTGGACCCTGGTGGTAACCACTTTGAGCACCTCTTGTAACTGCAGAAGTCAAACTTGTATTCATCTTTTGTTATTTGTATAAATTGAGTATTAAAATTAATACAATTTTTCCCTTTCTTAAAATGTGTATATATATTTTTGGAACGCTCTTCATATATATATATATGGCGTGTATATATGGCACATATACATATATATATATTTTTTCATTTTTCTCTCTCAAAATTTCTCCCTTGGGGCCGGCCCGGTGGCTCAGGCGGTTAGAGCTCCGTGCTCCTAACTCCGAAGGCTGCTGGTTCGATTCCCACATGGGCCAGTGGGCTCTCAACCACAAGGTTGTCAGTTCAATTCCTCGAGTCCCGCAAGGGATGGTGGGCAGCGCCCCCTGCAGCTAAGATTGAACACGGCACCTTGAGCTGAGCTGCCGCTGAGCTCCCGCATGGCTCAATTGGTTGGAGTGTGTCCTCTCAACCACAAGGTTGCCGGTTTGACTCCCGCAAGGGATGGTGGGCTGCGCCCCCTGCAACTAGTAAAGGCAACTGGACCTGGAGCTGAGCTGCGCCCTCCACAACTAAGACTGAAAGGACAACAACTTGTCTTGGAAAACAAAAAAAAGCCCTGGAAGTACACACTGTTTCCCAATAAAGTCCTGTTCCCCTTCCCCAATAAAATCTTAAAAAAAAAAAAAAAAATTCTCCCTCATTAAGAGAAGGGAGAAAATGCTCCAGTTTCTATAAGGAACACTTAACATTCATTTATTCCATCTGTAGTTAGTGAGTTGTTTCCTGGTAACTCACGTCTTTCTAGGCCCTGGGTGTGTATCGGTGATTTGAACACACCTGTGTTCCTAAGAGAAACTTAAAACAAACATGAAGCAAATAATGACCACACAGTGTAGGGAAAATCGAGCTTCAGTGGAAAAGTACGCATTGTCTAAATCCAGCACAACTTCTGGGTTACCTGGTCTAGCTGTTCCTTGCCTTTGAGCTATTTTACAACTTTGTAAATGGTAGATAACTGATAACAATACAAAACAATCCTACAGACAAGCAAACTCTGTCCTTCCCAGTAGAGGTTTAATTGACTTCTTGCTTCACTATGGGAGAAGTTATTTTTACCTCCATTTTCACATTCATTTCAATATTCCTATAAATATGTGTTTTCCAACTTTCTTGAGTGGCAATAACATCTTTGCTGGCTTTCTCAATAATGAGTCAAATAGAATCTTTAACATGTGTTTATTTGTAGATTGATACGAGAATTACTTTGTCCTATTTTAAATTAACTTTTAAAAGCAGACTCCCTTTCAATGTGGCAGATGGAGAAGGGGGTAGCAATATCCCCTCTGGCTCCAAACACATTAGACTTGTTGCGTAAACTTAAAAAAAAATGTGGATACATAGTCAAACGCAAAACTAAGAAAGGAAAACTTCTAGTTTCCAGAAACAAAGAAGGAACACAAAGCCATAGCTATAAGCCAGAGTTGAAATCCTGCAGCTTACAGAGAAACTGGGTGAGTGCAAACTTCACAGGTGGGTTTTTGTGTTTGGGCACGCCCAGTACGTGGTGGGAAGGTGGAAAGGGTCTGATCCGTAGGGCTGGGAGCCAGAAATAAGTCATAATACTTGTGAATGAGTGAGAGGAAAGTATTGCCAGCAGCC
Source organism: Rhinolophus hipposideros (assembly GCF_964194185.1). Lineage (NCBI taxonomy): Eukaryota > Metazoa > Chordata > Mammalia > Chiroptera > Rhinolophidae > Rhinolophus > Rhinolophus hipposideros. The sequence goes on from NC_138048.1 coordinate 81,689,441, forward strand.
TGTGTGTGGCCACATGGAGAAACTGAGTCATCATTGACAGACAGGGATCTAAAGCTGTGCAATATAGGTAAGAGGCCTGATTTTGAAACACTCACTTGATTAGAAACTTCAAGCCAAGAAACAGCTTAAAAACCCTGCTGAACCAGTAAGTCCTGTGATGATCCTAATAGAATGATTTTAGAATAGTTCAAGCAAGATATGCTGAGGGTTGAACTAGGACAACGGCAGTAGGGGTCTAGAAAGGTGGAATGAAGTCAAGAGCTCTTTAGAAGGTTACACTACTGGGACTAACCCAGACCAAATCAGGGAAAGAGAGAGAGTTGTGTATAATAATTCCCAAATTTTTGACTCCGTGAACAAGTGTGATTAATAAGAATGAATAGAGAGAAAGAGTGAGAAAACACCTTGGGGTAGGGATAGAGGTGATGATAGGTCCAGTTTTGTGTTTGGGTCATGTTGAATTTTAGGTTTAGGTGGATATGTCCAGAAAGCAGGTCTGCGACTCAAGGGATGATCCAGGATAGAGACAGAAATTTGGAAATCAGCAGGTAATAATAGGAAGGATGAGATTTCCCAGAAAAAGTGTCAAGTGAGAATTAAAGAGGAACAAAGATAGCTCTGAGGAACACAACCATTGAAGGGATAAGTTGAGGTAGGGAAGCTCACAGAGCAAATTGAGAGACCACAGCCAGTGAAGTTGGATTTGAAAATGGAGTCATAGAAGCCAAGTTAGGAGTTTTCAATAAAAGACAAAAAATGATCAAGATTAGAATTGAAAAACCATCTACTAACTAGTATTGAAAAGTGGGAGGTAGTGGTGACAGCATGGTTCACTCTTCTGGTCTATTCCCGTACTGAGGGCCAATGCCAGATTTCAGTGGGTGAGGAGTAAATTCCTCTTTCCAGAGCCCACTGCCACTACACTTGACTTATTTCTCCCTAGGAAACTAAGACTCCCTAAAAAATCACTCTGTAAGAAATTTCTAACTCTCTAAGAAATCCCTCTCAAAAGACTGCAAGTTGGATAGGTGAATTATCAGCATTCCTTCTTTCATCCATTCAATAAATATTTATCAAACACTTGATATTATGAAGAAGTATGCTAGGCAATGGGATGTAAGAACCTGTAAGGCCTAATACTTAGGGGAAGGAGTTTAAACTAAGTAGGACCATAAAATCAATAGTTATGGCACAGGGCAGTCTGTGCACAGGCCCATTTGGAGGATGCCCTGTGATAGCCTGGAAGAGGAGTCAGAAAATGCACCTAAGAGAAACTGATTTCATGGAGTGAGTTTTCAATAAAAATAGCTAACATTTATGTAGTGCTTTATTAGGAACCAGGTTCTAGTCTAAGTACTAAACATGTACCTCATTTCATCTTCACAACAACCCCACAGAGTAAGCATTATCATGACCCACACTTCACAGACGAGAAGGTGGTACAGGGGTTGACTTGCTTAAGAGCCCACAGTTCAAAAGTGATAATACTGGGATTTACACCCAGGTACTCTGCTTCCAAAACCAGTGTCTTTTAAAAGATAGTTCAAAATTCTTTTGATGGATGAGATGGGAAGGGTTGTTCCTTTTCCAAAAAATGGAACGCATTAAGAAAAAGAAACATGGAGGAACATACACAGTTATGCTTGGTTTCACTCACAACGAGCCATAGGGAAAATTCTCTCATGGCTTATCTTCTTTGATCTAATTTCAGACTATGCCTTTTATTTTAAATTCAGTTTACAGATTTATTCTCTCAGCAGTCAGACCCTTTTCTAAGGAACTCCAGCCACCTTTACGCACCCAGCCCACAACAAGGACTTCTTTGCCTCTGCCAACACCTTCTGTTGTCTTCCATTCTGCCTAATTTGACTCCAGCTCTGACAATTTCCAAATTTTATTCTAAAACCTCTCTTCCATCTGGAGGGTGTGTCATCACTCTGGCAATCCTTCCAAAACTGTTAAACAAGGAAATAGAAACTTGATGGTTCACACCAGTGCTTTTCTTCTAAACTACTCATCTGTAAGTTCGACCAATGAAGAGTTGCAATTTGTTACTATCTAAATGCACTCATCATCTCCCTTTATTATTCAATGGCTATTCAATATTTATAACTCACAATTGACAGTAAAGTTGGCAATTGCCATTTTTCTTAATATGTAATCCTTAATTTCCACTTATTTATAACTATAAACAATATTTTAGATTCCAAACTTTATTGTTCTGTGTGGGCACAACTTACCCCTCATCTAAAGGATAACAAATGGGGACACTTTGGAGTGTAGAAGGGAGTTCCATTAACCATGATGCAGGGCAACAGGCTTCAACTGGAAATGTCCTAGGCAAACCAGGACCTATGGTCATCCTAATAACTTCCTAATAACCTACATAACCTCCATCTGTGTTGTAAAACTTCTAATAAAACAATGTTCAAAATGACCAGGATAATTGTAAGCAACAGATTTAAACTTGGAGAAATGAACTTAAAACTCACCATTCCTCCAATTCTATGTCTGTCCTTCCTAATCCACACAATGGCATACCCCACCTACCTGATAACCAGAGTGGATCATTTTTTTAATACCTCACCCAATACAACGAAGTATTTTACTGTATTAAAATACAACAAACATTTTATTACTGATTAACAAATAACCATTTGTTAATCGGTAACAAATGGTTATTTGTTAATCAGTAATATTTTCTTGATCTGTTATTTAGCTTTTAAACAATAATTTTAAAATAATTTGTTTTAATTTTAATGATAAGAAAATTCAGTAAAATATTTCGTGTATGAAATAAAATTTATACTTGCTAGATAAAAATAGCACACCTTGCAATTCACACTCTATGTAACTGTATTAAAACCCAGTCACAAATAAAAATTCAAATGGGTTTCACAGAGTGACAGAATTAAAGTAGCAGAAGTTGTTTTTTTGCCTTTAGAATCCATGTGCTATTATTGTTTCTTATGAATCTACTACTTAACACACAGGAATATAGAGTGCCAGGTTTTGGAGACATGCATTCTGCTAAACATAATATAAAACAATTCTTAACTTTATACACTGACTCTCAAAACAAGCACGTGTAGTTGACTCTGCACATCAGGGGTGAACTACATAACTTGAATTAACTAATATGTAGAACACAATGCTGCACCCTTTGCCCACTCCTGCGAGCTCTGCTTCCACAAGGCCCTGGCAACCCCTCCAGCCCACCCAACTGTTCCTTCCTCCAAGCTCTGGACTCACTTTTCCTTAGCTTTGTCTGTTTATTTTGGTGTGTTCTGTGCCTGTCTTTACAGTTAAAATGACTCATGACATAAAAACAGGATTTTTTTTTAAATGTGTGTAGGCCTTGTGCTGACAACTAGAATATAAACTCCCCAAGAGAGAGGCAGATTCATCCCTCTCAGCCTCAGAGTAGGCATTCACTGGTCTTCACTTATGTGATGTTTTATGGTCACCACCAAGCCCCCTGCCAGCCACCAGCCCCAGCCATTATGGTACAAAGCAAGGTTAGTACTGAGCAGTTTAACCCAGGCCCATCCCCGGCTAAAGAAAAGACAGTTGGTGAGTTTCCTGGGGCTGCCATAATGAATTACCACCAACTTGGAGGCTTAAAATAACAGAAATTTATTTTCTTATAGTTCTGGAGACCAGAAGGTCGAAATCAAGGTGTCAGAAGGGTCACAGCCCCTCCGAAGGCTCTGGGGGAGAGCTTCCGGCTTCTGATGGTCCTTGGTATTCTGTGGCTCGTGTCTATGTAACCCCAGCTCTTCCTCTGTCTGTGCATGGCCCTCTCTCTGTGATTCTCCTGCTCACGTCTGTGTCTTTTAAGGACCCCTGTCACTGCATTTAGGGCCCTCCCTAATCCAGGATGGTCTCTTCTCCAGAGATCCCCAAATCCTTAATTACATCTGTAAAGATTCTTTCCAAATACTATTGCATTCACAGGTTTCCAGGGTTAGGGCACGGACGGACCTATACAACCCACTACAGGAAGGGACAGGATTGGATTAATCCAAGAATGCCCCATAAATAAGAAGTTGGAGAAAAGAGAATTTCCCTTTGAAAATGAGACTTGTTAGGATTAAGTAGATTCTAGACCACTGGCTAAGAATTCTGTCCTGGGAAAAAGTGTCTTGGAAGGAGGCTGAAAAACGTCAGGAACCCAAGAGGCCAAGAAAAAGAGGCTTAGGTTTCTGCCTCGCCTCCTCCCCACAGAGGAGAGTAATGGGAGCCCAAAGTATTACGGAGAATGCTGTGGGTGGGCAGAGTGTGGACAGGACATTTTGTGTACCCTGAAGGCTCATGAACTGTGGCAGGTGACAGTCCCTCTTGTGACAGAGGGAAAAGGATAGAGCAGCTTGGAAACTGCAAGGCATTCAGTAGAACTAGCTGGGCGGTGAGGTTGGAAGCAAAGCCTGAGCATGGCATGGTTGTCGTGGGGATGGCTTTACCTTGAGGAATAATCTGGGCCCTTTTCTATCATCTGTCAGGAGTTCCCCAGAAGCACTACCAAAGGGCCCTTTCACACTGAAAGGTCTCTGGACTCGATGGTCCATGAAGACTCAGTGAGCTCATTTTTCCTCCTTTCTAAGCTGCTCCACGCCCACAGAAGCAAATGCACATTCATTATCTTGTCACAACTGTGCTAACGGGTCAATTTTAAAATAATGGTGCTCTGCACCACAGCCCTAATTGCCTCCACACTAGTGTATGTTTGCTTTCTTAGCATGTGTACAAATGAAGTCAGAGGATCTGGCTGCATTTGTTTTTCCAGCTTGTTCAGCCGGGGATGCACATTGGAAAAATCAGGGCAATTTCCAAGTGCCGCAAAGGTTCAGGACGATGTTAGTTATTACCCCTCCCGACACCAACCAGATGGAGCTGGACTTCTAATAACTACCAAAAATTTCCTCAAAAAGATAGATCTTTTCAAAAACAACTTCCTAGCTTTGTTTGCTCTATTCCCTAAGCGCTGAACTTCCCTGCTTATCAGCTTTTGATGAATGATCAGAAATCTTATTTACAACTGTGAGAATACGACTCCTTTAGGCCTGCTTACCCCCATGACACCAGAGCAGTGATAGTCTGAAACCCATCAATGCAATAGTCAAGTAATTTCCAAAGTTATCTCTTTATTTTTTTGGTTCAAAATAGTACACTGGACATTCATTTTTCTCTTTGATCATTTTATGGTATCTTGAATTTCCCCATAGCTCTTCATTTTGAAATGCTATAGCTTTTAACTTTCATATTTTATTAATAAGAAGCTGATGGAAAATAAAATAATGAAGCCTTTATCTCCAGTTTTTCATGACTACACAGTTGAATGCTGTAACCACTTGGGTTTTGAAGCAAAGTTCTGAAAAATGAAGAAAATCATAGAATATTAACTATGAAATTAACTGTTTAGGTCTATGGCATGAAAGCAGAAAGGAGTTTCAAAACAGAGCGTGTAAAGACTCTAAATGTGCTTTGTTTCTAGTACTGGGCCATTGGAACACAGGCTGCTGGGTTCAGCGGCCTTATACAGTAATTCTGGAGTTTAGTAGATGTCTATTATGAGGTTAGACATTGATAATGGTATCTTGGGACCATAAAGGACAGCAAGATAGAGAAACCAAATTATTAGGGTTCAAGAATTGAGAGGGGAGTAGATAATGGAAATCAGCAAATACAGATGTCTCAACAAATCTTCAAGTGATAAAACTATATGGGACTTTTGACAAGGTGCGTAACATTTGTGAATTTAAATTTACTTTAACTAAACTGGAAAATTTATTCAGTAAATATTGGTTTCCCTCCTCCCTGTACTTTACAAGACTAATAGAGAGTCAAATAAAAGGTGTCATTGGGGTACTTTGGTTGCTAGCAGTAGAAGCTGACAGGCTGACTTGGGGACCAGGAAGAATTAATAAAAGGATATGGGGTAGCTCATCGAATTAAAAGAAAAGCTGAAGAACTAGGTATTGGAAAAGGACATGAACCGGGGCAGAGTTAGCAGATTCGGCAGCAGAATCTAGTGATCTGTTCCATAGATCACAAGGATGAATGCATGCTGACCACGTTCAATCTCGGGCTACTCAGCTAAGATTCTCGTTCCAGGGAGGAAGCCTGTGACTGGCCAGGATCACACCACGACCCCTTGGCAAGGACAGGGTGGGCATCTTGATGGACAATCCCAGGGTGACTGTCAGCCTCAAATGGGGAAGACACTGTTCTGCGAAATTAGGGAGCTTTTCCCTAAAATAAACCAACACAGAAACTACTAGGTACACAAAACCAAGGGACCTCACCATGGTATGCAACAGTGTTTGGTAAACTGAACAGCACCACGTAAATGCCCACTGCAATAATTATGACTCTATCAGTGGAGAGATTGGAAAAAAAGGAGAAGTAGGAAACGGCTTAGTTTAAAAATGGAAGGTACCAAAATACAGACAATGGTGACTAGAAGGAGAGTTAGTGGGGTTTAGCATGTTCCACTGAAGTGGGGGAAATTAAAACTGAAAACAGGAATTAAGGATAGAGGATCCAGCAAAAGGGGTGGGAGATGGAATTTCAAGGGTGGAGGGACTGGCCCAGACCAACTCTCCCATCTCAGAGTCAGGAAGGAGGGAATAGAGAAGATAAAGGGAAAAAGGGAAATCTTGTGGCAGACAGACATTAAGGCACTTCCTTAATGTTTCTTAATGTTTCTACCAAATGAAAGGTAGTGCCCAGGGTTGGGGATGGAGCCCTACAGAGAACACTGAAAAAGAAGAAGAAAACATGAAAAATTTTACAATTTGCAAGCAGAAATATTAAAGTTGCCAGAACTTGCATACTGCAAAGAAATATGTCATCCCCATTCTTGGATGCCACTCAGAGTACTCCCGTGAGGGAAACCCATCTACACTACTGGCTGCCTTCTGTACAGGAGATTATGTAGTAAAGAATTTAACCTTATGGAAAACACGTCTGCTTCTGCCCTCGGCTCCTGCACGGTGAAACCTTTGGTTGTGGTCTCTGAGGTAGCCAAATTATTAACAACATGAATCAGGGTAGGGGCTGGCCACTCCAGAAAGACCATCAATGTGATTTAAGGTGGGGGCGTTGGGTCACACAGTAATAGTTGACCTGGAGACTGAGATCAATCACATGGAAAATTAAACATTTCAATGTAATGGAGCCCCAATGAAAACTCAATAAATACCAAGGCTTGGATGAGCTTTCCTGGTTGCCAAATCTCTGCATGGGTGCCAGGAAAGTAACATGGCCTGACTCCACAGGGAGAGAAAAGCAGAGACTCTTTATTTGGTACTTCTCTGTGCTTTCTCCCTGGGATGATTTTAACCCACATTCTCTGGCTGTAATAAACCATAACCAGGAGTATAACAGCTTTCAATGAGTTCTGGGAGTCCTCCTAGCAAATTAATTAAACAGGGTGGTGTGGGGAAGCTCTCAAGCTTGCAGTTGGTGTCAGAAGAAAGTGTAGTCTTCAAGACTGTTCCCTTTAACTTTACAGTTGGCCAAACCCCTCACGGAGACACACTGCATGGTACAGAAACGTTTGCTGCTTGTCAACCTAGAAAGGAACATGTGAGCCCAGGGATGTTGGCCCAGAGTGGAAGCTAAGAAGACCTGCCACCTGGCAATTCTCAGTCTGAGATTTATAGCACGACCTGCCTGGCTTGCCGCACTCCAGAGCATCAGTTTGCCATCCAAGAACACCAGAGGTGGCAGGGACAGCTAGTAATGTGCAGAAAGCAGAGGCATGCCATTCTTCAGGAACCTCTTCTCCTGTCAGATTCTCCTACCTCCAGCATACACCCACTTTAGTCACCTATCTCTGGAGTTAACCCACAGAAACCCCTCCTCTACACACACACACACACACACACACACACACACACACACACATCCTGCCTTCTCACATACCTGAGGACCCAGCCCTTTATGCATACAGAGACTCATCTTTCATTATAGCAGATTGAAGATGGCCACAAATTTTCTGGCATTCCTCCCATTGAAAGATGAATATTCCCTCCCCTGAATCTGGGCAAGCTCTGTAACTGGTTTAGCCAATAGAATATGGCAGAAATGATGCTGTGGCATTTTCTGGGCTCAGGCCTTGAGAAACACAGCTTTTCTTCCAGTTCTTGGAACACTAGCTCTGTGGGAAGCCAGCCACCCCATAAGAAGTTCAAGCTAGCCACTTGGAGAGATGACTGGCCAGCCTCAACTCTTCCAGCCTTCTGAGCCCAGGTGCCAAACGTGAGAGTGAAAAAGCCCTCTTAAATATTCCAGCCTCGGAAAATGTGATCTGGAGAAGCAAGATAGCCAGAACTGAGAAAGTCCAATTGAGCCATTCGATAATCTATAGTCATTTGAACAATCCCAGCTGAGGTTGCAGTCATGGGGGAATAGAGATGAACCATCCAGCTATGTCCTGTGCAGATTTCTGACCCCCAAAGCTGTGAGATATAATAAGAGGGTCATCATTTAATGACACTAAATTTTTAAAAGTTTGTTACGTAACATTAGGTAACTGTAATACTCTCTCATCAACGGGGCCCAATCTTTCATATATGCGTCTCTCTGCCTTTTCATGTCTATTGGTACCTAGTTCTCTCTCTCACACAGAATCATGACCCTAAGACAGCCGCAGAGATACAATCTGTTATACACACAAGAATTCAATTCTGTCCCTCCTAGTGACCCTGTACTCTCACCAAATGGAAACAAAGCCCTTTCACACACAGGGACACAGACGTCTTACATCCATGGAAAACTACCCTTAACATACATGCAAGAACTGAATCTCCCCCCTTCTGGGCACTGAGCACTCACACACCTGGAATGCCATCATCTTATGCCCACTTGGAGAGTGGCACTCATTTTGATGGCCTTCCTTCCTATGCTCACAGGTGTCCCTCTCCCTCTCAAACAGGATTTAGCCTCTCTCTCCTCTCTCTTTCTCTCTCAACAGTGGCCTTTTTGAGTCTGATGTATAAGTTATTTCTGATGACAGACATTTCAGACCTCTTAGGAGGGGAGGGTAGTGGTGGGGTCGATGGCTGGGCAAATGCATGAAAACTGACAGTAATGTTTGAGTGATGTTTTAATAAAAGGAGCACACACTAAACCAGAAAACTCAAGACCCAGAATTTCCAATCGTCAGTACCACTGTGAACAAGTGGGCTTACCTCACAGAGACACAGTTCCCTTGTCACTAAAGTGAGCACAATCCAATCACTCCATAGACCACACCCGCCATTATTATTGTTGATCTGCTTCAAACCAGTACCCTGAGTTCCTTCAGTCAACAAACCTATCTACATGACCAGTAAAAAAAGAGCAGAATCTCCTCAACTTACTCAGTGATGCTGGGAGTTTATATCTTGAACAAACAAAGACAAGTCTTCATAAACTATCAGAACTTATTTAATTTCTGGGTAAAAATAAACAGCCCAAAGAAAAGGATTTAGTTAATGACACATTTCCTAGAATGCTAGATCCACTAACAGCTAGCTATCAGGTACGGGTCAAAAAGCAGTTAGAAACCTAAGAGTCAATTAAAAACCCATTGTACCTTATCAAAAAGAATCTGTGTTACTTGTCTGTGAGCTCAGCTGTGATCATCGAACTAAAAAGAAAGCTGACTGAGGCGGCTCCTTCTTTTTCCAAATGGCTCACACAGTAATCTGCACGATTATGCTATACTGCTGCTCACACAGCCCCAGAACAAGAGTGGTGATTGAGCATTTACAGATTGCTTAGCTCGCCATCACAGAGCCTCCCTGTGCCTTGGAAGTTGGGCTGTGTATCAGGGAGAGCCAACAGGATCTAGAAGAACCGTGAAGGGACGGCCGCCATTTTATTCTTATCTATTTCAAGAGAGAACTAAGTTGGACTCTGTCAGAAAGATTGTGAGGGGATCTCTAGGAAGCATCTGGGAAGCAGAGGCAAATGGATAGAAACTCCCTCAGGGAACTGAAATTGAGAAGCTTGCTATTAAATCATGTCTTCATATTTCGAGTTGCTTCTGTTGTGATACACCATCTGGCTCTTAGTTTTCATGTTTAAAAAATGATGTTGATACATCAAATGATTTTACCTTATAGCTGGCAGACTGGCAACTATTCTTGTTTTGGAACATTCCAAAAGGAAAACTAGGGTTTATAGATAAGTTTTAACCACTAGAAACTTAAAGAGTCTTTCAAATTGCAAAGGAATCTTTGAGACACTAATGAAGCTACGGACATTCTCTTCTAGAAAATATAAACATGAACTTAAACACAAATTTTATGTACGTTTTCAGGTAACCTGTAAGTCAATAGGATCTTGGAAGTGAAGTGACTTGCCGAAAGTCACACACAAATTAGAAGGAACTGGGATAGAACCCACACCTCCCAGCTTCCAGTGTTGTGTATTCCACACTCTCACATTCTATGCATTGGAAAAACAGACTTCCCAAGATAAGTCAACCAAACTGTAAGCCCCATGAGAGCAGGAACCATGGTGGTTTTGCATTCCAACCTAGACCATACTTCCATAATTGTCTCATTCACTCACTAATGGAGAAAAGGGGGGGGAAACAGATTAAGAACCATTGTCAATGGGTTTGCTTTTAGTAATGACATTTTATACTTGCAAATGTCAGCAAATTTGGTCTTCTGTTTAACTTGTTCCAAAACAAATGTTTTTTTCTGCACAGATATACATCCATAAAGAATCACTCAGGCATGCTTACATAAATGCAACTGGCATTAAGTATATCATAGAATCATACATCAATGATGACTTTTTTCTTAATCCCATTTTTCCGCACGTTGTTTAGCATGTTTAATTATTCACAAAATATCTTTGATTAGATTTTCTAAATACTACTGTATAAAACCCAAATCTTCACTTTTCAAAAGAATTGCAGAGTGGTCTCTGTTGGATATAGAAGAACTAAATCAGGTTACATTTAATTTTAACTTGTGTGTGTATACACACATAATAAGCACAGGTCCTCATATAATTATTAAGTATAATCAGCCTATTACTCTTCAGTTTCTACACTAGTGCCTTTTCTTTTTGCAAAAATGTATGTTCCCTGTCTCTCTCATTTCATACCACAACTAGGTCAGTTTCAACGTCTCTTTGTGATTCCTGATGAATTTCTCTTAGCTTTTACTTCATTTCCTTCTTCACCTCTTTGTTATACTTATCTTTCTCTCCACTCTCAGATTCCACAATTTTCATTAAACCATGGCAGCTCTTCATCAGAACACAAAACTCCCTGAACTTCCTTCTTGGGCCTCTTCCCTCACTGGCACACTACTATCTCAGTCCAATCAGCCTAGGTAGGATCCCCACCTCTGTTTCTTCTCTTCCTTTGTCCATGAGGCTTTTGAGAAGTCCATAAAGACATGGTGGAGGCTTGAATATAGTTTTGATATGATGAGGAGATCAGTGCCAGATCCTTTTCCTCTCTGCCCCAGTAGAGCCAGGGAAAGGGCATGTGGCTAGAGTGCAATGAATTACTAGATGTTCTTTGCCAGGACTTTGAATCTTGAGCAAGGGACACAAATACAAATAATCAGATTTGCTTAGAGGTCACACACCCTAACCTGGCCCTTCTTGCTGGAGAACCAAGGCTGGGATTCCTGCTTCCTAGATCTCCAGCCTGAAAGTCCCCCACCACCAATCCTGTCAATCAGCTCCTTTTCACTTAACTCAGCCCACAAAGTTTCTGTGATTGCAACTAAAGAACCCCAACTGATTTATGGAGAAATTCAGGGAACAGGCTAAACCAGACCATTTCACTTCCTAATGCCATCGCCCCATCACACCACTGGACAGTGGTTAACTGCTTCTTCTCTCCCAGCTATTTCAGGAGGTCACTCTTTTTACTGGGAAAAAAGAAAATCCCTGAACCAGGAGACAAGACATCTGGATATTGGGCTTGGCTGTGCCAATAACCATTTATGAGTCTCAGTGTTATTCATTCACCCTCTAAGTTGTAAGTGGTAGTGCCAGATTACACTCGTTGAACACTGACTATGTGCCAGGCATTGTTCTAAGTACTTTACATATACAGTCATTCATCTCTCACAACAGTCTTATGAAGATACATAGTATTCCCCTTTTTCAGATGGAAAATTGAGGCATGGAAAGGTTAAGCATTCTGCTCAAAGTCACATGGTTTGGAAGTAGCTTGAACCCAGAAAATCTGAAGGATGTATGCTCTTACCCACTATATTATGCTTCCATTCTGGGTCTTAGTGTTCTTTTCTCTCAATTGTATAGTTATCCCTCAGTATCCACAGGGGATTGATTGCAGAACCTCCCCTACCCCCGAACCCCTTTGGATACCAAAATCTGCAGATGCTCAAGTCCCTTATACAAAATGGTGCAGTATTTGCATATAACCTATGCACATACTCCTGTATACTTTAAATTATCTCTAGATTACTTACAATACCTAATGCAATGTAAATGCTATGTAAATAGTTGTTATACTGTATTGTTTAGGGAATCATGACAAGAATAAAAGTCTGTACGTGTTCAGTATAGACATAACCATCCTAGGCCTAACTACATAGCGAGCACACAGCAATGTGATTGTTTTTTGAATATTTTCAATCTGTGGTTGATCAAATCCCTGGATGTGGAACCCACAGATATGAAGGGCTGACTGTAACTGGACTACTTTGAGGATACTCATACTAAGTCTCTGTCTGGAAGAGATTTATACTCTGATTGTACACCAATGTGAGCCAGTGCGATGGGTCCAGGACAGCTCCACAGTGATTGTGTGAAGTTTTAGACCTCTCTGAAAGACCTTGATCCCTCTCTTAAGCTCCCAGGAATGTCTTGAGTAATGCCCTTTCAGCTTATTCAATCAAGACAGAGAAAAGCTCTCTTCTTGCCACACCAATAATCTTCACCTTAACTGTCTGTTCCTATGGCTGCCATAACTAATTACTTCAAATGTAGTGGCTTGAAAACACACATACTTATCATTTTACAGTTATAAAGATCAAAAGTATGAAATGGGTCTCCCTAGGCTAATGCAAAGTGACAAGTGTTGCAGAGCTGCGCTCCTTCTGGCAGCTCTAGGGGAGATCCCGTTTCCTTGCATTTTCTAGTGTGTAGAGGCCGCCTACATTCCTTGGCTCATGGCTCCTTCTTCCAACATCAAAACCCACAGTATAGCATTTTCAAGTCTGTCTCTAACCCTGATTCTGTTTTGGTCATCACATCTTCAATGACTCTTTACTGGACCCTTATTATTATGTTTAAGGCCCACCTAGATAGTCTCCTGATCCCAAGGTCCTTCATTTAATCACATGTGCAAAGTTCTTCTTGCCATGTAAGATAACATACTCACAGGCTCTAGGGATTCAGATGTGGAAACCTTGGGAGCCATTAATCTGCCTGCCACACTTTATAAATACACAACAGGTAAACCTTCTACAACAATGGAAAGTACTCTGGACATCTAAATCCAGAAATAACAATAGGAATTCCATACTTCTTGGACTATTCTAAATGAACACTTCTTATCAGGTCTAATCTCTTCGCCTGACACTGCCAGAGAAATGGACACAGACACTAAGAAGAAAAATCACAAGTCAGGATTCCCTCTCATTAATTGTAAAAATTACGTGAGATTTTACTGTTCGATGCTTTCTTTAGTCTATCTTTTATTGTTTAAATTCAGAGGCAGTTGGCTTTTCAAGCTCAGTGAAGCCCCAAATTTCTGGATTCTCTGTATTCCCTTTCATCTTTAATCTCAAATTATCAATTTTTGCTTGAATATCTTATCTAATGAAGCAAGAAAAACTATTACCAAATGTTCTGCCACTGAGTTTCCCACTCCCCAGTATCAAATACCTGTTTCCTACTGCCCGAATACAAATTTAGAACCACTTATTTTAGGTTTTTATATGGCAATACTCACTCCATGGTACCAATTCCTATATTAAAGTAATAGTAATTGTTATAACAAATAGATCTCAAAGGGAATGAGGTGCCCTACACAACTGAAGTTTGTTTCTTGCTTACATAGGCCAAGATGAGTGTTCCAAGTTGGTGAATGGCTTTCTTTCATAAGGCAATTCTGTGGCCTGGGTTCTTTCTATTTTGTGGCTCTGTCATCAGTTCCCAGGTCCTAGTTGTCACATTTACATCTAGCTCATATGAAGAAGAAAAATAACAGGTAAGGACCACAGCCACACCTTTAGTTTTTTGTTTGTCTGTTTGTTTGTTTATTTTTGGTCCAGAAATGGCACAATTCCATTGGTTGATACCCAGTCATATTGCCACACCAATCTGCAAGAAAAACCAGAGAATGCAGTCTACTGCTCTTCCCAGCAAGAAGAGGAGAATGTACATTTTGGGTGGTTTATCTGCTCACCAAAGTGACAGTTCTGGGTTGACTGCCCCATTTGCTGTACTCTGTATTAGAAGGTAATAGAAAGTACTTGGGAATTATATCTCTAAGATCCCATGACTTTCCATTTATAACAGTCTTCAGATCACTGGTTTCAGAAGAGCATCACCTAACTTTCAAGATCCTTTCATTAAAAGGGTAGAAATGGTGGAGTGCATTGGAAAGGACACAAATGTTAGCATTAACTAGAGTTGTGTTTGAATCCTGAGTTTATCCCCTTATTAGCTATTTAATCTCTGATGAGTTACTTTAATTCTTTAAACTCCAATTTTTCCAAGAAAAAATCATTTTATCCATGATTACCTGTTCCATGTATCTCGGTCTAACCACTGATATCTGAATGGCAAAGCCAATAGCTTTTCATCATTGTCTTCATATCATCTTGTCAGCCGATTACTTTTCTGGAGAACGTGCGCAGGGGACGTAGGTGCTTACCCAGCTACATTTCTAAGGTTGTAGGGAGAATTAATGCCGTATTTAGTACACTTAGCAGCATGCTTTCTATATACTACATGCTCCATCATATTAGATCCCATTATTTTCTCCTTTCCCTTTCCAGTTGTTTAGAACAAGAGAAACTTGCCTCTGTGAGGTAACGTTGGAGCAGTGAAGTACACATGTTTTCTACCTGATTAAAATTTCACAGTCCATCAAGTTAACCTACAACCACTGAGGAAATGTCTTCATTTCTGCCACGCGTTCTTTGTTTAATAGGATAAAGCTCATTTCAGAGATTGCTGGAGAGCACTTTTCATTAGGATTTGCAGGACCTACTTTCCAAATTCAAGGCCTTAGGGTATTTACAATTCACCCAGAGACTTGGAGTACGCGGAGGAGAAAACAACCTTCTCTAGACCACGGGCTGCAGACTAGAGGCTGCAGAACACATCAACCCTTGGGCATAGTCTATGCTGTGCTAGTGAAAAAATTGATTTGGTTTCCAACACTTAAAAGCCAGGAGATATCGTGCCAAATTTAAATTTCTGGCTTCTGGAGCAATGGGAAAAGCTGGCCACAACAGGTCCCCAGTACCACAAGGTAATGCTATGCTTACTTGAGAGTAGCTACTTCCTTTGCACAGGGTAAAAACCCCTCCAGTTTGCCTCAGCTCCCTGCCTCCTCTACCCATCCTTACCTACGAGTATATTAATCTGCCTGGCCTCTGTGGGCACCTGACTTGGTGCCTATTGTTCTGGATCCTATGGCCTATGAGTTATAATTAGATTTCCTTTTTTTTTTTTTTTTTTTACTTGCTTAGTTCCCATTCCTTCAGGAGAAAATCTGTTGGATCAAGCACCTTATTTTCTAAGTTTTCTAATAGTCTATGAAAATCATTCTCACATTTGAGAATGTACCTCTTACCAGCTGATTTAGTGTGGGCTCAAAAGACATGACCACGCCTGTGTTTCATCCAGCTTTATCTGGATGAAAGGTAGATTATAGGGGGGAGAGAACAGTTAGAAAACAAGGGCAATAGTTTGGCACAGAGGGAATGGTGGTTTGAACCAGGGCAATGGTAGCGGCGGTGGAGAAATGCCAGATGTGGGAGATTTTGAGGAGGCAGAATCAACAGGAGCTAACAACTGACTGGATTTTAATATTTACCGACCTTCACCAACTCCACGGATCTCACTGGACTTTCCACACCCACACTCCCCACTTCGGTCAGACTCTACTGCTCATCTTCTAATTTCTGCTCCACATTCTAATATGGTCGCTTACATACAAGTGCCAAAGGACATGGAGCCATTAAAAATGAATCATAAATTTTAGGTACTTTCAATGAAGACAAAGGATGCAGGAGAGTGTGCAGCATTTATTTTCTTTTTCAGAGGGTGGGACATGGAGAAGGCTAAAGGTGGAGGAAGTTACAAGGTTTAGTTTGGCACCTAAGAATCAAGCAATGAATGGAGATGTCTAGTAAGTAGTGGTACAGTATAATGGTCAATCACAGGGACTCTAGAACCAGAATGCATCAGGTATGTCAGGCCAAACTGGGAGGCTTAAGCTGGTCTGGCTCTACTAGTTCCTAGCTGTGCAACATTGGGTACGTTACATAACCTCTCAGAGCCTTGATTTCCTCTGAAAAATTGGGATTAATAATTGTGCTTACCTCATTAAAGTAGTTTAGGGATGAAACTGAGACCTTAGAAAGAAACATGAGCCACCTCAGGTATGGACAATGAATGTACTCCCTTGGGAAGACACTGGAGAGGGAAGAAAGCCAAGTGCAGAGCCCTGCTGGGAGGCAGAGGCAGATGGAGTCCTACAGAAGTTGGCAAATTTCATTGACTATTGTAATCCCTGGAGATCTTCCAGGGAAAATACTGATGTCTGGTCTCACCTCCAGAGATGCTGACTGAATTGTTCTGGCACGTGGCCTGGGTATTGGGAGTTCTAAGAGTTACCCAGGTAATTACAACATACAGCCAATTTTGAGAAGCATATCCCTAAAGAAAGACACAAAATATCTAGGATTTCTCATTTTAAAATGGGCTCCATCCATCAAAATGTACATCTAAATGTAAACTCCAACAAAGGCCTTCTTATAACATTACTGTACGTCAAGGACTTGTTAGAAGATATAATAAAAATAATAGCTACCATTTACTAGAATTAGAGTGAAATAAAGTACCGACTATGAGCATGGCTCTGAAGTGAGGCCTAGGTTCAAATCACAGCTCTACCACGTACTTAGCTGTGGGAATTTGAGAAAGTTATCTTTCTGTGCTTTAGGATTACATTACTTCTATTACACAGGGTGGTTTTGTGGGGTAATTACTTCAATATATGAAAAGAACTTGGAACAGTGCCTGGCACAGAGAAAGCACTTAATAAAGGTTTGCTGTTATTATCCTTATTGTCATTATTGACTGTTTGTTCTCTGCCAGGTATTTTACTGTGCACTTTATAAGCCACGGAGTGAATTACTGAGATAATTGTTCATGTCTTGTCTTTCTGCTACTGAAGACCCATCAGCAAAAATAAACATTAAATTTATCTTTTTCTCTCGAGAGATGATCCGATAGACCTTTGAGCTATGAGTCTTGTGCTCACGTGGCAGTGTCTCTGTGGCAGTGTCTTAGGGCTGACCAGGAGGCCTAAGCTGGTCTATAACAAGTGTTGTGGCTGGTGCAGTACATTCATTCTCAGGATGCTCTTTCAGGACCAAGGCACCCATTCCCCTGATGCCAGGTGTGTTGGCTGATGATGGCTCACAGGTGGGAGTTGACCTTGGGCAAAAGGAACTGCTTTCCCCAAGATCACACACCTTCTCTGAGGCCATACACATCCAATGACTGGTCAGCATAGAGGTACAAACACATCTCTGATGGGACATCAGTACTTCGGAGTTCTCAGTGGGATCGGCTGAAGCCATTGTTCCAACTATTTCACTGCTCACCCTCTCCCTTCTGCCCAATCCTGCTGCCATAATTTCTTCAGGAACATTGCTCTGGAAAGATACCCAGATAAGTTTTCTGCAAAAGGACCTTCATCTTAAGAGTTTCCCAAGGCATCTGAACAAAGACAGTTGGTGCAGGAGTGACCCACCAACAAGGCTCTAAGATGGGACATTGGAAACAGGTCTGCTAGCCAGCTGCAATGATAATTCCATCACTGAGAGTAGGGAAAGAATGGATAGTCCCTTGCAAGTTTTAGCAGTGCAAGTTTTAAAATTTTACCAGTGGTGAACTAGGAAAAGATACCAAAGGAAGGGTATGTACTGGCAGATGCAATGTATCAGGTGTTTGAGAGATTCTGAGAAAATAAGCATTAATTAATAAGAATAATTGAACTGAATGGCTCTTCTTGAGAAAAGTACAATGAAAGGCTGAGGGTGACTGACTATTAATTTAAGAAGTATAAAATTCAGAGAGCCTCCATGACAGAATACAAAAAAGGCTCTCCTCTCTGAGGTAGTGGGGATGGGGGAGGCAGGATGCGGTGGTTAGGATGGGGTTGGAATGGGGGAAGTCAGAACAATCTGAGGACCAAGCAGCGTACTTAATCATAGGGGTGGTGGGGCTCAGAGGAAGGCTGAATTCATCACTCTAGCGAGTCTGCTACCAAAGACTAAGGCCCCGTGTGGGAAGAAAGTCCCTGAGACTTCAGATTGGGACATCTTATTTGACATCCTTGAAAACCTTGAGATCCCTGATCCCACTGAACCATCTGGGCTTACAGAAGAGGTCCACTCCTCCCTGTTGAAAGCTACCAGTCCCTCATTGCTTGACAAAAACATGACAGAGAACTTTGACTTGAAAGGCAATATGCGTTTCCCCAGGGTCCACTCCTATCTCCCCTTTTGGCCACCAGACCAATAACTTGCATCAATAACCTAACAAGCTGATGAAGTGCTAGGCCTCCTAAGCTTTGAAAAGCATGATATGCTGCAGGAGATGCAGGACCTAGCAATGTGTACCAGGAGTCAGGGGAGGATACTCAGGACTGGGTCTTAAAATGCTGTCTCAAGAAGCAGAAAACCATTGGATAAGGAAGAATTTATAGACGTGGGAACACATTCCAGTGACACAGGATTTGGTGGGAGATAATGCAAACATGCTGGTAAGGACTGTTTTTGGAAGCTTGCAGGGCTCATGCTAAGTCATGCCCGAAGTGTCATGGCAACAGATGGAAGGAAAGATCAAAGGGCTGAGGGAAGTGGCATGCTAAATGACTACACTATATAAGGCTGGAAGACCCATTATTTAACTATGCTCAGTAGGGCTCAGAGGATACTTTGAATGTCCAAAATGATAAGCAATGTGCTGCTGGTAAGGATACCAACATCACTGAGAAGCTCTTTTGTAGTCTAGGGCTAATGGTAGGAGTAGTTTTTATAGAACTGGGCTCCAAGCAAAAGACCTGGCAGGATCCTGAAATAATAGAGGCACTTAAATAATAAGGTGGCACTTAAACAAGGTGGGTACAGTTATAGTAAATGAAAAGTCCGCTACCAGGGGCACTTAGCCTACAGAGAGCTATAGAAATGAGAACACAGCATCTCCAGGGGCAAGGCAAATAGGCAGCCCACCAGGGTATTGCATAATTTACACAATCAAAGTACTTTAAGGATGGATTATTAGGAGGTCTAGGGAAATTCTTCAATAAAAAATGGAAATAAAATGAATATACTTTGCACAGTTTTCACATCTGAGCAAGTTTTCTGACCTACAGCCCATTGAGAGGCTGATTTACCAGGAGAAGAGATCCTGAAACATCACAGCAAGCGTATGTGGTAATATTTACTCACTCTTTCCCTAAAGGGATATGACTATTTACTCAGGAAACCATCCACTGAGGAAAGAGAAATATCGAGACCTTTTGAGGATTCTGGACACTGACACCCCTTGACAACCAAGTAGAATGACTCAGACACTTGATGAAAGCCAGCCTCTGTCATTGGTCATACCAATTTGGGCACAATGGCCATAGGAACAAAGTAGCCATGGTGGCAGAAATGGAGGGTACACACAGGCTCAACAGTATGGGTTCCTAGCACCAAGCCTTATCTAGCTCTTGTTGCTGATAAATGTCCCATTAGCCAGTAAAGAAGACCAATGGCACCATCTGTTGAAAAGACCAAGCATCCACTTAGTGACAATCTGATTACCACTTAACAGGG
Organism: Rhinolophus hipposideros; assembly: GCF_964194185.1. Lineage (NCBI taxonomy): Eukaryota > Metazoa > Chordata > Mammalia > Chiroptera > Rhinolophidae > Rhinolophus > Rhinolophus hipposideros. The sequence continues at coordinate 81,709,504 of NC_138048.1, forward strand.
ATAGTGATTGATCTTGACTGGAATTGACATGTATTCTGGGTACAGATTTGCTTTCTCTATCCCTAAAGTCTCAGCCTGCACTATAATCCAAAAGCTTACAGAATGTTTGGTCCACCGATATGGTATCACACATAGCATCATATTGAACCAAGGAACGCAGTTTAGAGCAAAAAAGTATATAGCAGTGGGCATATGAGCATGGGATCTAGTATTCCTATGACTTACTGCACAACCCAGAAGCTGCTGACCTTTGGAAGGCTTCCTGAGGTGTCAACTTGGAGATGACACCCTTCAAGGACTGTCTGCCACTGATAAAATACATGGGTCTGGAACCAAGGGGTGGAAGTGAGAGTGGCCCCACTATCATTACTCTTGTGATGTACTTGAGAACATTATGTCTCCCATCTTTACAACTGTAGGCTTATCAGGTCTACAGGTCCTGGTTTGCAGACAGAAAATATTTTCTTCTGACCAGATGCCTACTAGGGTGTCTCTTGGTACTCTCCTATCCAATTTTCAAAGTCAAATGTAGCCATCACAGACCAAGATAGACATGGTGACCAAGGTGGTCAAAGATGAGGGTCTGGGTTGCCTCACAAGATAAGCCACTTTGACCTGCAAAAGTGCTGAGTGAGGGTGAGGAGGGATGGGTAGTAGAAGGGGATGGGTAGTCCTGAGACAGTCTGTAATACAGGGGCTGAGATTCATCTTCTAACCTTCCTCTTAGTTTCTCCTGCCAAAAGGCTAATCAGAAGATTTGAGGACCTGTTTCCAAATGGGGTGAACTCAATACTTGAAGACAGCAGATCTGAGCATGCAAGGGGTGTTCACTCTAGATGCTGTGATGCCCAGCTTGCTTTTCAGGACCAAGACACCCAGATGCCAGGAGCGTTGGCCCTGGTGGTACACAGCAGACCCCCGCCTAGGAATTGCTCTTGACTGAAAAGGGCTTCCCTGCTCAAAGCCACACCACCTCCCATAGGCAGTCCACATCTAATGGCTGGTGATGCAGGGATACAAAGACGAGGCCCTCTTATCTCAACTCCCATCACCTCTACTGGGCCATTCTAGTTACAGAGTTCTCAGCTGAGGCCTTTATTATAATTGCTTCATAGTTCAACTTCTCCTTCTGCCCAATCCTACTTCCTTTGCTCCTCCATACAGGTGAGACATGAGAACACTTTCCCATAAATGTCCTCTATGCAAATAGTCATCTCAGAGTCTGAAGGAGTAGATCTACAGCACCAGAATAAAGGTTTTGTACCTAATGGATAAAACAGAAAATACCCCCTGCACGCACACACTCCAAATTTGTCCTTGATGAGAGTGGTAATGCCTGGATTCTACAGGAGGTTTGTCTGTCTCCAAAGAATGTAATTATTAATAATAGAGAGAGAGAGAGAAAGAGAGAGAGAGAGAGAGAGAGAGAGAGAGAGAGAGAGACCTTAATGAGCCCCAATTTTGATTTTCCCAAACAAGATCATTTACCAAAATATGGCGGACAGCAAACTCCCCCTAATACTTTTCAGCGTAAATTCATGTTTGAGCTTAGTTAAGAGGAAAGAGTTTGCTCTTGCCCCTCTGGACTTACAGGACAATGTCACTCCCCTGGGGAAATAATTCTCAGCTAAAATGTCTGAAAGGGTTTCAATGGCTCCACTTGTCTCCTGTACAGAGAAATGTACCCAAGATACCGACAAGAAAATCACCATAATGATAAAATATAGACCTTTATATAGTCCCTAATGGGGAGATCACCAAACAGAGCTTGTATTCAACCACCTCAGTTTCCTGAATAGAATTTTTTAACCTTGGCCCAGGTGTTTTCAGAAGGGCTTTATACTAACTTGTAACAGATAAAATCTCCCTGTTAAAATTGCTATAATATTAGTCACCTCGGGTGGATGCTATCAGGCATTGTAAAGCGCTTGGTAGTTCTTCAGATCAAAACAGAGATAAAGCGCAGTGTTATTATTTTTCAACTTGGAGGGCTATTTGGCTAACCCTCTGCATGAACTGCCTCTAATAAACCAACTCAAAAGCCTTATATAAGCTATAAATCCCACTGCCCACTTCATATCAGCAATGACAGGGAAAACAAGATGACCACTTGTTCCTAGGGCCTCCGAAAGTGACAGACTCCCAGCCTGGGAAAAAGAGAAACTGAGTAATGATTTCTAATATGCCTAATGAGTGTTTGTGTGGTGGGGGGTACCATTGCTCCCCTCCCCCAACCATTATATCTTTGGGCAAAATCTAGACCCTCAGTCTAGAACCAAGATGCTCGAGTCAGACCCAGCCAAAGCTGCGTCCTCCTCCGCCGCCTCCTTTTCCTCCCCTCTCCCCTCCTCCTCTTTCTCCTCCTCCTCCTCTCTTCTTGTTCCTCATCATCTCCTAACTAACAGAGGCAGAGCAGCTGACTGAACCAAAATCCACACTCCCCATCTTGAGCATAGAGTTGTTCTGGGTAGCAGCTGCCAGCCAGGTACGGCCATGGGACCTGTTCTCACCAAATCATATATGTTGCTTTCAAGCCTGGGTAAAGGTTAAAGGCAGTCGTGTTTTTCCCACCTCCACCTGCTGACAAGGGCTCTGACATCCCAGGGGATGGTGAAGTCACAGAATAGAAGAAACCCTGAGATCAGGAACAACCCCATAGAACTGTGAGATGAGTGATAAAACAGATCTTTATTGTGTAGAGCCCTGACATTTGGGTTTATTTGGTACAATGGCTAGTGGTTCCTTAACTGTACAAGAACAGTTTTTGAGCCATTGCCGTGTCTCACAACTTTTTCAAGCATGTGTCCTAAATAACTCTTTTGATCCTGACATCAATCCTATAGGTTAGCTACTATTATCCCCATTTGCAGATGAGAAAACGAGGCACAGGAAAATAAAGCAATATGTCCAAGGTCACACTGCTGGTAAACAGTACTGAGTTCAGTGCTGAGTCCTTACCAGCCCCAAGATGCCACCTCCAATTATCTGTGCTCCTCAGGCTACAGCCTCAGCAGGTCATGCACCTTATGACTAGTCTTACTGTTCAAACAACTTTCCTTTCCTCCATCTTTTCCTGTCAAATCCAAAAAGGCACTACTGTACTTCCAGATGCTTCTAAAACAGCTCTTCCCAGGCAGGATTCTCCCTTCCTCTCTCCGGCCTCACTCTGCCCTTCTGATACCAGAGAAGAATGAACTCCCTAATGGCTTCCTGGCAGAATGACTTTTCTGTGTGTAGGAGTCCCACATGAGACTTCCAGCCTGGGTAGTCAGAGCTAACTCACCTGGCCTGAAGCTTCACACATCACCTTGTAGAAGTAGGTGCTCAAGAAATCTTTACGGAATTGAACACGTACACATGAAATACTGAGAAGGAGACAAGTGGTAGCTTTCCTCAACAATATGCCAAGAGAACGGCAAGACCCCTGTGTATCAAACCCAGAAGCGTCTGGCTTGGGAAAGGAGAGGCTTCCTCCAATTCATGGCAGCTGAGCAGGGTGCTAACCCTGACCCCATTTCCCAACTCTGGTCACACAAAGTGTGGGAGCTGGGTACCTACAGCCACATTTCAGGGGCACTGGACTGGAAGGGATCCTCCGTAAAACTGTATCTACCCTCCGAGTACTAGCCACAGATGTCTGATGCCTGAAATTCTACTATTAAAGGTTCCTTCCTTGACAAGGATTGAACATTTTCATATATTCACATCCTGATGCAAATGGGTTTGTTAGACCCTTTCCTAAGAGTGGGCTATGAAAGGGAAATAAAGAGATTATGAGACCTCAACATAAGGGCCCTACAGCCTGAGGAGTGAGGGATGACAATCAGCAATGACGGGAGAGACAGAAAAAGAACAACTGGGACATGGGACACCAGGTTTGCCTGCTCCGTAGGTGTGCTCAAGGTTGGTCTGAGCCCAAGATTGGCCCCTCACAGGATTAGATGCTGATCTGTAGAAGAAGGAAGTCACAGACAGTCTCCCTGTCTTATCCCAACCTGAATCTCCTGGAAAGAGGACTCAAAAACTTCCTACCATTGGCCAAGACTAACCACTGACTGCTCCAGAGCAGCAAACTCCTCACAGTTTCTAGAGCTTCACTCACTACTGTGCTTCCCTGAAAACAAGCCCCAGTTAAGATCGTCAGCCAGACGGACGCATTTAGTACATTATGACAGTGTTCCAGAAGAAGATGACATGACTGTATTTAAATAAATGTAGATTGTTGTACATAAAAAAATTAAGACATCCCCTGAAAATAAGCCCTAATGGAGCAAAAATTAATATAAGACCCGGTCTTATTTTCGGGGAAAGAACTGCCTGTTACTATCTCCCTCTATTACCAGTATGAAGTATGAGCAGCATGAAACAATAAAGAGCCAGAAGTTGCTAGAACATTCCTGGTCCTGGGTGTTCCAGGGTTAACGGTTGCAGCTGGCTGTTAGCAAACTGTGAAGGGCTAAACATTGATTTGTTAATTATAGATAGCTAAACCAAGCTAAAAAAAAATAATCAACCCTTCTCCCCAGTCTAGAGGCTATGAAGAATGTAAAAGAAGAATGAAATAAAAAGCACCTCCTATCATCTGTTGTAGCCCTAGCCTCCTTTTCCAAATTTCCTTTGACAGAATGAAGCAAGTTACATGTAGTAGTTGTTATTTCTTTGACTAGTAATTTCCCCCAAAAAACATTCCACCACCGGTGCTATCTTCTGAATCCTACCCTCTATTATATCAAAGTTCTCCTCATGACACGGGAGTTTATGTAAGCCTGGCTCTATAATATGAATTCAGAAGTGCCATGAGTCCCCCATGGCTAAATTCCTTTTCCCACAATTCCATCACCACCACATTCTCCAACTGAACTTATAATTTCATGCTTAGAACATCATCCCCTCTGGCTTAAATAAAATTCCAGTTTAAGGTGTAAATCCCCCTAAAGGGAGAATTCCTAAAACCATTAAATGAACTGAGACTATAAAAGTCAGCTTTTATTGATTTAACCATGCAATAAGTAATTTCTACAACTCCTACTACGAGCTGGCCACACTGACTTGATAAAAGTGACACCGGGTTTTAAGTGGCAAGGCGAAGGATGGGGATACTAATTAAGGAAAGTGAGAAATTGCCACAGCCAAGAAGAGCGTAAGAAGTCATGACAACTAATTGTCATGTAGTATCTTGAATAGGATCCAGGAACAGAAGAAGGATATTAGGTAAAAATGAAAAATATGAATAAACTATGAACCTTACTTAATAACAATGTATCGATATTAATTCATTAATTATAACAAATGTACCATATACTGCAAGCTATTAATAATAGGAAAAACTGGGTGTGGAGTATATGGGAACCCTATGTGCTATCATACCAATTTTTCTGAAAATCTAAAATTGTTCTAAAAAATAACTATTTTAAAAAAGAAAAGGAAGGCTGAAAACATCGAAGAAAGTGGTAGAGGCATCCATAACCTCTCCTTTTCCTAACCATGCCCAAATTTCCTTTAAATCATCGTTCCCTTAACTTCAGTCAGCAGCTTGGATGGGATTGATTCCATTCCAAGCCGACTGATTCCATTTTGCTTGGTTTACGCCAATCAGCATATCCCACCCGCCCTGGCCACCATGATTGGTTCAAAAATGGGCCTGTAACAAACCAGAGCATTCGGAATCTAGGAGCTGTTGGCTGAGGCCTTATGAAAGAAAAGCTTTTCTTTTTCCTCTGGACCAGGGTGTGAGACTATGAGGTTTCTGAGGCTGCAGCTATCTTGTCACCAAGAAGAAAAAGAATCACATGGACGGTATGAGACAGCTCACATCCCAAAGGAAGAAAAGCTGAGAAACAGAGCCTGGTGTCACGGTTTGAGTTTCCCAGACTATGATGGCTCCTAAGGCCAGCACTGCGTTTGGGTTTCTGCCACTTGCAACATGAAAAATGCTCACTCATCTTCTGGATGTACACAGTTCAGAGTTGCCCGTTGTGGCCAGCTGACTGAGCAGGGATGGCATGCCCCAAGAGATACTCCTGCCATGCAGAAGTCACTGGGCCTTGTGGCAGTCAAGTTCATTAAAAGGGGCATACTTATCACAACTATAGTGCTTGTTACAAATTTAAAGACAGAGCAACAAGAAGAGTGGGGTCATGTTAGACAACAGGCCCCTCTGTTTTCTTTCCCAAAGGTCTATCACACCCAAATAACCTTCCAGTTTCAGGCAAAACTAAGTAGAGGTCAAAAGGCAGGCTTTATTGAATTTGATATCAAGGCAGGCATAAAAAGCTGAACCTCAACAACCATGGAGGCAGGGGCCATTTCTCTCGTTTGTCCTGTATCCCCAGGAACTAGCACACCAACAAGTGTTTAGTAAGAGCTCAGTAAATGTGTGCTGAATAAATGGCTGCAAATTGCCTTTATTTAACAGTAGACTAAGTTTTCTAGATGAAAAAAATATTATGTTATAACAGCATGTATAACATCTTCAAAACAGAAACATTGAGGCAAGTCACAGGACTGGACACTTAAAACCAACATTTTAAAGCGAAGTTCAGTGGACCTCTCAGAACTGTTTGCCTGAACAATGGGATGCTGTCGCCCTGAGGCTTGTTTTTCACTCTTCAGAAAACTAGTCACGTGATTCAAGAAACCCTTGCAAAGGTGACCAATCTGACATTCCATTTTTTTTCACCAATAGCAGGTTCAAAAGTACTGTGCTAGTTTAGAGCTGCTAGTTCAGATTGATGACTGAGAAATTTGCTGCTCCGTCATTAGCTGCATCTTGCTAGACAGGAAGCAACTTTTCAAAAATAGCAAGCAATTCAGGCTGGTGAAAAAAAAACAAGTAAGGTAGAACAGTTACAGTCACCTTTTCTCCCCTCAGAATTTGCTGAGCCGAGCGAGTGAGCACATTTTCTGCTGCTTGAAAGCAATGGCTGTCTCTGTAACATCTAGAGCATGTGGGGCTATTGGCCTGAACTTGACTAGCTTCTATTTGCTGATTACAAATCCTGAACAGCAGACACAGGAGGGCTTCATCATGGCTTTCCACGATGTTTGGGTTTTGTGCACTGTTTTCAAATGAGCTGTCGTACTTTTAAAGAAGCCACTCAGAGCCAAATGCAACCAGATTGGCTACTGAATCACAGAATATGAAGGATTTGTTTAATTATGGTTTGGGACCCTAAGAGGTGGGATTCATTCGTCCAGCCATTATCTACTTATTCAATTCATCCCTCCTTCACTCCTTCCCTTCCTTCTTTTCTTCCTTTCTTCCTTCCTTCCTTTATTCATTGAACACCCAGTGTCTACTTGTATGGCAGTGTTCACATGGTGCTAGGTGCTGGGGATACACAATTGCTTAGGCTGACCTAGATCTATCCGATCAATCCCAGACCCCAAAAGTTCAGCCCTCATAGAATCAACTTTTACCGGAGCATTATTTCTATCCCGACTATTCCCTTGCCTTGTCAACTCTTGATGGCTAAAGGTAACTGTGGTCATTTTTAAATATGTCCACAAATTCTATGATATTCTCTTCAAAGAGTGGAGCCTAATTCCCTTTCCCTTGAGAACGGACTGGACATAATGACTTGTTCCTAACAAACAGAATATGACAGAAGTGACAGTGTTGCCTTCTAAGGCTAGGTCTGAAAATGTTTGGGCCTCCTCCTGATTCTCTCTTGGAACACTTGTTCTGGGGGAAGCTAGTTACCATGTTGTCAGGACAACCAAGCAGCTAGAGGGAGAAGCCCACACAGTGAGGAACAGAGGCCTCCTGCTAAAAGTCAACAAGAAACCGGAGCTCCTGCAAACTGCCATGGGAATGAGCCATCTTCGAAGTGTATTCTCCAGACCAAGTCAAGACTTTGGATGACTGCAGCCCCAACTCACATCTTGACCTCCACTGTATCAGATGCTGAACCAGGAACCATCCAGCTAAGCCCCTGCTGAATTCCTAACTCTGAGCATATGAGAGAATAAATATTTGTTGTTTTAAGCTGCTAAGTTTGGGACAATTTGTTATGTAACAATAGATAACCAATTATGATAACTGTCCAACAGTTACGTGAATTAGTAAACTGACACACAAGTTCCTTTCCAACCTTCTTCTAGAGTGCCCCCCTGTACACAGACACTGAAAAGCTGAAAACTGTATTTCTGAAACTTCCCTGCAGCTAGGGTTCCAAATGTGACTTCGATTCCACCAGTCAGAATGCACTTCTGTGAGATACGAAAGGGCAGGTAAGAAAAAGCTTATTTCTATTGCTTCCACTAGCAAGCACAGTTGTGGAAAGGTTTTTATTTTATTTTATTTTATTTTATTTTATTTTATTTTATTTTATTTTATTTTTATTTTGTAGCAGCTGTAGCAGAGGTCCCAGTACCCCGTAACTACTCTTGTGAGTACCAAGTCATCATTCCGAACATCCATTTTTCTCTTGTGGATTGTAACGGGCCTGATGTGACTCGGTAGCTGACAGTAATAGGGGTAGGCAGTTTGACATCATGAAAGTTTACTGATCTTGGCTGCCTCCTACGATGGGCCCATGACTTTGAAACCAGCAGCGGAAGTGGAAGCTTCAAAATTTGACAAGGAACTTCTTGTCACAGAAAAAGTAGTGTTTCTTTTGGGGGCAAAATTCCACAGTAGGACTTTTGGAGATGTTCTTGCAAACTCAACACAGTCTGTTTTTTCAGTCCTCTTGAATTCAGTGAACTTTTATTTCCCTATAACAAGTTCCATTCTATTTATATTAGCTAGAGTAGATTCTGTTCTTTGCACCAGAACTTGGATCAATATACCAGATCAGTCTTAAAATTTATTCAAAATATGTATACCTGAATTTAAAAGTAAATAAAAGGACAGGCTAAGCCCCCAAGAACCATGGGGTGTAATAAAAGTAGACATGTAAATAAAAGTGTGCAAAAATAATTACAGGTATTATTAATTCACTCATGGATATTTACCGAGTCTCCTATGTGTCTAAAACTATTTAAGGTTTTGGGGACGTAGCAGTTAAAAAGTAAATAAAGAAACAAACAAACAAAAAATCACTGTTCTTCTACACTTCACATTCTAATGGAGAAAGGGAGAGACAATAAACCAAAAGCAAATAAATACCCAATGAGAAAACTTCAGACATTGACAAGATCTGTAATAAGGTATCAGGGTAAGAAAATGACCTAGGGGCTACTTTAGAATGAGTAATCAGGAAGGCTTCTGTGAGGAGGTGACATTCAAGCTGAAACTCAAGTAATATGAAGGAACCAACCACAGGAAGATCTGGAGACAGAGTGTTTCGGGTGCAGTGAAGAGCAGGTTGAAAAGACCCAAGATAGTAACAAGTGTGTCTTCATTGAGTAATATGAAGAAGGAAAGAGTAGCGTGAGTACAGTGGGTTAGGGGCAGCACCATGTGAGATGGACTTGCAGAAGTAGGCAGGAGTGAATCACATGAAGTTTTATAGAGCACGGTGAAGAGTTCCTTTTTTACTCAAAGTTTGATGGAAAACCACTGAAACATTTTAAGCAAGGGTGGGACATACTCTCTTTTTCATTTATAATGGTCCTTCTGGCTGTTGTATGTGCAACAAGATGGTAGAAAAGCAAGAGAGAAAGCAGGAAACTACTGAGATCATCTGGCAGGAAATGGTAGAGGCTTGAATTGTACAGGAGCAGGGCTGGGCACAAGTAAATGGATTCGCGAAATATGTTGGAGGTAGGACTAAGGGCATGTGATAATAAATTTATTTGGAGATGAGGAGAAATCAAGGATTACTGTTAGATATTTTGATCAAGCAACTGGATGAACAGTGGTGCCATTCACAAAGACGGGTAACTAGGGGAGGTACAGATTGAGAGGATCAGAATAAAAATTTCTGGGTTTGCATGTCAAGGTTAAGAAGCCAATTAGACACTGAAGTGGAGATCTAAAATAGTCAGAATAGCAAGAGAAATCATGTAATTACTAACCCCAACATTAGCTCTAAGAATCTGGAGCTCAGGAGCAAGGTCTGATCTGGAGAGACAAATGTGGAAGTCATTGCGAAATATTTGGTGTTTAAAACTTGGGCCTGAACGAGAGTATCCAGGGAGAGAGTGCTATGGCAGACCTCTGTACAAGGTTTGGATGAAGGCACCAAGTAGGGGGCCATCATTGAGTATAGTGGTAGGAGGAAGGGAAGTCAGTCAAGAAAAGATTCTTAGCGAAATAAAAAGCTATATAATGTATGAAGAGCTATAAAAAAGGACACTTTAAGGGATCTTAAGAGGAGAATAACATGGTAACTCTAGTGGTTGCATTAAGGATGGACGAGACAGAAATAAGAACAAGAGTTCAGTTTGGAAATTGTACAAGAATCCAGGACAGAGCTGAGGAGGGCCTGAACCAGGGCAGTGACAATGAACAACGGACATATTCAAGAGGTAGAAGAGAAAATTAATAGAACTTGGTTTTCATCAGATATGCAAGGATTCTAGAAGGACTCTATGCTTCCAGCTCTGAAAGCTGGGTAGAAGATGGTATCCTTCCCTGTGAAAGATAACTTAGGGGAGCAAATGTCTCTAGGTGGGGTGGGGAAGCTGAGAAGCAGATGACAATAATGAGTTCAGTTTAGGCATGTCGCATTTGAGATGATTATGGAAATCCCAGGTGGGCCATGGAATACTGAGACTGAAATTCAAGCGAGAATTAAGAGATAAATGGGTAGATTCAGAAGTCATCAGAATATAGGTGGAAGTGAAAACCAGCTGAGCCAATCAGACCTCCTGCCTGGGGAGAATGTTACAGAGAGGCTCCTCAGGAACACCAGCATTTAAGAAACAGGGAGGAAGACAGGCCTGTGAAATTGCCGAGCAGGATCCAACTAAAGCAGGAAAGGCAGCAGGAGAGAGTGGTGGTATGAAGGCCGAGGAAACAGGAAATCTCAAGAAGGAAAGATGAGAAGACAGTAAGATGAGGACCAAAACGTGTTCACGGGACTTCGTGGTAGCTTCCATCGCCCAAGCAGTTTCCATGGGGAAGTGGGGATGATGCTGGATTTTAAGTGGGTGGAAAAGTAAATGGCGGTTCAGGAAGTGGAGACTACTTTTGAAGAAGCTTAGCTATGAAGGGAACAGGAGAGGACAGTACTGGTAGTTAAGTGGGTCCTAATCCTGGAGAAATTTTTTTTTCCTTCCAGGGATTCTATTGGTGAGAAAATGCTTGGGACTCAGTGCTAAGAGAAAAACAGAAGGTTACAGAGCTGTATATACAACTTGATGACAAAATGGTGTATTCAAAAAACATATCTAGAAAAAAGACTGGAAGGAAATGTATATAGTGTGTTAATGTGGTTTGTGGGTGGTTTTTATTGACTTCTTTTGCCATTTCTTTATCTTCCATGTTTTCTCCCAACTTTTGGTGGAAAATTTTAAACAAATGAAAGTTAATGTATAGCATAATGAACACTCACATACTCTTCACTTAGAACCTACATTTACTAATTATTAACATGCTTCACGTTTTTCTTTTCTCTGTCTCCCTCTTTGTCTCTGTCTCTCCCTCTATCCATTTATCCATATATCTACTATCTGTCTATCTATATATTCATCCATCTAGTCTACTCTTCTTTAAGAGTGATCTATTAATACATATAATGTGACACACACACGTGCGTGCACTCGTATGCATACGAGGTCTGACAATTAAATTCGTGAATTATTCCTAGAAAAAGTGCTACACCCCATTGCTGAATATCATACCGTCACCTTCGAGTACTCCCCTTGGGAAGCTATGCACTGATGCCAGCACCTAGTCCACCCTTCAAAGCAATTTTGGAACTCTTTTTCTGGAATGGCCATCAGAGCTGTCGTCGTATTACCCTTGATGTCCTGAATGTCATCAGAATGTCTTCCTTTCACTATTTCCTTTATCTTCAGGTAAAGAAAGACGTCATTGGGGGCCAGATCAGGTGAGTAGGGAGGGTGTTCCAATACAGTTATTTGTTTACTGGCTAAAAACTCCCTCACAGACAGTGCCGTGTGAGCTGGTGCATTGTCGTGATGCAAAAGCTCCTTCGGGACCATTTTGCACACACCGTTCATGCCAAGATTTTCAGTTAAGATTTTCCCGTTTCTCTATCGATGTTTACTTGGTCTGCTATGCTTCTTACAGTAAGCTGACAATTTTGACGCACAATTCAATGAATTTTTGTAATATTTTCTTCAGTGTAAGCACACGGTGGCAAGTTCGCGAACTAAACTGTCATACGTCATATATATACTCTTTTCTGTTGAATCATTTTTATGTGGCAGACATCATGTCACTTTGTCTTTAAGTACTTCTCCTAAGAACAAAGACTTTCTGAGGATAATAATTTTTAAAATCATACTAATTATGCTGTGTGTGTATGCGTACACACAATCACTAGGGTTATTTGTGTGTGTTTATTATTAGAGAGAAATGAGCAAGAGCTCTGAGTTTCAACCTCTAGATCAAGAAAGGATTTCAAATAAAACTTCAAGAGCCAGAATTTGCATGTGTTGTTCTCTGCTGATAATGTGCAATCAACATTTATATTTAAAGCACATTTACAGGCTACAGATAAACATCCCTCTCTGCCATAATAGCCCTACCTTCCCTTCAAGCCCACGTCAGGTGCCATGTCCTCCATGAAGCCTCTTCTGCCATTAGCCCTTTCAACCAGGTGAGAGTTTTGCTTCTCAAATCTCAAAGCACATTTGCTCATCCTCCTCTTACAGTTCCCATCACATCTTCCATGAATTGTTATTTTCCCACATGCTTAGTCCTTTCTCAGGATTCCTGTACACTCTAATTTACTGAAGTAAAAGAGCTGTGTCTTGCTCACACAGCCATGGCTAAAGGCAGATCCAGATTGGAATTCCGGCTCTTCCACTTTTTAGTTGAACATGTTATTGAACCTCTAAGTCTCAGTCCCTCTTTCAAAACGTTCTCATTAGGTTGTTCTGGGAGTAAAGGAAATAATGAGTAAGAGATTGATCTTTACTAAACACATACCACATGGCAGTTACATATTTTTATAGCTGTTATCACAGTCTCTCTTCATAGATGTGTATAATAAATACTTGCTTAATTAACACTAATCATTAGTAGCTGATACTGGCCAAATATGTCACATCTTTTCCCCCCACACCTATACTAGATATTTTAATCCAAGAATAAAAAACGTATTTTAAGAACAGATTTAAGAATAGATTCCAGTGAGATGATAGTTCAAGCTTGTGAGGGCTTTTCCATTTTCCCTCAAATAACTGCATCATGGTAAGTATTACATCAGTAAGATCAGTATTGCTACAAGCAGTTAACCAGTTTGTTTAAAAACCTTGAAAGGTTTTAAAATTAGGAAGAATCATGGTGGGTGTAAAACTTCCAGGCAAGGTCACTGCTGTTGGAAGTAGATGTGGGAACCTCCGAACATGTGGAAACAGTTCAAAACCAAGGCTCCACAACAGCCTCTGAAGTGAAAACAGACCAGGCAGCTGTACCTTGTTGCCCGATTCTATGTCTCATTCCATCTCAACTGTGTAGTAACCAATCAAGCGACACAAAGGCCACTGTTCTATAGTAGTGACATCAAAGAAGGAAAGTGACATAATTCCTCCATTTAACACCAATTTGGCATAATTCGTATTCATGGATATTGTGCTAGTGACACTGTAGACGTGGTGGGATCTGTCTCGTCTCCTCCAGAATACTACTTAAAACAAAACAACAACTACAAAAAAAAACAAATCTATTTCGCCACTCATCACCTCTTAACCCAAAAGCCAACAAAAACAGTGATGAGGCATCATGTAAGAGAGAAAAGGATGCTGGGGTAGGGATCAGAAGACTCCAACTTGAGAGCTGATTCCATCCCTTTCTTGTTGGGCAACTTGGATAACTTATAACCCCTCTGGACTCTTGTTTCACTAACGCCGCCCTTTGCTACTGTACAGAGCTATTTTGAGGACTAAAGTGTTCTACAGTTGTTAAGTGCTATGCAAACATACGGACTGTTAGCTACCTGGATGTTCCTTTCCAGCAGAAGAGAATACAGTGAAAAGGTGAGACAACGTACCACGCAGGGGTAAAACATGAGAAGCAGATAAGGAAAAATGGTCTTGGTATCAAGCACATCTGGGTCTAACCTTAACCCACACAGACGGTGTTCTGAGACAATAAAGGTTTTGTCGCTCTCTGGATATTCCCTTGTGCCGGGACTCCTGCTGCATTCCCAACAGGAGTGATGTTTCTGGGCTGATTACAGGACTGCAATGGCTACAGTCATGAGAGTGAGTGGTTTCAATAGCAGGTAACAAGTCATCCACCCAAGATTAAGTGGGTTTCAGTCAAATGGAAGCTTGTACAGAACCGTCAGCCCCGGAGATGTGTGATATGACTTAACATGCCCTTGCCCCACGATAGGTCCTTTGCTGACTACTACCAGCTGTAGCAAGAAACTTACTTCACGCCACCCGCCTCCCAATGAATTCACTACGAGGGCACGGACGTCACTGGACGTCCCAAATATGAAAGGGATAGAAATGAAGAAATGCTTCAAACGCTGCTACTGCCTGGTGTCCCTTCCAAACAGCTTCCTTGGATTTGCTTCAAAGTAACAAGCATGCTTAGAACACAATTTGCTGTACTTTGGAGGAGAGCAAACTATAAAAATGTTCATCATGTGCCTGCATGTGTCTCACAACAAAGAACATGCGTCCTGAAGTCAGCAGCTGGGTCTTACTATCTATCCCTGAAGTAGGCCCAGGGCCCCAAACAGAAATGCATTCAGTGGACTGAATTAAGTTGAAGCAATATTGGTTTCCAGGTCAAATCCCAGCACCCGTAAAAACTGGTGTTGAATCATCTTTATATTTTCTTACTTTTGCCCCACTTTTGGTCCTAGCATTTAATATTAATAAGTTACACAAAACATTTTTTCTTAGTAACATCTGTAACAAAATTCACTCTTTTTTGTGTGTGTTAGGCTCTATGAGTTTGGCAAATGTCTACAATTGTGTAGCCACCAATGTAATCAAGATAAAGAAGAGTTTTGCTACCTTAAAAAGTTCTTCTGTGCTTCTTCAGTCATTGCCTCCCACACCTCTACTTCCTGGCAATCCCTGATCTGTGCAAAGGAGAATTTTCATTCACTTCAGTAAATACCTAGCAGTGGAATTGCTGTATGTCTATTGTTAAACATGGGTGGGTTGGGGGGGAAGAGGACACACCGAGATTCTTGTATAATTAGGAACTTTGTGATAATTAAAACCAATGAAGACCATTCAGAAGGAACCCCACTGATATGGGTCACTGAACAATAATATTACTAAATTATTAACTCCCTTGCCTGGAAGAAGAAACTCGAGTGTACATTTTCTAACCAAAGGTGTTCCCCTCTTCCCCCACCCCGCCAACTGCTTTCTGTTTAATGGTAAAAGAATTCCTGTCACTACCAGGATTTTTGAGACCTACGTTCCCTTTCTAACATGTAACAAATAGAGCATAATGAACAACCCACTAGTATTTCTAGGAAACCTTCAAAGATGGCATTGCTCTTTGCTATTCTCCTGGCTACACAGCTGGATCTCATATTTTATCAACGCCTTGTACAGTATTATGCACACTGTAGGAGATTATTCAATTGAAATAAATTTTGCCTTTCCTCTGGAACTGCTCTGATCAATATGATACACCCTAACCACATGTGGATAGTCAGCACTTTAAACTGAAGCAGTGTATGAAAGAAAGAATGTAAAATATCACATCAATTTTTATATTGATTATATGTTAAATTGATATCATTTTGGATATATTTAGGTTAAATAAAATATATCACTAAAATTAATTTCACCTGCTTATCTTAATTTTTTAATGCAGTTACGAGAATATTTTAAATTACATATGTAATTACGTATGTGGCTTGCATTACATTTCAATTAGGCAACAATGCTCTAGAATATATAGGATTATTGCTAAAGATGTAACTATTTTAGTTACATCTTCAAGATCTATGGGGCATTTCATAATCCACTCTTACTTTTAAATAAATATACATCACCGTTAAGTGTAGTAAGTTACATATTTACTAATTAAATACTGGATTTTAAAAAACTCATTAATTTTACATCAGTAGTCTTCAAAAATGGATATATCAATTTTAAAGGAAAATATTTTAAAAATAAAGTAGACAAAAATCAAAGCAGTAAAAATAATAAAAAATTAAATATAGAAAAATAAAAAAAATTAAAGACAACTTTAGCTCTTTAAAAAGCATTCAAAAAAATAAAAAAGGCAATCCAAAAACTGGGAGAAAATATTTGCAAAATATATATCTTATTGAAGACTTCTTATTCAGACTACATAAAGAATTTCTACAATGGAATATTAAGAAGTCAAGTAATTTGGTTAAAAATAGGCAAAATATTTGAACAGAAACTTCACTAAATAACTTACATGAATGGAAATGAACATGTGAAGAAATCCTCAACATCATTCATCATTAGAGAAATGCACGCACCCACTTAAATGGCTAAAATTAGAAAGACTGACACTTTCTGTTGTTGAGACGTAGGCAACTGGAACTCTACACATTGATGGTGGGAATGGAAAATAGTGCAGCCACTTCAGAAAAACAGTTTGTCGGTTCCTTATACAATTAAATATATATTTACCATAGAACTCAGAAATTCTAATCCTGGGTATTTATCAAGTCCACACAAAGACTTGTAGGTGAGTGATAACAGCTCTATTCATTATAGCCCCAAACTGGAACCTACCCAAATTTCCATCATGTGCCATCAACATATAGACTATCTATATGTATGGAATAAAAAGAAACAAAGTACTAATACATGAATATGATGGATGAATGTCAAAAACACTATTCTAAGCAAAATTCTAGAAAAAGGAAAACTAATGAAAGTAGACCATTGGTTGTTAGGGGCCAGGAGTGAAAAGAGAATTGACCAAAAAGGGCAAGAAAGAACTTTTCGGGATGATAGAAATTCTATCCTAATTGTGGTGGATTGTATACATTTGTTACAACTCACTGAATTGTACATTAAAACTAGCAAATTTTATTGTATGTAAATTATATTTCAATAGAGCTCATTAAAAAAGTAAAATCAGCAATAAAATATCAATGGCAATGTGAAGAAATGTGAATTCTCATCCACTGCTGGTGGAAGGGAGTATGCGTTGGTACAGTGACAGGGATCGCAACTTGGCACGACCTCACAAAGCTGATGGTGGATCCAGCTGAGGATTCGGCCCTTCTACTTTGGGTATATTTTCTTGAGAGATTCCAAAATATGTATGTGGTGAAATATGTACAGGAATGTGTGCCCTCCATCCATCAACACAGATCTCAAACACATGATTAAGATATAAAAAGGACATTGCAAAATAGCACAATATATTATTTTTATAAATTTTCAGAAATATGAAAAATATTAAATATTATGATGAATACATTATTGTGTAATATAAGTGCACAAATCTGGATAAGTATGGATAAGTATAACCCATAACTGTAGGAGAGAGGTCAGCCTTTGTAAGGCATAAGGAAATCGAGCATAAATAAAACATGTATTTTAAGCATATATTAATCATAAATTTTAATAATAATGATTATTTTCTCTTAAATAACATGATTAGAGTTATAATGATACTTATTACTCTAAAATAATCTGAAATATTTATGATAAAATTTTACCTTTTTTTTTCTGGGGTGGAAATATGGGTGTTTGTACTGTTTCTGTGCTTTTGTGTACATTAGAAATATTTCCTTTTTTAAGTGAAAAATAATTTGAAACTATCTTTAACCCTAAACATAGGTAAAAATTGTAAGCAAAGAAGATTTTATACTCAAGGAAAGAGAAATATTAGGACAATGAGAAAATATTTTGTTGTTTAAAATGCTCAAAAAAATCAAGGAGAGGATAGCAGCCATCAAACAAGAATAGGAGCTTATGATACCAAAACAAAAAAATATGTAAAATTAGAACTGGAAGATTAAAAAAAGAAGCAATTAAAAATTTTATAAATGAAAAATATGGTCATTGAAATAACAGAAACTCAGATGAGTAGATTTAAAAAGAAATGCAATGAAAGAATTAGTGAATTAGAAGTTAGAAATGAGGAAATTTCAGATAATACGGCAGAAAAGTATAAAGGGATGAAAATTATAAAAAAGAATTAAGATATGTGGAGGATTTATTGAGAAGTTTCAAGAATATCTAATAGAACTTTCAGGAGATAATTGCTAAGAAGATTCAGAATGGGAGAAAAACATGAGCTGTCAGATTGAAAAGGACACATGAAACACAAGCAGAATAAATAAAACTAAATTTACATCCATTTATACTGTAATAAAATTGCAGAATATCAAAGAAAGAGAGCTAAGGAAGGAAAACAAAAATTACCCAGAAGGAATGACAATCAATTGTCAGCAAACTCATCAGCAACAAGAGATGCAAAATAATGGAGAATATATCCAAAGTATGGTGGGAAGATCTAAATTTTTTATCCTAATTAATTAGAGAGAGTAAGAACAACAATATTTTCAGGTATATAAGAGAGAGTCATTACCCACGTATCTCTGAAAGAAGAGATAGATGTACTTCAGCAAGAAGAGAAATTATCCTAGAAGAGTGGAATAAAAGGAACAGCAATCAACAAAGACTTTGGTGAAATTTTTTTATAAATCTAAATGTTTCCATTACAAATAGTAATAATAATAGAAAATACACTCTCCAAAAATACAGAAAATACTTCAGTTGAAGATATAAAACTCATCCCAGTTCCAAGGACATCTCATTTCCTAACACTGTGTTAATGTCAGTGGCTTAGAAATGTTTCATACAATTAAAAACTGTAATAATAACATTAGGAATGCTTAAAAAACTAATAAAGAATACACTCATTTTTGACAATTTAAGTTCTGTGTGCCATCCTAAGAGCTGACCACAGTCTGGTCCTAAGGATGATATGGGTATTTATGGCAGGTAATTTGGTCGTAATGAAGTCTGCAAAGTAAGATTACCCAAGCCAGCTACGTCTTAGGTCTATTTTATTATAGTGAGCAATCTCCTGATTGCTTATGGGATTTGATCTGTTATATATATATATTTTACATGGTGACTTAGAAAAATAACTCCCAACTCCTCTGGTGAACCAGCACAGAATGAAACAGTATAACTGGGGGTGGGGGGCGGGGGGAGGGCAGGAGTTCTTACATATCCTTTAGGTATTATAGGCACAGTGAATAGAGATGAGTTTCATTTGAATGCCTTATTCATCATAAAAAAGAAACATCAACATGTGCTCGCCTCTCTCTTCGGCTGCTCTCTGCCTAATAGGAACCTTTAAGCACTTTCTATGTCACCTCTGAGGTAATTAACATCACTCAGAAAATACGTGAACAGGAGCTGTAGGAGAGAGGGCATGTGCTGTCACTCATTCGGGAAAGTTGCAATTAGGATCTACAGGCAAATACGGAATTCTTAGAAATTTCACTTCAAACCAAGAGAAAACCACATTCTCATGAAGAGAAGTGGTAATGAGTAATTTGATGCCTTATATATATATATGTAATATATAAAATATATAAATATAGCTATTATATAATTATAGTTATAAAATTGATAAACACAGTCATAGAAATTTGGAAATAAAAGAATGAAAAATATCCCATCATCTTGAGATGACATTTATTGTTTTGGTTTATTTCCTCCTGGTATTTTCTTCCTATGTGTACTTTTTCATAGTTGTAATCATAGCATTTATACATGTTTTTATGAGGATTTAAATCACAACACTTATCCATGTTGCCAACTTCCACAGCTATCATTTTTAATGACTGTTCCATTATGGGGATGTACCATGATTTATTAAACCAGTCACCTACTCTGAGATATTTTAGCTAGATAATATTTGACCATTATAAAACTCAGTTCTGTGAACATCAAGCTTATAGCTGTTTTCCATATCTAGTCTATTTCCTTAGGATAGATTTCCCCAAAGTGGAATTACCAGATCAACAGGCATGAAAGTGTTTATGATTTTTAATACATATATTGCCACAATATTTTCCCAAAATGTTGCAATTTGCAGTGACACCAGTGGAAGTATTGCGATTCAGTCTGCTGGCCCAGATCATGAAAGTCTAAACTTTAAAGCAATGTCTCACAATGGACCAGCAGTATTAACATCACTTGGGAACTTGTGAGAAATGCAAGTTTTCCGGCCGGCCACACACCACCTGAATCAGAACTCTGAAGGAAGGGTCCAACAGTCTGTTGGCACAAGCCTTCAGGCAACTGTGAGGCACACACCCAAGTCTGAGAACCACTGGTCTAAAAGCAATGGCTGAACGTAAGAACCACCTGGTAAGCTTTTCAAACCTGAGGCCTGGGACACAGTCCCAGAAGTTCTGATGTAATTGTCTGGAGTGACTGGGACAAAGGCATCAGTATTTTTCAAAAGTTCCCCTCAAATGATCGAATGCGCAGCCAGGGCTGAGAACCACTAGCCTCAGGCAGTGCCGACGGACCAGTGATTCTTGAATCTGCAGCACTGCCATCACCCGGGAGCTTTTAGATGGACCTATCCTCACGAGCCACGGGATGGGGTCCCAGAGCCCATGTTTAACAAGCCACCGAGAAGGTACCGACAGAAGCTGAAGTTTGAGAACCACTTGTCTAATGGTTTGTCTGCTAAGGACAGTGCCCAGTGTCTGTGGGGCACCAATGCCTATATATTATATGTAATATACATACATATATTTATATACAGCCTATAATACATATTCCGTATGTTCATAGCTGGAATCATAGCATTTACCCATTTTTTATTTGGATTTAAATCATCCACTTTCCAATGATGCCAATTTTCACAGCTCTCATTTTTAATGACTATTCCCTGATGAGGATATACTATGATATGTAAAACTTACCACCTACTCTTAGGTATGTATATAGTGGGGGTGCCAAAAAATGTATACATATTTTAAGAGATGGTAACACTTTGGTCAATGCTGTTCAAATAGTAGTTCGCCATAATCAGAAGTGTCTGGATGCTGATGGTAACCACTTTGAGCACCTCTTGTAATTGCAGAAGTCACATGTGACTTGTAGTCATCTTTTGTTATCCGTCCATATTTTTTTACCTATTGATTTCCTAGAAACTTTAAACATAAAGTCTGGATGTTATGATTTGTATAATCTTTTTTAAAAAAGACCTGGCTGATCACTAAATGACTAATTATAAAGAAAAAGGAAGCAAAACTTTTGTCTAAGTGTAAGGAGAGACCAAGCATAAGGAGAGACCAGAAAAGTTATTTAAATACAATCATGCCTAGGAGAACGACTAATGGAGAATGGAAAGCTAATATAAGATGATACTAAAATGACAGATGACTTCACTTCCACTGCTCTTTTTTTCAACTTGGGCTTTGAGAGAAAGCTGGCGGGGAATCCACAGCTGAGGCTTTGGGGCCCGGCTGCCACGGACAAAGGACCTCTCAGGAGCTGAGGTTTACTGCTTCCCTCACCCATGGTGACAAGGACAGTCACAGCATCTTACCCTCGCTGGGACAGTCTCTAATTCAAACCATCACAACACGTTACCCCATCTGACTTGGACCATCACAGCCAAACTGAAAAAGGAAAGGAAAGAGCAAGGATTGGGGAAAGTGAAAGAACATTAGGCCGAGAGTCAGGAGGGATGCCTGCTTTTCATCTTCTAAACATCTTGTTACTTACTAAATTTTTGTTTAATCCATTAAAAAGCACAAAATAAATGCTCATTAGGGGCTCATTGGCTGTACTCTCACTTCAAAATCGCAAACTGGCCAAAATTGAATGTTTGTCCCTCCTAGCTGTTAGAACCGTCCTAATTAGACAAGTCCTCAAAAGTTATTTACATTATGTGACCATTTTAGCTGTGAAAAAGGAGAATGACCATATTGTTTGATTTCTCATTACTTTTCTTCCTTCCTTCCTTCCTTCCTTCCTTCCTTCCTTCCTTCCTTCCTTCCTTCCTTCTTTCCTTCCTCACTCCCTCCCTTCCTTTTTCCTTTCTAATTTACTTTGTAATCTTGAAAAACATACTGAAGAAAGAAAAGAAACATTCATCTATGACACTGAACATCCCTGAAGCTTTCTTCCTAACTTGGGTTCCTTGACCCCTCAGTAGAAGCATGAAGGAGCTGTAAGACATCTCTGAATGTGTCAACATTGTAAATATCGAGCTGTGTGCATGTTGTTCTACATCCTTTTCTGAGCAGGGAGATCACAGTGTGTATCAGTATATCACATGATCAAAGACATCCGGGTATCAAGAAAAGTTACGAACCACTCATCAAGAGAATGTAACCTTCTTTCTAGGATTGAGTCTTCAGAGTACATTCAGGAGGTCAGTTTTAGAAATAGATGGGAAACAATCTACTTGTAAGTATTGAACTGGAATGGTGAGTTGCTGAGGTGTGTGGCCTGACATTGGATGGGTTTTCAGCCACAGGTGGGGTTTTCACACCTCCTCCCTCCTTAACTACCTAGGAAGACATTTGAAGATGACTAAACTCTGTGGGGCTATTCCTTCCCTCTCTCAGTACTGCCTCTGTACACTCCCAGAATCTGACCCCCACATAAGCCTCAAGTTCAAGGAGCACAATTGGACCCAAGTGATCTAAGCTGGAGTCATGAACACTGAGGGGGGAAGGGGCAACAAGCCAAAGCTCCCAAATGTCCCTCTTTATTCCTTATATTTATTCTGGCAACTAACTAGAGCTGTGGTACGATAAAGAACATGGGCTCTAGAAATCATAAATGAAGGAGGAGAAGTTGTGACCAACACCAAAGAAATACAAAGAATCATTAAAGAATACTATAAACAATTGTATGCCAACAAATTCCACAATCTAGACAAAATGGATGAATTTCTAGAAGCATATAACCTTCCATTAGGGCTCATCTCCAACATTTATTTCCAAATTATATGTCTTTGACAAGTTGTTCAGCCATTTGAGCCTTGGTGTCCTCAACTATAAGAAAAGGACACCAAAGTATCTCCCTTACAGAGTCGAAAAACAAGGATTCAATGAGGTAATGCAATGAAAAGAGGTCAGTACACCGCCACTTTGTCCTTGAGATATGTGACAGGAGTATGTCCTAAAATAAATGGCAGACATTATACTGTTATCACCATTATCATCACAGCAATTGTTGTGAGAGCTTGGTGGGCCTGGCTCGAGAACAATTCCCGTGCAAGAGTAACTTCAGCTATTTGGATCCATTGGCTCTGTGAAACTGTTGGTGGTGTTTGTTTGTCTGTTTGTTTTTCACATATGGCTTAAAAATATTTTGTTTAAAGAGTAGAAACCAATGGGAATAAATATTATGGAGTGTTTCATGAAAACAAGCAATTAGTTAGACCAGTACCCATCTTCAGTGTAAGAAATAAACTGTTCCATGTAACAAGGAGAGGTAGATATACAGAGTATTCTATTACTAATCTCATGGATGAAATAACACATATACTGAGAGGCAGGGAAAAGGCAGTCACTTACATGGTGGCTCAAAATATGATGATTTTCTAAAGCCAGTGGCTAATCAGTTATGACCAATGAAACTATTTCTAAGATCACAGTGGTGGTTACGATAGAGAGGGAAACACAATTACATTTCTCCGAGTTTTTAATATAAAAATTTACATTACAAGTATAAATGAAAAAAGGTTTCAAAACCATTGATCACTAGTAATTTTGCAAATCACTTGCAAGATTTACATAGTATGTATACCATAGGAGAACTACACTCTAGGAATCTCTGCCCTTTGAGGATTCCTGTTTCAGAAGGACTTCCTTCAAGAAGCTTCTTCAAGTTTGCTCTCATTCTGGTCCTTCTCTCTGTGGCCTCCCCACTCAAGCTCATAATGAAAGGAGATAATGAAACATAATGAAAGGAGATTGGTAAAGCAGGGATTCAAAACAGGAGATCACTGTTTTGGGGATCCAAACAGTAAATCACCTTTCCAGATGGCCTGCATAGTACAACTGGTTGCACAGCCATTCCTCTCAACAGCATTGACACCCTCCAGCTGTGCATGGCATCCAGAATGAAAAAAATAAATGGAAGGCCTGTTCTCTCCCTCTGCACAAGGATTTTACTGCCAGTATCCACTAGTCTTGCTTACTCTTCCTGCCCTCTCTAGCCCATCCAAGTGATACAAAATTTCTCTGACAAGAATAATCCCAAAATAGTTTGGAACACCGGCAGTAAAGTTTCATCTCTTGTCTTTTCCCTTCTTCTTCCTCTGTCATGGCCAGGATCCAATAAGCTTGTCCGCCCAGGGCCTTCACATCACAGGTAGCTTTAGATACACACAAACTATATTATATTTTTGTGTTCAATGAGCTGCCTGGGATGTAAGACCCGTGAGAGTATAGACCATGTCTGTTTTGCTTCCTGTGGTAATGCCAGGGCCTGTTACATGGTAGAAACTCAATTAATATTAACTTATTCATTAATTAATTCAAGAATTCTTCCTGAACATGCTATCTTCCATTTTCTAAACAATTCATGACACCTCAAATTCTGACATTATTGGCTTTTTTTAAAAGTATGCATTATATTCCAGGATTGAGATTCAAATGTTATCTGTAAAAGGTAACACTTTAAACGAAGATGACCCAATGAGAACTTAATTCAATTTATTTTAATGTATGAATTAAGCAAGCACTTAGCAGAGATGATTGAAAGAGACACAAGACAGAAAAATTGTGAATTACAAGTTTGTGGCAAGAGCCCTAAACTGAAAGTCGGAAGTTCTGGATTCCAATTTCAGATCCACAAGTAGGTAACCTGTTTCCCTTGTTGGAAAATGTAAATTAAGTATTCTGCCTTGCCTTGTTGATATGGTTGCTGTGGGAAGAAAATAAGACTGGAAATGTGAAAACTCACTTTATAAAGAGCTATAGAAAGACCCAAAATTAGTCACTAGCTGAATCTAGTGGATTCCTATGTTTAAATGGCAAGAAATACCTGTGCTAGTGTTATAGGCAAATAGAACATCATGTGCAGACACTTGAGAAGATACAGCAGAGAAAATACATTCGGGTCGAAGACAAACTCTGCCACTTCCCGGGTTGGCCAAAGGCAGGCTTAAGACCACCATCCAGATTAGGAAATACTGGGGTTTTGTATGGAATTGACTTATATGGTATGGTTAAGAATACGTTACCATTATCCCCAGCATTTCCACATGTACTAGACACATACACTTTAGCACCAGGATCGGCCCCAGCTTGTCAGGGGTCATTCCCAATGACCTTGGAGAAGCCATGCCAGGGAAACACACCTTGAATATCAAAATATTGTTCCATCTTTCCTCCAGGAAGACTTCTGAACCTCTGTGTTTCTTAAAATTCACTATAGTTTGGTTAGCTGGGGTCATTTAACTCTTCCTTTGCATAAAGTACCCCTAGGACCCTAGGAAACCATCCTCCAGCCTTTACACAGCAGCAGTTCTGATAAATATGAAGTCTGACAGTTAAGTTTGTGAACTTGTTGCAAAGATGTTGCTAACCTTTTGTGATATCAGAGTGATTATTCATTATGAATTTGTACCAACTGGAAAAACAGTTAACCAAGTTTACTATTTGGAAGTGCTGAAAAGGATGTGTAAAAAGTTAGACGACCTGAACTTTCCACCAACAATTCCTGGCTCTTGCATCACGACAATGCACCAGCTCACATGGCACTGTCTGTGAGGGAGTTTTTTAGCCAGCAAACAAGTAACTGTATTGGAACACCCTCTGTACTCAGACTGATCTGGCCCCCAATAACTTTTTTCTTTACCTGGAGATAAAGCAAATACTGAAAGAAGGACATTTTGATGACATTCAGGACATCAAGGGTAATACGACAGCAGCTCTGATGGTCATTCCAGAAAATAGAGTTCCAAAATTGCTTTGAAGGGTGGACTAGGTGCTGGCATTGGTGCACAGATTCCCAAGGGGTGTACTTTGAAGGTGACCTTAGTACTATTCAGCAATGAGGTATGTAGCACTGTTTCTAGGATGAGTTCACAAACTTAATTGTCAGACCTCATAGATATGAATGCCCTCAATTATGCTGTTGTACATGGTGTTGGGAAGGGTAGTATTTCCCAATTCATGAACTAATTCTCTCATAGTGGATCACTTGACTTATTTGGGGAAGTGAGAAAGTTAGTGTTCAAGTTTAATTATAATCCGGTGCCTACAAGGAACCCATTTTTCCAAAACACCCAAGACTTGGGCCAACATAATTTTAACTCAAAGGGTATCAAAACCAGATGACAAGAATCCTTATGTAGATGATGTCAGATTGGCAAAGCCACAGTTGAGAGCGGAGCAGGAATTCTACCTATATTTGCTATGTCCCATGGTTAGCTTGACCCAGGTCTAAAACTGCAACTTGGAAGATTGTGATATTGCTGATGAAAGTAACAAGAATAGGAATCAGGGGGGAAAAAAAAGATGATATAATTTTTGTAAGCAGTGTGAGTTTGTTTAAAGTTGTATGAAGAATTTATCTAATTTTTCACATACTGCAGACATTGAAAAAGAAGTTTTGTTTAGATTTTTTTAACACTGAAATCGGTTGCTTAGCAACTGCTTCCTGCATTGCATGATGTTGTTATGATTTCCACCTGCTGGAGAAAAACATCAATAAAATTACTTCTTTGCAAATCAGAAAAGTGGGAACATGAGTCAGTGTCTCAAATGAATGCATGATACACTTGTAAGATTCCAAAGACACTTAATGCACTTACTTTTTTAAAAAATAAATGTTATATTTTACAAAATGTACTTTAACAAAATTTAACAATAGCCCAGGATTCCCAAAACGAGGCTTGTTTCAGTACAGTATACTGTATGTTTCAGTATACTTTCTGTTGTAACTGAAAACACAGAAACAGCTTTATGTTCAGACAGAATATGCAGTTGCATGTGTGACATAATCTGAGAGATAACCCACAAAGTCCTGTCACTCCCCCAAGCCTCCCACTGACACACAGTATCTGAAGCTGCCACTCTTGGAGGCAGTCTCTGAGTTGAGAGCTTGTATTCAGAAGACGCTGATAACCCGATGTACCATCTAGGAGAGCTAACACTTTAACACCTTGTATATGCCATCATCACGCTATATATTTGGGCTTGCAGATATAATGTCCAAGAGATTCATTTGCCTCATAATGCAATTGAGCAGAGAGTATGCTGCCCTAGTGGTACTTCACTAGTAATTAAGGTGTCCAAATAGTATGTGTGACGAAGGCTGCTAACTGCATGCCTACATCCATTTTCCTCTTCCACAGCTGTAGAACCCCTAGTTTTCAGTTTGCTAGATTTCTTAGTCTCCCCTACCTACATGTGACCTTGTGCCTCATTTTGCCAAATAAGATGTAAGCACAAGTGTAGTAGCAGCCATCCTTTAAAACACTGCTGGCAGATGCTCTTTGCTCTTTCCTTTTACTTCCTCCATCCAGCTCCTTGGAATAAAGATGTAATTGCTGGAGCTCTAGCAGCCATGTTAGACCATGAGGTCAAGTACCAAATGTAAGGATAGTAGAAACAAGATCAGGAAGTTTTACCTAATCATGGTATAACTTCCAAAACCTCTCTGAATGACTACAGAAAAAATAAGCCTCTTTTGTATTTAATGCACTGTTATTTTGGGTTTTCTGTCTCATTCACCTGACCTTAAGCCTAATTATAGCAGGCTTATACAATAAGGAAAAGCTTGACTGAGAGGGTCTAAGCATATATTTCCCTTATATTTGCTAAAACAATCCAAATCAATATAACTGAACTTCAGTAGCAAAGAAGATACGGCTACTCCCTACTTTATGAATTTATACATATCCAGTACTGTAAAAGTCAGGTCAGTGGAGAAGCAAGACATCTAACCTGAGACCTAGGTTTCTTTCTTATGGTAGCAAAAGCACCAGCAGTGATCACGGCTCTGGCAGAGCAATCAGGGATAAGCTTTGGATACGAATCAGTTACTTTAGGGTTTCATGGCCGCTTATAAGTTATATAAAAAAGAGGCTACCACTGGGTAATTTAACTGGCCAATTAATTCATTGACAAAATAGCTTAACCACATCTTGATTTCATTTTCAGAGGTTTTCTTTTTTTAAATCACCTTGGATATTTATCATAGGCCTAGACTTTTCTGAACCCAAGGATTAAGTACTCCCCAATTTGCACTCAGAGTTGCTTCCAAGCTTTTGTAAGTTGAGACAGCTAATCACTATGAAGTTTTGGGGAGCAAGAATGCCCTGTTCCTGGTACACATGCTCAGAGCAGGGATCCCAAGCACGCTTGCATGGCAAGCATAGCATCTGCAGTGTCCATGCTGTGGGGATTGAAGCCACTCTGCCCAATGTCACTATGGCTCTGCCACCAGAGTGTGACCTTGGGCCGGTTATAAGCCCTCCGTGCCTCAGTGTCTGCACCTGTAACATAAAGGCGGTAACCGCATGTACTTCATAGAATTGTGACGAGGATCAAATGAGATCATACATAGAAAATGTATACAAAATGTGGTAAGCGCTCAATAAATCACAGCCATAATGAATATATCCTCCATTTAGCACAAGGTAGGTGTGGGAGGCTTAAGAACTGGTGAAGATGTGGGCACTAGTGGGGGGGTGGGGCAGAGGAGTATCTCTCACAGTAGCTTGTTCTGGTGCTAAGTTTGGCTAAACTTAAGTCCACAAGAAAGAAAAACGGAAACTACAGGAGGGTTACTGAGGCAAGAAGCTGAATCTCTCTTCAGAGCTTAACACCTGTGAGCCATGGACCACTTTGCAGTCCGGTGAAGACCATGGTCTCCTTCTCAGAAGTGTTCATGAAAACAGAAAATAAAGTACACAGGGTTACAAAGGAAGCTGATGAGATTGAAATATAGTTATTAACATATTTTTAAAAGCACAACTGTGACTATGTAGTACCTGTGCTTCATTATTAATACATTAAATAATAACTAGCTTTATGGAGTACATTTATTTTCCGTATTTTTTAAAGATTTTTTTTTTTATTGGGGAAGGGGTACAGGACTTTATTGGGGAACAGTATGCACTTCCAGGACTGTTTTTTCCAAGTTAAGTTGTTGTCCCTTCAATCCCAGTTATGAAGGGTGCCGCTCAGCTTCAAGTTGCCGTCCTTCCAGTCCTAGTTGGGGAGGGCGCAGCTCAGCTCCAGGTCCAGTTGCCGTTGCTAGTTGCAAGGGGCGCAGCCCATCATCCCCCGCAGGAGTCGAACTGGCAACCTTGTGGTTGAGAGGACGCGCTCCAACCAACTGAGCCATCCAGGAGCTCAGCGGCAGCTCAGCTCAAGGTGCCGTGTTCAATCCCAGTTACAGGGGGCAAAGCCCACCATCCCGTGCGGGACTCGAGGAACCTAACTGGCAACCCTGTGGTTGAGAGCCTACTGGCCCATGTGGGAACTGAACCGGCAGCCTTCGGAGTTAGGAGCACGTTGCTCCAACCGCCTGAGCCACCGGGCCAGCCCCCTATTTTCTGTATTTTTGATGCTCTAGCATTTGGGGCCTTCATCCTGAAGGGGCTTGTCCCTACCAGGGCTAGCTAGTTCCTAGAGATAAATGACTCCCCTGCAAGCAGATCTGTGACTTACAAACCAACCAGTCCAGAGCCCCACACCCCAACCATCTGCTTTATAAAATTCTCACACACCAAGCCAATATTCTCCATACTCAAAATCACCCCAGGACCAGGTACAGAACAACTAGGGACCACCTCCATAGCTCAGAGCTTGGTGGAATTATTCAAACTATCCAATCCTAAATTCGCTCTGCATACTTACCCTGTCTCACCCATTCCTCCCCTTGAGAACCCCAGTAAAAGCTCTGAGCCACGCTCTCCCCTCTCTCCCTCTGCCTCCTAACTGACCTGGTGTTTCCCCATGTGGTCCTGTATCATGTGGCATGCTTTCTATTTCTACAGATCTGTGAGTATAAACTTCCTTTAAGACAACCATCTCTGTGTTTGTATGTCCTACCATACATAACTAATTTTTTTTAAATCTTGGGTACAAATTTTAGAACACTAGCTGTGTGTCTAATAACATCATTTCAATATAATGAGTGCAAATGATGTTTTGGAATATTTGCAATGGCTATAATGTGATATGAATACAACTGTGAGTTCTTTAGTGACATAGTCACAGGTTCTGCCAATTCTACTATAATTTTGCCTTCATTCATAATTGAAGAAAATGTCTAATTTCAGATAGAGGCTAGTAAAACTAAAAATGTATTTCTTCTCATCTAAGTTCACAGATCCCTCAATTCTATGATCTGTAGATCTTAAGGTAAGAACCCCTATAAACACATGTAACTTTTGTCCTGACTATGAAGCCAGTGGCTCTCCAAAACTCAGGTCAGATTTGGGTTCTGCGAGTTCCTGAAACTTCTTTCTAGACAACCACCAAGGAAGGAAGGCTAATGATATCACTGAGAAACTTCACTACCCCGAACACACAAGACTTCTTTTGAATAATTGTTTATACTCCGGATACACAAGAACCTAATAATAATGGTTATTTGTACATCGGGTCACATGAATTGTGTAGATGGTAGGCAACGGCGAGAAGGAAATTGTTCCCTCTTACATTTATACACACTTATCCCTATCTCTATCTCTATCTGTCTCTATATCTATATCTGTATCTATGTATCTATGCCTAGAGTCATATCTATATCTATATACCTATAGACATATATTTGAACTAAGACCATATAAACATAACACCTATTCAAAAAAATCTTTCAGAGAACGCCTCCATGGTTTTACCTCACATGTACTAATAGTCTAGAATGAGTTCACTACTCACACTATATAAAGATAAATGTTTGCTTACACAGCAACATTGCTTAAAGCTTCTTCTGACCAGAGACATTATTAAATGTTTGTTTTTACTGAAGAAGATAAAGACAATCACCAGAAATAAGCCCGTGCAGGACAGAGGCAAAAGATAGAAACCTGATACTCATGAATTTTAAAGGAAGCTCCCCACAAACACATTTATTTTGAGCAGACTACCACCACTGGTGAAACGGCGCTGCTCAGTTGACCGTACCACGGTTGATTGTAATTACATGTGAGGGGACCGTCCAGTGCAAATGATGTGTGACAAATTCCAAACTCTGAGCCAGCTTCCCTGGACAACAGCCCTGCTTCTTCAGTTCTTGTCCTCAGTTTCTACCCCTTCTCTCCAACCACTGTGTGCCCAGGGAATGCAAATTAAGTTCAACATTAGACTAAGCAAAACACAATTAGGAAGGAAAATCTGTCACTGAAAAGATGAAGCAATACAGTACAAAACCAAATATGACTGACTTTTGGATTATCTGCTGCTTTGAAACACTGAGTCCACTGGTACAAATAGTCAAGTGTAGGTTGTAAAGACTTAAGAGAATGGAAAAGCAGCCACTTGGCTGGCCTCCTGGGAGCCAAGCTGGGAGGTAAGTCTTTGTATGTTACTAATTCCTGGATGGACTCAAAAACCTTTCGTGTTTCTTTTGTTGACTGTGACACTGGTTTTTGTACTTTTATTTTATTAATAGTACTAAACCCCTTCACTGCCTTCTAAGCCCAGCTCAGTGCCCCCATCGACGCCCACTTCCTTCAGGAAATCTTGGCTCTTCACACCTCTGCAGCATTCAGTTGAATTGGCCATTTTATTCATCACTTAGGAACACACGCAATCTTCTCAATAAAATCAGAAGCTCCTCCAGAACAGAATCCAGTTTTGTCTTAGCTTTTTCTCATTGCCAAGATCTAACACATAGCAGAATTTAAGAAATATTTGATGAAAACATGCGGGGAATTAGATAAAACCAGGAGGCTGTTCAAATGCATAAAGAGTGCTAAATGTGTGTGTGCATATTTAGAAACGAGATGGCATGTGTTTAGCATCTCTGGCATTCCTTTCAGGTATATGTTACAGATACACTTCAATTTTCAAAATAGGCTGGGTAATTTTATCACTAGCCAGAAAAGCCAAATGTCACTACCTCACAGATGGTCTCCAGTCACTTAGTAGGTGTTCAGTCTGGTGCCTGGACTGTTGTGAATTTGGTGAAATGAGTAATAAATATTATTTTAAACAGCTACGAGTTAATGATCATTTTATTTTGCCTATAATATTAGCTATTTTCTAGAATTTCAAATGATTTTACATTTTTAAAGCTTTATGACATTGCTTCTACAATAGGCCTTTAACAAGGCAAATTATAGCTGGCGTATTAAAATTAACCTGAGTGACTAAACATTCATCATCAGTAGTTATTTCTCATGTCACAAGTTGAGATAAAAACTGTCTTGTTTAAAAAATTTCTCGTGTTCAAATCTTCTATAATGCCATAAAAAGACTACATGAAGACAGTGTTGATATTTTAAAAACAGTACATGTAGCCTTCTGAAAGTTCTTGGGTTATATAGGTGGGATGTACATGAAATGTTTGGCAAGAAGAAATGACAGATTGGTCCTGCCCTTCATTGAAGACCAGCCAGAACATACAGCCTTGTGCTCAACGAAGGGAATTTCTGCTTCATTTCTTACTAAGATCTCAGTCTCACTGGTCCAGAAGAGGGAAGTGTGGAACTGGGGAGAAGAAAGGGAGGGGGTGCCAGAGAGGCTGAAAGGGGGTGGAGGAGACAATTAGGAAGGAGAAAGTAAAACGGAAGAGAGGGAGAAAGGGGGAAAGGAGAGAAGGGAGAGAGAGAAGGGGAAAGAAAAATAGCAGGAAAAAGAAGTGAAGAAATAAGAAACCTATGTACGTATCACAGGACAGTGAGTGTTGAACATGGCCACTGGCTAGTTATGACCCCACACCGCTGAGACTACAATGCTAAATGACACCCTGAGTAGATATGACCTGAATTCACAATAATTTCAGAGAGAGATTTTCAACCAAAGAGGCTTTGTCTGGAGCTACCGGAGACATCAGACCTGAAAGGGCATTCCGCGTTTTAAAAGGCATTGCTCAAAGAGATGGGTGACCCGCGCCCCTAGACCTGCCTGAGAGAAGGAGGCCCCCAGAAGCCAATGGTGGGGCATGAGGAGGAGGCTCCTTCTGGGATATGCCAGGTGCCTCAAACAGTATAGCAGTCTGCACCTGGCAAAAGCACAGAGCAGGGGTCATACAAGGTTGGTTAACGAAAGTGTTGAAAGTTGAAAATCACAAAAACTGATTCATGAATAATTTAAATATTTCATTTTAAATAAAAACATATCCATGTGTATTCATCTTCCATCTCTTGATGATGAGACAAGGCCTTTCTCTGAGCAGGAGTCCCCTGACAGGAGTCTCTCTGTGCTACGCACACCACACCCACAATGCCACAGCGTGGAGTTCCCGTGTAAGTTTCTTTATAATGAGGCCAACACAAGTAAGAAAAAATTGTGAAGCTATCTGAGTATGAAATCTTTCTAATCATTTATATTGTCCCTTCAATGCTGCACAATTGTTATGCCCACAACCAGCTTGACAATTTTTGCATGTTGTATTTTTTCTTGTGGTGGTTGAGGTTGTTAGTTGCGAACAATCGAGCTCCTTAGGGCTGGTTCATAAAGAAAAAGAATTGATCAATAAATATTTGAAGACTTACAGAACTTGGGGAGGGAGGAGGAGAAGAAGTATGCTCAGACCCAACTTTCAGGAATTACATCACGGAACGGATCTCCTGACATAACTGCCACCACAGCCAACCCTAGAACCACACCACAGGACAGATACTCCATATCCAGTCTCGTGTCCACCGGTTACAGGTGTGTCTGCCTCGTAGACGCTATGTCACAGGGAAATGGAAATGCTCGATGCAGAGAAGAAATTTAAAAGATCTTATAAAGTCATCAAAAGCAGATGCCCACTATAAGTTTTAATTTAATTTTATAAAAGTCAGCAATTCTTTCACACTTGTTGATGGAATTTAACTAAATTAGCTAATTATAAAAGTAAATACAAAATGAGAAAGAAAAACTCATAGACACAGACAATAATTTAGTGGTTACCAGAGGGTAAGGGGGTGGGGGGTGAGAGATGAGGGTAAGGGGGATCAAATATATGGTGATGGAAGGAGAAGTGACTCTGGGTAGTGAACACACAATGGGATTTATAGATGATGTAATACAGAATTGTACACCTGAAATCTATGTAAATTTACTAACAATTGTCACCCAAATAAATTTAATCAAAATTTTAAAAAAAGTAAATACCACAAGAATACAATGAACATTGGTCACTGCCATATCTCCAGTACCTAAACCAATATCGAGCATTGAGTAAATGAGCAACAAATATTGGTTGAATAAAAGCATGAACTGGAATAAAGAGATAGAATAATCAGCACTCTTGACAAGCACACCATTCAACTGGTTGTCGCAGACATGCATATCTACAATAACCATACATCTTCACTGTGCTATGGGCATCCATCAGAATATTTTAGAAAGGGAATGGAGAGTTTCGGTCATGTGGGGAGTTAATTAAGGAAAAGTTGGTAGAGATCTTCCACAGAAAATTTTCTTAATCTGCTATTCAGGGATTCGTGGTAAGATTTTTGATAAGGAATGCAGGTGAGGATGCACTGTAAGATTTTGATTTATATTCTACTCAAAGATTACGTCTAATTCTATTAATGTTCATAATTCCATTATTGCATCTGACCTACACAATAGTCTGTGAAAAAGCAAGAATCCTATTTTACATCTGATTAAATCATGTGAATCACTGCAAGTAAATGAGTTGCAACATTTAAACAGCTGAAAATTGGCAGAACCAAAACTAGCTCCCAGACCTGTGCACTCCTGGTTAGGTAGTCTCACTATCTTTATCTAGGTTACCCAAATTTACCTTTTCAATTCTACCCTGAAGTCTTTCTTCATTCACTCTCTGCTTCAGTCACTCATTCAACTAGTATTTCTTAAGCACCTGGCTTGTGCCAGGCTCTGGGGTGACAGAACTAAAAAAAGCAATTCACATTCTGACACTTGGGGGCTGGAGCAAGGAAGATATGCCAAAATATTCACTTTAACAAAAGTAAAACTTTTAAAAATATTTTTTGATGTTTTGAGATAGAAAACTTTCTTAACTATACTCTATACTTCCCTGATTCTTAAACATTATTTAACCTTTTCATAGTGACTCAAGGTTATTAATATGACTTACTATTAAAGGATTTCAAATAAGTCCTTCAGGTATGAGGTATGAGTTCCACTTGCCTTTGTACAAAATGGCCCTGACAGCTCTCTAGAGGTGGGCAATATGCAGCATACTGCGAGAAAAAGAAATCTTATTGAATATTCCACATATTGTTTGCAAGCAAATTATTCCTTCATTTAATCTATCGTTGCATTTATCAGACTATGGTCTCGTTACTTGTTTCTATTTCTACCTTCCTTACAAGAATGTGAATTGTGGGAGGGGACAAAGATTAAGCCTCATTTTTCTTTGTGCTTCTCCCCCCAAGCTTAACATAATAACCTGGACCTTTGTAAGGACTCAATAATTGTTTCTGGTTATTCCTCATATAATACTGAGAAGCATGTTACAGGTGAGGAAATCAAGGTTCAGAAAGGTGAAAATCACACATTTAGTGGCTGGCTGAGCCAGTATTTAACCCCAGGTCTTTAGTCTGGCTTGCCTTTAACAACCTGTGGTCTCCCCTATTCCACACACATGGTAACCCCTATTAGAAGGTCCTGAAGGGCGGCCTGTGACCTCCTTCCCACCACAGCAGGACCCTGAGAGAACCTGATTGTGGAGATCGGGATCCTCAGGGAAGAGAGACCGTGGACTCAAGTAGTCAAAATTAGCAGCCTATTTCAGCTTAGCGATCACTTCCCAGAACAGCAAAACCCCCCACAAAAGCCAACGTAGTCGGATTTCACAGACATCGTGACTAAACAGCTTCCAGGAAGAGTTCTTCACCCTTTTCGGTCGGCAGGACTAGGCGGATCACTTCCCTAATCAGATGGTGGGCCTTGGAGGCAGGAATCATTGCTGTAGCCACCCACCTGTGTTCTCTCAGAGCTCATTCCCCCACGGTGATGTCCAGCCTGTGTTTGTCTCCCCACTTTCCATCTGCTGTGCTGGCCGCTCTCCAATCTGCCTTCTCCCTCCCCAGTCCGTCCTGTGTGGAGCACCCTCTCCGGTGACTGTGGCCCAGAGCAAACTTGGTCAAGTCACTTACAAAAAATAAAAAATAAAAAACAGGGAGAGGCAGACTAGATGATTTTTAAGACTACTTCCATATCGGATTAAAGTCCTGTGACCCGAGATTGCTCCCACCACCCCTCCTAGCCCAGGGGCATCGTTTCTAGGTCTGTGATCCCTTTGGTTACCTCTGACGGGTGCAAAGCCCTCTGGTACATAGCGGAATGGGACCAGGGGAGAGTAGGGGCTGGACCTGGCTGCAGTATTCCTTTACAAATGGAAATGTAAAGACACCAGGGTAGTCATTGGGACAATGGGTGTGATTCTCTCTGAAGCATGAAAGCTGACTAGGAAGGAAGGAGGGGAAGGTGACTTAATGACAGAATGTGCTTATGAGGAGGCATCAGAAATCAAAACGCAGGGTGGGTCTGCCTAATCGTCAATCATACCACACTTGGCGCTACAATAAATGTTCACTGCACGCGAGTTAGTTGCTCTGTACAAGGCACTACACTAGGATACGGAGGGCACAGAGGTGAATATTCGTAAGAAGCAGATTCTTACCCTAAACACACAGAAGCACAGCACTGGAGGGGGGGCGGCAAGGACAATGCAAAATATGATGTTGTGCCCAACGCGTGACCCTGGCTCTCACCACTCAGTGCCTGCCTGTGTGTCCTACTGAACGCACCTGCAATTCTCCATCAGTCTTCTGGGCACAGCTGTGTGCAGGCCAGAACCCACGGGGCTGCAGTGCCTCCAGGGGCGTCCCTCCGTAGGTGGCGGGTGGGAACTGGAAGGAATCCTTGCCTCTCCCCGCGTGGCCTAACTGCCCTGGCTCAGTGTCCCCAGCAGGTTCCAGCCTCCCGTGCTCACAGTGAACTGCTTGGAATATACCTTGCCTTGGCTTCCTGCACGTTCCTTTCTCACTTGCCCACTTTCCTACCAGTACTTCTTGGAATCGTTTCCCAAAGAACTACTTGCACTCAAATCCTTGGCTCTGGGTTTGTTTCTGGGGACACTCTCCAACAAGGCACCAATAACCAGTTCTGGGGAAGAGAAGATGGGCACCAACCTAAGTGTAAAGGCTGAGGAAGTAGGGAATAGCAGGGAGAATGGGGTTTCAGGGGGTGGGACATGCTGTCATTCTAAGCAAATGTGACAAGTGCAAAGAAGAGACAGAGACTCTTTCTGGTGGATAAAGAACTTACAGGACTTTGGAATGTCTGGGACTAAAGGGAGTGGAGGGGTGGCAGGGGAGACATGACTTAGTAGAAGTACAGAAGGGCACATCTCCCTGACCCGTGAGGCCTCCCTCAAGAGCCATTGTTTTCTACCGGAAGTTGCAAACAAAGACTCAAAGCTTGGTGTCCGGTGGGGCATGAGAACAATAGGCTCAGCAGAGTCAATCCCTTCGATCCAAGTTAAGAGTGCAGTGAATGAAAATAAATGTTCACTCTAGTCTCCTGAACAATGCTTCCAACAAGAAACTACGCTGAGATTTTCAAAAGCTGAGCCAAAAGGAAGAACGCTTTCTCAAGAATATTACAGTCCCATTACAGTTCTCCATTTTCTCTTTTACCTGGAGAAGTCTTAGAATTAGCCCCTAAACAGCCTCTTAGTGCTTAATGTTTTGCACATACAACCCACCCAGTAGCACCCAAGGACAATCAGGAATAGAAAAAAAGAAAAAGAAAAAAGAAAAAAAGCTCTATTTTTAAAACGACAGCAAAAAATAAAAAAATTGCTGCCTGAGAAACTGTATGATAGAAGCTGCTCACATCCAATATCTGAAAGAGCTACCGTTGGTATGAATAATTCAAAAACAGCTCCAGACAAATGATCCTGGGATTATATGGAAATAGAAAAAAAAAAAAAAACCTCCGGAGTCTGCCGCTCCTTTTATTAAAGCCTGGTTCACACTGAACAGTGTTTTCTCTGGGGTTATTTCTACTACAAATGAGCAGTCAATAAGGCAGAATCTCTCCACGATCGTGCCGATGTGGGAGCCAGAAGAGAAGTAATTTTGATCGTCTATTCATTTTTATCTTGTAAATTATTAACTAATGTGGATTGGGTAAAAATGAAAACTAAGCACATTAGTCTTCATTTGCTTATTTTAATTATTTAGTGGGCTTACAAGCTTCATTATAAACCATACAGGAGGATGAACCTTCCTTCCTCTAAATATTTGTGTTTGCTGCACAGATCTGACGCAATTAACTGCTAGAGATGTCATCCATAAATTAAATCAAACAGGGCTTTGGTGGCCCCAATTATATAGCTGACTTTTTTCATCACGGCATTGCTGACAAAAATGTGTCAGAGCTACCTGAAGAAGTGGGTGCTGTGCGTGTGAATTTCCCTGAAAGCTGAAATTTTACGTTAATTAACCTTTGAAATTATCTGCCTTAAATAAAAGCACTTGTAAGAAAAACCCCTCTCTTATAATCACATCTGGTCCTCCATGTGCTAGTAAAGACATTAGTAAAGGTGATTTTGCAATGTCAAAAAGAATGGCTTGGATGGCAAAGGAGCCCTTGATGAAAAATTTCACCACCATTAGGAAAAAAACGTGCATGTGAGAGGTAAACAGGACTTCTCAGTTTCAAAGCATTTAAGTTAATGGATCACTGTTCTAGACAGATGTCAGTATGTGGGAGCTGTCCAATAAAATGAGCCTAGCTATTTAGGCATACGTCCTACAGATTTTCTCGAGAATATCCCAAATGAAGTTTTCACATTGTGCATAAAGTAAACAAATTGAGAACTGACACCAGGAAATTGTATCAGGAATACCTGTTTATTACTCATGCCAGTGAACAAGCTTGTTATTTAATACCTGATCTTTCAAAATATTCAACATGATAACATAATTGTGTGGGGAGTTTGGGGCAAAGGGAAAATATAAAGAGATCATAAGACCTAGTCCAAGGCCTCAACCTTGACTGTGAGATTCTTAGCAGTCAAACATAAATAGGAAAACAATTTGAAGATTAGTTAGTTGTAAGATGCACCAGAACCCATAGGAAATAAGAATAGCAAGTGAAGAATAAAGTAAGTATAACAATATAACCAGGGAATCTAACTTTCCTAAAGTCAAACGCCATTCAATTTTAATTCAACAAATGAGCGCACCAGAATGTACTAGATGCTGTTAACTGGTGGTTCTCAAGCTGAACCGTGTATGTATCTGAATCACCTAAAAGGTTTGGATAAGCCGAGCTCATGAACCTACGAGTTCTGACTCTGTAGGTTTGGAGTGGGGCCCAACAATTTGCATTTTGAGCAAGTTCCCAGGTGCTGCTGAAGCTGCTGGCTGGGGCCATACTTTGAGGGCCACTGGCATACGAGTAAACAGAATTCACAATTTTACAATTCTTTCACTATGGTTGGCACCCTTAGAAACTTTATGTCATTCCCTTTTTAGTAAGTTTCAAAGAGAGATTCAGATGTGAAAATTACGTAGAGAAGACACACACAGAATTCATACATTGGCTATCTTGGAATAAACCAAGAGGATTTATAAAAAAAATTCAATAACAGTAATTATTTTGTAACATTATTATGTTATTTCCCTCTCCTTAACACGCCCTCCACCCTTCAATCTAACTTTCACCAAAAAGAAAGATAAGTTGCTGAAAGTTTGACGGAGATTTGTCTGAAGTCATCGAGTCAGTTTGCAGGCTGTTTCAGGGATCTAGGTCCAGGTCAGTCCCCTAAGAAGAGTATAACGTTCTGAGAAAGAGGACGACTATATCAGCACAATTAATATCTGCTCTTTGGAGGTCTTGTATTTTATGTCCTAATGTGAAGCCATAACCTATTATTACGTCTCAAGATACCACGAGGAAGGAAAAGAACAAAGGTGGTGATTGAAAGTAAAGGGCTTGGCTTCAGCTGGTCACATGCTTTACAACCTTCTACAAATGGTAGTCTTTTTGCCTTAACAAATATTTTAAACTCAGTCCAAACTCCAGGAGCAAATAAATAAATAAATCACACCCCTTTCCACTAAACAAGCACTTCTGTAATTCTCCCAGCCCTGAATTAAAGGAGCTCAAAGGGAACCTCATTTTGCTATGAATCCTTGACGCCAGTAAACATTAGCATAAATTCTACGTTGACATATTAAAGGAAAATTACAAACTGGAAAAATGAATAGAATTTTCTCAAGGCTAAATCCTAGCATTGAATGAGGAGTATTTCTTAATTCATGAATGCTGAAAAACTATGTGAAAAACAGAGATACAGACTTTGTTCGTTTATTTTAATAATTGACATTGATTTTAATTATTTACGATAATTCTTCAAAGTGTATTTTTAATAGTAATGAAGCCGTAGGAAGCTGAGCCCACCTGATGGCCCTTGACTTTAATCTTCGCTGGAAAATGTGATGGAATCAAAAAATTCTTAGAGAGAATTATACAGCTTAGGAATTAATGAAGTGAAAATTAACATATTTCCTTTATGTCTGAGGCTTTTATTTACACATCTGAAAATACATTTTAAACCATCACGTCCTTTGCAATTCTAATATCATGCTCTCATAACATGTTTTGGCTTAGAGGTTGTTTTGTCCTGACAGATCAGAAATCTCAAGTCCTGAGAAGTGGAATGACTTGTCCAGGTTAAATACAGAGTAAGCATCGGAGCCAGGCTCAAAACATGACTGTACTATTAATTCTCGCCCCTCACTGTCTACAACCCCAATCCCATGTGGGGGCAGGGTTAAGCATAGGCTGTATTATGAATTATAAATTCTTTCATATGTATTATAAATTCTTTCATATGGCTGAAATCTAAAGCCTCAAGGGCCACAACTGGGAATGAAGACACAGAAAATAGTGCCTGGAGATGTAAAAGCAGTGATTGTACCCCCACTTGGTATTCTATTCTATTTCAAGCACACTGCCTCCTCTTTTTTTATATATATATATATCAAACTCTGATTTTGAGCAGCACCAAATGTTTATTTGCAAAGCTTTCCAAACCTCACCTCTACCCAAACCAATGGCATCAATTTGTCGATATCTTGAACCGAGAGCTAATATGTACCACGTCAAGTTGAGCTCCTGCTTTTCAAAGGCCAGTAAGGTAATAGAAAAGTGAAAAGGGTTTCTATAAACATTAACAATCTCCAAGGCCAATGTAATCGACCCGTTCAAATCACTATTGTGTGCATTTCCCTCATTTGCTTCTTCTTTCCATCCAACCTCCACACACCTATCAGGATCCTACTTGCCCTTAATTCTCTCCCAAATAGCTCCTTCATGTAACCTTCCTTGAGATAGAAATAGCTACTCAATGGCTCTGATATTAATATTCTTCTGCATTATGGTGATGTGGGTCTAAACTCTCCACCCTATCCCCAAAGTTATAATCACTTTGAGGACAGGTTCTACTCAGCTGTGCGTCTTACACTGACCTCTATGTTTTGCAGGTAATTAATGCCCAATAAATATCTCTTCAACTTATTAATATCTACTGAATACATATGGAATACATATGTATTGTATATACATATACGTGGAATCTGGTATAAAGGATAAATAAATATTTGTTGAATGAAAAAATAGATGGAAACTTGGAGAAATGAATAAATAAATGAACAAACACATAAAAATGGATTTATTCATTCACTTTTTCCCCAGATAAGTCTTTCTCCTATGGTTTTGAAAAACATATTTAATAAAGCATAACCTTGAGAACTATTTCAGGAATCAAAATGTTTCCTGTCACATAAAATTTCTTTTACAATTCATATTTACTATTCCTGTTGCTAGAGAAAAAAATCTTTGGAAACTTTTAAGGCTATGTATGATACATTTTGCTACCCATGTAACAAAAACCCTTCATTGCTGCTTCTCAAATGTAAATGGATTATTTTGACCACTACAGATGAATTAATAGTAAATTGAGAAGAAGACATGACTACCCTATGAGTATAGATGACCTATAAATGTCCCCTCCATCCCTGTATGCCTTTTCCTCAGTCTGACCAGCTTCTCCACCATTCTCTTCAACACACTCTTTTCCCTTTTTTATTTCTGTCTATATCGGTAGAAAATCACCATAGCAACAATCTGAAATAAAATCAATTCAGCTACCATTTTCTGGATGTTAGAGCCTTGTTCAGAGGTCAGATTTCAAAGACAGCAAAAGACTAAAGCTCCTGACAGATGAAGGAGGCAGAATTTTCTGCTAACCTGAATAACAGCAATGAAAGGAACCAAAAGGTGATCTCATCACTTCAAGTTCAGAGTGAGACAGCTACCAAAAAAAAAAAAAAAAAAAAAAAAGGAAAGAAGAATATGATCACTCAGATTTCCTTTTGCAGAGACTTTTAATGATCTATGAGCAGTGCCAGGAGAAAAAAAGGTGGAAACAACTTAAGCAAATTAAAAGAGGATGAACATTTTCCTTATTTGAAATGAGGCCATTCATTTCTTCATATCCAATTCTTTAAGGATAAAGAGATTTCCTTTAATGATAAGTCACTGATTTATTTCCTCCTGTAAGTAGTGCTTTTTCTACCCAAAGATACCAAGATATCTTGAAAAGTTTTACCCATTGTACACTATGATTCTAAATACAATAGGAATTGTGTGTGTGTGTGTGTGTGTGTGTGTGTGTGGCAGAAATATGGCAGAAAGGGTGAAAAATAGATCAGAAGTCAAGAGAGCAGGGAATTATTTGTGACTCAATCCTTTACTCAGCAATGTGACCAGGAACAGGTCATGTAGCATCTCTGATCCTCAACTTTTTCATCAGCGAAATAAGGCTAATGATGTCTGTAAGTTTACCTCACAGGGTTATTGTGAGGATTCATGACATAAAGTTCATGAAAGGATTTGTCCAGCATGACCCTGCTCCATCTGTGGTCAATATCAGAGATGCTTATGATTCCTAAATCATGCCAAAATTTTGCTCACTATTCTATACTTGCATACACAAAACTTGCAAGACTAGCGTGATTGCACATAACTGAAAACTCTTCAGATAACTATTTTGTTATCTGATCATATACTATAGGACCCTCTCAGGCTGTATGACTATAACTTAAAAATATCTGTTGTGATGATCAAACTATTAAGACTATAAAAAGACTCAGTGGGATACGTGAAAGTCAATATTACAGAGTTTTGGCCATCATTTGGCAATGCAGTCCAAAAGTAAAACAAAAGTGCTGTCCCCTCAATGCATGGCCTCTAGGTTACAACCTGCTCCTCTAGCATTTATCATCATCAATATCTAAATAATACAGCCTTCTCACTGATAGCCCTTGGGGCCTGGATGCCTGCTGTGAAGAACACAATATCTCATGTTCTCTTGCAAGTACCAACAAGAGGTTTTCACCGCTGAACAATCCTTGGGAACCTTCAAGAAACAGATTGAGGAGCGTCCCGATGGCTCAGTTGGTTAGCGCACAAGCTCTGAACAACAGGGTTGCCAGTTCGATTCCCACATGGGCCAGTGAGCTGCACCCTCCACAACTAGATTGTAGAAAATGAGCTGCCGCTGAGCTGCTGGAGGGGCGGCTGGATGGGTCAATGGGTTAGAGCACGAGCTCTCAACAACAAGGTTGCTGGTTCAATTCCCACATGGGATGGTGGGCTGCGCCCCCTGCAACTAAGATTGAAAACAGCAACTGGACTTGGAACTGAGCTGCGCCCTCCACAACTAGATTGAAGGACAATGACTTGGAGCTGATGGGCCCTGGAGAAACACACTGTTCCCCAATATTCCCCCCAAAAAAAATTTAAAAAATAAACTAAAAAAAAAGAAATAGATTGAACCATGATCAGTCAATTGACAGTCAAAGGTTTTTGACTAAGACTGCAAATTTAAAAAA
The DNA here is from genome assembly GCF_964194185.1 of Rhinolophus hipposideros. Lineage (NCBI taxonomy): Eukaryota > Metazoa > Chordata > Mammalia > Chiroptera > Rhinolophidae > Rhinolophus > Rhinolophus hipposideros. Next base: position 81,753,581 of record NC_138048.1, read on the forward strand.
CTGAGTTAAATATTTATCCTCCATTTCAAAGAACTGTGCCAACCAGCTGCTGAAACGGAGGAAACAGAATAGCATAGGTAGACTCTACAGAAGCATGGCTGGTGAGGGCTCTGCAAATTGCAAGGTAACTGATTACTCCATGCCTCGAATTACTCAAACCAACTGAAAAATAGACAGACTAAAAGAGGACACGAATCCTTTATTTTTATTTCATTGAGCAACAACAAAGAGATACTAGAGCTGATTAAATTATATCTACTCCAAGTAATCAAATGGCAATGGGACTCCTAATATGTCATCATAAACAATTTGCTCCATAAGAGCAGATAAATTCATAACTTAATATATAATTAAAACCTGAGTGTATAGAATGTCTAAGTAACCTTAGCATGATCTAGCACAGTGCTTTACATATAGAAAGGTGCTCAGCTGATTTGGAAGAAAAATATGGGTTTGGTGAGCAATTTGTTTATCAAAATCACATGCCTAACTTGTAAAGGGAATTGATTTAAATACTAATTTTCTATTTTAATTACCTGAAAAGATTTACTGTGTTTTAACAATACGTGAAGAGGGTTTCTTCTACTCTCTTGGCTAATCAGAAATGTCTGAAAGCAAATATGGGCTCTATTGCAAATGATGTAAGCAACAGCATTGCTTTATTTGGGGTGATAATTACAGATGGAAAATTCCTCTTGATTGTCAAAATTCTAAAGAGTAATTTTATTATTCTAATAGGCAGTTCCATATTTACTGCTTAAAGCCCTTCAATGACTCCCCGTCGATCTTAGGATACAGGTCAACATCCTTACTATGGCCCACTGGTTCTGTGGTGTCTGTCCCTACCCACCTCTCTCTCCAATATCAGTGCCCCCCTAGCTCCTCATTTGATACCCCTCAGCCTCCCCGGACTTCCAGGTAACTGAACCTGACATTGCTCATCCTCTCCTGTCGGCACGGGATCTTCTCTCCCACATTCCCTTTTGTCTGGTTTATCCCTGGTATTTATACTTTTTTGGATCCTGTCTTAAATACAATTTCCTTCCAGAAGCCTTCCTAGAACCCCCAGATGAGATCTGGTCCCTGTCGGAGGCAGTCCTTCCTGGACGTCTTGTGCTCCTATGCACCTTGCTGAATGGGTCAAGATTTCACAGTGCTGACCACCGCTCTTTCATCCACACCATTTCTCAGGATTGGTTACGCAGCTGGCAGTCTTTAAAGGTAAAGACAGTATGTCCCTCCAGACAAAAAGCAAGCTTGTTTACTGCTTGCTATAAAAAGTGCTGTGTCTTTGACCTTGGGTGTCTCAGCTGTAGGAGAAATCCACTGGGTACATAGCATACATCTGGGCCCACCCGGTGACCTCCTGGGACTTGGGGGCAATGGAACCCTGCTGATGCTCGTGCTGCTTAATACACCATGAGTAGTAAGCTGTTTTGCTCTGATCCTTTAAGTCTCAGGGTCTACTCTGGGCAGCTATGGTGTGATAACAGGTTTACTCCTTGCCATTATCTATGAGGTTGGGTTATTCCTAGAGGAATAATTCCTCTATTATTCCCTCCCATGGCACCAGGTGTCTCTTCTTCACAAGTACTAAAATGTTTATTTGACTGATATTGACATTCTTAAGCAGACTCTAAAATGAGATCAGGGACTCTGTTCTAATTAGCATTTTATCTTCAACCTCTGGTACAGTATCTGGCACTTCATGGGCACGCAATATATATTTGCTAATTGCATGGATGGATCTGATGATGATGATGGAAAACACTTACTGAGTGTCTGTGTGAGCACGTGTTTCCTGCATATTATTTCATCACATCAAATCGATGAGTAGTGTTATGGCTTGAATTACATACTTCCCCAAAATATGTGGAAGTCCTAACCCTTGGACGCATGAATGTAAGCTTATTTGGAAATGGGGTCTTTGAAGATGTAATCAAGTTTAAGTGAAGTTATACTGAATTAAGGTGGGCCCTAATCCAGTATTGATTTGTGTTTTTACAGAAAGAGAAGACAAAGACACATGACTACAGAAAGGTAGAACACCATGTGATGATAAAGTCAAAGTCTGAAGCGCTATAATGGCAAACAAGAAAAATGCCAAAGATTTTAAGCAAATCACCAGAAGCTAAGAAGAGGAAAGGAAGGATGGTTCCCTACAGGTTTCAGAGGACACATGGCCATGCCGACATTTTGATTTCACACGTCTATTCTCCAGAAGTGTGACATAATCAATTTCCATTGTTTTAAGCCACCCAGTTTGTGGTACTTTGTTATGGCAGCCCTAGGAAACTGATCCAGCTAAGTACCATCATTCTCATTTTCCAGATAAAAAACTGAGGCACAGGGCTGTAAAACATGCTTGATGTTTCACAGTTAGTGTGTGGCAGAGTCAAGAGAGAAACTCAAGCACCGTCATTCGACAGCCTGTACTCGAAACCCCTAGAAAATCCTGCCGCTCTGATGAAGTCTTTCTTTCACATCCCATGCTTTGCTGTTAGGTGTCTCTATGGAAACTATCTAATGATTTAGAAACTATCTAATGGACATGTGACAAAATTTAAAAAGGATGATCATATCTTACATACAGTACTATTCAAAAACTGAAGATGCTAGAGGTTTGTAACAAGCCCAGTGTCTGACCCACAGACCTTTGCACACAGCCTCTCAGTTGTCATCCATCCACAACCGGTCAACACTGGGCCTTCTTTTCCTATTTCTGAGGTTGCTAGGCAATGGAAGAGTCACTAGACTTGGAGTCAGAAGACCTTTGCTGTTCCTCTTAAAAAAATTTATAGTGAAACTATTCTGTGTGATACTATAAATGCTGGATACTACTCATTATACATTTGTCAAAACCCATAGGATGTACAACAAACACGCAGCATGAATTCTAATGTAATGTACGGACACCGGGTGATAATGATATGTCAGTGTAGGTTCATCAAGTGTAACAAATGTACCGTTCTGGTAAGCTGTTGAAACTGAGGGAGGTTATGTGTGTGCCAGCCGATCCAGGGGAAAATGTACCTTCCGTTCAGTTTTGCTGTGAACCTAAAACTGCTCTAAAAGATAAAGTATATAAAGAGGCTCAATGTCACTAATCATCAGAGAAATGCAAATAAAAACCACAATGAGACATTACCTCACACCTGTCAGAATGGCCATCATCAATAAATCAAAAACAACAAGTGTTGGTGAGCCTGTGGAGAAAAGGGAACCCTCGTTCCCTTTGGTACAGCCACTATGAAAAACAGTTTGGAGGTTCCTCAAAAAATTAAAAATAGAAGTACCTTATGACCCAGCAATTCCACTTCTGGGTATTTATACAAAGAAATCCAAAACACTAATTTGAAAAGATATATGCACCCCTGTGTTCACTGCAGCACTATTTACAACAGCCAAGTTACGGAAGCAACCGAAATGCCTATCAATAGATAAAGAAGAAGTGGTACATATATACAATGGAATATTACTTGGCCATAAAAAAGAATGAAATCTTACCATTTGCAACAACATGGATAGACCTAAAGGGTATTATGCTAAGTGAAAGAAGTCAGACTGAGAAAGACAAATGCCATATGATCTCACTTATATGTGGAATCTAAAGAACAAAGTAACCAGAAATCAAAACAGAAACAGACTCATAGATACAGAGAACAAACTGATGGTTGCCAAAGGGGAGGGGAGTTAGGGAGCTGGGTGAAAAAGGTGCAGGGATTAAGAAATACAAATTGGTAGTTAGAAAATAGTCACGCGCACGTAAAGCACAGAGAATACAGTCAATAATGTTGCAACAACCACGTATAGTGCCATGTGGGTACTAGACTAATTGGGGGGGAAATCACTGCATAAATCACGTAAATGTCTAACCACTATGCTGTACACTTGAAACAAATATAAAATAATATTGAATGTCAACTGTGACTGAAAAAAATAATTTTTTTTAAGAGATGAAGTCTATTTTTAAAAAATGTTTAATTTATATCCTACCATTTTTAAAAAAGTGACTTTAGGGTGCTCAGTCAGAAGACCTGGGTTTTGATCCTAGCCGTGGTCATCACTGGACATGGAACTTGAGAGAACATGTATGATATATGATATGATAGGACAGGACAGGATAGGATAGGCTAGATATGATATGATATGATATGATATGATATATGATATGATATATGACATAATATGATACAACATACGATAATTTTTTATTCGAAAATGAGCATAATACCACCTTCTATATTTAATATTCACATGATCTGTGACAAAGATAGAGAACACCATTGAGAGCAGGGCCTACTAGAGACTATTAAGTTCTCAGTAAATATTGGAGGCCTGCCTCATTGCCAGTTGCTTCAAGTGGAGGTAAGTGTATGAAGTGGGTATTTCTGTTGAGCTGTCCCACAATGGGTGTCCCTGGCCACTGCGGCTGGGTTCCTGGGCTCCTTCGCAAGCCCACAGGACATTCCTCCTGCTGGTCTTTACAGCAGTTGCCCCAACAATTGGCAACCTGTTTTCCCCGGGCTGCCGAGCAGGGTCAGCCAGCCCAGCAGGACTTGGGCAAGCAGACTTCAGCCTGAGGGGAAGAGCAGTGAGCCAGACCTTATGAAAGGGGATCGTTTAGCAGCTTGACAGTAAATATATGTGTAAATAATACCAGAAAAAAGAAATTGTCCATGACACAGAAGTGAGAAGTTGGGACCCATCCAAGTCACACAGTCTCACAGTAAAAGAGCTGATACTGTGCCATCACACAAAATACATTTTCCCAAGTAAAGCTGTTTTCAACTACAGTTCTAGTAAAAAAGGAAACAAATACAAAAGTTTGTTGTGTTTTTTTTTTTAATTTTGTTACTTCGGGGCCAAAGTGTTGACAGAACTAACTTAGAACTCACTTTTTCATCCATACGTCTGTTAAATAAAAATCCAACATCTTTACTAAGCAGAACCCCAGGAAGAAAAAAATGTCCCTTAATGTCATATCTTTTCCTCACTCAGGAAAATTCATTTTATAAAGATTTGAATGCAAATGTGTAAATTTACTTAAATGTTAGTTTGGCTTCTTGAGGAAATAAGGCATTGTTTCAAGGCACCAGAGAAAAGATCATTCATTGTTCAACTCTAGTCTGAGTGACAGACAAGTCCCGGGTCTTGTTTCTAGGATCTCACTGTTAGAAGCAAATAATGGCTTTTCATATAAAAATCAATCACTATTTTATAAATAAATCCCCAAATTACTTCTCATGAAAGAGCACTGCGAATAAATATGTATACAAAATCAAGTATGAACTATCAGGTCAAAAGTATCAATCAAAAACATAAAAGGGATTGTCTCATCTGAAAGCCCTGGAACACACCCACCAGGTAAGCTTGGAGGCTCTCTGGGAAGGGATATACCTGAACATAAACACCCGCTCGGTTAAAGAACGCACACGTACAGCTTCGACACAGCACCTTGCTAATGGCCAATTTCTCCTCATTCAAATATTGGTTAAGACCCCAGCTAGTCCCAGAGTCTAATTACCCAAGATTTGCCATTTCACTCAGTACAGGTAGGTACCCTGTTTCCCTGAAAATAAGATCTAGGCGGCCCATCAGCTCTAACGCGTCTTTTGGAGCAAAAATTAATATAAGCCCTGGTCTTATTTTATATAATATAAGACCAGGTCTTATCTAACATAATAGAATATAAAGCGAGGTCCTATATTAATTGTTGTTCCAAAAGATGCATTAGAGCTGATTGTCCGGCTAGGTCTTATTTTTGGGGAAACACAGTAGGTGGAAGCACACACAGAGCATTTAGAACAACGGTTTTATTTTGGAAGAAATACAGGAAAAGCACAGAATGTTGATAGATTGAACAGGGACTTGAATTCTGATTTTACTGTTAATAACCACGAACCCTGGGTAAGTCATGTAATATTGCGTCATGTAATATTGCATATAGGGGTTTTCACCTAACATTTTGGGGTTTTCACCTATAAAAAGAATAAGTAGCCATGACTCCAAAGTGTTAGGAGGAGGAAGTTTCTCATGAGGAGCATGGTGGTGAAAGTCAGGATGCCTGGGTTTAAATTCTCACTCCTGCCACTTACTGGTGCTAGTCCCTTGAGCAGTCTACTTAACTACTCTGTGCCTTAGTTTTCCCATCTGTAAATAAGGGTAATAATAACAGAACCTCTTCTGTATATACAACATAGGATTGCATGAGAATTAAATGAGATATTATTTGAAAAGCACCTAGAGCAGTACATGAAACATTAAGTTCTGCATAAATGTTCAATAAATAAACAAAAAAAAATTGGTTACTGTCCTTTGCCTCAAAAGTGCTGCCTACTAAGTTCTCCCAGCATGCATGTAGACACAAGTTCATAGCTGCCAAAATGTTCCATTTGGCAGAAACTGCTAGCTAAGTTTCCCCCTTCTTCCTAGCCACGTCAATCACATTTCCCAGACTCCCTTGTATATGAGTATGGCCACTCGAAATGAGAATCGGGCACTACTCCAAGCTTAGCCCATAAAACCTTCTATACAACCTGCCATAATGTTTCCATGACTTTATGCAGATAAACATAGTGATGGAGAAAGCCGTGTGTTAAAGATGTCAGAGCCACAAGATGGAAGAGGTCTGGGTTCCAGTATAACCGCATCTATGGGACCACTGTCTGACCAGAATTGTCTGTGTTATCCTGTTGGGTCAATAAGAAATAAATTCTTAGTGTGCTAAGTTCCTGAGATTTTGTTTCAGTAGCTAGCAAATCCAGTCTTAACCACACAATCCAATATTTTCTGCGTGGGGCTGCCTATTGAGGTAAATCACTGTATCCGCCAATGCTTAAAGGGAATGGCTGGGTCAAAATTGGGGTGGAGCTACGATCAGATGCCAGGAAAGCATGAGTGGCACATGAAAACCTTGAGTGGCACAGAAAAACCTTATTCAGAAAGGAAGGCAGAGTTATGAGAAGACCAGAGACAGGCACCAAGTAAACCTCACAAGAAATGTCAAATCCAAAGGACAAGCACAAAAATCTAGGAGAAAGCATGACTTGAAAGATGGCTGCAGTTAGCAAAGCTGCCAAAGGCATAAGAACAAGCACGGATCCAACTGGCTTCAGATAATTCCTAGAACACAGGGTTTTTGTATGTGTGTGTGTGTTGGGGGGGGTGTTTGTTTTTCTGGGTTTTTTGTTTTTCTGGTTTGTTTGTTTTGGCCAGAGTTCCAGTACTCATGAAAACAAGCCAACTGTCCTAGAAGTGGCATAATGTACCCAAACATCTTCCCAAGTGCTCTTGCCTCAGTGACTAAAGTCCTTATAATTCTTACAACCCCGGGCTGACACAGCGCTGCCCCCTATTACTATGGAAATAGAATCTGTGTTGGATACAAATAAGGTCTTTAAGATCATTACCAACTCCAAATTCCTGAGTTTTGCTGCTTTATAAAAACAGTTTCCGAATTGCCTATACTAATGTGAGGGAATGGAAGAGGTGGGGCAATTTTTGCTGATGGGAGGGGTGCAGTCCTCTGCATGGACTGCTACTAAGGAAGACAAGTTTGGGTATGCCAGTTTTTAGGGAAACGCTAATTATTTGGGGGCTAGCAAGCTTTTACTGAGGGTCCCAAGAAGGCCAGAAAAGGGCACTGAAAGGAGGATATATAAACTTTTTGCAGCAGTGTGGTTCTGGTCATTCTCAGATTTGTTCCATGACTCTCTCCACAAATAGAACTGCTCTAATCAAAAAAAAAGCTGAATCAATTAAGCAAATGAATAGATTTTTAGAATAGATTCTCTATGTGTTGGATGGACTCTAAGTTGGTTCCCCCCTGATCCCCAACTCCTAGTGTTCACATATTTTGTGTAATCATCTCCCTTTGAGTGCGGAAGGGACTTAAGACTTGCTTGGAATTTATAGAATGTGGCAAAGGTCATAAAATGTCCTTCTCATAACTGCATTACGATATGCAAGACTGTCTTGCCATGAGGCTTACTCTAGAGATTCTCCTTGCTGGCTTGATAAAGTAACAGATGTACTGGGCAGGCCAGGATGGCAAGGAGCTGCAGGCAACCTCTAGGAATAGTGGAAGGAAAACCTCTAACAGCCAAGGGCCACCTCCCGCTGACAGCTGGCAGGAAGGCCTGCCTTGTCCCACACCCACAAGAATAAGAATTCTGCCCACAACCTGCAGGAGCTCAGAAGCAGACTGTTCCTATGTAGAGGATCCTGATAAAAATATAGCCTGGTAGACACTTTGCAGCCTGAGAGACCCTAAGCAGAGACCCCATTTAAATGAAGCCTTGAATCTTGAGTCACAAAAATCATAAGATAATAAATATGTTGTTTTAAGCTGCTAAGTGTGTGGTACTTTGTTAAACAGCACTAGACAACTGACGCACTGTATTAACAGAAATAGTGACCACAACTCCTACTAGAGAACCCTATTCTAGCAAACTACAAAATGTTCCTCCTCCTGCGTCTGTCACCCCTGGACACGCTTTAAGTCCTTCAAAGGTCCCATGCATTTTGATACTTCAGGAGGCCTCAACCCACATCACATAAATAGTATCATAATGCACCCTCGTTACACATTCAATATAATTTTCTCTGCAGGAAAATAAAAATGAACATAAAACTTTTCATTTACAATTTTACCTTGAAAATGTTTGGCTCAAAAACTCATTTAATTTAGAATATCAATGACTTCTTGACAATTATTACGCTCCTTGGGAACTTGTGGAAGGAGAACATCTCACTTTCAAATGTTTTACCACCTAATGAAATTCTCTTACATACTAAATTGAACACTTAATGAAGTTGACATAATGTTATTTTTAGGTGTTGTTTAATTAAGTATTTATTAATTTCACATCAAAAAGTTCTCTAAGCATTTTGGAGCCAATTATTTCTTTTTCAGGTCTCAGTCTGCTTTGTTTCCCCCTGAGAACCCCAAGTGACCTGGACCTTGTACCAGTAACACCTGATAAATAAAAGGCCCTGCTTTTCTCAAATGTCTCTTCTTTTTTTAATGAATTCATAATTTTTCACACAAGTATCTGCCATGAATAAGTCAAAGATAATGCTATTAAAGAAAAAGAAAAGAATAAAGAAATGCTGATATACAAGTGTTCAGAAAACTGAAACCAAAGATTATAGTTCTCAAAGATTGTTTGCAAAAACAAAGCAAGCCATCAGAGGCACGTGCTCACACACACACACACACACACTCACACACACTCACACACATACACACACACTGGGATTGTCATTCTAATTTTAAATCGAGAGTCAAGTGGATCAGCGTTCTCAAGCTTCTGTTTTTCTTTCCAAAAGAGTCAGTGAAAATGGGAACCCTTCTCTATGCTCAAGGTCCTGAGGTCAGTAGCAATACTTAGGTTATGCTTTTGAATGCACTGTCCCTAAAAACTAGAAACAACATGTTTCCAATGAGCAAGTCAGTTCCTGACTTTGAGCCTCAGTCGCCTTTCTGTAAGTAGGAATCAATTGGTGGTCAGTAAGGCGCCTTCCATCTCTAAAATCCCAGGAGTCTAAGCATTCAAAGGCAGGAAACAGACTTGAATTAGACCTTGAATACTGGCAATCACATTATTTGTCTCTGTTCACCCAACTTTATTTACCAGTCGTTCCCTCTTGGAAATTATATAATAAAAAAGTAATTTCTAATTACCAAAAGATATTTGTAAAATTAATTGCATTAACTCAATCCTTCAGGGAAGAAGAAACGTCTAACCAGAAAGGTTTTAATATGGCAGCATCTTGATCTATGCCTGGATACCATGGAGAAGGGGATAGGTCTCTTTTCATTTTTCTCCAAATAATACTTCTTAATTACCTAGAGCTTGAAAGGACTAGCAGAAGATACCCATCTTCACTGAGTAATGTTGAGATTATATGTAAAAGGGAAGCTGAAGAAGATGACCACCCCAGGCAGCTTCCAGCTCTAAGCCTGAATCCTAAAAACAACAACAAAATTTTCTCAACCTCAAAGCAGACTGTAAAAACTCCAGGAGAAGCTAGGCTAACTAGCATGTGATCTGTAGCACTTAATACAAAAAAGTTGCAGTTTACAAACCAGGGAGGGGGTGAGGGTCTAAGGTTGGCTGGAAGGGCTGGCAGAGGAGAATCCATGAAAGCATAACCTCTGTGCGAGGAATCAGGCTCACTCTATTTTTTCCATTTAGTGTAAAAAAGTGGATCTGATGTAAGCCATGAGGAATAAAAAGCAGGTACTTTCTGTACAAAAATGAAGCAAATCAATGTAGATGAATGAGAGCCTAAGAACACTTTGTTTATTATTATGTTCCAGATCCAAGGTTAAATAGTGTCCATTTATGTTTAAATTTAATCCCTTACCACCTGTACCGTTGGGATCTCAGCACAAATAATGATCAGTGCAGCTGTTTCAAAGGAATACACCTTAGTAAAGAGTACAGAGGTACAGATAGGATTAAGGGAACAAATAAGGGCTGGCTAGGCATCCAGAGACTAGCAGCAGTAGGAAGCTGTCACCACTCCCCAGGAAAAGATAGTGTTCCCAGAGTCCAGCGAGAACTGGAACTTGGGAGGGCGGAGGAGGGCAGGTAGGTGGGCTATCCAGGACACTGAGTTTAAGGAGAGACACATTCCTTGCCAGAGACTAGGTACTGAAGCTGGAGAGAGCAAACAAATGGCCCGCCTCTCTTTCCTATCACTGTTTCATCTGCCAGTACCTCTCGCGGGCCGATCAAAGCCGACTGGCAAGGGAGCCTGGATGATGTATTCTTAGCGATCAGATACCCAGAGCACAGAAAAAAGCAGAGAAGACATTGGAGCAGGGATGAAGGAGGCATGGAGATGAACCAAAACATGCCCTAAGAGGCACAGACATATGTATGTAATGGCATTCCTGTTTGACGTGTCAGGAAACTAAGTAAAGTTCTTGTTCCTGGTCACACAACCAGCACCAGGTAGGTGGCTAAGCTGGGATTTGAACCCAGGACTGGCTCCAAGTATGTGCTCATTCCTCTTTGCTACTCTCAGGATACCTCATATTTGCAAGTTACCAGTTTTACCAGTTCTTTCAGTACTGTACCTTATCTGTTCCCTAGAATAACCCTGAGGAGTAAGTTAGATTTTAGTTCTATTTTACAAATGAAGGAGCTCAAGATCAAAGAAGCAACTAACACTTTTCTTCTAAAAGGTAGGCGATAATTAATGGTTTTGATCAAAGAGGAGAGGGAAACAGGCAATAGAAGTGGGGGCTGCCGGGTACATAAATTAGCAAAATAGAAAAGATTATAAGCATTCATTGATAATATTCGAAATTTAAGCCAAGAAAGGAACTAACAGGCATTTATTATAATAATCTTTGTTAAGTTTGCATATGTCTTTCATCATTATCTAAATTTCATTTTTCGCTAAGAATTTATAGACAAAGATAAGAATTAACATCTAGCTGAGTACTGCTATTTGAAGGCCCTGCTTTCTAAAAAATGACCACCAGTAAAGCTGTGGACTACATGACTCTTAAGGTGTGATGCAAAACTATTTCCTACTCTCTAGGAGTTTAGCAGCAAGGAATTGCAATCTTTGTGAATTAACAACATGGAGAGGATTACTAAATGGTAACAAAGGAGGGATACTTTTAATTTACATTTTAAAAAAGACCTCAAGCAGAAGAAGTATGATTTTACTAAAAATCTCTACTTCTGTAGAAAAGTGATCAGACTCCATTATGCTCTAGTCCTGCTTTTGTGTGTTATCTGAAAACACTTAACTGAAAGTATCACCTCATAGAGGTCCTCTAGCCTTGCTCACCATTGATCTGACCCTGGCACTTCCTGGCATAAAGGAGATGCTCTATAAAAGTTTGTTAAATTAATCTACACCTGAAGAGATACCATGTTTCGAATTCTATGTGTCAGAAAAGGTACACGAAGTATATATTTATTTCATCCTCACCTCAACCCTATGAGGTTCACATTGTCATCATGTCCACTTTACAGATGAGAAAACTGAGCTTACACAGCTAACAAGTGGTGCAGCCATGCCAGTACCGTCTAATGCAAAGTCACTTGTGCCCCTCTTGCCCCTCGGAGCTTCAGGTCTGATAGGCTCCAATCTGTATTTTTGAAAGTTAAACCTCTCCCTCACATGTCTGCTAATTCCCAGGAACTTGCATTCCATCACACACGGTCTCTGCAGAGCCTCAGTTGTAAAGGCGACAGTACCCAGCACAGCCTGTCTTGAAGATGACATAAGGAAGATGGAGGAGGTGCTTACATCACAGTGCTTCCCAGCAAATAACTAAAAATTCCTATCCAAGATTTTTGTTTACTGTACGATTCCATTTATATAACATTCTTGAAATGAGAAAATTACAGAGCTGAAAACAGATCAGCCATTCCCAGGGCTTAGGGAGGGATGGGAGGGAGGCGGCCCTGGCTACAGAAAGGCAACTCTAGGAATCGTTATGTTGCAACTGTTCTGAGTACTGCCTGGGGCAGCGGTCATGCCAGTCTACACATGTTGCATTGAACTAAATGCAACGTTGCATTGAACTAAATGCACATGTGCACATACATGCATACACACAAATACACACATACGAATGTGCATGTCATACTGCTGAAATGCAAATAAGGTCAGAGGATTGTAGCAACGTCCATTTCCTGGTTGTGATATTAAACTATGTTATGCAAGATGTTACCATTGGGGGAAACTGGGTGAAGAGTACATGGCATTATTACATGTGTTATTTCTTAGAACCACATAAGAATCCACAATTATCTTAAAATTTAAAATGAGAATATTAATAATTACATCAGACTCTGCCATAATTATTTCTTCTCTAGTTTCCAAATTATCGGTAAGGTTGGTATTGAGATTTTCTAATTAAAGTTAAAAAACAAGTGTCGTTATTGTTGAAGAGGTGATGGGTTGGTATCTGCAGTTGTTTTTACCAAAGGATAGGACGTTGGCAGATGGAGATGGAGATAATAAAGAAGGTGTTCCCTGCTGAAGGAACAGCAGGAATGAAGGCACACAGGCAGGAGAGCAAAGGACATGTGTGTTCAGGAAATAAGGGGAACCCTGATTGGATAGAACACGGAAGAGTATACGTGAGGCAGGTATTAGAAAAAGGGGAGCTGTGCTGCCCCAACAACAGGGAGTCTGTTCTGAAGGCATTGTGGGAAAAGTAGTGTTCTGTGCGTTTCCAGAGAGGATGGGGAGTGAACCATTTGGAGCAGAGCTTTGGGGAGCTGATCTTGCCCCCCTATGGGGAGCAAGAAGGACTGGAATTTTGTGGACTGGAACATAAGAATGGCAGTGAGAGGCCTCTCTCACCAGAGCCCAGGAAGACATTACAAGGATGGAGGTAAATCTAGAAATGAGGGACCAATGTACCAACACTGCAAAGAGTGTGGAATGTGTGGATGACACTCATAACTTGAGAAGGACAATTCCAACAGGCATTACTAAAAAAATATTTGTGAACTCTACTTGTATATTCCCAGATAACAAGAGGAAAAAACATATTTGTAACTTTTATTTCATTATCAGACGGATAAGAATATTTTTGTCTGCACTAGATGAAATGACACTAACTGTCTGAAATTAATTCCTCTGGCTCATATACAGACATATCCGCCACCAATTCTAATCTCAGTTACTATTAATTTTCAGTTCTAGAATGTACTTCAGATTTTCAGTGTCCACAATTCCTCTTCTGAATGTATTCTCTGGTAATCTCAGTTTATTGTCCCATGAATTTTAACAGGTATCTTTGACTGATAATAAAACAGAACCTTTTTACTAGACTATGCTTTATTCAGCCAAAATGAAATTTTAAAAATATCTGAATTGCTCTACAGGTTTATGAAAATGGTAAACAGGAAGCAATGATTTTCAATATTACCCGCTACAGACTTTCACACACATTATAATCAAAGTGACCAAGGTCTCTTTTTTAAATAAACAGAAGTAATTACTTAAAAGAGATCAACGATAATCATTCATCACATAATATGCACTGTGGAATTACAGAACTCCCAGATTAAATGAGAAGCATTTATTACACTTCTGCATTGCAGCAAAATCTTTGGTACACATTACACAGAAAACCCAAAGGCAACCCCACCTCCGCCACTGGTTTTTAATTAAGTGTCATACCCACCGAGTTAATAAGCATACTATCAATAACGTGACTTTCCTTTAAAGTTTCGATAATAATAGTTCAGGCTATATTTTGTAATTACTGATAATAGATTCGATAAAATTCTCTAATCGCCACCCTCTCCTTGACGAACACAACTAAATGTTTTATGCCTTCGGTGTCCAAGAACAATCGGTCTCTCCATTGCTAGAGCTTTAATAAAAACAAATTATGTGAAATTGATGTTCACCCTGAGAATAACATACAACTAGGAAATTCAATCTTGAAACATGAATAGATTGCTTTATGGCTAAAGGAGTAAGTACTGCCAAGATTTAAAATGGGTTTCCTGAGCGTTATTTCATCCCAGGCCCCGTGCTAGGAGCCTGTATGTTCATTGTCCTGAGTGCTTACTGCAACTAAGAATCAGGACATTATACAGAGGTGTATCCTGGGACAAGAGAGGTTAGCTCCCTGGTCCAGTGTCCCACAGCTGGTTAGTGGAGCCAGAATCTCAAAACCTGTACCTTTCCCCCAGCCCACCACTTCCCTCTGCAGGGTGGAAACTTTGTTCACTCACTGCACCAATGAGGAAGGCAGTACTTCACTCTAGATGAGCCATGACTTGGATAACATCACATCCACTTGTCTGTGATGATGCTTTGCCAAAACAGACTCAAAACGTGGTTGTTAACTTCATGGAATTCCTTGTTAGCAAATTAACAGAGGATGTCAGCATCATGCCCATTAGCCTCCCCTCTGTGCCCTCTAATCTGTGGCACACAGGGACCAAAACGCAGCACCAGTGCCCAGTGTGCTCAGTGGCCAAGGGAATCTGCCCAGGTCTTCCAGCTATGGGTCATCAACCACTGGCCGCCTGACCCGTGTTAATCACCAGTATTTGGCTTGCCCTAGATTTCTGCCCTCCAAGGACGATCAGCCCAGGCTGAAACAAATGCGTTAGGGTAGTGGTGATTAACTACCCTTAATTAATCACTGATTAACAGAAATGAGCTGATTTCTGTTAATTTGGAAGCATTTTATTAACAGTTGATGATTAAAGTCCTTTGTCAACTAATGAAAACAAATGTCACCGTGTCAGTCCAGAAAATCTCCACCTAGGTTGAAAGAAAGCCCTAAAAGTAGCTCCCAGGGATCATTAGGTGGGCTTATCTCCTTTTACCTTATTCCCTAAGAGTAAGTATCACTTGAAAAACATCCATCCTTTGCATTCAGTACAATTCAGTTCAGTTAAATTGATCATTTGTTCAGAACTTACCCTGTTGTTTCAGGCACTGGAAATACAAAGATGAATTAAACATGATTCTCCCCTTTAAAGAGTGTATGGTCTTGTGGGGACACATTAATGTTTATAACTGATAAGAGAGATTGAAACCAGTGCTTAGTAATAATGTGCGATAACCCCATAAAGAGGAAAATGGGAAGGAGACAAAGGAACTCTCTTAGCATTTATTACGTGAAAGGCACTGAGCTAGGTGCTTCCTTATACACCTTTCTCTTTCATTTTTCACAGCAACCCTAAGAGGTAAGAATTTCTATCCCTATTTTTTTAGAGGAGTAAACTGAGCCTCTAAGAGGTTGAAAACTTGACTGAGGGTCACAGGACCATGACGGGCAGAAGCCAGGATACCCACCCATCCATCCTAGAGCCCATGCTCTTCCACTGCTGACTTCACACCACCAGGGTTAAGTTTTTCTAGGAGGATCAGAATAGCTTCATGGATGACAGGGGTGTTAGAATTCATAGGTGGGATTTCAACAGAAAGAAATTGAGGAAAGGATCACTCAGGTGTCAGCAGGGAGCCCACCCCTTCTCTTAGCATAAGTTGTTGGGGAAGTTGTCGTACTTGCAGCCCCAGATCAGCACAGGTCTGAGTGTAAGGAGTGTCCCCACTTTCCATTAGTCACTGCATGTTCCCAGCTCAATAGAATATTGTTCCTACAGCACACTGGTGGCTCTGCTACTGGAGGTTCCCCAAATTGGTCCTCTGTGGGTGTCAAGACTGCTGAGAATCAGGTCCAGATTTGGACTGACCATGCTAAATTTGTATGCTGGAATTTGGAATGTTGTCACGTCTTCCAAGAACAGCCTTAAAGAACACCTCACCTGGTAGTGCAGAGGTTAAGTGCAGGGCATATGGTCAGATAACAGAGGACCAAGTCTTGGCTATATCCATTACCAGCTCTGCGACCTTGCTTTTTTAAAAAAACTAAACTAGTTTTTAGAACAGTTTGATGTCTACCAAAAAAACCCCACAAACAAACAAAGATAGAACAGAGAGTTCCCATACACCCCACACTCAGTTTCCCCTGTTTTTAACACCTTATATCATTAGTATTGCTCATTTGTTGCAATTAATAAACTGATATTGATTCATTCTTATTAATGAAAGCCCATACTTTATTCAGATTGCCTTAGTTTTTACCTAATGTCTGTTTATGTTCCAGAATTCCATCCAGGATGCCATACGACATTTAGTCTTTATGCCTCCTTAAGCTCCTCTTCGCTGTGACAGTTCCTCAGATTCTCCTTGTTTTTAGTGACCTTGGCAGTTATGAGGAAGAAAAATCAGGTATTTTGTAAACGGTCCCACAGTTGGGATTTGGCTGACGTTTTCCTTATGATTATTCTTGTGTTTTGGAGAGAAAGATCACCATTTTTGTCACATCATATCCTGGGAACATACTATCAATATAACTTATTGATGCTGATGACCGTTGATGCTGACCTTGATCACCTAGCTGAGGTAGTATTTGTCAGGTTTCTCCACTGTACAAGTACTCTTTTTTCCCCTCTCTTTATACTGTACTCTTTGGAAGGCAGTCTACACTAAAAAAGTGGGTGCTTTGCCTTTTTGTGCCTCAGTTTCCTCATTTGTAAAACTGGGGGTAATAATACAACGTACTTTGTAGACATGTTGTGCATATTGAGTTAATACACGTAAAGCATTTAGAACAGAGTCTGGCACAGAATAAACAATGAGTATTAATAACTTACTGTTCTTTTCCTTTTATAACAACTTCCTTGTGGAAAAGCACATTGAGATCATCATTCATACATGTATTGATTCATCCATTCAACAAACTTGTTTTGAGTATCCACTCTTTGCTAGACTCAGTGTTAGACCCTGGGATTACAATGGTGAGCAAAAATAAATACAGTCCCGAACCTATAGAATATAGTACAGTCTAGCAAAAGAGAGAGAGATTAATGAAGCAATCACACAAATGAACATATACTTCCAAACAGAAAGAAGTGCAATGATTAAAAGTTATGTGGTGCTATGAGGGTATGTTAAAGAGGAATCTACTTATTTCTTCTCTAAAGAAGTGAGTTGAACAGACAGCTGAAGGAAGGAGCTCTGGGGGACACATGGCTAAGGAAGAAACTGAGAGAAGAGCAGTATAACTAGGGTGTAGAGAGTGAGGAAGAGAGTTGTATGATGGGAGGCTGGAATGGTAGGTAGGACCAGACCAGATGGAAATTGTGGGCATGCATTGGTATTTAACCATAGTAGCCACTACAGACTTTCAAGCAAGGAGTGGCCTGATTAAATATCAGTTTCAAAGAGTTCATTCTGGCCAGAGACTGGAATTGGGATTGGATAGGATCAGAGTAGATGTGGGGAAGCCAAGCTACTGCATTGATCCATGTGGACATGATGGTAACTTGCACCAGACAGGTGTCCATGAAGAAATGAGAAGAGGAATGACACCAGAGCACCAACTCACAGACTGGATATGAGAGGTGAGGGCGCCAGAACTATGACGCATGACAACATTTGTCTTGGGGAATGAGATGGCAGGCGATGGTATTCAGGGAAAGTGGGACACTGAAAGTAGACAGGTATGAGACACAGAGTGCATGAAAGAATGATGCAAGAGCATAAAAGAGATAGGGGGCTAGTAGTGCAGGACCCCAAAGACTATCAGAAGGAGTTTGGACTTTATACAGTGGAACCTAGGAAGAAAAGGAACATTTTAGGCAGTCCTACATTCTCATGGCCCAGGGGAAAAAGCCTAGATGGAGTTCCTAATTCCACATGTCTCAAAGCTTCTTCTCACTCCACCAACTCAAAAACAGGCGACATCTACCCACAAGCGGTCTCCAGCTCCTCATCCATCAGCATCACCCTTTAGGGTCCTTAAAAAAAATAAATCTAAAGCTGGAGTTTAAAATTTAAGCTTCTCAGACTCCCTGGAGTCTTGAGTACTTAAATAGTAGAGAGGTGGGGAGAGTCAGACCCTAGCTCCTGGGCCCCAGCCCCTGGCCTGCCTGCCCCTTCTGTTCCTACCTCCACACCTACGCATACCATGAAGGACCTCAAGTGCAAGGCTATGGACCACCCAGTCCACTCATTCAAGCTCCAAACCACACCCCCCGTTAGAACCCCCAGGAAAAGCAGCTGTCCCTTGGCTACCCCACGCAGATCCTAGAAGCCAAATGGGCAGCGGTGCCCAGGGTCCTGGGCATCTGCAGGAGGTCTGTAAAAGGGATACCTGTTTCAGGTGAGTGGTGTGTATGCCTCCCCCACTGGTGCTTATTTTGTTTCAATCACATTCCCCATTAACACTACGGTTGTATTACTTGGAGCATAACTTACTACCTGTCACATTTAAAATTTACTAGTTTGAAAGAAGGGGAAAATTTAATGGCCCTACCTTTCCAGAGTTGATGACTGACTGAGATAAATGCTTCTTCCCTCTGAAAGTTCAAATAAAAAATAAATTAAACAACAACAACAACAACAACAATACCATCTTAATAAACATCACTGTTCATCTTGGTGATAATTACTCATTCATGCCAACCCCCCCTCAAGATGCAAACTCCAGTTAAAATGCATAAAGATGAATAGATTGAAATGTAGCTAATTTATTTATTTGCTAAGTAAAAGCGCCATTCTAGAATCCAAAGACTTCAAGATAAATCTGATAGCCTAAATTGCTCCCTACCAAAGGATATGTTTTAGATAGAATAAGACATTAATAAACAACATAGATTTTCCTCATTTATTTTTACTTTTTTGTCATTTCTATTCTATCTATATTTCAAAAGGCAGTTTATAATAAAAATCCATATACAACAGCAGATAGTTAAAAGTGAAATTAAGAAAATGATATTAGGATTTCCAGTCAAGATGGCAGAGTAGGTAAACTCTGTGCTCATGTTCTCTCATGACCACATAAAAATTACAACTAAACTACAGAAAAACCAACATTGAGAATCTCCTGAATTCTAACTGAAGTCCTATAACTAAGGATATGCAGAAGAATCCACCTCAAGATTGGTAGGAGGGGCAGAGATGCGGAACATGCTGGTCCCACACCCGCGTAGCAGTTAAAAATTGGAAGGAATATCCCAGTTGTGGAGATTCCCCTAGAGGAGCCAGGGGTCCTAGCCCCACACCAGGCTCCCCATTGGAGGGTTCCAATATCAGGGAGAGAAGTCCCCATTACTTCCGGCTGGGAAAACCAGAGGAAATTGTGGCTGAGTGAGACAGAGAGTGGCTGGAGTCCCAGACATTCCTCTTAAAGGGCCCGTGCATGAACTTACTCGCTGACAGACTCACTTGCTCTGAGCTTCAGCGCTGGGGCAGCACCTCAAAAGGCACCAGGGACATACGGGGAAGAACTGAGTTGTCTGGCTTCAAGGCACGGTCTGGAGGGGCAGCTTCCTTCCAGACAGAAGTGCTGGCAGAAGGCCACTGTTCCTTTGTTGAGCCCTCCCCACTCCCAGTGTGCAGACTCAGGTGGCCAAGATATCTGAATCTCCATCAATCTGGGTCACACCATTCATCCTGCACTGGTAATTCCCTGAGCCCCCCCCACACACACCCAATTGTGGGCCCACCCAAGCCACTTCCAGTGGCTTTTCCATACAAATAGCCTGTGTTGGCAGCTGCTGCGGACTTTCCTAAAATCTCTCACAGGTTCACAAACCCCAAACAAGCAGCACATGGACTTGGTGTGTTCCACACCTCTTGCTGAGCGAGAGGTAGTACATATAGAAAATGGAATATTACTCAGCAATAAAAAGAATGAACTTTTGCCATCTGCAAATGCAACAACATGTAATGACCTAGAAGGTGGTATGCTGAGTGAAACAAGTCAGACAAAGACAAATGCCAAATGATTTCACTTATATGTGGAATCTAAAAAACAAGATAAATGAATAAACAAACAAATTCACAGATACACTAGATGGGAGGTCACTAGACCTCCCAGGGTCACTAGATGGGAGGGGGGTTGGGGGGATGGGTGATAAAGGGGAAGGGGTTAAGAAGCACAAATCGGTAGTTACAAAATAGTCATGGGGTTATAAAGTATAGCATAAAGAATATAGCCAATACTGTAATAACTAGGTATGTGTCAGATAGGTACTAGATTTCTCAGGGTGATCACTTTTTAAGTTATATAAATGTCTAATCACTATGTTGTACACCTGAAACTAATATAATATTGTATGTCAAATGTAATTGAAAAATAAAAAAAAGATTTAAAAAATATCAGAAGCTATTTAGAGAAGAAAAGAAATAATTGTATTAGGAATCTGAAATATGACATTATTCATATGAGCACTAAATTGGCTCTGAGTTTCCTAGCAGCCAAAGCAAAGAAAACAAAAAAAAGAAACTGAGAGGAGGGTAATATATCTTTCAAAGCCTATTTATGAAGGGTTGCATGAATTTTATACATATATATTATATAATAATTACATAATAATATATATTAAATGTATTATTATATATTATATATTATATATTTATATATATATAATGATAGATAGATAGCTAAATATAAACATGTAGCAAGAAGACATGTTTGTGGAGAATAAGCTAATGCCATGCACTTGCTTTTTGAAGAACTGGATTGCTGTAGAGATCAACATTAGGGAATGTGGAATATGGAGAGCTGGTGTGTCCCTAATGCTCTCTGTCATGTGTCAGTTGTCCCAGGAGCATTTGGTAACCAATACAAGACTGAGCTTTAAAAGCTTATGCTCCTGTTTACCTAGAAAATGTGTATCAAAAGATCTATATTATAGTTAACTAAGAGGTAATGCACATGTAAAGAATTTCACCCTCAAAGAAAGTAGGGCTTAATTTATAATGCCAGCTATAAGAGATCTTAGCAGTCTACTTGATCTCAGATAAAAAATTGGAAAAGCATATCTTATGCCTTGGTATATACTCAGCTTGGTAGCATACCATCCTCCTTTCACCAGTTTGGATTTTTGAGTTACAAAATGGCTGCAGATAATTTTTCTCTTCTTTCTAAGTAATGGAGCCCCTAATTTATTCAGGTTGGCAATATGCCCAGCTTAAAATAATCATTTCCCAGACTCCCTTGCAGCAATGCGTGGGTATGTTGGTCTTGAGACACAGTTACGGCCAAGAAGATATGAGTGAAGTCTACCAGAAGGGGTCTCTGGGAGACTTGCTAAATGGGACAGACTCAACTGTCACTGGCATTTTGTTTTTTGTTACCCATCCTTCACCTTTTTAAAAAACAAACGAGATGTCTGGACAATGACCACCCATCAGGAGACAATGAGTATAAACACCAGAGATAAGAACACTGAAAAGGGAGCTGTAAAGAGACTGGGTGCTTGCCCACTGTCTCAAGCAACTAGCTCCACCAGCTCTGGGCTGCCTACCGCCATGCTTCTCATGACATGAGAAAAATAAAACCCTTTTTTGTTAGCTATTCTAGATGAGTTTTTGTTACAATCAGCAGAACATACACCCTAACTGAGAAACAGGTTCATACCCGCCTCTCTAAATGCCTCATTCAATGAACTAAAAGTAAAAGTGAGACTACACATCCAGGGAGATGGACAGAAGAGAATCTCCCCTTCAGGGAAGCATTCATTTTGGTGACAGAAACTCTGTGGACGTTCGCCAAACCCTTTTTTCCTCCTGGTCTGAGTATCTTTTGCTGCTTTCCTAGATGTGGCCATGTGGCTGAGTCTGGCCAATGAAATGGGGAAGGAAATTATGTATATCATTTGTAGATTCAGTGCATAAAACCCTCCCCCTCTATTTGTAGTGCTTTCTTCCCAGCCTCCCGTGGAATGTGAAGGACACGCTCCTAGAAAATGAAGGAGTCACACAAAGGAAGAGGTACAGGTCATTGCCCCAGGTGGAAGCTCTGTACCTGCTGAAGCGGAACAAGGACATGCAGCAGAAGAAATGTTTATTATGTTAAGTCACCAAGATTTTGAGGTTGCTGTTCTAGTAGTTGGCCTACTATGCATATGACTCTAGGGATGGTCTCCAAAGTGGAGGGCAAGCACTGTTGGGGGGGGTGGGGGGATACACAAGGTGATCCACTGGGATACAGTATGAAAATAGTAGTTTCTACTTAACCACATTTTTGATTAATTCAAACCATTTTGAAATACATATAATACATTGGTAAAGTGCTCCATGTATAAAACAATTACATATACTTACATTGAAAGTATGCTCAAAAGCATATTTTACTAATGTGATGCACAATTCAAAAAAAATCATTGTTCTAGTGTGTTTTTTTAAATATTTTAAAGCTATAGAACTTGTTCTTTAAATGAAAACTTCCCTGGCATGCCAAAACAGAAGGCAGGTGATGACACCACTGCTGTGGTGAATGAGTGGGGGCCTGAAACCAAACCTCTGTCTGCCCCACCCCCCAAAAATGAGGCTATGGAGGGAAGGTAGGAGGAGGCTCAGTATTGAGGTTTTTGCATAAAACTTGAATTAGAAAAAGGGTCATGTTGCTTGCTTTGTTGTTTTTTTAAATCAAATGCTCTATAGAATCTAGGGAGCAAAGAGTGATGTTGAAACATTCCACAGATCCTTACAGTTCACATATGTCCAGCCTCCCTTTTCTTGGTTTGAACTGGTCACTTATACGCTGGCTCTTTCTCCAGGGCGAAGAGGGCTGGGAGACCGGACCACTTAGCTTTGCCTAATTCTACTGCCAAATTTCTTCATCTTCATCTTCATCCTCATCTAAGTTTCAGGAATAAGAGGAGGGGGCGGAAAGAAGAAAGGGCAAAGCCAAGAAAAAAAATTATTGTGTTTTGCGCAGTTTGAGAACCAGGGGCAGCTTTAAGGTCTCAGGCTGCCACTGTGGTTTCCTCACCGATATCCCAGCTCCTCCTTCATTTCATTAGATGGAGGGTGCAAAGGAGCTCAGAATTTAGCCCAAAGAAACTGCTTAAAACCATTCAGAAACAAGAAGTCTTGCGTGAAATTAAACCTATGTTACTGATCAGTGTAAAATACAAGAGTCACTCACACACCAACGAACCCCAGAAAGTACAGGGTACTGTTTCTAGTGAAAGACTACCCGAAACCCAGTGCATTCAGGGAACGCGGGCCCTGCTTCAATCGTTCTTCAGCTCATAAAAACGAGGTCAGCAAGTTCACAATTTTAAGTACACAAACTACTGATGAATTTCTTAATTTTCCTTCTGGGTGGAGAGAAGGAGAGGGAAATAATAACAAAACTACCCCTGGCAGCCAAGTACCGAGCTGAAAGGAATTATCACCTAGAACTGTTATTTGACTTTCTATTGTTCCTAGCAAGCTCGTGCTGTCAAATATTTATATCTTTCCTGAAACTATCACTGCCTGTTAATTTTTCAGTGTATAAAATAAATGTTTTTCCACGGATCCCCCTATTATGGCACCATCCATCTTACACACTACTTCAGGCTCCATCGAGTCAGTACAATTTACCTCGTCAGAGATCATCAAGTAAGCAGTAGTTAATGAGAGTTGTGAGTCTTCCATCTGTAAGTGCTTTCCCACCCAGCCCCTCCACTGGCTGCCCCAGCTTCTGACAGGTACCGGTGATGTAATTACTTTCTCAGCCCACTGCATCGCCATGCCAAGAATATCACTTTGTACTGTGAGTGTTGTAAGGGGCGAGCTATCTTTGAACTCAGTGTTGCTTATTAAATGAACATAAAGCACCTCAAAGGACAATAAAAAGCAATCCTTTAAACGGAATGTCTCTATAAGAATATTCATTTGCTTCTCTGTGACAGATGCTGTCACAAGGCTTATACGTAACTTCTTTTTCTTTTCCTCCCCTTGAATATGTTTGCTGTCCTGATGACAAATCTGCAGTCTATGCTGAGCAGAAGAGAAATAGCTGGGGCTTTTCTGTATGCCAAGGATGTGGGCCATAGCTATCATCCTCTTGCTTCTGTTTTCCTTTAATTATCTCACTTCAGTCAGAAATTTGACTTCAAATCATAAGCCTAAGGAGAAACTAGATTTTAATTTACACAAGTGCAGCTAAATATTTTTGTTCTAAGACTATATTTCATAATATAGATGGGAGCCCCAGGGCTCTTTAAACCAAATGGCAACTATAAACATTTTTCTTCATGGCATGGTTTTTTGCTTCAAATCAAACCTGGGTTCACCTACACCCCATCAACCAAAAAGATATTAGAAGATTACGTTCACTTTTTCCAGTCTGCCACCCAGCATACAATAGCTGGGATTAATCACACATTAGAGAGGAATTATCTTAAATGGGCCTTTTATTTGGAAACTTCTGATGATTGATTTTAGGTCTTTTGTTGGGGCTAGTTGACCCCTTTGGAGGTAAGCCCACTCTAGTCCATCAGGAAAGCGCCCCCTCTTTCTTTCTTACTTTCCCTCCACCTCTATAGCTCCCACCCCAGAGAAACCAAGGAAGCTAATAATCGGGAGTGCATTATGACGGCTCAAACAAGCTCGCCTGCTCGTTAAACACAAGATGTGCCCCGAGGTGCCCACACTGTGTTGCCCAGAGCTGAGTTCTTCCAGCTCCCCCAGAGCCCCATGGCAAAGATATGCAAGACTGCGGGTGGATCACGCATGCCCCAGGTCTGTCATGGTGCTGGGGAGATTTTATACCAATGAAGAGAACTAATGGCCCCAGGATCAGAGGGAAGGAGAGGACAGTGAACATGGCCCAGCTTTCTGTCCAGCAGCCTTTGTTGGAGATCTTAACGTCCTTTCAAAGGGGATATATTAGTACTATATGCCCAAAGGTCTGGGTTAAGTGCTTTCCTTTTATATTTCTTTTCTTTCAAGGAAAAAAAAATAAAAGACTTTACAACTTCCAATAAGAAAGGTGAGTTTATGTTTCAAGAAAGCTGATTGAATGAACTCAAACATGGCAGTGTCGTCAGTGATGTCTAAGAAGCTGGAAAAAAATAAATCCAATTTTATGTGTCAGGTGGGATGATGGAGTGGAAAAATAAACAAATGGCAGGAATCTGAAGGGTTTGTAGCCTCAAATTTTAGAGCCAGAAGGAGCTAAAGAGATCCATAAATCCAAACACCAAGTAGGTTAGACAAGGAAACTTATCTACGACTTGCTCACATTTGACCAACAAGCAGGTGGCAGAATGAGGGGAGGAACGCAGGGCTGCCATCAGGCTAGTAAGGTTTGTGGAGCACCTATGGCACACAGTAGGCATACAACAAGGGGCTTTAGGTCTCTGACAAACCCTGTCCCCAACATGCAGCCGCGTGACCAGAACCCATCATAGTGTTTCTCAACATCAACTGGTTATATTGTTTGCTTTCAAAGAATGAGAAAGGAAAAAAACAAAAAAAACTCAAGACATAATATTGCATTACATTAAAAATTGTTATTTAAATATGTGCAAATGTACAGCTAAACCTCTTATGTTCATTGCTCTTTTAAGCAACTATCAAACCAGAACAAATTTTCAAATTAAATGCAAATAAAACTACAAAACCAATACAATCCAATTAATAGCATTAGGTTCATGTGACAAACGTAAGTGTTGTTGCTGAAAACAAATCCCTCTGGGGAGTGTCCGTGCGCTGACTGCTAAGGCGCAGGTGCCTTGAGCTGAGCGTGCTCACTCCAGTATGCGCAGCGGATGTCATTTTACCAGCTTCTGGTCATCCTCCTTAGCCCAAACTAGGAAGTTGGGGTCACTTGGCAACAACACAAATAGGAACACAAGTCCAGTGTTCAGTTACAGAATGGTTTAGAAGATGCTTAGGTTAATTTTTAGACTATCATCAAAACGAAATCCCTAGTTTTAGAGATTCTCATAGAACATGCATTGTAACCTCAAGAATATCGCTGAGATCTCTTTGAGAGATACTGGTTAATTTATTATGTTCTTTTTTGTCATTGGTTTCTATTTAAAATCATATCATCAGAGTAGAAAGCTGGCTCAAATAGAAATATTTTCAGTGTAATATGATTAAGACAAAAGAGTTTTACTGGACAGTTTTATATCATTTCAAGTTACAGCATCATTTTAATACACGAACTCTTACCATGAATGTACTCCATCCATTTGCTGGTAAGAGATTAGAGGACACTCTCTGTATTAGTAAGGGCTTGCCCTAGAGATTACTGGGAATGGGAAAATCATAAATGGAAATCAAAACTGTGTGGCAGTCACACAAAGTCCCTAGTGAGGGCTAACCCCTGAGGCAGGAAGAACGGCGGCATGGAGGCCCGCAGCGAGAGCTGTGAGGCCCAGGACAAATGTTTGAAACTGTTTTGCAAAACCACACCAACAAGGTTTGCTGTAAACTTCTATGATCGTAACAGATCTAGTCATTTTCTTAGGCAAGTCATTTTTCTTTTAAGCTCCACTGTGTACAATGGCTCCCTGAAATCCCTTTAACTACAATTTCAGATTGTATACTTTTTATTTATTTATTTATTTATTTATTTATTTATTGAGTATGGAAATAGATCTCAACTTGATGCAGCAGGTGGAAAAAAGAACATATATTGTTCGATGCCCCCCATTCTCAAATTCACAGTCCTTATATTCTTTTACACCAGATTCAGCACAGCCTGAGTCGGTTAGAAATTCAACTGAGTAATCCTCCCTGGAGTGCCCATTGCCTGGCAGGTACTGCGCTGGGTGCTGGGGATCTGACCATGAACATGAGAGAACAGGTCCTCATAATGGTCACAGTCCGGACAAGGAGAGGGCATGGACTCAGGAAAGCACCATGATGGCAGAGCTGCTAATGTAACAGCAGCATCAAGCACAAGGTAAGGCAGGAGCCCCAAGAGGAACAAATCATTGTGCCAAATCATTGGAGGTAAGAAAAGCCTTCCTAGAAGAAATGACATTCTCGCCAGGCTTTGAAAAAAACGAAAAGGAGTTCACTAGAAAGAAGCCCAAGTAGGAGAAGAGGCAAAGGAAACAGATAGCTGCAAAGGTACATAGGGATGAAACGGTATAATGGGATGACAATACTGATAATCCAATAGCTAACCTTCACTGCGTGCTTCTGTTTGCCAGGCACTGTGCTAAACAGTTTAAGTGCATCGGTTCATTTCATCTTCACGACAGATTTATCCCCATTTTATTGACGAGAAATTTGAGTCAAAGAGATTCATCTGCTCAAGTCCACATCAAACCAGGAACCAGGCATTTGCAGCCTACATTTTCCACCTCTGCTCTACTATTCAGAAAGCTACAAAAAGTCTGATACTGCTAAAGCATGAAACACAAGGCAGACAGAAAAAATGTATCTGATTGCTAGAATACTACAATTCTATCAACATTTATATGTATGACTATGAAATACAATAAAACCCTCTTGAATGTTGTTGCAAAAGAGTGTTGCTTCACAGGCAAACCATGTTACAAATGTTTACCTGTATTAGAGATCTTTGTTATACCAATCTCTGAATTCATTCTTCTCAGAAAAGGTGGGATTTTTGTTTAGTATTTTAAATACTGAAATGGATATAATGAACATGTTCATAAGATGTTCACAGGTAAATAAATCACCAATTAGACAAAACCTTTATTAGTCCATGTGTCCCAATTCCATGTTCAGAAATTTCCATGTTCAGAAATACATACACACACGTGCGCACGCACATTTTCTTGCTAGAAAGATAGAGCTTTTAACTGGCAACACAAAATGACAACAAGAACTGCCATGTTTTTTGGTTAATACAATTAAAAATAGTCTATGGCATTATGTGCTTTCTTAGCCTTTGAGAAATTTTATTTGCTGTTGTTTAAATTTGGCTGTTTGAGAGTTAAAGTGCAGTTATCTATCTACTTGAGAATGATGTAAACACCATTAATGTAAGTCTCCTTAGTAAACCAAGAGTTAACTCTTGTGGGTTGTATGATCCTTTCCTTGTAAATGTCCTGCTCTCCAGTGAGTTTGACAGAAAGGATGGATTTACATATTCAAATTACCAAAGTTGGAGAAAGGCTCTGTAGGGAAGCTAATCCCTTCTATCCTACAAAAGGGAGAAAAAATCACAACAAAAACAGCAGGCATGGAAACAACTTTCCATCAATTTACTCAGTAAGTGCCAGGTGCAAGATTCATTCTACCTGGGTTCCACTCAGCTCAAGGCTGCTGCTGTAAGATTGGAGACCCTCAGAAATGCCCATGTCTAAAGCTTTCTGGTTGAGCTCAGTGCTGCCATTGGGAAATCATGAGTGATTACACCCACCTCCCAGGATTGTTGGGAGGATTGTGTAGATAAGGAAGCCTCTAGCACCATCCTGGGAGCCTGGAGACATCCAATACCGGTCTCCCTCTCCCACACACAGCCCACTGCCTCCCCACCACCTGGTGGAGACTGCCAAACAACTACATTTTTCATTACAGTAGTTTCTTAGAAATCTGAAGACAAAAAAACAAAAAAGAGTTTACAGCATAATCGAATCGTTTGGTATTTTTGTAAGTTCAAATAGTTGCTTCTGTGACTAAATGGTAGATGTGTGAGGGTATCAAGATGATGGGGATTTACTGCTGAGCTCCATCTTGGGGCATGAAATTCACCACTAAATTATTGCAGTTGAGGTTCACAGATAATCCAGCTATGTAAATTACTGTTTGAGAGTCTTCTTCCTTTTTTAAAAAAATAAGACTCAATGTAAATAACCAAATACAATATAAGGTATTTTTACACATAAACCAAAAAATACCCTCTTTTTTGTTTTCTTTCCATATCACCCTTTTACGGAGGGTTGAAGATACTCCTCTTCAACCCCCAAAATTAAACACCTAACAGGCAAAGAATTGCTTTTCCTTTTGAATAAGCAAACATTAATATAAATTTAAGTCTTTATCTCTTCTAGTCTCATTGCCATCTTTAAAGAAACGTTTACTTTATTCTACAAGATGAGAAAATATTCAGGTTTGTAGGGAATGAGTGATTAAAATGCATGCAAATGAAGTAATTAATTTTAACCAGATCTTCCATGTCCTTATTGCTGCCAGAAAAGAGGAGCTGGGAAATTCAATCTCAATTTGTCAATATTTACAACCTTTAAATAAAACGGCAATTACAATGGCAGCTTCTCAGGGTGGCTGACAGGCACTGACATTGTGTAAGTTCTCATTTCACTCACGTGAACTAGTGTCATCTTTGCCATCCCACTACTGAAGTTCTTTTTCGTGCCCTTCAAGTTGTTTTCTAGAAATTTTTTTGGAAAATCACAGATGCAACATGTACCTTCTCAGTTCACATAGCTATTCAGGAAAACCCTGGTAAGCATGCACTGAGAATGAGAGTAAGTTCTTAGGGTGCAGAAGCCTGTTAACCCGACTTGTTCCCACTGCCCAACACCTTGAGAGCACCCAACGAAAGAAGGAACAAATGAAGACCATCTATCTTGGTCTCTAACCAGTGGTGGCTGGTTAGAATGCTCAGCCACCACTTAGCAGGTCCTCCACTTAACTATGCCTGACCTTGACAATGTGTTACCCTTTCTGTGCCTCGATTTCCTCATCCATGAAATGGAGTAATAACAGTACTTAACTCATAGGTTGTTATGAGGATTAAATGAGTAAATAAATGTAAAGCATTCAGAAGAATGTCTGGCACATGGTAAATGCTTAACAAATTATTATTATTACTATCAGACTTATTGATATTACTGATCAGCTTATTAATATTGCTGTCAGACTCAAGGGCACCATGCTTTAACAAATTGGACAGAAGTATCATTAGCTGGTAGATAGCCATTTTTCCAAAAATAAATGTAAAGACTTTAAGCACCCCAAGCAGTTAGGTAGGTCAAGTAAAGGAATGAGAGTTTTACTTCAGAAAGAAAAAAGAAAAAGAAAGAAAACCTGCTAGCATTACAACTCTTAGAAAAATTAGGGGCTTTAGTTCGCAATAAAACAAAGTATTAGCCTTCACAAAAGGATT
Organism: Rhinolophus hipposideros; assembly: GCF_964194185.1. Taxonomy (NCBI): domain Eukaryota; kingdom Metazoa; phylum Chordata; class Mammalia; order Chiroptera; family Rhinolophidae; genus Rhinolophus; species Rhinolophus hipposideros. The sequence continues at coordinate 81,783,945 of NC_138048.1, forward strand.
CCCTTCTGGAAAGTTACTTTAAGTAATAAGATCCTTTGGTGTCTATAAAGCAGAACTTGATTTATAAAAATACAAACAACAAACCAAAAACATGTACATTAGGTTTTCAGCCACAGTGTGCGGAGTGGGTCTCGGGAAAGTCACTGATGAGCACAGCTTTTGCCAAATCCAGTGAACGCTGCCCTCATTTAATGAAACCTTTCAGCAACACATGGCCCAGCTGACTCCTCTTCTTCCAGAACACTTGCTTTATCTCTCCCTCTCTCCCTCCCTCCCTCTCTTTCTCACTCTCTTGTCCCTCGCTGGCCACTCCTGCTCAGTCTCCTGCTGGCTGCTCCTCCCCCATCCTAAGTGTGAAGTGTTGAGATGCTCTAGAGTCTAGACCTACATCCTTTGCCCCCTTCTCTTTCTTCTCTAGCTCCTCTCACTCCAGGGGGCCTCGCTTTACAACTATCTATATGCTGATAGCTCTCACGTTTATATCTCAAGGCCTAACCTTTCCTCCATGCCCCGGGTCATGTCCCTCCAAGACAAGACCCCTGGATGTCTAGCATGTCCCAGACAGTTCTCATTTTCTGGCTCTTTACTTGAATTCTGCTCCATCCTCAGCCTTTCCCATCTTAATGAATGGCTCTGTCATTCCCTTTAGTCAACTCAATGTGGTCCCTTTCTTTTTCTCACCTCCCCCACCCCAATCTCTTCCTCCAAACACAAATTCAATGAATTTGCAACTCTTTACTTGCTCTACTTTGAAATATATTTCAGATCTGACCACTTCTCACCACTCCCACAGTTACCATCTTGAGTTACAGCAATAGTCTCCTAACTGGTCTCGCTCCTTCCACTCTTTTTGTCCATATAATCAGCCAAAGCGATCTTATTAAGAAATAAGTCAGGTCAGAAAACTCCCTGGTTTAAAACCTCTCAATGGCTTCCTGATACAGTGTCCTCGCCATGACCTATAAGGCCCTGTGTGATGTCGCCTAAGTATTCATCTGCTGTAGTTTGTTTGTGCCTCCCCACCTCCAAATTCCTATGTTGAAATCCTAACCCCAAAGTGATGGTATAAGAAAGTGAGGCCTTTGGGAGGTGATTCGGACATGAGGGCTCTGCCCTCATGAATGGTTTTAGTGCCCTATAAAAGAGGCCTACAAACACTCTCACCCCTTCTGTCATGTGAGGATACAATGAGAAGGCGGCAGTCGGCAACCTGGAAGAGATCCTCACCAGAACCTGACCATGCTGCCACCCTGATCTTGGACTTCCCAGCCTCCAGAACCGTGAGCAATAAATTTCTACTGTTTATAAGCCACCCGGGTTATGGTGTATTGTTATAGCAACCAAAATGGACGAAGATACCATCTACCTCATCTCCACTACCCCAGTTGTTCACCAATCTTCAACCTCAGGGGCCTCCTACTTGTTCTTAAACCACCACACTTGTTCTCCTCTCCCAGCCTTCACACTTACTCTTCCTTCTGCCTGGAACATTCTTGTTCTGGGTTTTTCCATGACTGGCTCCTTCTCATTCTTGTCTATCCAAATGTCCTGACCAACCAATTTAAATTATCCACTACCACCACCAGGTCTCTCTCAAGTCTCTTAACATCACCTGAAATTACATGTTTACTTGTTCGTTGTATCTCCTTGAGAATCTGAGCTCCACTGCAATAGCTTTTACTTGTACCACCACTGTATACAAAGATATGTGTGTTTGAATCCCACCTCCATGACTCATCTGCACGTAACTTGAACAATTTATTTCATCTTTCTGAACTTTTCCAATAAAACGGGGGTGTCACTGGCAGCACTAAGAGCTTCTTGGAGTCATGTCTTGATTTCATTTACACATTTATACATTTGGTCAACAACATTTTTATACACTATCTATCATGTTCTAGACATTGGGCTAGTTGCTGACAGGTTAACAGTTCAATAGTGAGCAAAGCAGAAATGCTCCAGGCCCTTGGGAGCTCTTTGGCTAGTAGAGCATTATGATAAAGTACTTCCCTTGGTTAAGGGAAGTGCTGAGTATAACAAGCACAGAATGGGAGCCTAAGCATACTCCGAAGAGATCGGAAATGGCTTCTTGAATTAAATTACATTTAAGGAGAAATGTAAAAGATGTATAATCATAGGTGCTAGCTAAGTGGTGAGCATGGGGCCAAACATGTAGCAGAAGATGAGAAGACTTCTGCTACTTTAGAGGAATGTAAAGCAGTCAATGTGACTAGAATTCAGAGTGTGGAGAAATGGTGGGAGGCCACTGAATTGAGCAGGACTCTAGGAGAATGGATAAGTAAAGTACGGTGGCTTTATTCCATAAAAAACTATGCAGAATTAGAAGAAATGAACTAGCTTCTAGTACACACACATAGATAGACATTTAAAATGTATTGAGAGGAAAATGTAAGAAAGACACTATATATAACATATAACATATATAACAACACTTACACAAATTGAAACACACACAAAGACTGCATATTCTATAAGGAATCACACATCATCGTACATCAAACACATTTGAGTGGATGTGTTGGGAAAGGAGAATGGGTTTGGTGATCAGGCATTAAAAGGAAAATAAATTTATAAAACAAAAAGAGGACCTTGCATGGACCCTTGATGAGAGTGTCCAATGAACTGAGGAGTGGAATTCACTCCATTCTGATTCCAAGTCCAAAGAGAAGAACAAAAGGAGGGATGGGCTGAGAGAAGGCGGGACCAGATGGCCAGGAGACCAAGGAGAGCATACGTAAGGCATCCTTACAGAACTGCACCCAGTCCTGTGTGGCTTGATATCCTCCTGAGGTCACAAGCCCCGTTTGTTTTGCTCACTGATCGCTGAACCATCAACTCCTCACCAACCAGTCCTACCGAGGCTTCTTGGCCAAGAAGCACAGAGATCGGATGGAGGCTCTCTCTGTCTCACCAGCTCGGTCTTCAAATAAAACAAAACCATATGGTGTGTGCAATACTAATATACATTAAATTAAATCACTGCAGGGTTTCCACTTAAAAATGAGAAAGTAAAACTACCCAGTATTATTACTTCTCAAAAAAAAATTATATGCCACATTTAAGCCTCAGCAGTTGCTAGGAATTTATAGTATTCTTGTCTGATATAAACAGAAATAAGGGCTGCATCTGTCCCAGCATACCAACAACTTAGATGTAAAACATTGCAGACAAGTGAGTGATTAAATGTCAGCTCTGGAAGATTCCACACAAACTTCTACAAGAAATATCAACATTATGGAATTTTAGACTTAGCCCAGCAAAGGAAAATATAACACTTGTTTCATAAATATTTTATTTCAAAACAGTGAGCTTTAGTTTGGATTTTTGGCCCTAAATTGCCCTATGAAACATATTTGAGCTTTAGTCAAAGAGAATGCAGATCCTAAAATACCCTTAAATCAAGCCACAAGCTATTAAACTCCATTTTGTGTTTAATTTAGTCACCAAATACCTCGAGAGTAGAATATGACACATTTTAGGAAACTTTTATACACGTCTATCAAATCATTTGCAATGCCTAAGAGTGGAAAGCATAAGTCAAGTCAATTTACCTACAAAAAAAGTTCTCCATTAAAATGGACACTATATAGAGTTGCTGCAAATATATAATTATGTAGACATTTTGCAATTGTGAGGACATTTAAGCATTAAGTTACTGCTATCTTGTAAGTAACTTTCAGATGGAATCTTTGTGACCAAAGTGGATATTTTCTCAATAAGATGAACCACAGACATACCTGAAATAAACCATTAATAAAGGATAGCCTTAACTCTGGCATAAAAATAAATGGACAGCTTAGTACTAGAAGATACATAGACGTCTGAAAATGCACTTTGATTTGAAACAAAAAGTTAGAGGAAAGCTTGGGGAAATGGCAAATCATTTCATCTAGCTTTTACATAAATGAAGTTGGATCAACACAGGAATACAGGATGAACATATCAGGAATAGAGAACTTTACTACTACTGGTGCAGGGGGAAGAGCAAGAGAGAGAGATGCACTCACTCCTAGCTAAAATATCAGAAGTCACCAGGAATTTTCATTGCTCCCAGACAAAATGAAGAGAAGCAAGCCCAGTATCTGTACTCAATAACAGACTGCGCACAAGCAAATGTTCTCACCAGAATCAATTCATTAATTATGGCTCTGTTCATACATCTGTCAAAGCTAATTATTTGTTTATTTTTAAAATGGTGTTAACTTCAAAGCCATTAGTGCCAATAAACGGGGATGTATTAGAAATGTACAGGTGAGAATCGGTTACTAACTAGTTCAGTGCTCAGGAAATTCAGTTAAGCCAACATTTGCCTATGTGGACACACATTATCAATACAGGACATTTCAGTTGGAAAATTACCATTCAGAGGCTAAATAGAAGCCTAATTCATGAATTACTGATTGTTGTTTTCTGCTATGGATATTAGTTGCTATTCATTTCTAAGCTTTTAATATAGTGCCTCTCTCACTCTCTGCAATATTTTTTCCCAAAATTTTGAATAGATTTGTCTTTTATCACTCTTCTCCCTAGGTGCTTAGAGGATAAATATTACTATCAAAGTGTACTGCAAAAGTGAATACATTTTAATAGGATTACGATAACAGAATCTTTATCCAGTGGCTGTTGCAAAAAAAAAAAAAAAGTGAGAGAGAGAAAAGGAGACTTCTGTTTTAAGATTATAGACTTTGAAACGAAAAGAGGATTATCTTATTAGCTTGGCAACTGATGTACAGCACTCAAAGTCATGTTTCTTGTTTGTAAAAAGAACCATTTCAGGTGAACATGCTTTTGATGGGCTACTAGTATGATATTCATCATGGTGACGGAGCAAGAGAAAATACAGTCAAAGACAGCCATTCTGCACATGCCAGCCATGATTACTTTTTTTCTGAATCCAAAAGACAGTCCAACACCCCAGGAGCTAAAAATGTGTAGCTGCTGTGTGTAAATAGTAGATAAATGAAATTGTATACAGAAACATCCTCTCATGAAGACTTGGATAGAAATAGTTTCACTTGAATTATAAAATAATGAGTTTAGCCTTTCACATAAGAAACAACATGTTTAACTGAACATGAGCCAGGGACAAGGGGTATACGCATTACAAAAATGTTGATCCCAGGAAGACCTAGGGCTGTACCTAGTGACTCCAGAAAACAAAGAGAGTCTAAGTCTGGAAGACATTAAATGGGTTTGAGGCCACAGTCCAAGGGAGAGCATCAGAGAAAATAGCTAAAGACAACACCTGGGAGGTCGCTACAAGGAGCTTTGTGGACCAAGAGAAGTCAATAACTGGGGAGGCTGCCATTACAAAAATACGCATTGGCATAATAGTTGATGCCTGCTGATCAACTCTTTCCTCCACATGGAACCGCCTCCTTCCCTACAGGATGGTCTGACAACACGTACGGAGCACTTCCAGTACGCAAGGCTGCATTGTGCTTGATTCCATCCGCATTTTCCTCTTGAGTGACAGTCTCCATACTCCAAAAAGAGGCAGCTTCTCTATTAGGCATTCAGGAACATGAACACTATACACATTTATTAATACTTTTTATTTTTTTAACTAAAACTACTAAGACTGAGTTTTCACTTGATGTCATGATATTGAATAGTTTTAATGATCAGTTCGCCAAGTTCTAAGGCAAGAGAATATTTTAGAGGAAGAATTGTGTAATTGATGGCATGAAATTAGGAACTATAATAGTAACTAAGAAGCGGAAGATATTCAAAATATGTAACAACCAGTTTTCTTGCTGTGCCAAGCATTCATTCTTTGGTTGCTAGATTTTGAAGGTGGAAATGGTGGAGCCAGTCCTGGAGAAGATGCTGAGAGTAGAGGTATGGGTTCTCACGGAGCAATGGGTATTACCCAGTGATGTGGTAGTATTTCGATGCTATAATATCTGGTCGTGCTGTGCAGACTACATAAACATCAACCCAGTTGTAATGAAAACGAATTTACGTCAACCAACAGTTGATAATAAAGCAGATGCCTTTAAAGTGTCATTCATGATTTGCCCTATCCAAGATCAAATCCTAGCTCCCAAACACAATTCCCTGAACTTAAAACCTGATAATGATCAGACATCTTTTAGCAGCTTTAATCTCTTCCTCCTATTCTAACGGTTCACAAGAGGTTCTTCTGTCACTCTCTGCTCCTCAGTGAACCCATCCACTGGTAACACATTTGGCTCTCTTTATATTGTAGACGTTCAAAAAAGACAACAGAGGAGATAGTGTGAGGTATGGTATTTCTGTTCTTCTCACACTTCTAAAGACCTGTGCTGAATTCCAGAATCACAGAAATCATCAGGGATGCAAGTTTATCCACAATTTCCAATAGTAAGTAGAACTCTCCTCTCCCCCATTTACAGAAACTGTAGATTCTCTCCAGAAAAGTCCAGAGAATTACAAAAATAAGTTCCTGAAGACAACAGAGATACCTCTGAACAACTTCTCTATCCTCCTTTTCTAGATCTAATCTCCTACATCTAATATAATATATAATTTCCATAATGTTATATCTAATGTCTAGCTCTTCTTGCCGTACAATAGCACTCTGAGGCCAGAGACCATGAAGTGTTTGTCTTTGTTTCTAATGACCAGGACATATGGCAGATGCTCAGTCAACCACTGTAATTAAAGGAAATGTCACTGTAGGAATGGCTAGGACCACAGGTTTGGGACATTGCCAGGAAGAAGAATGTAAAGGAGAAAACACCCCAAAGAACCAGGAGGCCAGACCCTATTCCCATCACACACTCACTAAATGCTGTGTGACACCGGTCCTCTCCAGCCTCCATCTTCCCAGCATGACAGAAAGGAGGGTGGCCCGTCCTGCCAGCCTTACCAGGTTTGGGTGAAGATACATTTGGAAGGCAGTACTCAATGCCACTGACTTTGGCTGCCATATAAAGGTGAGGTGTTTTTATGGAAAACAGAGGAGCCAAATCTTGATTTAAAAAATATATATATATATATATATATATATATATATATATATATATATATATATATATATTTAATATATATATACATATATACATATATATACATACACATAATATATATGCAAAACCTTCATAATATATCTCCTATTATCAAAGAATTAGTTAGCAAAAAGGGTTGGAAGTGGTGATATAAAAGTCCCTGACTTTTCTCTTTTCTAAATGATTATTCTCTAGGAAACTAATGAGCTAAATTCATTTTCAAACAAAAGATAGCTGAAAACAAGGAAAAGACCTAAATGCCTCTTGCAAAATTGTTGCAAGAATCTAATAAAATGGTAAGGATCATGCAGGCGCATATGCTAATCTCTATTTGATGACCTAGATGTGGATAGTAGATTTTGAAGGACACATAAGATTAATACAAATCCAGGCATTTGCTTCATCATTGCTGAGAAAGTATGAAGGCTAAAAACAACCAAAAAGCTGATGAAATGGGAGGCAGAGTTCAAACTATCACAGAGGAATTTTAAACGAACTGTCATAACTTTGAGAAATGAGAAAAATCCAAAATAATAACCAATAAATTAAAGTTCTAAACCATTGTATCAGATCATAAATCCATAAAAAATTTAATTACCTGAAAGTACATTGTAGGTATCATGACATTTCACCCCTAAATACATCAGCATTCATCTCCTAAGAATAAGGGTATTCTCTTACATGACCACAGCACAATATCCCAGCTAAGAAAAATCACATGAATTCAGTAGTACTTTCTTATATACAGATCATATTTAAATTTTCCGTTTTCTCTAAAATGTCTTCTACAGACTTTGCCCAAGGTGTGGTTGGGTGGGGAGGAGAATCCAGGACCCAATCAATGTTCACATGTATTTGGATGCTGTGTTTCTCTTCAGTTTTTTACAACTAGAACAGTCCCACTGCCTTTTGTTTGTTGTTCATGACACTGACTTTTATAAAGATACCAGCCACTTGTCTAATAAAATGGATTCTGGACTTATAGGATTACTTCCTTATAATTATATGCTGACTTAACATTTTTGCCAAGTGTACTATGTAGGTAATATTGTATTCTGGCTCTCTCCATTATAGAGGCACATTTTCCCCCTTTGTATTAATTTAAGTCATCTGAGGGGTCATACGCTAAGATTGTTGGAATGCCCTGAATCCCCAAAATGATTTTAGCTTCCAGTGATAACCTTTACCTAATTTATTAGAAATTTCAAAATAGTGACTGTCCAATTCCATTTCTTCTTCATTAGCTGGCATTCTTCTACGAGAAATAGCTTTCCTCACTCCTCTTTCCTCCTTTCTCTCTCTCTTTTTTTTTTTTTAATTTTTTAATTTTTTTATTTTTTTTTCCTCTTTTTAATATCATTATGAACACACATGGACTTTTGAAAATTTTATTTAATGAGTTATAATACTTGAGTATTATTATTTTAATGTTTTCATTTTCCCAAATTTTTCCAAAGCAAACCTGACCTTCAAGCTATCGTGTGTGTGTCTGTGTGTATGTGTGTGAGACATCTTTATGTTTTGAAAACTGCCTTGATTTCTTTTTTCCAACATTACTGAGATATAACTGACAAAACTATAATATATTGAAAGTGTACAATGTGATTTTATATATATATATGTATACACACACACGCACACACACATTGTGAAAGGATTCCCACAATCAAGTTAATTAATACATCCATCACCTCACACAGTTCTTTTTGTGTGTGTGTGAAAAACTATTCTTTTATATACCTGGGCTTATTTCTGGGCTCTCTGTTATGTTTGATTGATGTGTCTGTTTTTATACCAGTACCATACTGTTTTGATTACTATAGCTTTGCAATACAGTTTAAAATCAGGAAGAGAACTGCCTTGATTTCTGATGCTACACTCATTTTGTATTTTCCCTACTGTACACCTGTAGTCATCCATTTATCCTAGCAACATTCTTTTTAATCAGTTAGTTGGAGCAACAACTGATGAATTGATGAACTATAAAGATGAAGAGTGCTGAAGTACTCAGAAATACACTAAGAAAAATTCAAATTAGGGTTGTTGTGTGTCAACATTAATTATTAACCTCATTTTGGCAATTCCTCTATTGGTGTTTTACACTGTATTTCAGGAATTTAGTTTAACTTTTAAGCTACATTTGTAGGAATTATGATACAAATCAACTGAGGAAATAAGAGCACTCAAGAAACTAAAAAGCACATTTATTCCTTTTTTCTAAAAGCTGGTGAGCCTTTTAATTTATGCCCACATGAACCCAGACAACTAATCGATTTGATCAATTCTTTCCAGTTGGCCAATTTAATGAAAACAAAAGGTGGGAAGTCTGAGACTAAGTCAGACAAATGGGCTCTGTAGGACCTAGCTCTGTCTTCAAGGGAGGGCCCCTGGCTGTCCCAGGCCTCAGGGAAAGGAAGGTCACTGAAGGCTCCCTGCTGCCCTGGACTCAGATCCAGAATCATCTCTTTTCACCCACTCACACCTTATGTCCCTCACAGCTGACCCTCATTTCCCTCCACTCCCCTCCTCCTACTTCCTCCATTATGACACATCCCCAGTGTACTTCCCAATTTTTAGCCTGGGCCAAGTTTCCTGATCTCTGGCCTTACTTCCCTCACTTGGTTCTCGGTCCACTGACTCCATGAAGACACCTGGTACTAGCCCCTTACACCAGTTCTGTGACCTCATGCTTCTAAGAACCAACCCACCCATTCACCAACTTTGTGCACATAGTCTATCTATTTCTCCCTTGGTAAGATGTTACTAGGTTGCATCTGAAAGCTAAGGAACAGGACTAGAATAAAATCTCATTAAAGCTCAAAATACAGAAACTCGGGCAAAATGGAGTTACCATTTCTGTCACATTTGTGAGCTTCTCTTTTCCTGTCAAGACTTGCAATGATCATGCTCCTTGTGTTTTTACCCTGGGCTCTTCCCTATTGCCAGAGGCAGGGCAATCTCTGGAGTCACACAGACTAGTTCCTCTGGTTACCAGCTGTATGACCCTGGTAGTTACTTAACCCTTCTAGGACTTAGTTTCCTCATCTGTATAATGAATATAATAACAATAGCGACCTCATAAGATTTTTGTGAAGATTGCATAAGCAACAGGTCTAGAGGAGTTACACAAAGTCTGGAACTTAGCTTTTGGTTAACTCTATGAATGGTATTATTATGGCTTTATTTTCAGTTCCGGGGCAATCTCACAAGACTTCCCTAATCATTTTCATGCAAACAACACTCATGCTTATTAACTCCCCTCACCCCTGACATTGTCCTATGAACATCTTACCAGGCTTCTTCAGCTTCCCAAACTCAGTATTTCCAAATCTTTTCTAGTACACCCACTTTTCTCTTTCACAATTCTCTTTTACTTTTTATTTTTAGATAATTGTAGATCCACATGTAGTTGTAAGAGATAATAGAGAGCTGGTATACCCTTTACCTAGTTTCAACGGTAACATTTTGCATAACTACCGTGTTTCTCCGAAAATAAGACCGGGTCTTATATTAAGTTGTGCTCCAAATGATTCATTAGGGCTTATGTTCAGGGGATGTCCTCCTGAAAAATCACGCTGAGGCTTATTTTCGGGTTAGATCTTATTTTCTGGGAAACACAATATAGTATATCTCAACCAAGAAACTGACAGTAATATAACCCACCTTCCTTAAGTATATTTCACCAGCTTTATGTACACTGTGTATATGTGGGTATGTTTAGTTCTATGAAATTTTATTGCATGTGTAGGTTTGAGTAATTGCCATCACAGTCAAAATACAGTACAGTTCAATCATAAAAATCACTCATGTTACCTTTTTGGAGCCACATCTCCCTTTTCTTTCCTTCTCCCTAACTCCTGGCAATCACTAATTGGTTCTCCATGTCTATAATTCCATCTTTTCAAGAATGTTAAATAAGTAGAGTCATGCAGTATGTGACCTTTTGATGCTAGCTTTTTCACTCAGCATAATTCTTTAGAGATCACCCAAGTTGTTGTGTATATCAATAGTTCTTTTCTTTTTACTACTAAAGAGTATTCCATGGTATGGTAAACCAGTTTGGTGGTGACACATTGAAGTACATTGGATTGTTTCTAGTTTTTAGCTATTATTGATAAAGCTGCTATGAACATTTGTGTACAGTTTTTTGTTTGTATATGTGAACACAGTTTTCGTTTTTAGGGATAAATGCGCAACTATGCAATTGCTGGGGTATACGGTAAGCACATGTTTAGTTTTGTGAGAAGTTGTCATGTTTTACCCTAGAATGGTTGTACCATTTTTTACCCTAGAATGGTTGTACCATTTTACATTCTCACCAGAAATGTATGAGTGATCCAGTTTCCCAGTTTCTCAGTCTCTTCATCAACATTTGTTGTTTTCACAGCTTTTTATTTTAACCATTCTGATAGCTATACTGATATCTCATTGTCCTTTTTTTATTTTTTTTTAGGAGGGCACAGCTCACAGTGGCCCATGCAGGGACTGAACCGCCAACCCTGGAACCATCAGCACCATGCTCTAACCAACTGAGCTAACCAGCCATCCCTCTCATTGTCATTTTAATGTACATTTCACTAATGGCTAATGATGTTGAATATCTTTTCATGTGCTTATTTACCATCTTTATATTCTCTATAATAAAATGGCTGTTTATCTATTTTGCCCATTTTCCAATTTCATTGTTTGATTTATTTGTTGTTAAATTTTGGATTTTAAGAGTCTTTTATTTATTTTAGATACAAATCCTTTGACAGATAGGTGGTCTGCTAATATTTTCTCCCAGGCAGTAGCTTGTCTTTTCATTGTCTTGATAAAAAAAGATGTTTTTTCTTTCATTAAAAAAAGATTGTTTGATGTGAATTAGATCCAACTTGTTCATTTTTTTCTCTTAAGAATCATGTTTCTGGTGTCAAGTTTACAGGTGTTCACCTACCCTGGGGTCTCAAAGATTTTCTCCTCTGTTTTTTTTTTCCCTAACATTTTTAGTTTTACATTTTACATTCAATTCTTTGATCCACTATGAGGTAAATCTTGTATAAGGTATGGGTTCTGGTCGAGGTTCATGTTTTTGCTTAGAAATAATCCTATTTTTTTTCTTTTGATCAATGGCATCACTATGCACCGAGAAATTACCAAGCCCTAGGAGTGTCCCTCCTTCTTGTTCTCTCCCCCCCTACTCCTCGAGTCCAGGGCTCACTGTCTCTGTCCTGGAAAATTGCAATAATCTTCTATATTTCCTTTCTCTCCAGCCTCTCTTACCTCAATCTGTTTTTGTCCATTCTGTCCCAGAATCATCCTCTTTTGGTGAAGATGTCACTATCCTTCCCAAACACTTTAAATAGTTTTGACCAGTGATAGAGCCCTGGCTCCTTAGCTTGACACCCACGGCCCCGACGGCCCAGCCCGCGTTCTTTGTCTTCACCTCCACTTATTCTCTACCTCACAGTGCGTCAGCCACACCAGACATGCAAAGGTCTTTCAGAGATACTTTTGCAGGTGCCATTTTTTCCCCACTGCTAAGCCTTCTAGTCTGGGTTTCTTCCCTCAACCCTCGTTGGAGAGTCACCTTTTCTCTAAATCTTTTCCCCAAAACATGTGCTCCCCGACGTCCCTAGGAAGAGTTAGTTAATTGCATCCCCATGAGACTCTCTCTCTCTATTACCTCTGTTTTTATTATCTGTAAAATAAGGCTAATCCAAAAAAAAATCTTGTAAGATTGTTGTGAGAATTAAATGAGTTCCTACATGTAAAGCATAATAAAAGCATACTCTAGGCCATAATAAGTACTCAATGCATTATTTTTATTGTTATAATTATTATGTACCTTTGATGTAGCTCACGTAATAGTTTATCACATATGTTTTTAATATATTGATTATTTACTCGTCTACCAGGTTGTAAGACTTTCTATGGCATATATATATATAAACTTATATATATATATACATATAAGTTTATATATATATAAGTTTATATATATAAGTATATATATATAAGTTTATATATATAAGTATATATATGTTTATATATAAGTTTATATATATAAGTATATATATAAGTATATATACATATATATGTTTATATATATATAAACTTTTACTTATTTTAAGTGTATTTTTCCAGGACCCATCAGCTCCAAGTCAAGTAGTTGTTTCAATCTAGTTGTGGAGGGCGCAGCTCACACTTGCCCATGTGGGGATCAAACTGGCAAGCCTGGTGTTATGAGCATCACGTTCTAACCCACTGAGCTAACCGGCTGCATATATTATTTATTCTGTGTTAGTAATTGTAGGTTCTTGGTAAACAATTGTTGAACTGAACTGTTTCAATTCACTTAATAAGCCAATTCAATTTAAAAATTATTAACTGATTTCCCCTCCTTGAATCAACAAATTATTTTATCGATCTAATTATTTTGGCAATTGATAGATATCTATTTCAATTTTTCTTTTGTTGTACTAATACAAGCATGAGGGCTAAATCACTTACTGAAAAAAAAGATGATCAGTATTTATTCATGATAGAAAATATAGGTTTCTTCTACTTAATGTTCTCCAATAAGACAGCATTCTTTTTAAAAAACAAAAAATTGTGCTAATCCTAGTAGGCAGGTACTATTGGAGTCATCTTCACTTTCTATTAAAAATCTTACTTTCCCCTCATTCTTAAAAGAAGTTGCATCTAAAAGGACTAGTGCAGAAGAGTGAAAGTAATTGAACACTCTGGTAAAAAAAAAAAAAAAAAAGAAAATACAGAATCCTATTGGAGAAAAGTGACAGACACAGGAAGGATTTGGTGGAGCACACTGAAAAAAATGACATACATTTGTAGATGTTGGTTACACAAAAGTGAAACTTTGTAGAAAAGCAACAGTACACTTTTCTCTCACTGAAGAACCTCAGAGTATATATTCAATTGCTGAGGAAAAGAAATCTCACTCTCAAAAGCAGTGTTGGTAGCATTTTAGGTTGCTTCCTCCTACCACAGATACTGGCTCTAGTTTCAGGGTTCACCCTCCCCAGTCCTGAGAGTGAATCTTGATTGGCCTAAGCCATTCTCCATGCCAGTATTTGGGTTAGGAAAAGATCTATGACACAGTTCTGGGCTGTGAGGCATGAGAGAGAATCTACTGGGCAGTTTGTCTTGCTCTAAAAAAAAAAAAAATGTGGGAGAAGGAACCATTCTATTTTCCTGTCTCTGGATATTGTTTTATGAAGATGTCTCAGAGCTCCTAAAGTCACCATACAACCATAAAAGCCAGCATTGAATATAGCAGAGTAGCAAGACAGAAAGAACCTGGGTCCCTAATGAAGTCACTGAGCCTCTGAAAAATTCCAGAACCCCTCTGTCTCAGGATAGCTTGTTAAGCAAGATAGTGGATTTTCTGTTTCTGGCTTACAAATGTATCCTGACTGGCATAGCATTTATAAGTGGATGAAGTCTCTACGTCTGCCTAACACACTGATTTTAAAGAGAAAGCCTACAGTTGAGTTGACTAAAAGGGTATTCATACTTACAACGAGTATCTAGAAGAGAAACAGTCAGGCTTGCCGTGTAACTGGTGAGAAGAAGCAGTGTAAAGAGCACAGGCTCCAGAAACAGGGAATCTCGGTACAAATCCCACCTTTGCAGCGCACCAGCTGTGTGACCATAGGGAAGACACGTTATCTAAATGAACTTCAGTTCCTTTATTGTAAAATGCCCACAGTAATACCTACCTCACAGGTTTATAGAGAGTATTAAATTCAATAATGTAATAATAAATGGCTTGTCAAATAAAAATCCAAATAAATGTTAATTTCTCTTCCCCTAATTAATCCTTTGCCAAGATGAAACACTAACTCAGTTTATTAGACCATTAATTCAGACACTTTCTTTCCAGCAGGAATTACTCTGACAACAGAGCTAGTGGCATCACGAGTCATCTCTACTGAAAAGGTTCCAATCTTAACCTTTCTGCGGTGAAGCCTAGCATGATGCAGAAGGGATCAGGCAGGGTTACTTTCAACCCTAGAGAAAATTGATGTGATGATAACCACAGTGGAAAGGTTTATACTGCCTTGATTGTCTTATTATCACATCTTAAAAAGGGTATGTGGGTGGAATTAATGGGCTCCAGTGGAAGTGTGCTTGTAGTAACTTTTCCTCATTTTCTGTTAACTCCCATCAAAAGTTACTCATATTATACTGATATCGTTACCAACCTCCCAAATACAATTAACATACCATCTAATGGATATGTGGTGCTTGGAGTATAAAAACAAAAATAGAACTTGACATTAAGAAGAAGTACTCTTTATTTTTGGCATAGGAGCTTTTATAAAGGCATTCACCTTTCATAATAAATGAATAGAAGTCATGTTCACTCAAATAGTCATTGATCTAGTTGTATCCTGTACTCCTGTACTAATAGTACAAATAAAATTGGTAAAATTTAACTGGAAGACACTTTGACACCAAAAGCCTAAAACATGTATTTCCAGTTTGACCTAGAAATTCCACTTCTAAGAATTTATTTTAAAGAATGAATTAAGGATTTCTACAATGATTTTTCAAGAATTTTTCTTACAGAGAAAAAAAAAAAAAGCCTAAGCATTCAACATTAGAAGATTGGTAAAATTATGAAATGTCTACCCCAAGTTGGCCTTGGTTCAGTGCTTGGCTTTTCAAGGCTCCAAGCCAGGCACGGGTGGTGGCCATCTACAAATTGCTTTGAGGCTCCTGCTGGGCCACTCCAGAGGTCACAGGCTGAGACTGATCTTGACCTGCAGCACGTCCCCTCCCAGGGGGCCCTGAGACTCATGTCCAGTGGCCAGCTTTGAAAGGAGCGGGACCATCACCCAGCCACCTCCAAGGACAACAAACCCAAAGGGCAGCCTGGGCAGGCACTAGAGCCCTGCTGAGGCAGATCCTGCTCTGTAGCGTCAGCCCCTGCACCACAATTCCTTCACTATAGTCGTGGCCAGTCCTCATAACCAATGAGCCTGAAGGTCAATCTTCCCATTGACATGCAAATAACAAACAACGCTCAACTACAAGACAGGGGCAAACACAACCCACACACCTGGAGTGCACAGCTCAGGTGACCAAGAAGACTGTGCCACTGAGCCCCACAGCACACGTACCACATAAGGCCACTCTACTAAGACCAGGACACACAGCAGCCCTACCTAATACATAGAAACAAACAGGGGGAGTAGGCAAAATGGAGAGACAAATAAACATGTCTCAAAAAAAAAGAACAAAACAAAGCTCTAGAAAATGAACTAAACAAAATGGAGACAAGTTCCAAAACAGATTCAGAGTTCCAAATACTGGTTATAAGAATTATCAATGATCTCAGGGAGACTTCAACAAAAAGAAATGAAGCATAAAAATAGAGTTAGAAAACATAAAAAAAAGAACTAGTCAGAATAAAGAATACAATCACTGAAATGAAGAATACATTAGAGGGAATCAACAGTACATTAGATAAAGCAAAGGATTGAATCAGTGATTTAGAAGATAAGGTAGCATAAAACACCCAATCAGAACAGCAAAAAGAAAAAAGAATCCAAAAAAATGAAGACAGTTGAAGGGGCCTCTGGTACATCAAGTGTACCAACATTCACATTATAGGGATACAAGAAGGAGAAGAGAGAGAGCAAGAAATTGAAAACCAATTTGAAGAAACAATGACAGAAAACTTCCCTAACCGAGTGAAGGAAATAGATGTATGATGTCAGACATTTAAGTTTGCAAACTCATCCTAGAAAAAGCGCTACATACCTCATTGCTGAATACTACTACGGTCACCTTCAAAGTATTCCCCTCAAGAAGCTATGCACTGATAAGAGCCATGTCCACCCTTCAAAGCAATTTGAACTCTTTTTCAGGGATGGCCATCAGAGCTCTCATCTTATTACCCCTGATGTCCTGAATGTCATCAAAATGTCTTCCTTTCACTATTTCCTTTATCTTCAGGTAAAGAGAGAAGGCACTGGGGGCCAGATCAGGTAAGTAGGAAGGATGTTCCAATACAGTTAGTTATTTGTTTACTGGCTAATAACTCCCTCACAGACAGTGCCGTGTGAGCTGGTGCATTGTTGCGATGCAAGAGCCATGAATTGTTGGCAAAAAGTTCAGGTCGCTTTCATTTAACTTTTTCATGCAGCCTTTTCAGCACTTCCAAATAGTAAACTTGGTAACTGTTTGTCCAGCTGATCAAATTCATAATGAATAATCCCTCTGATATCAAAAAAGGTTAGCAACATCGTTGCAACGAGTACACAAACTTGATCATCAGGCCTCATACAAGCCAAGGAAGCACAGAGAGTCCCAAACAAGATGAACTCAAAGAGGCCAACACCAAGACACATCATAATTCAAATGGCAGAGATTAAAAACAAAAAGAGAATCTTAAAAGCAGCAAGAGAAAAGCAGTTAGTTAGTTACCTACATGGGAGCTCCCAATAGACTGTCAGTTGATTTCTCAACAGTAACTTTGCAGGCAAGAAGGGAGTGGCACAGAATATTCAACGTGATGAAAAGCAAGGACCTACAACCAAGATTACTCTACCCAGGAAAGGTATCATTTAGAATTGAAAGACAGATAAAGAGCTTCCCAGACAAGAAAAAGCTAAAAGAAACCACTAAACCAGTTTTACAAGGAATCTTAGAGGGACTTCAAGATGAAAAAAATAAATAAATAAAAATACCAATAATAAAATTCAAATAACTACATACCTATCAATAATTACTTTCAATGTAAGTGGATTAAATGCTCCAATCAAAAAATAGGGGGACTTAATGGATAAGAAAACAAGACCCTTACCTATGCTGCCTATAAGAGATGCACTTCAGATTGAAAAACACACATAGACTGAAAGTAAAGGGATGGAAAAGATATTTCATGAAAATGGAATCCAAGGTAGCAATACTTATACCAGACAAAATGGACTTTAAAACGAAGTCTATAATAAGAGACAAAGAAGGACCTACTAATCTCACTTCCAGGTATTGATACAAAGAACCCAAAATGTTACTTTGAGGGGATGTGCTCATCCATGTGTTCACTGCAGCATTATTTACAATGGCCAAGCTATGAAGGCAACCTGGGTGTCCCGGAAAGGATGAATGGATAAAGAAGAGGTGGTACATATATACAGTGGAATATTACTTGGCTGTAAAAAAGGAATCAAATCTTGCCATCTGTGACAACATGAATGCACCTGAGTGTAGTAAGTCAGACAACAAAAGACAAATGCCATATGATTTCACTTGTAAGTGGAATCTAAAGAACAAGAATAAACAAACAAAATAGAAACAAACTCCTAGATACAGAAAATATTTTGAGGGTTGGGGGTTGGGGGGTTGGTGAAAAGGGGAAGGGACCAAGAAGCACAAATTGGTTGTTATGCAGTAGTCATGAGAACTTACCATATAGCACAAGGAATAAATCAATAATACTGTAAGAACTATGCATGGTGTCAGGTGGGTACTAGATTTCTCAGGGTGATAGATGGGAGGGGGGTTGGGGGCAGTGTGAAAAAGGGGAAGGCGTTAAGAAATACAAGTTGGTAGTTACAAAATAGTCATGGGGATGTAAAGTATAGGGAATATAATCAATAATATGGTAATAAGAATGTACAGTGCTAGTATGCTATGTAATAACTATGTATACTAGTACCCTATGTATAGAGTATTAGTCAGGGATATTACTTTGTAAATTATATACATGTCTAACCACTATGCTATACACCTGAAACTAATATAAAATAATATTGAATGCCAATTCTAATTGAACAATTTAAAGGGGAGAAACAATAAAGAAGAATAAGAGGTTCAAAGTTCCAGGTCTTGGGGATGTAACATACAGTATAGGAAATACAGTCAACAATATTATGATAGCATGGTACAGTGTCACATGGTTGCTGGACTTATCATGGTGATCACTTCTTTAGCACAGGGAATATAATCAATAATACGGTAATTACTACGTATAGTGCCAGGTGGGTAGTGTTGAATAACTATGGTGTACACCTGAAATTAGTATAATATTGTATGTTAGCTATATCTTAATAAAAATCTTAAGAAGTTTACCCCAAAGAATAATATGCAACCACTGAAAATGGTGTTATAGAAAAACAGTTATTGATATAGGAAGATGTATGTGATATATTGTTAGTATTTGAAAGGTCATAAACTGTACGTACAGTGCTTTGCAGTTTTCATAAAAATAAATATATTTCTTTATAAAAGTCTGAATAACAATGCACCAAAATAAATATTAACAATGCTTCCTTCTAAGGACTTCATTTCTTCTGTTTTGATTTCTGTGTTTTCTGCAGTAAGCATAAATTAATCATGTAGTAAAGAAAAAAACTCAAAAAAAGAAGCAGCAAAGTACTTTTAAGCTAAATAGCAAATAGACCACTTTGTCATTCATTATGTGAATTATGAGTTCTGGATTTGCAGATTTCCCCCAAAATCTGATTTAAGAAGTTGAAATTTAAGAGACTAAAGACAAAGTCCCATAGCAAGAAGATCTTAGGACTGCTCTCTTAGGGGGATGACTGTCCTTGTGTTAAAGCCCTGGGTGACTGGGCCCGTTTTCTCTACCTCATCTTACTGTTGACCATAAATTGGAAAAATGGTTTCAACCTGGGGGTGGGTTCTTTAGTTAAAGATGCTCGAGCCTCTCCACTGAGGCTCAGTGAAGTTTTAGGCAGCTTTGCTCCCTGCTCTTAGTTCTTTGTGGTTCCAAGGAAGTTTCCTTCAAAAGGAAAGAAACTGATTGGTGCCCACGCTGGGACACGTGAGCGTGTCCTGCTGTCAGCAGCTCCTGTTGTCACTTCCAAGCAGACAAAAGCTCTGGTGGCTATCAGAACCACACCCACCGCACTGACCTCAACTCTGACTTATTTTTAATATTATTAATTATTATTATTATAAGGGGGTGTGTATGAACTCTTTGCTATACTCCACACACTCTGTCCAGCACTTTTCATGCATTGTTTTATTTAAACTCTTAACAGCAGCCTTGGAAGATTAATACTACCATTACGCCCATTTTACAGATGAAACAATTTGCCCAAGACTAATTACATAGCCAGTAATGGGTAGAGTTGAAATGGGAACCCAGATCTATCTGAGTTGATTAGCTGTCCCTTAACCATTTAAAAGAGCGTGTTTAAAATTCACATTGGGAAGAAAGTTCAATTGGTCATTCCTGGGTCTTTCTAAACCAGAATAAAAGTGATTCCAACAAAATGATAAACCAACATCACGTCCATAGGAATGATTCTGCTACACAGCTATGCCCTTGGCTGCTGGTTGCAAGGTCAGCCAAGACATAACCAAGGGTCCTTGTGTTTCAGCTATGCACTGACTGGCTTAAACTTATCACTTAACCTCTGCAAACCTCAGGTGCTTATGTAGAAAATGAGCTTTATAATACTTGTCCTAAATACCTCATTTATGAGTACCAAAGGAGACAATGTATGTGTAAGCACTTTTAAAAGTACAAAGGGCAAGGAATCTTGATTAACCCTGCATACAAATTACTTTTGTCCTCAAAACCCAAAAGCAATGTAACTCTTATATAGCATTTTGCAAAAGACTGGAGGAACTTTTAAAATACAGAGAAACCTTAATGTGAAAAAATCCCATGTGGAATGTTTCCCCATGTTTAGCATTCAATTTATTAAGTCCTGAGGAAAAGTCATTTACTCAATGTTCCCTTCTCCCATCTTATGCTCTTTGATTTAATGTCTCTTCTCTAAGTGCATGAACTTTTGAACAACAGAAATTTTTGCCACAGGACTTAAGACTCTCTAGTGACTTGATGTTAAGAAATTTCCTTAGTCATTTGGTTTCTGTTCTCTGGGAGCAAACTGGAGTTTGGCAGCGAGCTCACACACATCCTAAGTTAAAACTTAGGATGATATTTGTCTCTCTGATTTAAAAATATTATACCAAGGTTTAGGCTTATCCTTGCATAAAGGACTAATTATTTCAAAAACTAATGTCTAGGGTATAATATAAATATTATACCAAGGCTTAGGCTTATCCTTGCATAAAGGACTAATTATTTCAAAAACTAATGTCTAGGGAAAAGAAAGTGATTTTTACCATTTTTTTAATTGTAAAAGTAATGCATGACCATGTTAAGCAATTCAAATGGCATACCTACAGTGAAAGGTAAAAGTACCCACTCAATGCACTTTTCCACTTCCTGTTGGTAAATACTATCAATGATTTCTTGTATATGTTTTGAGAATTTTTCTATGATTAAACAAGTAAATAGATGTAAGTATATATCTGTTTATTTTTTAACACAGTGTCATTCACACTACAGTGATTGCTCTGAAAAATGCTTGACATCTCCTAAAAGTGTGCTTGTACAGTTTTTCATAGCTATTTGTGCAATTCTCAGTTTTTAAACCTCTTCTGCAGTATTCCATTGCATGGATATATCGTAAGTTATTTATGTATTTTTCTTTAGCTGTATATTTAGTTGATTATAGATTTTTAATATCACAAACAATGCTGCAACCAACTCTACCCCATTTGTTTGCTCAATGACGTGGGTATATCTCTAGGAAAATTCTTAGAAGTAAAATTGGTAAGTCAAAAGAGATGTGCATTTAAAATGTTGACAGATGTTGCAAACTGCCATCTAAATGTAGTTGTACTGATTTACTCTTCCCCCACAACTGGTGTGTGAGACCCTGACTGTATAAGAAACTATTAGACTGAGGTCCATAATACCAATGATTCCGTGGACACTGAATTAAAATAAGTATTTTCAGGTCTTAGCTACAAAGGACTGGAAATGCTGCCTTTAGGTGTCCTGTGCATTGTCAGGCTCCTTACTCTGAAAAGAATAAGGTTGAAGTGAGCTGAATCTCGTAAATGGGCTTAACACGCATGGTGTGCTTACTGTGTGTCAGGTACTGTTCTAAGTGCTTTACTTACACTAAGTCACGTATTTATTCCTTTTACCAATCCTATGAGGAAGATACTTTTATCGTTTCCATTTTACAGACAGAAAAGCTAAGGTACAACAAACCTAAGTACATTTCCCAAGGTCATTCAGCTGATAAGGGATAGAGCTCAGATTTGAACCCAGGAAGCTAGAGTCAGGTACTTTTAGTCACTTATTGCATCTGCCTCTGTGCTCCTATTATTGTGCTAAACACATTTATTAAACTCTTATTCTATGCCAGGAATGATACATGCACCATCTTTAGCCTCACAGCAATACAAAGCATTATCCCTATTCCTTAGAGATATTAAAGTGGCTTGCCAAAGTGACAGAAGGAGGATTTGTACCCAGGAATGTCAGATGCTGAAGCTTGTATTTATTCTACTACACCATTTCTTCATGTGTAAGGAAGCTAAATGGGAGTTATCCCTGTCAATAAAGAGAGTTTTTCCAGGGGCTGTATCACCCCTAATTCTTCCTTTACCACAGTTCTGCACAGTTAGAATGTTCACGTATTTGTAGTCACGTGCATGTGGGCAATCTGCTCTCTCTCATAAAGTCTGAGCTCAAATTGTTCAGTGTGGACCACAACTGAAGACAGAATTAAGGTCTCTAAATTCCAAATTGTAACAGCGCCCTTTTTAAGAAAAGTGACATAGTTGAGTAAAAACTAGTGACATAGTTGGGTACAAAAGAACAGGCACAAATGACGTATGTCCTCCACGCAGGGACATACATCACTAGAATACAGTAGCGACATATTTCTAATTTCAGTAAGCAACTCATTATCAGTCCATTAAAAAAAAAAACACAAAACAACAACAAAAAAAACCCCAAAATAGCGGTGGTGCTGGTTCCTGAGTTTACAACTGTATTTCTTTACTGTAGATAGAAAGGACCCAGGGATATAAGAGCAGCAAGAGGAAGGAGAGCTTCAGAGAAGTTTCTAGGTAGGAAAGCCCACCCATCACTGCTCTGCTCACACCCACCATGCCCAGCAAGGTGTATGAGAGTTCAGGTCTGCTACTTCCCTGCTGTGTGATCTTGGACAAGTTACTGAACCTCTCTAGCCAGAGTTTGCCATCTGTAAAATGAGTAATAACCAATAGCACTTTCCTCATTACTCATTAGTCTGTCATGAAAATTAAAACTGTCCAGTACAGATCACTGCTCTGAAGGTTAAGAGTGAAGCACAGAATCACAAAAGTCCACATGGACAGACCCCTTCCCTATCATGTGGCAGTGTCTTACTGCTTTTTGTTTTAATGCAATAAGGAAAACACGCTGTCCCTTATCTAAGTCTGTGGCTGGGAAGAAGATTGCCACTCATCTTCTTATGATAGCTTCACACTCTGGAGGTCAGAGTGTGCAAATCCTGTATTTCTGTGTCAGCAGCCCTAGTTATGAATGGGGCATCAGATCTGTTATCACTGTCATAAAACCACATGTTACCAGAGCTTATCTTGTGGTTGCCACAGCTTGTTAGGCACAAGTCTGGGGATGATTGCTTAGTAGGCTTTGGAGGTTAATTTGATCATCTCTTAAAAGTTTACTTTTTTGTATAGCAGGAAGCTAATGTAATATCACTACAAGTGTTTTCCTGAACTACAATAAAACACGTCAGCCTGGGAGAATATGCAAATTTTGCCATTATGCTGTTCAGTTTTAAGGGCAATTAAATATTTGCTTTGAGCTTCTCACATTGCATTGCAAATCAAAAAACTTACTATTCACGTCTGTACCTAAAGCTTATTTAGTATTAAGTCTTTGCCATTATTTCCCTTTCTGAAAATTGGATTTTCAGGTATACATCACAATCCTAAACTATGTGAATCTTTATTTGCAAAGAAATTTAATCTTTTTTCTGTTTAAATTAGATCAATAACTTCTGTCACTTTATTAGCTGGGCAGTGGGAAACAGCTGTTTAAGGTTTTCTCTATGAGAGGACGTCTGCATCTCAGGAGAGCAGTGTTGACTCTTCAATCTATCCCATAAACAAAGAGCACATCCAGTCCTGCTAGGCTCTGGCGGCCAGGATCAATTCTGTATGAAGCCAAGACATCATCTTGAAAAATAAAGTGTAATAATAATGATAATAATAATAATAATAATAATAATAATACCTCAAAGTGGCTTTTAAAAATTGCATGGATACAAAAATAAAAATTAAAAAGATATCCTTTTACTGTTGAATCTGAAAAAAGGGAACCTAAATTTTGTCAGAATTGTTGTTGTCTATAAATATAACTTTTGTCTTCCATGCCTTAACCTTTTGTTCAAAGGATTGGGGCCGTGAAGTAAAATTCAGGCAAAATTTGAGGAATTGAATAAGTAGTGCCTGAGATGAGAGAAAAATGAAAGGTCTGTATGTCACTCATTTGGAAAAATAAAGGAGAAGGTTCATCTGCAGACAGTTCTTGAACTCTTAATATCTTCCCTTAATGAGAGTCTCTTCCTGTCCATTTCTGGTTCCAATATACCAGCCCCCTATCACCCAATTCCAACATATAAGTCCCCTTTGAGTATTCTCTTCCCTTTATCTTCTTCCTTTAATCAATCTTGAAATCCTGTTCACCTTTACTTCGTATTTTCTCATATCTTTCCCATTCTTTACACACCTGGTTCAAGCTCTCATCTCCTCTCGCCTATAACAGCAAAACCGCCTTCTAACTGATCTCCCGGACCCTGACTGCTCTCCCTTTATTGCATCCTCTACATCATGACCACGATTCACCTTCTCAAAAGACCATTTGATCATGTCACTTCTCTGCTCCAAAACCTTCAAGGGAAAACTTAAACTCCATGCCTACATTTCTTTGATGGATTCTGATTTACTTTTCCAGGCCTGTTTCCCATGAACCTCTTATATATTTTCCAAACTGTAAAGTTAAGGAGACACTTCCTCTCACATACCCACACCACCCTGCATTTACATCATCTTGAGAGTGAGGGCCTCTTTAAATTCTGCACCCTAGGTGCCTTGCTCGCCCCACCCTGAATTCCCATGGGATATTTTGTAGTGATATCACCTTGGCAACCAAGGAGGTCTACCACTCACATCTCCCTTCAAAAAATAACTTGTTATTCAGCTGCAAAAAGTGCAGTTAGCTGATAGCCTCCAGGTACAGAACACAGGATTTGCTTTCACTTTTGAGTGGTAGCCATGTCCTTCCTGGGAACCCCCAGTGAGTGACTGAGCATGTCAGGGGTACTAGGCCTAGCCCTTTCTGCTCAACGTGGGGCTCCTTCAAGGTAAGGCCCTCTTCCCTCTGGAGGCCACTGAGTGGGATGAGACTTTCAGATCCACATTGTGGTCTGAAGTTTCTCCCCACCCAGTTCTGCTTCCTCTTCCTTTTATCTTTACCTTCCAATAAACTACTTGTTCAGTAATCCTGTCTTAGTATCTGTTCCCAAAGGACATAAATGACACATCTAGTCCACAGGTGGTCATACCCATCTGGACCTGGAGCTAGAGATGAAGTCATAGGTTGAAGTGGTCTTGTCATGTAGTGGTTAGAAGGCCGGGTTCCAGCGTTTGGGTTCAAATCCCCGCTCCACCACTGCTGACCTTGTATAACCCTAGACAAGCTGAGCAACTTCTCAGTACCCCAGTTTCTTCATCTGCAAAATGAGGATTTTCATAGCAAGTGAGGACTATGTGAGGTAACGCATTTAAATTGTTTAGCGCAGTGCCTGATCCCTAGTAAATGCTCAAGAAATATTCATTATTATTGTATAGACTTTGAAATGCCATTTACAGAAGTTGTTGGGTATAACAACATAGAAGAAATGTTCACTTTCTCAAAGAACTGTCCAAAGGATGTAATAAGGCTACAAGGCTTAATTAAAAACACTTCAAACGCAACCATGTAATTTTTTTTCAATTTCACTTCCTGTTATTCCCAATATGGCTCCTCTTCTCCACACACTGTCATCACCTTGTCATCTCCTGCCCTGATTTGCTTCTTCCCATATTTCTTTTCCATCCACCTAAAGTGCCTATTCTCTTCTTTCCATCAGTTCCTGCTAATGATTTGCCTTCAAAACTTGGTTCAGAACTTACCTTCTCCAGAGATTCCCTGACCAGCCTTCCCTACCCACCCCAACTGTGATCATTCCTCTCTATGGGCAAACCTTAAGAACTATACCAGTTTGAAACAAAGTAGAACAAAATATAATCTAATTCTCGTACCACGTTGAAGGTGTCTGTGCCTCCATAAACAATTGTTAGTAATGAACTAGCTGGAACAGCAACTCCCTTTTCTTTAGCCAAGACCTCCCCTCCCCCACCTACCCTTTTGCCTAACGCTAGGAGATGGCTTAGCAAAATGACGCTCAATAAATGCTTACTTAAAGGATGAATGTTTTTGCCTGTGGATGCATGGTCAGTCTGCAAATTATATTTTTTATATCCTCTATCTACATGTGAGCCTTGAAAAATGAAATGTTTCATAAGACCATCTCAGCCATAGAATGGAAAAACTATCGTATGAGGGAAGTGTTTTACAATCTAAAATGATTGTATAAGTTTTATAATTAATATAATCCTGTTTTATAAAATAAAGGCCTGGTTTATAATATATACATCTAAAAGCCAGTAGGAAATCATATTTAGAGACAGATGGCAAACAAGGCATTCTCTCCTCTCATTATTTCATACATAAGATATTCCCCACAAAGTGGCACTGAATGTTTTCCTGTTACCACACAGTGCCACATAAGCTCAGAAAAATAAAACCTCTTTTTACACCTAAGAAATTGACTTCAAACAAAATAACCAACTTCAAAAGTAAGATGCAAGTGTTTTGTATGTGGTTGGATGAATGTTTTTACATAGCTTAATATTTGTATATATGTATTAAAGCATATTGCAAAACATACCAAAACAGTACTACAAAGCTTCAGCCATCCTATGTATTCAATTTGAAACCCTCATCAAGATATTCACATTCAAAGCCAAGATTCCTACATCGAAGAGGTCACAATCTTAGGTGTATTTAAATATTGCAAATGAATGGTACCTTTGAAAAAATCCATTACACACAGAGCAATACATGAGTATAACATTAATAGTCTACATAGGTTTTTATGGCTCCTAATATAATATGTCCTCTCAAGGAATCATTCATACATATTGAAATTCATTTTTACTGTACTAGTTTGAGCAATTATGAATTGAACATGGTTGATAAAATAAGCATTAAAAGTTATGTAATTTTTCTGAAATGTACATAATCCTCCATAAGTATGCTGCTCTTTAAGTGATAAAACATTAAATCTCGAACATTAAAAAGTAAAAGTAGTTTGCACACTGATTTTCAAGAGTATGCATTTTTATTGTTGCAATTCAGTAAACTATTTTACCAAAGTTTACAGTCACCTCTAATCCAAAGCAAATCAAAATCAATTGTTTTATAATCAATATTATGATGCAAAAATAATTAATAGCTAATACAAAATAATTAACCTATTTACTACTTCATTTTAAATATAGTGAGGAACCACAATAAGATGGCATTAATACTATTCTAATCTGTTCCACTTAACAAGTTTACATTTAAGATGTTTCCATTTTGAAATATCAATACTTACTGTACATTTAGAAATCCCAGTTGTAAAAATCTATTTTATTTTATTTTTCAGAAAACTGCTAGTTCAAACTACTTTTCTTTGTGAATTCTGAGTTGCTACATTATTTTCTAATCTTCACAATACTTAGTAATTATTAATCTCTCAAAAAGAGAGAACGTAATGTAAAGTGAAAGAATTGTTCATTAAGACAAGAAAGTAGATTTCTATTAAACAAATGAGCAATACTCAAGACAAGTTGTTTATCTTAAACATATAGCACATTATAGTCATAATCAGCTCACCACCACAGTTAGAAATATACATACACATATTTCAAAATAAGTCTTTTAAATAAAGTACTGCAAGCATCTTTCTAGCTTAAGGATTTGAAATTGCAATTAAATCTGAATCTTAAATCATTCGTCTCTAACTAGAAGAGCAAGTCCTAAAGATGTAAATCTCACCCAATGAGACAAGAGATACCGAATGGATTATTAATTGCTAAGTAATATCTTAATTTTAGAATATAGCACCCAACACTGGCAAATAAATAGTATGATTTATGAGCCCACACTCTCATGCTGTGTTACTAGAGTTCAATAAACACATGCACATCCTAAATGTACAGAGTGGATGTGATTTCCACAAGGCAAGAAACAGAGCAGGACCCGGCAATAGCAAGTCTACCCCATCTACTTATTATTCAAACACTAGTACTTAGAATACCTAAAATGCCTGCTGAAGACTGCGGCTCAACGTCCCCCTGGGGTTACTCCGAATCACAACCACATCTCTTCTCCTCAGTGACCACGGAGTTTTAAGAAGGCAGGTAACATGGGACAGAAATTCTCTCGTGCAGAAGCAAGATAACTCTTCTCTCCAAATTTTCAAAAACCAGCACCCCATCCCCATAGACACAGACACACACAATCACCTTCTTTTTAAGGAAGAAAGGAGGGTTTTTCAAATAGGTGCCTAAAACATGACGCTTACATGAAGATGAAAAATGTAATTTTCCTCTACGTGCTGCTGTGTAAGATGTTTACAGATCTGATTAGAAAACCTGGATGTACGTAAAAAGTAGTGCTTTCAATGAGATTCCTTTAGTGATCTGCCTGCACAGACATAAGTGTGCATAAATAATACATATTTATGCAAATCTGACTACATTAACAAGGACACACACACACGCTCACCTAGACCAATAATTAAGCTTACTCTGTGTTACGAGCCCCCTTTGACATTTTTTAGCATGCATATTATTCAGAACACCAATTTTAAAAAAAAATAATAAGCAGCTGCATATAATGCATGCCAGAGTGGCATGTTTAAAGGAGCCAATACATTACCAGACGCATTTTGAAGTTTCTGGAACACCTGCAGGTAAAAGGAGACCGTGAATCGGATGCTGGCATGCGGTATTCCTCAGAATCGCAGAGCTCGGTGTGACTGTGGGGGAATGTGAGGCGAGTGTGAGGCTGGAAACCTTTGAGTTGAGCTCACTCTAGGCATCAGAAAGCCTCAATGAGGGGAAAGAAAAAGGCAGCCCACAGACAGCTAGATGAGAAACTTCTGGCACCTCTCCAGCTCAGGAATGAATTCTCAGTAATTTGGAGATGTATAGTGATGGAAATGAAGAGAAACTTGGATTTGCGGGTGTATTTGCTCAGCCATGCAGAAATGGGCAGGTAACAGTCTCTCGGATCATTTTAAAACAGTCATTCAGGCACAAGACTG
The DNA here is from genome assembly GCF_964194185.1 of Rhinolophus hipposideros. Taxonomy (NCBI): domain Eukaryota; kingdom Metazoa; phylum Chordata; class Mammalia; order Chiroptera; family Rhinolophidae; genus Rhinolophus; species Rhinolophus hipposideros. The sequence continues at coordinate 81,813,238 of NC_138048.1, forward strand.
AATCAAAAAATTAACAGGCATCCTTTTTTGAAAAAATAAAAAGGCTACTCCAGCCAGCTTCCCAAGATGCCTTTACAAACTTCACATGGATCATTCCATCAGCTATTTGTTGCACATTTTATTAATCCCAGTGCAGAGGTAAACTGGAAAATCTAATTCCTTTTATGCAGAAAACTGGATTGACTGCTTCTTTTTATAACGCACTTTAGTCATATAAATACATAGATGTACTTAGAGTTCTCGTTTCTTGTGTAAAACCACTACTGTTTTGTCCAGATAAAATGCTAAAAGGCTTGTTCACAGCTTTTCAAGGAAATGGAGAAAACACTGTTTTAATACTCAGAAGCTGAGCTGAGTACAGAGATTTAAATGTAGAGTTCGAAGCAAAGAGAGTATAAAGGAAGAGCCCTGAGCCATTAAGTGGCACATAAGAGATACGGTTCTACATGAGCATTGAGCAGGCAGGTGGCTCAAGTTCATAAATATATACATAATGAAGGACAGGAAGGAAAGAGCTGTGGCAAATTAAGTTCTTACTCACAATAGCTGTGATTCTGGTGAGGCTTACAAGCAGGCTAATAATTTCTGGGGAGCACATGTGGACTTCACTTGGACTGAAGACCTCCTAAGCTCATGAATGGGAAGCGAGGTTGGAAGCTTCGCACACTGGTAATAGATATTCCAATGTAATGAGAAGGACAATATTACCATGAAGAACGCTGTCATATTCCATTGTGCCCGTGTGGCTTAACTACTCATGCAACCTCGCAAATGGCCATTTGCCTGGACTCCATAGCAAATGTGCTATCGATGTGAGGGTGGAGATGGGAGATCGGTTTTATTTGTTTTACTACACACACCCCTTTGGGAGGCTCAGGATAAAATGCGTGGGCTGAGTGTGGGAGTGTTTCTTTTCAAGGCCACATTAATCTATAATAAATCCAAAGTAGAATTAATAATGACCAATTAAGCTATTTATTATTGTAAATCTTGAGGTCAAGGGCAGAACAGTGTTTATGTTTATTGATGGAGGGTCGATGGCAAACCTGCTGAAAATGGCCGGGCTCATCTTTTAGTGTGTTCAATAAACACGTATTGACTGGGAAGCCTCCAGGCCCCCTCACATTCCAGGGCCCAGTGCTTCTTTTCTAGGAGATTTTTCTTATCTCTCCACTGCCATCTGCTTCATCCATTCATTCAACAAATACCTAGTGAATTAGACACTCCACCCATGCTGCGGAGAACACAAGGACACTTAAGAGGAGACCCTCCCTCAAGGGGTTTGCCATTGTCAGAGAGACCACAATGGGTCTCAGTAAGGTATGGGCACAGCAGAATTACTTACAAATACCTATGCCCACCACCATCTCTTCTTCCAGGAATTCATGTTATAATAATCAAAAGTACCCAAATGCCTTCAATACCACCATTAGCCTATGAGGACAGAGCTGTGTCTTAGTCATTTTCACATCCCTCATACCTAGTAGGCCATGTACCTCTACATCCGTTCCTAAGTGTTTATTGAGCACCTTCCACTCCCACATTCCCAGCTAGGTACCAGGGACACAGCAACGGACCAAACAGAAATGGCTCCTGCCGTTATGTGGCTCACAGTTCAGTGAGCGACACGTAGGTTAAGTAAGTGCCATGAAATCTACAAAGGCTGACAATTAAGTTCACGAACACATCCTAGACAAAGTGCTACATACTTCACTGCTGAATATCACTACGGTCACCTATGAAGTACTCCCCTTGGGAAGCTATGCACTAATGCCAGCGCCTAGTCCACCCTTCAATGCAATTTTGGAACTCTCTGAAATAGCCATCAGAGCTATCGTCATATTACCCTTGATGTCCTGAATGTCATCAAAATGACTTCCTTTCAATATTTCCTTTATCTTCGGGTAAAGAAGTCATTGGGTGAGCTGGTGCACTGTCGTGATGCAAGAACCATGAATTGTTGGCAAAAAGTTCAGGTCGTTTTTGTCTTTTTCATGCAGCCTTTTCAGCACTTCCAAACAGTAAACTTGGTTAACTATTTGTCCAGTTGGTACAAATTCATAATGAATAATCCCTCTGATATCAAAAAAGGTTAGAACATCGTTGCAACAAGTTCGCGAACTTATCTCAGGCTGCCATAACAAAATACTGTAGACTAGGTGGCTTAAACAGATATTTATTTCACAGTTCTGGAGGCTGGGAAATCTGAGATCAAGATGCCAGCAGATTTGGTTCCTGGGGAGAGACCTCCTCCTGGCTTGTATACAGCCACCTTCTCACTGTATCCTCATAGGATACCACAGGAACCTCTGGTGTCTCTCCCTCTTCTTACAAGGACACGAATCCCATCATGGGGACTCCATCCTCATGACTTCATCTGAACCTATCACTTCCCAAAGGTCTCACCTCCAAATACCATCATATTGAGAGTTAGGGTTTCAATATATGAATTTTGAAGGAACACATTTATTCCATAACAAAATACAAATAAATTAACCAATTAATGATAATCTTTTTTAGTTTTATGTTTATAACACCTCAGACAATGTCAAGGGCACAAATGGATTAAAATTTGTGAGAGTTTCTGATAATTACCTTCAGACCTAGAGACTTGGGGCTAATGGGTTGGCCCTCATTAAGAGGCAGGTTTGACCCCAGGAGATGTCCCCTGAGCCCCATCAGACCAGCTGTCCCAGGCAACACTTTGATCTGTCCTCACTGTCCCTTCCATCCCACTGGCAAAATGTTCTGGTTCCTGGCCTCACTGCTTTACATCCAAGCTGTCTGAAATGCAATAAGGTTTTTTTTAAAGAGCACCCAGGATTTTAATTAAAGTTCCAGGGATCCAGCCAAGGATATTTTTCTAAAAGAGAAGCAATATCTGTTTTTGAAGACAGAACATTTCATACCAGAGATCTCATATTGTGATGAATGATAAATAGCGACATGGCTGTACCCTCAAAGGAACCAGACTGTGGGACGCATGTGTGTGCATTCGTGTGCACGTGTGCATGTGTGCACATATATGTGCATGTTGAAAGTTCAATCTGCCTAATGAGGACAGTCAGGGAGACAAATGCACTCCATTTACTTAAACCATTCACATATTTAAGGCAGACAGTTAATGGAACAACAAAAGAATCTGTCTCTTAAGGGCAGGGGATTACCTTTTGTTCTCCCTGATGATTCCTTTTGATTTAAAAGGCTTTGGCTACAAGTCTTCTGCAAACAGCATTAGATAAGAATTCAGCTCCTGCAAGTGCTGGTCAGCAGATGTCTACCACAAACCTAATCCGGAAAGGGACCAGGGAGGATCCTACAGTTCCATGCCATTCACACTCAGTGGTAAAGAAATTTAAAATACATGACGCCCCAATATCATAGCTGGCACTTTGGCAAGATTATTCTACCCATGAATTTTTTTTTTTTTTTTTATAAATTCATGCTTGCTGCTTGGAAAATCCCTGCTAATCCTCATTCATCACACCAGTCAGAGGCTATAGAAGGTGAGCTCCAAAGCCACCCAGCTTCTTCAACCAACCTGGGAAGCCTACAGCCACACTGGTGTGGGCAGGGGTGCACTTGTGTCCATCTCAGGCCCACGTAGGGGTCCTCAGATACTGTGAAATGGAGACACGAGTGGTAGACCTGTTAGGAGCTGTCTGGCCACCTCAGGCAGAAGGGCCAGAGGCTTGGAAATTCCTGGTGTCCTCCCCTCCCCAGAGGCTATGGCACTGACACAGGGCCAGCAACTACAGGTGGTTCCCTGCAAGGACAGCTGAGGGACAGGCCACTGTGGATCTGCGTGAAGCCTTAGCCAAAGTGCTGGCTGGGCACCTTTATTGGGCCTGTGGATGTGAAGCAGGAAGCTGGGGTAGTGGTAGCCCATTTCCCTGACATTATGAATGTTATTTCTCTGCATCTAAAGTGCGAAGGATAAGGAGGTGATTTTATGAGAGGTGACAGCTAGACAGACATCTCAACCCTAACCATTTATTCACCTAATGAAAAATTGATATGTTTCTCCCTGCCTTGGTAAACCATCAAACAATTAGGCTACATCACCCCCAACCTAGCTTTTCACGTCGATTCCAGCTCGTGATAGTAGATATAAAATCAGGAGATATTATAACACACACAATTCCATATGTATTGTTATATATTTTGTTATAACATAAACATACTGTATTCTCAAAGTGACAATACTACTGAGCCGTGAAAGGCCGGCCCGTGGAAGAAAATGAGAACAATGTACAACCACAACCCACAGAAATCCAAGGCATGGAAAGCACGTGACTAGGAGTCAATTACCAACTCAGTATCAAGAAGCAACATCTACAACTTTCAAAGTGTACAGAGCAGAGGCGTTTTCACAGCGGGCACAAGCGATCCTCATACCAAAGGACACGGGTACATGTGTCATCTGCGTGGGAGCAGGAGTTAGAAGACCCAGCGTCTCCGTTGCCACTCTATCTCCAGCACTGTCAGGTCTCCCATCAGTGTAGTGGGGATTGTCTGCCCTGCCTACCTCCTAGCACTGATGTACAGAAAACAATGCCATGTATATAAGAATTTGTATACCCGTCAAAAAGCAGTTTACAAATGTTTACTTACGGCCCTAGGCCTACCTCCGCCCGGGGCGGCAATGTCGCTAGCGAATCATGACTGCTTCATCCACATAGCAAAGGGGAAGTGCCTATCAGAGCCCTACGAGGGAGTCAGTGTGTGAAGGATTAGGCCACGTGAAAGAGAGAGCCAAGGAAATCACACTTCCCCCACACCTCACAATGCGACCCGGTCGGGGGTAGTGCCGTTCAATTAAGTGCCAGGCTGCCAGAGCGCTGTGTAGATTGACTGTCAAAGTTCTTGCTCAACTGAACTGAAACCTTGCAAAGTGGCCACCACTAAGACTCACCAAGGAATTCCTCATCTAAACAGTAGTCCATGTCAATTAACCTTTGTGAACGTGAAAAGTCAATGGAAAGGTTGAGGAATTAACAAGGAGACAGACACAGGTGCCAGACACAAGGACGTCGTTACTATGAATGCTTTAACCACTCACATGGTGGTTAATTTCAGTCCAGCAGGAATGCCTCTCACGATAAAAGATCTGTTCTAAAAACGCAAGTGCATTAAAAACAGAAGCTGAGTCTAATCTATATTTTCCCCTATAGCACTCTGATTAATCCCACATCTGCATGGGAGTGCAAATATTTATTGAAGACACCATAGCAGTGCCTCCTGAATCTTTGAAGAATCAGTAAATATACTGCATTCAGCTGTGTATCATTCAACTTCCTTAATTGAAGATTCAAATAAAATTAATTAAATTCATAAGTTATGAAGACATCTTTTCCCCTAAGGGGAAAAATATTTGTGTGCGTAGAACTGAATGACGTCATCACGAGTCCAATATCAGCCTCAAGGCAGTAATGCAGTTGGGACCTGCCACCCCTATCTCTAGACCTAGCCCCCTCTCTTCACATCCCAAGCTACATCCAGCAATGTGGGGGCCCCATGTGCATTTGTGGGGACTCTGTTCAGACTACCCCAACCCCACGGCCAAAAACACCCCTACTGTCTCCCCCTTGGGCTTAGACATGTGCACACTAGTCATTTAGTGCTGCCATCAAGATTTTGGACCAGAGGAAGAGGTCTGCACGGGCCCTGGAAATGGCCTTGAGGTCATTTAGGGAGGCAATTCAGGTGTGTAGGTTGTGGGACCATGCTACACAAGGGGTCAGAGACTCCGGGTGGGCATGCCTCCTCTGTTCCTTCATCTTTCCCCCAGTGGGGAAGGGCATGACCAGAGAAGGACACAAAGCAGGCCCTGTAAAATGTACCGCTCGGGGCAGGGACCCTGGTTCCCCAGGTCTGAGGAGGTAATTCTTGGACCCACCATCCTTCCAGCTAAACTCTCTTCTCCCTGTGATTCCTTTCATGGTAAACTTGAGTAAGGGATCTATATCCATGGTTCACTTCTTAATCAGCTTCTTCTTGTGAAAGCCTTTAACTTTGCACCTTCTCACATTACACCCTGTGTCCTCACTACCTAGTATAACTATTTTCTCTAAGAATACTCATAATTTCCTTCTTCCCAAGTTCAATTGCCCTGGTAGGTGTTTTTCTCCCCTGCTTTTTACGGCTAACATCACTTTTTACCTAGACCCTGTCTAGCCTTGTTCTACCCATGTGCCCCTTTCATGCTACTTTCATCCACTGCCTCTGCCTCTACTTTCATTTCCCTTCCTCCTATATCCATTCAGTCAAGATAAGTACTACTGTGAACCAAGGATCCTTCCAACTCTACACACAGATGTCCATCTATTTCCATGGTTGGCTGATACCAAATGTACTTACTCAATTTTCTTTTACCCAATACTCTTCTCTCTACCTTTTCAGCAACCAAAATCCTTTTTTTTGTTTTTAAACACTTGAAGCTCATCTTTTCTATGAAATATTTCCACATTAACTGTACTCAGACGTCATCACTCTAGATAACATATAACAATGCCACAGTTGGGGCTCTGGCTCTGTATGAGTACGATGGAGAAGCACACAGAGATGATAAAGAGAGTTCCCATTATTCACTAAGCCTAATTGATTTGTATTACTATCGACATTGCTAGAGTCATGTTTCTCACACTTTGCTACAGCACAGGAATCATCTGAGGATGCAGATTCTTATACGGTATATCTGCATGAGGCCTGAGAATGTGCATGTCTAAAATGCTCTCCGATGATGTTGATGCTATGGGTCACTGGGTCAGTGCCTAGAAGGCTGTATTGTAAATTTCTGAGTATGAGTTTGGATTTAGCAAGAGGAAATGACTTGATTGATTATTAGTAATGTCTGCCATGAGCACTGCAATAAAGAATGGTAACATTGATCTAATTATTAATGATTCATTGGTTTATTGATTTCTTCAACAAATATTTATTGAGCACTATGTGTCAGGTACTGTGGACAGAGTGGGGACAGAGAAAGTCACGATGTTCATGGAACTCACATTCTCGTAGGATAAAGAGAGAATTAAAAAGCAAACAACTAAACAAGATAGTTTTATATAGTGGTAGGTGCTATGAAGGCAAAAAACAGGTGATGTATGGAGTTAACGAGAGAGGGCTACTTCCAACCAAGGGGTCAGGGAAAGCCTCTCCACTAAGGTGATGGCTGGGCTGAAAAGGGGAAACTCAGACATGTCATTTCTAAGGGAACAGCCTTTCATCAGAGGGAACAGCAAAAGCAACAGCCCAGAGTCAGGAAGGGAATCAGAGTACCATATATTTGCCATCCTCAGATAATGAAGATAGTACATACTTTGTACTCAGGTAAGTGTGTATTCTAATCTCAACAGTCCCACCATGGACAAGTTATTTAAACCATTTCTTCAAAAATATTTCTTTCTATCAGAAGATGTACTAAATGCCAGAGAAACAATGGTAAATAAAACAAGTGATCCCACTCTCAGGAAGCTTTTATTCCATCCGTTTTAACCTGTTTCCTCATCTACAAAATGGGTAAAATAACTGGCTTTGCCAAGTCATGAAATAAAACAATGTTTTGAAATTTTTATTATATAATACTTAGTAAGCTCTCAATAATTACTAGAATCCCTATCTTACTTTCATACTTGGCAATATAATGTTGACAACGTATATATACCTTTTGGGTATTTAAGATTTTTAATCTACTTTATTTTCCCCCTGAGACTGTAAATTCTCAAATTTAGGGAACATGATCTGTTATCGCTTTTGGCACCTTTAGAAAGCACTTCATTCACATAAGTCTTCAACAAATATCTTACTGAGTGCCAAATTTTAAAAAATTACTGTGTTTCCCCAAAAATATAACCTACCCCAAAAATAAGTTCCAGTTAAGATCGTCAGCCAGACGGACACATTTAGTACGTTATGATGATGTTCCAGAAGAAGATGACATGATTGTGTTTGAATAAATGTAGATTGTCATACATAAAAAAATAAGACATCCCCTGAAAACATTCCCTAATGCATCTTTTGAAGCAAAAATTAATATAAGACCCGGTTTTATTTTCAGGGAAACACAGTAAACAGATTAATTGTTTGTTTGGTGATTTTGTTATAAGAAAAACTAGAGCAAAATAAGAGGGGAAAAGAGTGATGGGGAAGGGAAAATGTTGTTATACTTAGAGTCGCCTCACTCACTGATAAGGTCACATTTAGGCTAAACTGGGGATTTAGGGTGTCAGCCATGTGCGTTTCTGAGAAAAGAACTTTCAAACAAAGGAAACCGAAAGTGCAGAAGTCCCAAGTGTTCCGTGTATTTGGGAAGAGCAAAGAGGCCAGTATGCCAAATTCTTTCCGAAAGAGGAAACTGAGACCTAGAAATATAACCTCGGCAGACCCAAGTGTATCAATTAAGTTAATTTTAGCTGCTGTAACAAAATGAACAAATACTCCAATGCAAGAAAAGAGTATGTCTCACTTACATAAATTACACCACCAGTGTTCCAGAGCTGCCGGGGGACTCTCGTACAAGTAGCGATTCAGGACCCAGGATTCTTCCATGTTGCATCTCTGCCATCTGCAACCCAAGGCTTCCAGGCCCACTTTGGGGGTCAATCTCCTGTGTCTGATAGGAAGAGATTACAGAGGGTCACTGAGAAGAGGTTTATAATAGGCCAAGTCTGGAAGTGGCACATCAATTCCATTCCCACTCATTGGTTACTGTTTAGTCATCTGGTCACCATTTATCACAAAAGAGACCGGGAAATGTAGTCCAGCAGGAAGATAAAGAAGAAAAGGGATTTGACGAGCAGTTAACCAATCTCTTATCTTGTCAAGTCACCTTCCTCCTAGCCCTGTGCTTTCTTCCTTTGCAATACATATTTGTATGCATTTGTAATACATATACGTATATATGAAAATAATGCTTTCTATAAAGTGGTCTCTATCTTAGTGATAGTTGGAGCTAATAATAGTGTGAGACAGGAGCTAGAAGAATTGCTAGTTATCTGCTGCCAGTCAAAATACATTCTATTGGTCAAGCAGTTTAATCTCACTGAGATGGGAATAATGAAGAAAGAGAGCAACCTATAATGGAGTGAAGGATCAAACAGAAATATGTTGTGCTGAGGAAGGAAGATAATATAGACAGAAAATTGTATCATAACCCCACTTCATCTGCCTCCACTGTTTCACAAGATTTAGCTGCAAGTAGACAACCAGTTGCTCTCTGAATTTTCTCACTCCAGAATTTCAGCAAGATTGTTGGGAGGATCATGTGGAGATACATATGCAAAAATAAAACTGAGGTATCACTGTTGCTATAAAATGCAATTATAAATAGTGGAAAGAAAATATCTGTGTTAGGGAGGCAAGAAAATAGAGCCATATAATGAGATTGGATTACCTCTATAGAAAATCTCTTTCAATATCAAAACCAGTCCAATTAAAACTTTCAGAGGTAATACACATCTAAGAAAAACATCATTACCAGAGAATAGGTCTGGATGTAAATAATCACTAATGAACAAAGTCTATGGTTTGCAAACTCTACTCTTTCATCTTGACCTAACAAGGCAAAAATAAAAAAGCCTTTTCAAAAAATAGTCTTCTATAGCTTTAAATTTCTTAGGATGGTACTAAAATTATATGTAGTCAAATGAACCCATCTCATACAGTAATAATAATATCAACATCATGGATAAATATAAGTCAAGGTTTGGGATGAATGAAAATAGTGCAAGTATTCCTTTGACAGAAAATATTATTAAAATGATATCAAGCTGTATTTTATTTAATAGTCATCAATTACCAGGAAACACTGTGTAAATTAAACCCACCACTGATTTTAAATTTAGTTATATATATAACAACTTGAAAATCCCCCCAAAATAAATAAATGGAGTCATGAAAAAAAGTGAAATAATATATAGCTAAAAATTAGGAAAGTATCTCTCAATTTGGAAAAAATAAGAGCTGCGTTAATATAATTTCATTTTAATAAATAATTGCTGAGCACTCAGCATGACTACTTTATGCTGAGCATCTCCTACAAATGGTCCTATTAATCCCCAATATCTGAAAATAGTTCTAACTCCTCCTAATCTGGGCATAAGCTTTATAACAATACTTGCATCAGTACCAAGACATTTCATTTTCCAAGGACAGGTTAATGATGAGGTGGAGAATTGCCGTGGCTTTGGGAGCTTGATGGGGTTAATTAAGTGGTAATGGGTAATATACAGGGTACACAAAACACAAAGAGCACTCTCCTTTCTCGGAACTCATTATACTTATTTCCTATTCCAGGGATTTGTCCATTAATCATTGATCATGTGCTGCCTGTGACATTTCCTGTCTTGTCAATCTGTATTAATACATTATTCTTATGCTGATTTAATTTCTTCATCTTGCCTTTCTAATACTGAGAACAGAAACCATACATAACATGTTTTGATTTATTTGAAAGCACTTTTGCATATAATAGGTGCCAAATTATAATATCTGTTGATGTAATGAATGAATTCAGAATTGGGGAATCTTTTTAGATTAACCAAACCAGACTAAAAATAATCCCAAAGTAGAATATAGTCTTCTCTCTATAACTGAGGATCTGAGGCCTCTATTTTAAGTGCTGGTGTTGATTTGTATCAATAATTACAAGAAAAGCTTTAAGTAGAAGGAACTACAGGGATTATGTGGAAAGAATGGACTGGGGAAGAGAAGAAAAGACCGATTGATTAAAAAGCACATCATAATGAAACTTCATAAATCCACCTACCAAAGTGTTGACTAAATAATATCTCTAAAACTTCACATCCAAATACCAAGAACATATAAAAGATTAAGAGTGAATGGTCACTCAGAAAAGACTTTTAATGACACCATCTGAATTGTGAAAAACCAGATTTCATAATGAATCAAATCTTTAAAATGCAAATGTACCGTGTACCGAAAATGTTAATTTATTTAATAAGGTATGTTTTGACTGTCAAATGAATTGATGGATAATCACCTTCAATCAATATTTGGTTCAAGATATATTTTTAAAAGTATAAAGAGACAGCTTTGAAAAAAAGACTGCAGTATGCAGAATAATGGCCCCTCCTTGAACCTTAACATTAAACGGTGAGGGGAGAATTAAGGTTACAGACACAATTAAATTTGCTAATCAACTGTCCTTAAGTTGATTAAGGACAATCTTAGAAAGATTGTCCTGGATCTTAAGATAGAGAGATTGTCCTGCATGATACAGGTGAACCCAGTGTAATCACAAGGGTCCTTAAAAGGGAAAGAGTGAGGATGAAGAATTAGTGTCAGAATGATGCGATGTGAAAAAGACTCGACGAGCCATTAGCAGCTTTGAAGATGGACGAGGAGGGCCACAAGCCAAGGCATGCAGACAATCATCGGAAGCAGTAAAAAGGACGCAATGGATACAGCCTCAAAAAGAAACACAGCTCTGCTGATATCTTTTTTCTTTTCTTCTGCTAACATCTCAATTTTAGTGCCAGCATCTCAACTTTAGCAACCAGTGTCAGACTTCTGACCTCCAGAAATGTAAAATAATAGATCTGTGTTGTTTTAACACACAAAGTTTATAGGTATGTTTCATAGCAACAATATAAAACTAATTCAAAGACCAAACATTTTTAAAAGCCTTCGGACCACTATTCATTTATTAATCTCAAATTCACTAAAAATATTGTAAGGAAATAAAATCTATGCTTTTAAAAATTATTTTATAACACAGTAAAACAAGTAAACCAAAAACAAGAATAATGAAAGTAACACTAACAAGAAAGCCCAAATAAGATAATATTTATGTCCAGGGGGGAAAAAAAGACCTAAAACTCAAAAGCATTTATGTGATCTTAAATTTGCCCTCTTTGGGCTCCTGTGTAGCTCTTTTTCTCACAATGAGGTGCAAGGTGTAAAATACCTTATGAAAAATGTGATGAACTGTGTCTCAGAGAAAATGGTAAAGTGCTTTAGCTCGTCTCCCCCAGTGGATTGCTTTGGTGTCATCCTAAGCCCTACTTTAGCTTTAATTTCAAAGAGCATAATATAATATTTGCTTCAAGATCTCTGATGAGAAGAGGTACTGTACTAGGAATAGCAAGCAGGTACACTGTGACAAGGTCGAAATAAACTGTTCCCAGGGTAATAGCAAAACTCCAGCTGTTCATCACTTCATCACAGTGTAGGGGGGTAGCAGGGAGGAGGGGATTATACTTATCCTTGTTGCTGACTTGCTGATGCTGAATTGAATTCAGTCTCTTAATTTCAAGAACCTCCAAAATTCAACTTCCACATATTCTATGTTTAAATACAAATAAGTATGCACAAATAAGCAAGCAGATAGGTAAAGGCAATAGTAAATGTACTCAAAGAAGGAGAGAAAGCAACGACGGATCATTCCATTATCAAAGGCACTGTCCACAACTACAAGGAGTTACAAGAGAGCTCAGATGGGCCATGCCCTAAGTTAACAGGTTATCTCTAAAAAGCATCCACTCTTGTGTTTTTTTATTACAGGGAGAGGGTACAGAAAAGAGATTGGCGATCAGTAGACCCAGGTCCGGTGTTGACTTGCTCAGTAAGTGAATGTAGGCTTTTTACTCTGAAAACTAAGGACATTAAACTACGTTAATGTGTCCCACAGTTTGAGATCTACATTAGTAGAAAAATAAATAATATTGACTCTCAATGTCAGAAAATTATTTCCTTTTCAATGCTCTTTTTAATTTTTCTAAGGTCAAGAAAAAGTCAGCTTAGTGCTGGTATAGCTCTGACACCTCCCTAATACCAGCAAACGTCCTTTTGTAACAAAGAGAGGGCAGGCCTTGAGTTCAGAGCCTTCCAAAAGCAGTCTTTAACTAGAACTAAAATATTGTTTCATCTTCATTGTATTTAATTTTATGGTTAATTACATTATGGTATAATGTAATTAAATGAAAACAGGAAGCTAATATAAAGGAAAATAGTAACTAAATAATATACAGGTGCTAATTACACAGATACTTTAAAAATTATTGAAGAGGAGGTACCCAATTTACTTGAAATTTGAGAAATGGTGAATTAAATTATTTCTAGGATCCTTTCCCATTCTAACATTCTATAAGCCAATGATCAGAAACGTTGCCTCCCCTATCAAGGCAACCTTTTGAAACACTATTTAATTTAGTTGCTGAGGTAACTTTTCAAATTGTTCCATTATTGAATTAATATATACATGTTTTATTTCTCTACAATAAATGGTAAATTGCCCACAGCCAGGAAAATCAACATGTATGTCTCATTAATGTATATTGAATGACTAAATGGATTCCTGCTTCTCTCATACACATATAAGGATATTTCTAGACCTAAAAAGAATCTTAGATTTAAAGCCATATCTAAGACAGCATAACTATATTGTTTCCCTGTTTATAGTTATATACCCTTGGGAATGTTAGAAAGATCAATCTCTTCAATCATTGTCTCAGATCTCAAGTTCCTCCAAAACCCTGTACTCTAAATACTATTTGAAAGATCAAACCCGTAGCTCAAAGTGATATTTTATCACTAGCATGCATTTATCTATCTTTGCCCAACAGGGAAGGTGTAAGAAGGTGGCTGAATGTCCAGCCTCGATCTTGTGGTACAAAATCAGGAGAAAGGAAAAAGGAATAAGCTTGCCAAAAACCCGGCCAAAAAAAGTTATGGAAGTACAAGAACTACTCACCCCTGGGGGCCTTGCAGAGTAATAGCGTATTGCATATGTTGGGGTGGGGAGCAGGGAAAGAGTTGAAGCACAGGAAATTATGGGGTTCAAAATGAAGGCATTATCCTCCTGAACAGAAATTAAGTAATTCATAAGCCAGGCTGCCTGGGTCCGCTGCTCGTGGGTTGTGTGACACTGGATAAGTTGCTTAACCTCTTTTGCTTTCGTTTCTTCAGCTGTAAAATGGGGCTAGTAATAGTACCTATCTGTCATGCAGGGCGCCCTGCAGGGTCTCTGTTCCCGCTCCCCACATAAGAACGCAGGACATGGTGAAGCCAAAAAGGAACACCCAAGGAGCCATAAGTAGGGGAGTCATACTACTATATTCTCACCTGTGGCAGCCGCCTCTCTGCAATCCGCTCTTGCTAGCCCCCATTTTTTTCGGCTAGCATAGCCACGGCAGTTATATTAGTGGCCAATGGCTCACTGGTTACAGCTGACAGCCAACTAGCCACAGCTGACGGCCATTTACTACCTGAGCCAGTACCTTTCTATGTGAGGCCGAGAGCCTGGAAACTGCTTTCTGGGGTTCTGTCCCCACACTATCTCAGTGGGTTTCTCTGGGGATTATATTAACGTTAATACATGTGAGTGCCACAGTAGTCCCTTCAGCATAGCACGTGTCTGTATTGCCTGTCATTGTAGCACTAGTATACCACATGGTCTTTACATAGCTGAACGTCTTCCCCTGCCATACTGTTCCCTTAAAAGGCAGAAACTGTGCTTTATTCACTCTTATTTCCAGAACCTTGAACAATCCATAGCACATAGCTGAACCTTAATAAATTCTTCTTGAAGGAATTCATTAACAGACCAACGCTACTACAATGATTCTCATCAATATATAACCCAATTTAAGGGGATATACTAACATCTGTAGTCATTAAAATTGGAAGAAAAAGGAAAAAAAGCTTAACTCATCCCAAAAGGATTTGAGTGTCATTTTTATGGAATTGAAAGAAACCTAATTTTAAAATATATACTGTACATCAAGAAGAAAATGGTAAAGAAGAAAGAGTGAGGGACTGCATAGAGCGTTATCACTTTGTGCCAAGAATTTTTAAGCCCAATCGAGTCTTTCATACACACGATGCAGAAGATAAATAATTTCTTCACTAGCCCTTTATTTTTCCATACAATGCTAATTAACCTGAGGAGAGGGATTTAGCCAAGCTGGTTAGGACTGTCCAGAATTTGGATAAGGACTGATGAGGGACATTGTTCTCCAGCAGCCTGTAGAGAGGCTTTCGTCAATATGTTTAATAGTCTCTTCAGCTTTTATAATGTCATGTCTCGGACTCACGGAGCTCGTTTCTCAAAATGTGGCATAACTTGGACTGATTCTCAATGTAAAGTATTTAGAAAGGGCACGCCACAATTTTTTTTAAAGAGAATATATTATTTAACTCTGACTCTAAAAAAGAGATGATAACACTAAGGAGATGATATAATAAATACACTATTTCTAAAATATATTTTGTAAACCAAAGTTAATCTCCTGTATAACATAGTCTCTCTTCTTTTGAGGGGGGTGGTGTTTTAAACAATACTTTGAATGCTCATGGGTGGCTAACTGCTGGTTTACTTTTTTCAAGCTGAACTCAGAAGAACGACAACTCTCATCGACCTCCTGGGAGCTAATTAGTAGAGAACTTGCAAGCTAAAAAAGTCGTCTCCAAACACCACAGGTACTTAATTTAAAAACGTAATTTACCTCTCATGCTTGAATTTACCACACAGTTCTAAAAATGTGCAAATTTGAGGCTGCTGGAAACTGGTTTGGCTTAGTATTTTCTGAACTTGGGTTCCAAATTTAGTTTGCAGAAATTTCAGCCACTTGCTAATGTGATGGCAATAGAAAATGGCTGTTTTCTTTTTGCTTGCTACTATTTCCTTCTAGAGAACAAGGATAAAAGACTCCAAACCATCAAACAGGTCTACTTTAATTTGGAACATGTAATGTCCCTTTACATTGTTTCTGCCTTATCAGTTAATCAGTCTCTATATTAAACAATACTAGGTAATAAAGGAGTAATAAAGTCCATGAACCTCAACTTTGATCCATTAAAACCGACTTGAAATAGATTCAACGGTAACCTTGTTGATAGTCATTTTATTGAACTTGACCTGATCCTTAAAATGTGGTAGTATTGAAGGCAGCACTCTTAAGAAAATTGCAAGTAGCCTTGTGCGTATTAATATAAAGTACATGTGGCATATATTATGTAATTTGTTAATAAGATTAACAATTGAGTTAGTTGGTTCCCCAGAAATTCCTAACTGGCTCACTTCCGAAGTGTGAAGTTTCAGACATATAAATAGCCCTTATGAGAAAAACATTTGATCATTGCGATTAATTCAGTTCAGGGCACCTAGTTGTCAAAAAACAAAAGAACACTTGATGATTCTCGAAGTTTACTGAATTGTTGTATTAGTTTGCCCAATGGAAAAAAAATCTCAAAACATTTTTTCAATAAAATCTGCATATTTCTAAAACGTATTCCTGTAAAATGAGTATCATGGCATAAGTAATGACAAGTATAACTAGAAGGGAAAAGCCCTTTTATTTTACTAATTAACTTCATAACCAAGACTGATGTTTGGCTATTTGACTCCCTTTGTTTTGCTTCTGATATCTATTGCCACAAACATGTAACTCCTTCACCTAGCAGGGAATGATTTCAATTGCATTTCAAAATACGAATTTCCCTCTTCCATATTCTAAACCCTAGAGCATTTCCTATTTCTGCATTTTTCAAAGGGCAATGCCAACTGTCTCCCTCCATGTTGAAATCTCACAGTCTCATATATTTGCTAGGAAGATAGCTGGAAATAATGAAGCTCCATGTTTGCTGGGTACTCAGAGTTCTGCCATTCAAACTTTTAATTATAAACTGACATCTAATAAAGCAGAATGTCAGAGAGCAACTACACTCGCCTTGCAGTTTTACTGTGCCTTGCTATATCAAAGCCGGCCTTGATGATCATTTTTAATTAAATAAAGGCAAGCGCTCTCAGAGCAAGAATTACAATGAAAGTCAGCTTTTCAGTGGAGCAGCTGTGTAAACGGGTTCTAAAATTAGTCATTTCCAAGCTGTGTCTTACAGCTTCAACGTGTCTTCTGCCGCCCGTCATTTTGGGTTCAGTCCATTTTAATGGTGCCACAGCTAAGTCAAACAAACCGCTCAGTCCTAAGTAGGCTGAGCGCTGGGACACCTGACCAAAAAGTGCCATTCCAGAGAGTGTTTGCTTTAATTTCGATGGTGTTGACTGAGCGGTGGGTACTGTAATAAAACCACCCGGCCTCTTGCCCAGGGGATGCAAAATCTAAACAAGACAAACAAGAATATAACGAACCACTTGGGCTGGCAGGCAGTCACTAATTTCAGATTTTAGTCTTCTTGCCCTTTATCCGGACAGTGAGGAAGAACTTTTTCAACTCCTATTTCTTTTTTTTTTTTTTTTTTTTTTTTTTTTTTTTTTTTTTTTTTTTTTTTTGAGCAGAGAACATGCTTTATTGAGGAGTAGATATAGAACAGCACATTCTACCACATGTGGGGAAGGGTTAGCTTCTGTAAAAGGCCTTTACCCCTCAAGAAAACCCCCAGTGAAGTTGCTTTTGGATAAATTTTAACAGTGACACTGAAACTGGCAGGGAGCTGCCACTGAACATGCTTAAAATTAGCTCCCCCCAACCCACAGTGAGTATAAGTTCAACTCCTATTTCTAATAGTTATTCTTGAAGGACAGCCAGTGGGGAGGAACAGAGAAAGAAAAACAAAGAAAGAAAAGCAACCTGAAATGGATTTTAACGCTTTCCTAACCCCACTCCTGCACCAGCTGTCTTAGAAGACCAAGGGGCTTTGGGGAGACGACAGGTGTGGGAGAACTGAAGCAAAGGAGAAACGGAAGGGAATGAGAATGAAGCTGGAATTGCACAGGGGAACATTCACAGAATTTAAAGTAGTAGGTTGGTACAAAAGTAATTGCAGTTTTTGCAATTATTTTTAACCTTTTAAACAGCGATTACTTTTGCACCAACCTAATATATCTCTGAGAGCATTCAGATGCATACATAACCACAAATAAAAACTTTGCAGTGAGCACTTGTCTTTCTCATCATTTATCAGTGATAATCTAATGTAGCTAATGCATATGACACCACGAGATTCCTAGATATGAGGGGCACCAGACCCTGTCGAATCACAAATGTTTTCTTTACAGAAACAGGTATTTTCAGGTTGGGAACCAAAGATGACAAAGCCATCTCTGACCTGGGAGAGAGGACAAAGAGATCAATAAGAAGAGTGAGAGAGAGGGTTATGTCAAAATAACACACTGGCCAGTGCTGAACTCATACCAAAAACCTCAACCCATTCACCTGCCTGGGCAGGACCTGCTCTTTAGGATCTAAATGGCGCCTTACTGGGATGAGGGACTTGTAAAGTGGCCATTCTGGCATGTCTACGGTGATCCTTTGATGTATATTTTAAAATACTATTTTATCTTATCAAGTGGGGAGCACCACAAACATTCTAAGCACTCAACTTGTTTTCTAAGTGACTTGAAAATGGTGATCAGAGGTACAGCTACCATGAACCTAATGAAGCTGAAGCCTCAAGGCCCCTGATTTGCACACACCTGTGAAATCTGGAAGTTATAGAATGTTCCAGGGGCGGGGGGAGTCAAGTCACAAACAAGGGTTTCTGGTAAATTACCCAAATAGCTCTCAGATGAAAGGGACCTGAATTCCCCCACTAATTTGTTATGATTTCTTTCTCACTCAAAAAAAAATCATTTTGATATCTAATGTATGCATAACTTTGTATTCTTTTTCTGAACGAGGGTACTCAAAACTGCACAACATTCAGGCCCCAGAAAACTTGGATCTGCCCCTCATGGGCTTCTTGAGAACTTTCAATATGTTCTTTTATCAGTCTGTCATTTCAGAAGCAGTATAGATGGGGTGTTGTCCAGAAGTAGTTATTATTAGCAGTCCTTCACTCTCAAAAGTGTCTTGGTTTGAATGATAAATTTGAATGACATGAGCACTCTAAGTATAGCATAATAAATAAGAAGACAAACTGGATCAAAGTGTTGGATTTAAAATCAATCATTGTTATTTAATAGCTTTGTAGAAACAACTTGGGAATATTATTTAACTTCTTTGCGCCTCACTTTCCTCATATGTAAAATGGAGATGACACATACCTCAGGTGGTAAGGATTATATGAGTCCATGTGTGTAAAGCACTTAGAGCAGTGCCTGGCACGGAAGAAACACTGTGTGCTAGATGTTTCCTTGTTGTCATAATTATTAACTCTTAACTTGTTCTTTTAAGAAAATAAACCAATTAAGTATTTATTTACGAGAAAGTGCTGTGCCCATAACTAACCAACAAAATATGGTGGCTATTTTTATGTTCTGATCACTGATTTAAAGATGTCTATATTGACGTCTGATTATTTTTTTCCAGTTTGAGATATAATTGACATATAACATTGTATTAGTTTAAGGTGCAAAATAATTATTTGATATATGTTTACAAGTGAAATGATTATCATAAGTTAACATCTATCATTTCACATAGTTAAAATTTTTTCTTGTGATGAGAACTTTGAAGACCTATGCTTAACAACTTTTAATTTTACAATATACTATTGTTAGCTATAATCACCGTATTGTACATTATAGCCCCAGAACTTATTCATCTTATAAATAGAAGTTTGTACATTGTGACCATCTTGCTTCAATTCCTCCTCCCCACACCCCCTGCCTCTGGCAACCACCCATTTGTTTTCTTTTTCTGAGTTCAGTTTTTCTTTTTAGATTCCACATATAGTGAGATCATAAATTATTTGTCTGTCTCTGACTTATTTCATTCAGCATAATGCCCTCAATGTCCACCCATGCTGTTGCAAATAGTAGGATTTCCTTCTAATATATGCTTGAATAGTATCTCATATTCATTTATATATATATATATATATATATATATATATATATATATATATATATCTCACATTTTCTTTATCCATTCATATATCAATGGACACTTAAATTGTTTCCATGTCTTGGCTATTGTAAATAAATAATGCTGCAATGAGCACGGGGTTACCAATCGCTCTTTGAGATGATGATTTCATTTCCTTTGGGTACATACCCAGAAGTGGAATTGCCGGATCATATGATATTTCTATTTTTAATTTTTTGAGGAACTTCTATACTGTTTCCCATAATAGCTGCTTGAATTTATATTTCCAATAACAGTGCACAAAGGTTCCCTTCTCACCAACACTTTTTATCTCTTATATTTTTGATGACAGGTGTGAAATAATACCTCATTGTGATTTTGATTTACATTTTCCTGATTGGTGATGTTGAGCATTTTTTCATGTATGTGTTGGCCATCTGCATGTCTTCTTTGGAAAAATGTCTATTCTATTGTTCTGCCCATTTTTTAATCAGATTGTTTTATTTTTTTGCTATTGAGTTGTATGGGTTCTTTATATATTTTGGATATTAACCTCTTATCAGATATGTGATTTGAAAATATTTTCTCCCATTCTGTATGTTGCCTTCTCATTTTATTAATGGTTTTCTTTAATAAGCAGAAGCTTATTGGTTTGATGTAGTTCCATTTGTTTATTTTTGCTTTTGTCATCTTTGTTTTTGGTGTCAAATCCAAAAAAAATCATCTCACTTGTTCTTGATTTCAATTCCCTCGATGCACACTTGGAAAATCATTCTTTGTAGTGGAATTTATTTTTAATCATTATTAAGTACAGTAAACATATCTAGAGAATATTATTTTATAGAAAATCACTTTGAGAATTACCTATTCCCATGTAACTGTTCCAGAAAGATAAAGTAAAACTAGTGGCTCACATTTAGAAGTAGAATTGAACTCCAGTTAGTAAGAACTTACCCAAAACAAACACTGTCTAATTATGACATAGACAGGATTGGCTTGTTAGGTGGCAAGCTCCCAAACACTGAAAACATTCAAGAAGTGATTGGCTGATCAACTGCCTGGAGATATGATACCTGGATTCTGCATTAGATAGATAATTCAACTTGAGGACTTCCAAGGTCATGTCCAACACTAAGAATCTATGTTTCTATAACTCTTAGGCAGGACATCTTATGTCAGACAACGTCCTTCCCCTTACCACATATTCATCTCTCCTCACTGCTGTACTTAGTATGATGGGTTTCACGCTCTTTATCCTGGACAATTCTTGGCCCTTTAATTCACAGTTCTTCTTGTAAAAGAAAAACTTCACAAGTGGAGATGCAAAATTCACAACAAATGCATTAAAAAATACCAAGATTTTTGAAAATTGCACATAACATAGAAAAGTAGAAATGTTTAAGGGGTTCAAGAACTTTTTAATGAGAAAAAGTTTTAAATATTTAATGTGCCTGGCAAAGTCTTCTGGGGAGAAATTAATATTCAAATGCAGTTTGTTTGTATTAAAGTATTTAAATGCTATGCATTTAATATAAAATACATATTCTCACTTCTTTCCTGATGCAAAATCACATTGGGAATTATGTGATCATGTGCAATTTGTTAAATGCAAATCACATTTTAAATATTCATATACCATATTTGCATTCTTTTTTTATCAGAATTTTCAAAAGAGAGAGAGGGAGCAGAGGAGGAACAAAATCTAAAATACATTCTACTGAGGACACCAAACAAAAGACAAAAATATGCAAGGTAGACAGATAAATTCCTACAACTATTGACAGGTCAATCGGAGAAATCTGCACAGATTTGAAATGTGAGACTCACACCAAGGGACAGATCAGAACCTTGAGCCAAATGGGATCTTGGGGGCAGTTGGCCTCACCCCTTCATTTCACAAATGAGGAAATAAAGGTTGAAAGAAGAGCACAGACCTGCACTTCGGTAGAGCCCGTGGAAACAGATGCCGGTTAGAACCTATGATGGATGTCTGAACAACTGGGATGTTCTCTGCCCTACATCTCTTCATTGTCCACTCAGCGCTGCCCTTTCTGAAGGCTCATTAAGAGAACTCAGTAAAATCCAACCGCTGAAAACTGAAAATCAGTAAGAACACAAGTTACATAATAGACAAATGATAATGCCCAATGCTGGCCGGGGTGCCCTGAATTATATTCTCACATTGCTGGCAGCAATCTGAATTGGTATCACCTTTTGGAAAGCAACCTGGCAATCCTCATCAAGAGTCTTAAGTGTGTTAATGACTCCTTCCAGGAATTCCAAACCTAAGTATCTAAGTGCAAAGAAATACTGCTAAGACTGAAAAATAAAAAAAAAAGAAAAGAAAAAGTCTATGAACACCAACATTTATTACAGATTTATTATTATATCCAAAAGTTGGGAATGACTTCAATGTATAACAATGAAGAAACGGCTAAGGAAATTAACATTTACTCCCCTCATTAGAATATATTGTAATTAAAAATGACAGTTATATGCAGATTCCACAGAACTTATAACACTTAATAATGTATCAAGCAATGTTTTTAAGGATGACTGATCCCACAACCTGAAATGAAAACTATATAACATCTACCCCATATTAACCTGAATGTAAATAATTAGAACAACCAAAAGCACTCAGGAGTCTGATATAACTACCTAGTTTCTTCTTGCTAAGAAATTGGTGGGAACCCTTAGGCTGGTAGTTCTAAAACTTTACAGTGAGCAACTCATCACTCAGACAGTTTGTCAAAAATCCAGATCCTGATTGGCAGGTCTGGGGCAGGGTTTAGGAAAGAACATTCTTAAACAGATATTGTTGGTCCTCGTGGGTTAAGGACAATGTTTTTCTCTGCTTCTCGCTGGATTTTTCTGCTGCCAAACATCATGGATTCTCTCATGCCTTTGCCCCAGCTGACTGGTCTGTGATGTGGGGAATCCTTGCTTTAGGGCTGGTAGCTCATCTCTACCTGTGCTCTATGGGTACCTCAGTGTTTAAGGAGGCAGAGTTACAAGTAGTTTTTCCCAAATTTTCCATCATGTTTTTATTGCTTTGGTGAATTTTAAAATGCATTTTAAAAATGAATTTAGAAAGTAGATGCTTTTATAGAACGATGTCCAGATATAATCGCAAAAAAAAAAGTTTACTTAATAAACTACACTGAACCTATAATTTAAATAAACTCTCTGGAGGAATACTAGAAGAGAGGAACACATAAAAGAATATTATGAGCTGGATTTTATGGTGTGTTTTTTTTAAAGACCTCACATTAAGGTCTTTGTCTACTAACAGAAAAGATCGTATCTTTGCCCTCTGAATTCTACCTGTTTCAAGTACTATGTACTGGACAAATTATTTTCTTTGGGGAAAAGTAAGTGATCCTGACATCCACTTCCAGCACTACAATGGACCAGAACTAGGTACTCAGAGGAAATGTAACAAAATTATAGATTAACTTAAACATACTTTATACAGCATTTTGAGGCTTAGGAGACAGTCTCAAGAACCAAGAGGGAAAAAAAGAAAAATGAAGAGCTGAATCTTGTATAGTGCCAGTCAGCAAACACTGATGGAGAAACCAAGTCAGGGAACGTTTCTGGAGCCAATGCTGACGAGATATCTGGAATTTTGTCCTTGGCAAGGTGGAGCTTAACCTGATACTGCGACTGTAAGCAAGGACTCTTCAAAAGGCCAAAGCATCGCACGTTTGGCAACATCTCGCGATCTCAGCAGATGGAAACCAAATCTTCTACACGGCAAAACAACTGAAAATGGAGGCCCTCAGAATTTCCACAGGATAATTTCAGTCATATATGAGTTTACCACTCAAAACCCACCGGACACACAAAGAAACAAGACTGCATGACTGAAGTCCACAGATTGAAAAAAAATAGACCTCCAAAAACTTCTGAACTTGGAATTATCAGATACCAAATATAAAGTAAATAAAAATCCTTTGAAAGTTAGAATAAAAAATGAGCAGGAACAAGAGACTACCAAAAACGACCGAGTAAATTTGAAAAACAAACAAAATTTTGAGTAATACATAATATACTTTTGAAATAAAAACTTAATAGATGAGTTATGCAGCAGATAAGATACAACTGAAGAGAGAATTATAACTGATAACTAGACGTTAGAGAACACAGCTTGGACATTCAATGACCAAAAATATAAAGCAGACATAATAACTAGATCAAGATTATACAAGATATGGTTAGAGGGCAGAGAGAATGCAGAAGTAATCTTTAAAGAAATAATTGTGGAGAAGTTTCCATAACCGATCAAAAATACAATATAAGTTATCTATTGCTGCAAAACAAAAATGGTCTGAGAAGGAAGTTCTAAGTTGCAAAAAGGAATAGTAAATGAAGAAAGTTGGAACATAAATGTAAATCCGAGCAGATATGATAATAACAAAAACCTATTAAGTCCAATTTCAACATCAAGTTATAAAAGAATAATATAATGGGCAATGTTAGCATATGAATCAGTCAGAAGAGTGACCACATTGTGAGTGTTCTTAGGTGCTTGGCGTGTGCATGTGTGCTTTTTTCTATTTTTGGAGGGGGCCAGACATACTAAGAATTTTAGACTTTGTTGGATTGTTAAATATGCATGGTAAGATTTTAAGAAAAAAACACTAAAAGAATAGAATATAGTACTCAGCAGCCATACATGTTCTAACTTCTGAAAGGAGAAAATTGTAAAATGAATAGAATAGAAGAATAGAATATAGTACTCAGCAGCCATACATGTTCTAACTTCTGAAAGGAGAAAATTGTGAAAAATTGTAAAATGAAAATAAGGAAATAAAACACAAAAAGAGGCAGGAGGGGGAAAACGGAATAAAGTGCAAACTGTATACATATAAACTCTAAGTAAGATGTTTGAAACAGTTCCAGATATTATCAATAATAAAATAATGTTAATAAAATTAACTTGCCAGTTACAAAAACAGAAATTTTCTAATTGTAAAAGAAAATTTAAATGATATCCTATTTACAAGATACATACCTAAAAGTGAAGGCTACAGAAAGGTTAAAATAAAAGTATGAAACAAGATATATCATGGAAGTACTAAGCAAGAGAAAGCTGGGGTAGCTATCTTAATAACAGTGTTCTTTTAAAAAAGGAGAGAGACTTCAAGATAAAAGGTATTATGTAGCAAATTCTCTTCTAGAAAGACAGAGCCTCATCCAAGGAAAACGTGCTGGAAGTAAAAAGAAAAACAAGGTGAGCAAGGCCGGGCCCAGGGTCATGGAGAAAAAAAGTTTCAAATATTATATAGTGAGGAAGAGTCCAGAGCAAGCAGAGCCCAAGAAGTAGTGAACACACAAATCCTACATCTAAAGGTAAGAGCAGTTCTCTCGAAGAAAAGGTCTTTACAGCACTAAGGAAATCAGGCTAGAGGAGGAAAACCTTCCTGAAACAGATTTTGCTCTGAGAGACAGAGAAATAGCTGTACAGAAAGGCCACATATTAACTATGTTGTGGTAACAATAAAAGAGAGCGCCATTAACAATAAAAGAGAAGCTGTGAAAGCTACTTTGGACAATCTACACAGTCCTCTGAAGCTTTCTCCTCACAGCCCAGGAAAACCCATCTACCTTAAATATGAAAGGAAAATACTCTCTACTTCCATACAAAATGATTGCCAGAAAAACAGATTAAAATAAACTGTAAAATATCCCAACAGACAATGAGAACAAACCAGAAAAATACAGACTCAAAATAGATGAAGACTGTAATACTTCTAAGTGAGCTAAAAGAAATCAAGAACACTTAGCTTTAAGAAATACAGCACACATCAGAAATAAATGAGGTCATAAATAAAATGGCTAGATTATAAGAGAATAAAATGTGAGATTGTCAGAGATCAGACAGAATTAGAAAAAAAATTAATCAAAAGGAACACAAGAGAAACTAGACCCCATGGAAACTCAGGGAGCTAAATATACAATAAAAAGGGAAATATAAAGAAAATCATATGGAAATATGCAATAAAAAAGATCAAAGAAAAAGAAAAGATAGGCCAAAAATGCTTAAACATGCATATAACCTAAGTTCCCTAAAAGAAAACTAAAGCAAATAAAACAGAAAAAAAATAACAATAATTCAAGAAAACATACCTGAAATTTTAAAAAAATGACTAAATCTTCATACAAAAGGACACATCAAGTACCCAAGAAAATTATCTCACAACAGTTAACACCAAGATGTAGTCTATTAAAACTACCAGACTTTAAAGAAAAGGGAAAATTTTATTAGGGAATTCAAACAAAAAGACCAGGTCACATATGAGGGGCAGAAAATAAATCAGTCTTCTCAACAACACTTTATGATGAAAACAATGGAACAACATTTTAAAAGATATTCCAACAAAAAAATATAAGCCAAAGATATTATATCTATCTTTCCAGAATAAATGTGTCAACCAAACAACTATGCATATGCAAGAATTCAGGGCTATCGATTCCACGAGATTTTCCTGAGTAGTCTACTGGAAAATGAGCTTCAGACAAGTAAGAAATTATTGGGAAAGCTTCAGTATAAAGAATGGTCTGAGCCTTGAATATATTTAACTGTAGGACTAAGGTTAAAAGATAAGGAGAGGAGAATAGTATAAAAGTGTTATATGCTCTAACAATATAAAAATGGTATAGCTAACAAAAGTAGGAAGAAAGGAAGAAGAATGAGTGGAAACTTCAGGAAATTTCAATAGTATTGCTAAAGTTCTTAAAAAGGGAATGGGTTCATAAATGTTCACTTTATTATTATGCTTTATAATGTACAGATGTAATACATATTTTTAAACATTTTTAAAGAATTTTGAAGCATTAAGATATCATTTTCTTACCCCAGCTATCTGTAAATAAATAATACAATAACCATCAAAATATGTAAAATGGAATAACCCTTATAAAAATGATCAGCCTTCACAAATGTGCCACTAATGTAAATTTGGGAGGCTTCTTTTACCAATGTAAAGATTCCAAAAGAAAATCCGCACTGATTTAAAACAATGCCTCAGCAAGTAGCCACTGCCTGGGGATATATATTGCGGGTGGAGGGCAGGTAAATCAAGGATGAGGGAATTGAGTTCTTAGAGAAATTGAAGTACTTTAATCTCTTGTGGAATAAGAAAGATTCATTTTTTTTTAGAATTAAAATGGACCTGATATTTGGAAAGCCAAGCCAATTGCTAAAGCACTAGATGTTAAACCATGACTCAAACATTGTGGAAATGGAAGGAAGCCTGAAGCAATGCAAGTTCTCACTTGTGGGTTAAGACAAGTACCAGTGCTCTCCAAATATGTCTTAGTAATTAGTGACTGGCATGGCTCCCTTCAAGTCTGTTGCTTCCCATCTGTGATGCCTTTTGTTAGCCAATCGTTAACTCCTTATTAAGCAAGAGGACTAGCAACTAAATGATATTTGGAGCTATCGATTACTGAGTCAAGCACCAGTGCTGCAAACAGAGACCCTATTTCTTGGCTTCTGTGAACAAAAGGGCTAGAGAGGTGTATAAAAGAAAGTTGGTCAGCCTGGGGATGAGTAAATCCAAGTGGGTCTTGTCTTTCAAATATTTGACTTCTGGAAAAAAAATGCATTTGTAGATACACATAGGCCCCTGCAAAATTGCCTTCATATGCATATTTTCATACCTCAGCTGAGTAATAAACATTTAAATTTATCACACTGGCACTGCCTGCTTGTAACTAGTTCCATTTTGGCAGTCACCATCTTTGTAAAGCAATTTGTGCAATTACGTGAATGCTTTATTGTATTTTGTCTTTATTGGTTTATAAAATGAGTAGAAAATGTAAAAATGAAAGTGCTGATACTAGTGATAGGAAATACAATTCTCATAAAGTTAATATAATTGGTACAAACTTGGAAATCACTAGGTATGCTGAAAACAGCAAATCTTTAGGCTCAATTGGAAGTTCATTGGACTTAAGCCAGTTGCTTGTGACTTCAACTGTGAAGGCAAATAAGAAAATTAAAGAACATGCATGAAATGCTGGCACTGTATAATCAAAGAAAATGTCTGCAAGAAAAAGTGAAATTACAGATTTTATATATTTTAGCTCTTTTATAAAATAGTGGCAGTCAAACTGGTTGTAACTGTACCTACCATACTACGTGTCACACTCTAGGTGAAGTACATTATTTACCGCTCTGAGTCCTCTGAGTTTTCTTCTCTCCTGCCTGACCTCTAAATGCTGGAGGTCAAATCTCAGCCCTCTTTTCTTCTCCCTCTATACCCTCTCCCTACAAGATTGCATCCCTGAGGCTTTAAATAACATCTACATGTGTGTATTTAATTTTACGCAATTTTTTTACATGCGTAGGTTCATGGGTGGACCCCCACAGTCAAGACACTGAGCAGCTGCAACACAACAATGATCCTCCTGTTGCTCTTTTATAACCACATCCACTTCCCACCTGCCCCACCCACCCACCCTCCCTACCCACCTCCCGCCCTAGCCCCTGGCAACGTGTTCTCCATTTCTTAACTCCTTATTAAGCAAGAGGACTAGCAACTAAATGATATTTTGAGCTATCGATTACTGAGTCAAGTACCAATGTCTTCTTTTAAGAATATTATGTAAAAATGTGTAAATATATAGTATATAACCCTTTGAGATTGTCTTTTTTCACTCTGCATAATTCCCTGGAGAGTCACCCAAACTGTTGCACGTATCAATAATTTGTTTCTTTTTGTTGCTGAGTAGTATGCCATGGTTTACATGTACCACAGTTTGACTCAACATTTCACTGTTGGGGGACATATGGGCAGATTCCAGTTTTTAGCTATTATGAGTAAAGCTACTACGAACATTCGTGTACAAGTTTTTGTATGAACATTAGTTTTCATTTCTCTGGGATAAATGTCCAAGAGTGTATGTTCAGTCACTGACGTGGCCCACACATGAACCTATACACGTAATAAAACTGTATAAAACTAAACACTCACACACGAAAAAGTGTGAAAATCTGAACAAAACAGATCAATTTTATCAAGGTAATATACTGACTATGCTATTGTACTACAGATTTGCAAAATGCCGTCATTGGGGGAAACAGTAAAGGATACATGGGGTCTTGCCATGTTATTTCTTACAACTATATGTGACTGTTTAATTACCTCAATAAAATTTTTAATTACAAAAAAGACTAAATAAATAACATTTACATACCAATGACTCCCAGATGTCTATCATCAGTTTCTATATCTTTTCTGAGCTCCAAATCCTATACCCAACTGCTTACATGACATTTCCACTTAGATATTTAATGTCTAAGGTTTAATGTCGCACATTTACAGTTAAAACAGAACTCTTGATATTCATACACTGCACCTATAGTCCCCGGCCCCCAAAAAAGTCTGTCTTCTCCATCTAAACTAGCACGCCCCGCCCCAGTTGTTGCTGAAATCAGAATGTTAGCATTACCATTGATTGCCCCCTTTTCATCTCCTCCCACACGCAGTACATGAACAACCCTGTAGACCCCACATCTAAAATAGAGCCAAATTTACCCCCTTCACTTCATCTCCACCACTAGCACTTTGGTCCAAAGCACCACCTTCTCTTATCTTAGACTATTACAATGGGCTTTGAACTGTGTCCCTACTTCCACGCTTATTCTTCCCCAATCCATTTACCATACAATAGCCAGTGATCTTTTAAAAACCCAAATCAAATCATGCCTGCTCCCTGCTGCAGTGACTCTTTATTGGTTTGAAGTAAGAGCCAATTCTCTACTGTAGTACACATGGCCAAACACAAGCTGTCTCCACCTACCTCTACGCCTCCTCTCTCCCCATTCACAGTGGTCCAGTTCCACACTTTGTTCTTTCCCAGACAGGACACGCTCATTCACAACCCTAGCACTTGCTGTATCCTTCCACTTAGGATGCTCTTCTCCATATCCATGCATAGTGGCCCCTTTTCTTATTCAGATCTTAGCTTTCTGAGGAGATCCTCCCCTAATTGCCCAGGTGAACCCAGAGACTTTGATTCTATAGCACATATTCTAACCCCTACATTTCTGCCTTTCTAGAATAAGACTACACTGTAACTACTATTCAAATTGTCGTATGCAACTCTCATAAGTTTTCAGGAAAAAGAAAAATATATATATGTGTACATAATTTGACTAAAAACAGCAAGACCTACCATGGTTGTGTCCACACAATAAAGGCAAGGTCAGTTGTGGGGAGACACAATAGCCCCTTCCCTCTCCTCTCATATGCAGTTTCAGGCTGTCTGACACCTTTTTGAAGTATACCTTTTTTTCGTCCAGGTTACCTTTGATTTCAATTTTAACAGGATTTCACCAAAATAAAAATGCCAAAAGAAATGAGCGAAAAGGGGTTATTAGTAATCAGAGGTGTATTCTGAGTTTTCCTGAGCCCTCTACCCAGCCAAGGAATACTATAACCTCCGCTGCACTGTGCTCAAAATGCCCAGTGATACACGCCAGAAAGAATTACATCTCCCCAAGCTTTGTAAAGCAAAACGGGTCAGAAAGTATTAAGGCATCCTCTCTAAACAGGATAGATCCCTTTAGCCGAAGAGCAAGAAAGGCATCTCAAGTCACCTCACACTGTGGCAGAAACATCCCAACCATCTCCCGTCCCCAGTGACTTTAACAGACGTTGTGGCTAAAACGATCACAAGTCAACAGCCACAAGCCTCACGATCCTAGTCAGTTGTGCCATGAGTAGCTGAGCACACGGCCGTAAGCGCTGGAGAGCTTGCAGGAACATCCTAAACAGAGAAAAGGAGGAGCCTGCTGCCGAAGGAGAGATGGGAAGACCAGATCACGAGGAGGGTGGCCTGTGGCAGTATATCAGAGATGAGAGCCAAGGAAGCCTTACCCAGTGGCCCAGGAAGGGTGGCCCAGGGGTAGCCATTGTCTAACTCCACTCCCAGTTTCTCTCCTCTTTCGGAAGCAGTTTCCTTCCAGCCCACCTCTGCCAATCACCCGCTTTCCTCACCATTTTCCTATCAAGGCCTCTGCCTGGCTGCTCTATAACAGAATCGGAAGAGTCTCACTAATAACCTGAGACTGCAGACAATGCATTGAACTGAAAGAAGGAAACGCCATTGCAGTGATGTCAGGCATCAAAGCATTAATGATGGGCAAATTCCACTGCTGAAGCAGCCCCCTAACCTCTCTAAACATACCCCCTCCCGCCTTTGGCCCAGCTAGAAGTGATTAGGCCGCAGGAGTAGGGATGGAATCAGCGAGCTACCCTACAGACAACTTAAAGAAGTGAAACAATGAAAGGAGTCAAACAAGAAGTACATGGAAAGCTGGTATTTTGGGTGGTATTTATTTGATATCCTTAAATTTAGTAATTTGTATCCTCTCTCTTTTTTCTTAGTTCCCCTGGCTAGAGGTGTGTTGATTTTATTGATCTTTTCAAAGAACCAGCTTTTGGTTTTTTCGGTTTTCTGTATTGATTTCCTATTTTCAATTTGATTGATTTCTGCTCTCGTTCTTATTGTTTCTTTTCTTCTGCTTACTTTGGATTTAATTTACTCCTTTTTCTCATTCCCTGAGGTAGAAACTTAGATGATTGATTTTAGATTTTCTTCTTTTTCTAATATATGCATTCAATACCATAAATTTCCTGCTAAGCACTGCTTTTGCTATGTCCCACAAATTGTGATAAGTTGTCTTTTCTTTTCCTTTAGTTCAAAATGTTTTTAGTTGCTCTTGAGATTTCTTCTTTGAAATGTGTTCTTTAGAAGCGTGTTGCTTAATTTCCACCTATTTGGGGAATTTCTAGATATCTTTCTGTTATTGATTCCTAGTTTAATTCCATTGTGGTCTCAGAGCACACATTGTATAGTTTCTATTCTTTTAAATGTGTTCAAAATCTTGGTGAATGTTCCCTGTGAGCTTCAGGAGAATGTGTATTCTGCTGTTGTTAGCTATAGTCTATTGGTGTCGGTTATATCCACTTGATTGATGGTATTGTTGAGCCAACTACCATATTTCCCTGAAAATAAGACCTAGCAGGATAATCAGCTCTAATGCATCTTTTGGAGCAAAAATTAATATAAGACCCAGTATTATATTATATTATATTATATTATATTATATTATATTATATTATATTATACTATACTATACTATACTATACTATATTATATTATATAAGACCAGGTCTTATATAATATAAAATAAGACCGGGTCTTATATTAATCTTTGCTCCAAAAGACGCATTAGAGCTGATTGTCCGGCAAGGTCTTATTTTCGGGGAAACACAGTATTATTCCAAAAAAAACTTGTTATCTTGTTATTTATTAGATCAATTAAGAAGAAAAATAATTTTTTATTTTATGTTCAGTTATTCCTTCTTCAATGTTCTTTTTTTCATTATGTAGATTCTGACATTTCTTTTAACATTTCTTGCAAGGCAGGTCTAGTGGCAACAAATTCCCTCAATTTTTGTTTGTCAGAAAAAGTGTTTATTTCTCCTTCACTTTTGAAGGATAATGCAAGGTACAGAATTCTAGATTGGTGATTTTTTTCTCTTAATATTTTAAATATTTTAAATATTTTAAATATTTTAAATATTTCTTGCTTGCATGGTTTCTGAGGGGAAGTTTGATGTAACTCTGATTTTTTTCCCTCTATAGGGAAGGTATTTCTTTTCTTCTGGTTACTTTCATTATTTTTTTTTATCTTTGATTTTCTGGAGTTTAAAATGATATACCTAGACATATTTTGGGGGTATGTATCCTGCTCGGTATTCTGTGAGCTTCCTGAATCTGTGTTTTGTGTCCAACATTAATATTGGGGGAATTTTCAGTCACTATTGTTTCAAATATTTCTTCGGTTCCTTTTTCTCTTTCTTCTCCTTCTGGTATCCCACCATCCTTGGACATTCCATTCTGTGTTGTTTGTTGGTTGGTTTTTTGTCTTGATTCTCTCTGCTTTTCAGTTTTGGAGGTCTGCAGTGAAATATCGTCAAGCTCAGAGATTCTTTGCTCAGCTGTATCCGGTCTACTAAAAGGCCATCAAAGGCTTTCTACATTTCGATTAAGTGTTGTTTTTTTTATCTCTAGTATTTCTTCTTGGTTTTTCCTTAGGATTTTTATTTCTCTGCTTACATTGACCATCTGTTCAAGCATGCTATCTGCTTTATCCATTACAGCCCTCAGCATTTTCATCAGAGTTGTTGTAAATTCCTGGTATGATCATTCCAACATCACTGACATCTCCGGTTCTCATACTTGCCCTAACTCTTGAATTGTGCTTGGGCCTTGTGGTATACCTTGCAATTAAAAAAAAAAAAAAAAATACATCCAGACGTGATGAACTAGGCAAAAGGAACTGCTATCAATAGCCTGTAGTGATGTGGTGACGAGGTCATTCCTGACATTTCTGGTTCCCATGCTTGCTTTGTCCCTTTAAATGGTTTTGTTTGGGGGGTTGTTGTTTGTTTGTTTGGTTGGTTTTTTTTTTTGTTGTTTTTTTTTTTGCCTTTTGGTATATCTTGTAGTTTGTTTGTTTACTATATCCATACATGACATACTGGCCAAAAGGAACTGCTATCAATAGCCTTAGTAATGTGGTGTGAGGTATGAGGGGAGAGGAAGTTGCTAGGATTAGATCTCAGGCTTTTCGTGAGCCTGTGCCTCTGGACTGTGAACTTCATAAGAGGTTCTTCAGATTCTTTTCTTCCCCCTTAGGTGGGACAGGATGGCTAGAGTGGGCTGGAGTTGGATACATCCCTTCTCCCAGGTCAGTTAGGCTCTGATAATACTCCAGTAGGTTAGGGTCTGGTAAAATAGTTTCTTTTGAGGACAGATCTAGTTAAGAACAAAATGCCCTGGCATATATCAATATAGTTCCTATCCCCCACCCCTTGAGGGAATTTTTCTCTGATATTTACTGTCAGAGACTGGTGGAGGTCCTAGAGGTAAAACTCACAATATTGTGAAGGCCCCCTGTATATGGGGCCCCCATGATTCCCTGCATTCATCTGCCCATCTCTCCAATATTGGGGGGCAGCAGTTTACCCTCTGACCTCACTTCTCTTAGAAATTCTATAACAGTTGTTGATTTTTCAGTCTGTTCAGCACTTTACTTATTGTTAGGATGGAGTGGCGACTCCCAAGCTCCTTACATGCAGAACTGGAAACCATTGTATCCTTACATTTATATAGCCACAATTAATCTGTGGTGGTAAAAAGCAGAATAACAGTTACTTTGTGGGGAGCTTCCTGGGGTGCTGGGAATGTTCTATCCCTTGATCTGGTGGTGGCCACACAGGTGTATGATATTTATAAATTGTCAGTTTCATGTATAAGATTCGTGTCCTTTACCATAGGTAAGTTATACTTAAATTAAAAAGTAAATTGTAAAAATCTTAAACAAATATTAGTTCATCATTATAAAGATTACTGTATCAAAAATTATAATGCTAAACCTTAGATGTGATAAAAAAGTGCAACTCTTGGTCTTAGCTTACAAAAATCAGCATGTCCTCTGAGATTAAATGTAACTACTAGAAAATGGTTAAAAGTAATTCAGAATCCCTAGATGTGAAGACTTAGGTTCAAAATAAGATATTTAATAAGGTATATTATTTTCATTTCATTTTTGAAAATACATTTATGTAGTGCTAAGCAGCTTCCCTCACAAGTCAGCCAGAGAGATGTTCAGGAGCAAGAATCATCCCTCCAGCCCTTCTAGCTTCGAAAATCCTGCACCGAGAAGTGAGGTTTTGGTCATTTCCACTGCCTTCAAGATCACTGCCTGGCTCCAGACATCATTGCCAGATGTCTTCTGGCATCTAACAATGCTTGAATTCAATTCTGCATCACAGTTTCACCCTTTTAGAAGACACTTTAATCCACACCTAAAGATAGGAATTTAAGTCAAAATTCAATAGTGTGGTGCTATCAGACCCCAGAGCTCAGGTGAGGTGATAATTAGATAAAACAGCTTCTTCCCAAGCTCTGTCCCCACCCACATGCCCAAAGCCTTGACAGGTCAGTCCCAGCCCACTCTTCCACCAGGCTGCTGACAGATATCCTTGAGAGCCATTGTAAAATATCTCCTGAAAAACGACTGGAAAGGAACAAGAAACAGTGGGTCTTAAAATGGAAGAAAAGAATGTAGATGACCATGCCAGCTGTCTCCATTTTTTTACTGGCTTTCATTCTCAACACACTCCAATCAGTCTTCTGCCCTGTACCTCTGAACTGCACTCAACAAGATCACCAATGACCTCCATGGAATGAGGACATTCCTAAGACCACAATGTTTGACTGCTCAGCTGCCCCTGACCCTTTGTTGACCCCTCTCCAGTCCTCTCCTTGGTTTCCACAACCCCACACTCTCCTAGTTGCTTCCCACCTCCTTAATCTCCTTTGGTGGCTTCTTCCACTCTATTTATGTTAGTTGTCAGTGCTCTTTGGGAGAATATAGCCTAGTATGCATTCTGTTCTTCTCAATCTCACTCTTGTCCTAGGTGATCTCACCTTGTTCCTATGTGTATGTAAGTCCAGGAGAATCTATTTGTCACACAATAAAAGGAGAAACCAGGTATTTTTATTTTTTGGACTCTGCCACAATAGGCCCTTTGTTTAAAAAAGAAAACAAAATGCAGTAGCTCTTAATCACCCACCCCCTCTACTTTTCGTCTCCCCCACCAGCCTCCACCCCCCAATCACTTTGACCTATTGAAAGGATAAGGACTGACCTTTCTCTTCCTTCAGAAGTTGAACTACTAACTTACTTAGACATTAGGTACATGAATTTCAGCACAAAAGATGACTAGGTGGACAGGAGGTGATATGAAAAGGAAAGGAAGAGGAGAAGAAAGGCAGATGAGGGAAGAAGTCTGGGCTGAGCAGGAAGGATTAAAAATGATTGATGAGTACAAGATGGTGAAATTCAGAAAAGACCTATTTGCCTACTCAAAACCCATGGCTGAGCCACACCACATCACCTCAAATCTTTTCCAAGGAACTAGTCTAGGGCTATTACTAAAGCGAACAGTGCATGAAGTAATCCCAATAGATACCATTTTGATATACTAAAATATGCTCATAAGTAAAGACTACTGAATATTCCAAACAGCACCTTAATGACATAAAGAATTAATTAACCTCCATATGGTGACCACTTTACTTCTTGTTCAGGAATAGGATTAGGTCCACTGCCTTTAATATAAACAAATGATATTTGTCTATCAGTAGTTTAGCAAGGTCGTACAAATTAAATGCTTCCATCTAATCGGGGGTGGGGGTGGAGATAAAGATCCATAGGAATTCTTAGAGGAGTGAGAATTAAGACTACAATGGTCAATATTCAGTTTATGCTTTTGTTTAAAGAATCAATGTGTATTTCAAGACAGAATGATGAATTATTAATTCTTTACTATTGTCTTTTCTTGAGTTCTAATGTCCCAAAGAAGAAACACAAGGTAAAGATTAGGAAGATTACTGAATGCAATGTCAATAACACGATTGGGTAACAGCTGTCAAAGCCAGAATACCTTAACCTTCTAGAAAGAAGATTAGGAAAGAATAGTTTGAAAAGGTAGGAGATTATAGTTTGAAACCATGTCCTGACGCATACTCCTGAATTAAAGGGTGTAGAAGCCATAAAATAAAATAGATAACGTGAACGTTAATCTTTTACATCCAAACCTTGTTCTAATACTCTGCCCATTCATGACACAGCAGGACCACCAACAGACTCCACTACGAGGCCGAGGCCGGCACTGACCACTTATCTCAAGAGCACACGCTTCCTTCAGTGTCCACAATTATCTCACTTTCTCCCTTATTTAATCTTCAGTGAATATTCATTCAGAAAAAAAATTGGCAAGACCTGGAAACAGCAGAGCTCATAACCACCAAAGCCTTCACGCTGGTGAGTATGTTTAAAACACAGTTTTTGGTGCTACTGGTAAACAATCAACCACAGGAGTAAGTCCTCTTACAAAAGTATCCACCACACTTAGCCTGAATCTGAGTTTCAGAAGAACACATGGGTCACATTTCACTATGTTATATGCAGAGCCTAAGATGGACTCTGTGTATTCACTCACATCTGAGGCCCACTAGCTCAAAAGCCCACCAGTGCAAACTCAAATTTTAACATTTCCAATTATTTAAAAAATAGCCCAAACAAGCAAATTTTTAGCCATTCAGAGCCTGTCTGCTTTGCATACTCCACAAAAACCTCCCCCAACAGCTAGCGATAAGACTAAGTTACCTAGTGATAAAACAAAGCCTTGTAGCCAGCCTCTGACCCTTTCAGAGATCTCTGACCCAGAGATTATGGGCTGGTTAGGGACATCATGCAGTTACATATATAACCCCCCTTCTCCCCCCGGAAGTCACTTGCCCTTCTCCCCTTTTGGATAGTGGCCCCCTCACCATAAGCTTCTGGGTAGTCGCAGGTTCTGAGGATTTCTCCTCTCATACAACCCTGTCCAAGCACCACACCATAAAGCTTGTTTTGTGTCATTATCTCTTGTGGTCCTATCTGTTGCCTAGATCAGCCCCTAAATCCCTCAAGCTCCAACACACTATTATATCATCTCATGATTTAATTCAATCAAGTAGCCAGCTGGCCACTGAGATCGTCCTATTTGTACGGCAACATGTTGGGCAAGTTACAAGGTGAGTTTCCTATCTTCAAACTTCACACTCTACTGGAGGGAGTTAAGAAACTCACCTACAAGAATAACAAATAGGCACAAAGACTTTGAAACACCAACCGTCAGATTTCAGTTTCACTGTTCATTAGCAAGATGAAGTTCCTTTACTTTGGCAAGGCTCTTGCTCCTTTTCTGAAATATGGGAGTAATATTACCTTATGCATAAGGCTGTTGGCAGGATGAAATGAGATAATATATGCCTAGTGCCTAGTAGTACATTTCGTACATTTTATGAATAATCTCTCCCACCCTGAAGATAGTATCAAACAAGTGCCAAATGAGACAGACCCTCTTAGCGTCCGTTTTCACTCCTTTTCAGAACTTATGATAATAATAATTAATGATTCATTCTATATTTGATTTTTTAGGCTCCGTCTTCCCCATTAGAAAATAACTCCAGACTAGAAATAGAACTAGCATCTGTCTTGTTCCCTGGATACAATACACAAAATATTTGTAGAATAAATTAATAAGTGAAAAAAGTATAAAAGGAAACAGGTGCTTTTGGATCTTAGAGGAGGGGGTGTTCACTGAGGAATGGCATGAATAGAGAGGTTTATGAAAGATCAGGACTTGACTGGGCTTTCTTAGGAATTACTTCTATGAAGGAAGGGAAGGAGAAGGTACGAGCAAAGGCGTGTCGCTGGCAATAACCACTGCATGTTGCCAGATAGTAAATAGCCTGGCTGAGCAATTCCTTCCAATGGGAATAATGAACAATAAGGCTGGGAAAGAAGAGTAGGACAGGAGCTTATGGCCATTTTTAATGATCCCCTCGCCAATGAGGCAAGTAGAATCCAGTCAAACTCGTGGATATCCCCAGGCCTGAAATCACACCTCCCAAACCCCAAACCCACATCATCCCCAAATTCACACTGTGAAATAAGAAACACCACAATTCTCATACTCAGACTTGAACATCTGAGTTGTAAAACTTACTGTGGCTGGTAACAAAAGTGCAAACATCAAATACCTTCCCATGCCTCTCAGGCTAATGATCAAGGTGTTTATTCTCCAAATTACATGTCATCTAAAGTCATAAAAGGAGTAGTTAGCCTAAAATGTAAAATACCTGGGTCTCCTCTGAGACTGGATCTAGTATCCTGTTAAGTCGTACCCTAATTACTAATTCTTCCCAACCAAGGCCTAAAATAACTCCTTAAATTCTGCAGGAGGCCCAGATTCCAATACCCAACACATTCATTTTTAATAGGGAAAGAACCTGCCCCGTTTTGTCTGCATTCACTGATGTTTAGGTAAACTGTCCTTCAAAACTGATAACTGTTTTGAAAAGCAGCAAACGAATTTTAACAATACATTTTTGAGGGAAAACTCTATGAGGGTAGGAAAAATTCTAGTAGGAGGGAACATGTGTGTGAAAATACACAAAGAAAGGGACTGAGGCCTAAGTTTTATGAGACATCCATTATGTGGAAACCGAAAGAGGTGCCTAATTTTGATGGGTGACATCCAGCTGGACCTATCTGTGTCACCTCACGAGACCTGAGGTACAAGGGAAATGGACATGAACATGAAGCTCATGCATCTTGCTGTGCCATGAGTAACAAAGTCTGCTGATCCAGACATCTCGTGTCTTCTGGCAGCATCCATGAAACGTAGCAAGCTAACTTATGAGCTTACAGGTAGGAACAAATCTCAGACCGCTTCCACTTCTTGATACATGGTAAGTAAATGGGTAAGAGCTGTAGAACCGGCGAACCCCCATCCTCCTCACCCCACTTTCCTCCAAGCCCAAACATTTTGTGTATCAGTCTTCATGTAAATGCCCTAATCCTTCTTTGTGACTCCTGAACACATATAATTATAATTTTATTTTTGTTTCACCTAAAGGCTTCACTAAGGCAGGTTTTGCATGATATTACTCTCTCCTGAAGACTCTCAGAGGCTTCCATGTGCTCTTCCAATTTATCTCAGACCAGTCATTGGGGAGCTGGTGACCTGGGATGGTTGGCCATGTTCTTCTTCTGTTTGTGAACACTATTTGTATGATGTAATATAATAATAAATTATAATTATATAAGATCAATATAATTATATAAGATCAATAATATAATTATATGTTATATATAATATATATATAAAATATATATTATATATATGTAATTATATATAAAATATATATAATATAAAATAATAATATATAATAATATAATTATATAAGATCAATAATAATATTGCTTATAATTTATTAAGCAATAGATAAAGGATATATATTTTAAATTGAGCACCCTTGGGGCCAGCCGGGTGGCTCAGGCAGTTGGAGCTCCAAGCTCCTAACTCCGAAGGCTGCCGGTTCGATTCCCACATAGCCCAGTGGGCTCTCGACTGGTTGCCAGCTCGATTCCTCGAGTCCCACAAGGGATGGTGGGCTCTGCCCCCTGCAACTAAGATTGAACACGGCACCTTGAGCTGAGCTGCCACTGAGCTCCTGGATGGCTCAGTTGGTTGGAGCGCATCCTCTCAACCACAGGGTTGCTGGTTTGACTCCCGCAAGGGATGGTGGGCTACATCCCCTGCAACTAGCAATGGCAACTGGACCTGGAGCTGAGCTGCGCCCTGCACAACTAAGACTGAAAGGACAACAACTTGACTTGGAAAAAAGTCCTGGAAGTACACACTGTTCCCCAATAAAGTCCTGTTCCCCTTCCCCAATAAAACAAAAAAACTTTAAAAATAAATAAATAAATAAATAAAATAAATAAATAAACAAATAAATCGAGCACCCTTTGTTAACTAATCAGAGGATCCCATTTTTATGTTAAAAAAGATAAACAAACATTTAAACAAGCATAAAAGGTTATATGCAAAATTTTAACAGCTGTTATCTCTAGATAGTAAGATTATGAATGATCTTTTTTCTTATTTTTGTTAATTTTTATTAACTGTTTCTCTAATATTAATATAAACATGAATTATATTATGTAATGTTTTAAAATCAACAATAACTTTTCATCTGGCAGGATAATACCCCATTCATAGCCTCCCACAGCCTTTATGCCCTAAAGCCAACATGTAAATAACCCTGCCAGTAATCTCACCTCATCCCTGCCTGTATTCCTTCCCTTCTTCTCCTT
The DNA here is from genome assembly GCF_964194185.1 of Rhinolophus hipposideros. Lineage (NCBI taxonomy): Eukaryota > Metazoa > Chordata > Mammalia > Chiroptera > Rhinolophidae > Rhinolophus > Rhinolophus hipposideros. Next base: position 81,853,774 of record NC_138048.1, read on the forward strand.
ACTGGTGGTGGGGAAAAAGCAACCTGCAAATAACTAGGTATTAAAGTAATATTTGGATATTCAAATTAGCTTATCCAACATATCCTTTACGTGACTCTTATTAAAATGTGCATGAAGAGTTTTATCAATCCTAAACACAAATACAACATCCAATTTAAAACATCTGATGTTTCACCTCAAGCCAAAGTAATCACGACCGCTGTAAATTCCCTAAGGTAAGACCAGAAATGCACTGAGTGATATATAATAGCTATCTCCCAAGAAAAGAATCAGGAGCCATTTATGAAATCTTACCATGGAGAAAGACTATTGTGTCTATTAAAAGCAAAAATGTGAACTCCAGGTCCTCCCATCGGGGACTGATTTAAATGCAGTTTTGCTAAATTAACTATTGAAGAAATCTGAAGGAGAAGGTTGACAATAAAGTCATATAAAACAGCACATCCTTAGTAGGAATAATTTATATCATACCATTCCAATACAGAGCAAGCAAGTAAATAGGTTAAATAATAGTTCTGTTTTGTTCTGTGTTTTTTTAGGTGTTACTGTATTATTTACAGAAACAAACCCACAGCATATTAGTGAGAAATTGTTTTCAATATTGACTTTATTATTAAGAAGAATAACCCATTTTAAGAAAGTCAAGCATTCATAGAAATTAACTGTACTTTTAAGTGGATTTTTTTTTTTTTAACTAAAGCTGGTTTTAGTCAGTACTAAAGGCCAACGTCATGTGAAGAACAGTTAGTGTGTGTCTACTAATTCTATCAAACTTACCCTGGTAAACAGTTTACAACAGAAGCATTTTCTTATCTCTAGTCTATCCCCTCTTATTTTCCCATGTTTAGGACTTTTTATCATGCTTTTAGAGAGCAGTATATGTCAATCACTTACTTTGGGTTAAATTCAAGTTCATTTGTGCCTGCTACACAAACACGAGAGTTTATCAGTAGCAGAAAGAAATGTGTTTATGATACCTTAGGAAGTCTTTCTCTTAGAAATGACCTTAAATGTTCCACTGTCCCTGCCCCCATCCCCAAGACACCCACCCCCATTTTTACTTTAAAATATAACTAAGCAAGGAAGACATTAAACAGTATGAAAATGTTCTATATTGAACAAGGAAAACATTAATTCTCCTCTATACAGCAAAGCAAAAACATCTGTTAATCCAGTTCTTCTCTTTGGCTGTTACAATAAGAAAGCTCAGAGGTTCTGTAGATAACAACAAAAAACATACCCAAAGGCCCAACAGAATGAGGAAAGCAGCCACCAAATAGGCAGCAGTAACAGCAGGCAAAGAAGGTACCCTGGGTGCTGTGCTCAAGGCAGCGAGGGGCCTTGAGAATTTTGCAAGACATCAGGCTTAGTTAGAGCAGATGTTTCTCATTCTCCAGAGGGGCCTGGGTACCACGCATGCCTGCCTGCCCAGTGAAGGAAACATTATTAGATTGAAAAGTTGCTACACTCTATTCAAGTCTCTTGTTCTCTTTCTTTTCCGAGTTCTGGAAATTTCAAAATAAAAGCAAAGAGTAAAGCAAGTGAAGGAGAAGATGGTCTACCCTAAACTGGCTGTCATTCAAGAACACAGTTTCTGCTCCAGGCCTTGTAGGAGAAATGGCAAAATTATGACAAGCCTGAGAGCAGGGAGAAGAGTGGTACCTGGTAACGGCCTGGGACACTGCAAGGAAGAGGATTCTAACTGATGTCAAACCAGAGAGTCCACATCACTTGAATAATACAAACAATACGTGATTTTTCATTCATTCAGCCAACAAATATTTATTAAGAGCCTACTATGTGCTGGTGCTGTTTTAGGTGCTGAGGATATAGCCTTAAGTAAAGTGAAGAAGGTCCTTGCCCTCACAAAGCTTACATTCTAGTAAAAGAGACAGATAATAAAGCTCGGAATAAATAGATTCCAATAGTATAAAGTGCTAGGAGATGAAACAAGATGGGATAAAAGAACAGAAAAAGTCCAAGAGTGAATGGGTAGGGGTGGGTGAGAGGAAGGGAGGCAAGTGGCTATTTCAGATTTGGGGATCAGGGTGAACCTACATAAGCCAACAAGAATTCCAACAAGGTCCACCTTAAGTTGCCCTCTAAATGTGATCTAAGGTGTGCTGCCTGGAAAGGACTCATTCATTCATTCAAACAAATGTGTACTGGTCCCCTACTGTTACCGGACATGCCCGGGTACCAGGGATGCAGGGCAAGCCAAAAATGTGTGGTGTCTGCCTGCATGAGTCTTACTGTGTATCAGGGAGGTAGGCATTAACCAAGCACACAGCCACAGAAATAGAGGGTTACAGTTGGTGATATTTGCAAAAAGTACAACAAAGAAAACTGAAATAAGTAAGCACTAAAGCTGTCAGGAGTCATCCACACTCAGATACTTGCTAGCTTCCTCAGCCGACTGAGATCAGGTGGGAAGGGGGAATGGGGAGCAAAAACCTGTGGAAGTGGGGAGGGCAGGGGTTTGGACAGGCTCCCAAGCCTAAAGTTACTGAATGCCTGGGAAGGTAAGAAGGCACCTCAGAGGGTGGAGGTGGTCACAGAAGGGTAGGTGGGGCATGTGCATGGACCCAGAGGCTCTTGCAGCTGAAAGGCGTCTTGGGAGTAAATTCATCAAAACACATACCCATTTCTTAGGTGAGGCCACTGAAGCCCACAGAGGTTAAATGGCTTGCCCAAGTCACAGAACTAGATAATGGGAAATCCACAAACAGAATCTCAGTCTATTTGTCAATGAAGTATTTACTTTAAAACTTATATTTTAATTCAGGGTGGAAGAAGAGATATGTGATTTTCCTCTATTTCCAGGATTTGATTAAAAAGAAGGAATTAGGAGTCAGAATTTGCCACTAGCCTCCAAAACAACCACACATATAAGAAATATCCCTATGCCCTCCTTAAAATGAATCAGAATTTTGTTTAAAAACAAAATCAACCTCTAGACACAGAAGACATGAAACTCTAGTCTTAGGAAAGGGATTTGCTGGGGCTCATTAATTCTGAGCCAGTGTTGCATTCTGCCCAACTTTCTTTGGTGGATATGTTCATTTCTTGTGCTTGTGCTTTTTTGGGCATGGAGCCCAGCTCTCCAAGACTCCTGGGTACAGGCATTTGGAGAGCAGCTGCTGTCAGGCCTGCATGCCAGTGCCATCCCACAGCAGAAAAAAAAAATGAAGATAAACCACTGTTTATTTCTAAGTGTAAACCTTTTAGTTACTTAGAATGGTGATACTCTAAATAGCTGGACTATTCTAAGTGGTGACTTATCTTCATTCCCCTGACATGGTATGGATCAATGTCATTGCAGCCTGTGGGGTGGGAACAAGTTCCTGCTAAGGGCGGGAGTCCTCAAGACAAACTGAGGATGGGAGAAAGGACCAACAGTCAGAATGTTTTGGAATCACTACTTGCATACCTACCGCCAATGGTAAAGGGAACACTGTATGCATTTCTCTTTCATAATCCCTTTTAATTATAGGTAAAGAGCCCTGGCAGTCACTAATAAAGAATGGGTGGTTTGCTATTTTTTTCTGGAATTTCACATCAATGGTCAGTTGCCCAAGCTCAGCTTCATTGGCCACAGGGCACAAAGCTTTTATTTTTTTATTCTTTAAAATATTTGTAAAATTAAAATATACTTAACATACAATATTATATTAGCTTCAGGGGTACACCATAGTTATTCAACATTTCTATACCTAAAGAAGTGATCACCCTGGTAAGTCCAGCAATCATCTGACACCGTACCATGCTACCACAGTCTCATTGCCTATATTTCCTATGCTGTATATTACATCCCTATGACTTATTTGTTTTATACGTGGAAATTTGAACCTTTAATTTCCCTTCATCTTTCCCTCCCTTTTTAATTTTTCAATTACAGTTAACATTCAATATTACATTAGTTTTAGCTGAAGAGCATAGTGGTTAGACATGTGTATAATTTAAGAAGTGATCCCCCTGACAAGTCTAGTCCCACCTGGCACTATACAGAGTTATTACCATATCATTGACTATATTCCTTATGCTTTATTTTACACCCCCATAACTCCTTTGTAACTAGCACTAAGTTCTTCTTACTCCCTTCCCTCTTTTCACCCAGTGTTCCAAACCCCATCCTATCTGGCAACCAAGAAAATGTTCTCTGTATCTATGAGTTTGTTTCTGTTTTGTTTGTAGGTTCATTTTGTTCATCAAATTCCATACGTAAGCAAAATCACACTGCATCTGTCTTTTTCTGTCTGACATACGAGTACTCTACTCAACACAACACCCTCCAGGTCAATCCATGCTGCCACCGATGGCGAGAACCCATTTCCTTCCCTGGCTGAACAATATTCCATTGTATATGTGTACCATCTCCTCTTTTTCCATCCATCCATCGACAAACACCCAGGCTGCTTCCATATCATGGCCATTATAAACAATCTGCAATGAACATATGAATACCCCTTGAAGAAGCATTTTAGGTTTCTTTGGATAAGTATCCAGAAATGGGATTACTGGGTCCTTCTTTGTCTCTTGCTATAGCTTTTGTTTTAAAGTCTATTTTGAATGGTATAAGTATTACTACCCCAGATTTTTGTTTTGTTTTGTTTTCATTTTCATGAAATACCTTTTTCTATCCCTTTACTTTCAGTCTGCATGTGTCTCTCGATCTGAAGTGAGTCTCTTGTAGGCAGCATATGTAAGGGTCTTGTTTTCTTATCCAATAGCCATCCTATTTTTTGATTAGAGCTTTTAATCCACTTACAGTTAAAATTGTTGATACATATGTAGTTACTGCCATTTTATTAGTCATATTTTTTATCTTTTTTTTTTTCCATCTTAAAGAAGTCCCTCTAAGATTCCTTGTAATACTGGTTTGATGGTGATGAACTCCTTTAGCTTTTTGTCTTCAACCTTTGGCATTTTAACTATGATTATCTCCATGTGGGCTCCTTTGAGTTCATCTTTTTTAGGACTCTCTACTTCCTGAGCTTATATGTCTGTTTCCTTTGCTAGCTTGGGGAAGTTTTCTGTCGTTATTTTTTCAAATTGGTTTCCAAATCCTTGCTTTCTCTCTTTTCCTGGTACCCCTATGACGAAAATGTTGTTATGCTTGATGTTGTCCCAGAGACCCCTTAAATTCTTATTTTTTTGGATTCCTTTTTCTTTTTTGCTGTTCTGATGAGGTGTTTTCTGCTACCTTATCTTCTAAATTGCTGATTTGATCCTCTGCTACATCTAATCTACTGTTGATGCCCTCTAATGTATTCTTCATTTTGGTTAATGTGTTCTTTATTTCTAACTGGTTCTTTTTTATGTTTTCTATTATTTATTATTTCCATTTTTATGCTTCCTAGCTCTTAGTTGAAGTTCTCCCTGAGATCACTGAGCATCCTTAGAACCCATTTTGAACTCTGCATCTGGTAGATTGCTTATCTCCATGTTATTTAGTTCTTTTCTGGAGCTTTTTTCTGTTTTACTTGGGACATGTTTCTTTATCTCTTCATTGTGGCTGCCTCTCTGTGTTTTTTTCTATGTATTAGGTCTCTATCTTCCAGTCTTAGTAGAGTGGCTGTATGTAGTAGGTGTGCTGTAGGGCCCAGTGGTGCAGTCTCCTTGGTCACCTGAGCCAGGTGCTGCAGATGTATTCCCTTGTGTGGGTGTTTCCCTCCTGTTATTGTTGAGCCTTGGTTGCATTTTGCATGTCAGTGGGGAGGACTGACCCTCAGGCTGGCTGGTTATGAGGATTGGTCATGACCACAGAGAAGAGCTGTTGTGCAGGAGTTGATATTACAGAGCCAAGTTTGCTTTAGCAGGGCTCTGTCGCCTGCCCAGTCTGCCTTTCGGTTGTGTCATCCTTGGAGTCAGCCAGGGGGTGCTCCACCTCAGTCCAAAGCTAGCCACTGGGTGTGCCAGCCCTGGGGCCTCCTGGGAGGGGCCTTGCCACAGGCCAAGTTCAGCCACAGCCTGTGCCCTGCCTGAGGCCACCTGGCATAAGCCTCAAAGCAATCTGAAGATGGCTACCACCCACAGTAGGCTTGGAAGTACCTCAAGAGGCCAAGCCAGGAATCGAGACTGGCTTTCGCTAGGGCCAGGCTTGGGGCTACTCAGCAAGAGGTATGGGATACATCAAAACCAGACACTGCTTATTTGGTTTTTATGAACCTTTGAGAGATTTTAGGGAAGTATACAGCATGAGCCAAGATAGGCCATTAATATGGAAAAGCCTCTGGAAGAGGCTTGGGTGTACCTGAAAAGCTGGAAAGGATGGGGTATCAAGGAATCACCAGGGCAGGGTAGACAAATGGTGTTAGCTAGGACGATAGAGACTCAGATGTGGCAGTCCCCTGTGTATGCACACCAGGAGAGGTGAGGGCTCAACAAAGATACAATGGATTCTACCAGCTCTTCTGTCTTGGAGAAAGCTGCCCCTCCAGCCCTTGCCCTATAGCCAGACAACTTAGTTCCTCACCATATGTCCCTGGCACCTTTCAAGCTGCTGACCCCCTGCTGGAGCTCAGAGCAAATGAGTCTATCAGCAAGTACATCTGTGTGCAGGTCCTTTAACAGGAATGCCTGGGACTCTGGCCACCCTCCGTCTCACCCAGCCACAATCTCTGCCGGTTTTCAAAGCCAGAAGTTGTAGGGACTTCTCTTCCTGGCAGTAGAACCCTGGACTAGGGAGTTTGGAGTGGGGCTGGGACCCCTCACTTCTCACAGGGGGTGAGGGGTAACCTCCACCGCCAAGATATCCCTCCTGATTTTTAATGGTCACACATGGGTGTGGGACCAGCTCGTTCTGCATCTCTACCTCTCTTATCATGTCTTTAGTTGTAGGGCTTCATTTCAGCTAGATTTCAGGCAATTCTCAACGATGGTTGTTCTGTAGTATAGTTGTAAGTTTGATGTGATCATGAGAGGAGGTGAGCACAGTGTTTACCTACTCTGCCATCTCGACCAGAAAATCCACAGGGCACAATGCTTTTAGATAAGAATGATAGTACAGAACTCTGCTTTCACTAAAGGATTCTTAAATGGGGGCAGGGGGCTCTAGTTCTTCTTTCCCTATTTGCTGGAACCATGTAGATTTTGAAGACGTGCTATCTAAGTGATGTGGTCTCACTCAGGCACATGAGGGCACAGCTCCACAGGAGATGGCCCTCCAGATCGTACTCAGGGAGGGGAAGCACAGTACCCTCTCTCCTCCGTGTTATACTCTCTTGCCTAATGTTCTGCTTCCCATTTGCAAAAATCAGGAAAGGGAAACACTGGAACACGTGTCTTTTACTCCACTGACTTCCTTCCTTTTTCTCTTCTTCCCCAAATCTCCAAGGGTAGCAAAAGGTCAGGCTTTTGTCAGATTTCCCTTGCTTTAGAGGCTCCTTCTACCATGAAAGATATAGAAGAAAGCCCTATGGCTTTGCTGTCATAGGCAGGAGGATCAATTCTGGTTCCGTCCTTTGTTGAAGGAGGGAAATAGTGATATTTTGCAAAAATCCTCTCTTTATACAATAGCCTGGCTTTAGAGGCTATCACCTCACTGCATGATCCTACTTTGGATGTCAGAAACTGATTATGATTCTTTCCCAGGCAGATGGGCTTCTCAGACTAACTGGAGGTGCTCATGGCTCAGAAAGAACAAAGGGAAAAGTACAATAATAATTTTCTAAATATTGCACCCTTTACTTGTAGGTGCTACCAGATTTTGGACATTTACATATTTCTTTTGCTATTACAAATAATGCTGAAAAGACAGACATACATATTTGGCTACTTGTGTGAGGTTGTTGATAAAATCTTAGAAGAGGAATTGCTAAAAACTTTATATTTATGGATAACATTTGCAAAACTTAACAAGTTAAAATGGAAGAGTAGCTGAGGAGTGAGAAGTAAACTCTCTGCAATTGTGTAGGGCAACAGGACTCAGTAACACTACCAAAACAATTTATCCAAATTTCTTATGCCAAATGTGAAACTTTTGAGAAAAATTATATGAGGTACCTGCTTTTTCCTTTCAACTGGTCCGATTTCTCATTCAATTTCCCATTCGCTTCATAGTTGCAGGCTATTCTGGACTGTGTCCATTTGCCTTTCAGAGTTTCTTTCTTTAAGATGATTTTTTAAAATTGTGAATAGGATACAGTGGCTTTAGACTCTATGTCACTGGTTTTCATATCAATCAGGCCCATAGCAGTGTTTCCAATGGAAAATAAATAAATAACTAGAATATCACTATGGTGACTTACTCTGCTCTAGCTGATTTCCTTCCCAATCTCATTTCTTTTTCTTTGCTTTTGGTAAATTAAAATGTTTTCAATACAAACATTGAACTGAAATATTCATTATATTGTTAATTGTTGTATGGTGTTTTGCCTTATGTTTTAGGCTCAGACTTCTTTTATTTACTGCTCCTTATTTTCACTCTCATTCCCTAAATATCTTTTCCTTATTCACCTTCCCCATGCCCTTTACTTCTCTTTTATCTAGGTCTCTCCACCATGATTCATTCTGTCACCCCAGCACACATTCATATGTCTCTGTGTTTTAGTCACAATTCATTACATGACTAAATTGCAACTCCCCCCCCAAATTCTTTTCCCCATTGCTACGCCATCTATGACTTTTTTTAAATGATCATTTTACCTACTGTCATTATTTACCAGTTTGCATGGCTGCTATGTCCTAGTAAAATTTTCTACAGGATTACAATTGAGAAGGGAAGGAACAACAAAAGCAAAAGAAATCCACCTTAGCTCTACTTAGGAAATTAAGCCAGAAAAACACTATATTCAATCTTCTCTGAACATCCTGTGATGGGGTTGCATTGCTCTAGTTCTTTAATCAAAAATAAAGATCAGATCAAAATATTTTCAGAAACTGTGAGGTGACTCAGTTAATTAAGGAGAATATCACTGCCGATGTATAGATAATATTATTAACTCAAGACAAGGACATAAACCCTTGAGCCAGATGGCCTCACAATTGAATCTCTCACGAAATTCGGAACCTTATTAGAGGAAGCACCCTGTACTCCCAGATAGAGACTATCCTTTTTTCTTTTCTTGTTTTTTCTTTCACCAGAGCATAATATCACAGAAATGTCTGAATGTTAGAGCTTTATGTAAATCAAATCCCAGTAGACTCAGGCCTCTGCATCCCCATTCCCTAAGACAACAATGTAAAACCGCCGAGAGAAAAAGTAAGTATGATTTTTATAAGGCATGGTCTATCATATGTTTCTGAGTGTCCTGAGAGGTGCAGAGGGTCAGAACTTCCTGGGAGTATTCAGGAAGAAAGGAAAAGGAATAACGAAATAAAGTCCTTCTAAGAAGCACTACATCCCCCCAGCACAGACCCCTATTTCAATCCCATCTCTAGGTCTTATGAGGTGGTGTGTATGTACATGTTTGGTTTTTACAGACATCCGTCCTCTCTGGCTCTCGGGCTTGGCCACCCATATGCTGAAGCTTAATGTTAGCAGGGGCAGGGGGGCCATATGTTGATCTCCATGGTACCGGCAGCCACAAAATGAGGCTAAAGTGGTTAATCACCGCAGCGTGTGAATAACCCCACACGCACATCTGGCCCTGGAGCACCATTCACAGCAGCAGAAGAGAACACACTCAACCCAGAAGTGCATGGATTTCAAGTTTGGGGCTTAGTATCTATATAGCTTGAGTGTGGTGAAGAATTTTGATCCACAATATGCCTTTTTAGGTTACTCGCTGATTCTTGGACTATTTTCTTTCACTTAAGCCAGGACTGAGTCGTTCCAGGAATAGTTGGCTTCCTAACCTGGCAGTGGCAGTGGTTCTGACACAGACTGACTCACAGGGGCTCTGCAGAACCTGCAGTGACGGCATCTCCTCCTAACCTACGCTCTGTAACGCTGTTCTGGCTCCTCTCTCACCTCCAGAAATGAAGTTTGAGGCAGGCTATTTGACTTGTCTCAGACAAACAACATGACACCCACCTACACTGAAGCCCTCAATAACAGAGGCTGTTGAAAGCTGAGATTGCATTTGTTTTTCGGCTGTTGTCCAATTAATATAAAGTCCTCAATGTCTGTTTAAAAGCAAATAAATTACATTAATAAGCAAAAACATTTCAGATGCTCACAGGAAAATTGTATCAACCTCCCATCAGCACCTACCTAGTATGAGGACAAAACAGATAAGGAAGGGTACTATTTTAATAAAATTAACAGTAATCGTATTAATTATTATCACTATGCATTATTACATAAATAATGCAAATTTGTGTAAATTAAATGATGCACACAAAACAATATGCATTTTTAAGGACATATATAAACAAAAATTTACACACTAAACAAGATGAAATGGTTATAAGAAAGGAGGAGAAAAAAGGAGTAGGGCATGCAGATAAAAGAAAATTGTCCATGAAGTAATTTAGTAAATAAGTAACTAATAATTAATACTTAAGTAACAATTAAATTAAACATTCAAGAGAATAATGTACTAAAAAAAGAAATCCATGGACTGAAGAATAGGACAGAGAGTCTTGGGGAAGCAAGATAGACGGCCAATGGTGAGTGTTTCTGAGAAGGATCCCTGCATACTGTCCACCACAATGAAGAGCCCACAGAAGGCAGAGGGGAGAAAGTAACAGCAAGGTAACATCCTTTCTAGGTGAAGCTCAGGGAAGGGCAAACCTTGCAGAAACGCTCCCCTGCCTTGTAGGGCTGGCGAACAGTTGCACAGCAATGTCTACAGAGAGCGTAACACAGAGTCACAGCCTCTGAACAAGACCTAAGGAGCAGGGGACCTTTGCCCCTTGTGGCCAAAAGCCAGGAAGACTTGGCACCAAAGGTAAGCAGACCCCAGCGGCCTTGTTGTAAGAACAAGACAGACACTGAAGCAGATGCCAGAGAAGGCTGATCACCAGAGAAGGCTGGGAGCTCAGACATCTCAGCAGATGCTGGCAGGGAGCAATGCTGTTTGGGGACCATATGGGACAGTGCACTGTTCAGCAGATGCCAGCCTGGACAGATGAAGCCATAGACCTAAGGCTTCCCCCACCGGCCCTAGATGCCCTCACTCTGCAAAGTCTTTAGGAACTTAGAATAGCCTTTGCGAGAAGGATGGTGGTGGAAGAATATCTTGAATTGACTGAGAAAACAAAAGGATGTAGGTATCCTGAAGTAATTGAGTTTTTCTCATTAGGAAACATTAGGCAACATGGGACGATGAACTAGAAATTAAATAATTCAATTGGTGCATTGAGAATTCATTCCTTCCACAATAATAACCAAATGATTCCTGTGAATGACACGTGACTTCTTCACATAAGACACCTTTGAAAGCTATCACAAGTGATTTTTCAGGTCAGTGATGGCTCCTGAAAACTTAAAGAAAAGCAAACTCATATATCAAGAGAGATGACAGGAGGTGTCGTAATTGATGGAAAGGGCAAACGATTTGTAGTCAGCAGGCTTGAGTTGGATCCAAGCCCTTGCCCAGTGACCTTGGGTAAGTCGCTTAAACCCTCACTGACTTTATGTCTTCACATAAAGTGGAAATGATGCCTACTTCACAAAGCTTCTAGGAAGGTAAATGAGAGAATATATGCGAAAGTGCTTTGTAAACTATAAAAAAACACATAGCAGTTAGTCATCATCATTTTTATCATCATCTATGAATAATAAGCAGACTTATAGAAAGCATTTGTATAGATTCTGAACATCTAATGTAATCACAGAAAAGCACTTATGCACTGGAAGAATCTGACTTATCTGTTCTGTTTTGGTCTCCTTGGAAGAGTAATGCTACCCAAAATCAATAATTAAATGGATGAGCAAAATGTTTAATGACTCATTAAGGAAAAGATTAAAAATTTAAGTCTACTTTGGAATCATGAAGTTACATATATTGTTTTCTAAATGATAAATACCTCTTGCCAGCTTTTAAAATAGTGAAATATTTACTCTATCAAGATCTTTCTAGATTATTAAAAGCAATTGCTTGAAGTTGTAGGAAATTTATACTAACCTTCTTACTGAAATTCTAATATCATGTATGAATAATGTTTCACATTCAATCAAACTTTAAAAATATGGTAATGACCAAGTAAGCTGAGAATTACTTCTTATTTATTCTGTATTATCTATATACCATAAAGGTACAAAAATGAACTTAAAAATGAAAGTGCAGTGATTTTTTTAAGGAAGTAAATTTATTCAGAAATTAATGAAATGAATCATTATACTTTTTGATAGAATAAAATTCATACATTGTATTTTTAAATATATGAATAGCCCAGAGCAAGATTGTGATATATTTGCAGAAAGAAAAGGGGAATGGTAAATTAGGAAGGGGTGAAAACAGGTAATAGATAGAATAAAGCTGCCTGTGTTGGCTCTGCAGGCTCACAATTTCAAGTTGCTATGAATAAGTTTGTACTTTTTTGTCCTTCAGAAATCCATATGGAAAGCATTCAAAATTTTTCTTTGTAAACAAAAGAAAAAAAGGCTGTAAATGAATAGATTAAAAATGCCAACAGTGGTTATTTGTTAGAACAGTAGGATTAATGAGTGTATTTTTATTAACTTTTTTATAAGTATTTATTACACTTAATTTTTTTAATTGGTCTTCAGGAGCATGTACAGCACCAGCATTTATTCTTGCACGGCCTCTCTTGTCTGCTTGGTTTTTTCCTGTTTTACTCCCATTCCTTTCCCATGGGAAGCCATGGTACCGTGTAGTAAAATGTGTAGTACTGCTTTGATAGATGTATTTTTAATTACGTAAATGGTATTATGTTAATTCTTTCATTTTTACTTTTTTTTGTTCCGAATTATATTAAGATCTATTTATGATGTTGTATGCAAATCTTGTCTGTTTAACATCTCCATAGTGTTCCACATTTACGACTTTTATAATTTAAAAAAACTTTAAAACGGCTTTTAAGAGCTTTCTTTTTAAAGCCAAAAAGTGGAAATCGGGGTAAAATAAGCAAGAATAGATAATAATTGAAGCCCATTACATTAGACAGTTCTTTAATTTTTGCCCTACATAATGAACTACTTTTCCACATAAGAAATTAGAGGCCCAGTGTTTATTTTAACAAATTCCTTGGGTTGTAGTATGCTTTTATACAGATCTTGTAGCAACTTGGTCACTGATGGCAAGATAGCAAATGTTCCTTCTGGGGAAATTCCACAACCTTTAAGCATAAAACCTTGCAGGAGAAAAAAAATAAGAGCAAACATCACACGAGCCAATTCAGTTAAATACTCAGTCCAATTGATGTTTTTACTAAACTAACCAACTGAAGGATGGTCCTATTATTTGTGATACTATGCTGCTATCAGATGAATTCTTAAACTGCAATATTTTCACTGGTCTATTGGTTACATAAGATTATGTCCTAATGGAAAAAGCGGCCTACCATTCTCTTAGATTGAAAGCTCCATTTAGTCGTACAACTAGAGAAGGAATTTTTCCCTCGTCTCTGAATTGGTCAAATGGGTTTGTTCCTTGTTTCAGCAGGGCTGGGTCCTGGGTTGAAACACTCACATTGGAGTGCAGACTCAAGGTATGTCAGAGTCATTCAGACTCAGAGGCAGTTAGGCATCATGAAGCTAGAAAAGAAAGACATGAAGGAGTCAAGTCAGGTCACCAAACTGGGATCAGAAACACCAGAGAGTAGAATCTGGAATAAAGAAAATGCAGCAGAGTAAATTTAACCAGGCCCCAAACTGGTATACTAGTCTGTTTCCTCCTCTTCTTCCTTCCCATCTCTCCCCCTTGAAAGTGCACAATTATGTATATGAGTGTACAACGTGTATTTTTGAATGTTTTATATGTTAAAAATGTTTGTTGGTTTCCCCAACTGCTCACATGTATAAATGCTTAGGCTTTTATTTTTGTCAAAAATGAAGAATTGTTTGTTTTTTTCTCTCACAATTTTTATAGTTACTTTATTTTTCTTTTTTTCATAACTATAACCACTTAGAAATTAGAATTTGCTTCACATAAAATTTCATCTCAGTGCAGAACTTTTTATAAACAATGGGATAAGAAATACCTAGGTTGCAAATCGCAAACCACCAGCTCCTACCTTCAACCTGCATACAAAATTATCCAAGAATTTGCCTGAAAGGAACTAATAATTCAGGTCATTCACATCTAAAAAGTTAGAAGATTTAACATTTATTGAAACCTAATCATGTACCAGATACTGTTCTACAGTCTTTACATGCATTCAGTTATTTAATTTATACACACCACTGAGAGAGTTTTTGTTATCCCATTTTCCAGATGAGGCTAACTAAGCACCATGTCTAAGGTCACCGAGCTCGTTCAGTGGGGGACTGGGGTTTAACCAGAGCCTACCTTCTTAATACTACACTTAAGAATGTAAAGATTCCGTCACAGAAAATCTCTGTGGAGTTTTTATTTCCAGTGAAATTTCCTCAATATCAAGGTGAACTTTGCTTCATATCTGTAAGGACAACTAGTAGCTTTCATTATAGAAAGCGGTAAAGAGTATGGCACCAAATATAAAATAATGAAATACATGATAAACTGTATGTGACAATATACCTCTCGTTGACAAAAATGGCAAATTTGAATATGAGAATAAAATGGAAGTTTGTAATAGAATTCCTGAAGAGCTATAGACTATGTGGCACTAATGAGGAGCAATATTAATCCTGTTATGCAAATTTTCTCATGATTCCTACAACAGGTCAAATAAAGAATATTACTCCTGAGAACTGGGTTTTTTCATTTCATATATCCTGACGAATAGGGAATGAGAATAAAGCAAATCCAATTCTCACCCTCTCTTGGCTGTTTATTAGAACTTAAAAACTCCAAATTTCACTGTTAACAAGGAGACATCAATATATAGTTTCTGCTGTGAACAGTTTTGAGTTTTGGCTTCCAGCAGCTATTTCTCCCCTTTCTAGCAAGACTATTCTGATATTCCTTTGAGGAACCATTCTCTCTCGTCTCCTTTCATATGACTCAGGTGGGATTTACCCTATCGGCAACATCCAGGGTGGGAACGTAGCCAAAGCCTAGCCAATCAGCCTGGCGCACGGGAACATTCACAGTAACTGGTTCAGGAGAGGCTATGACTCAGGACTAGGCAGTCAGAGCCAGCGGACATCAGCCCTAAAACTTTTGCTAAAATTCCAGAGAAACAGACATTCTCCTTCTAAGGATTTTGCTAATCAAGATGAATGCAAGTAAAGAGACTACCTGCCTTCTCTTAAGGAGAATCTGATTGAGAATAAAAACAACACAAAAGAAAGCAGGACTGAGGAAAGCACAGATTCCTGGACCGTCATTTGAGTACGCAGGTCCAGTCATACCTGAATTCAGGTACCCCAGGACTCTTCAGGTACACAATACATAGGCTTACGTGTACACACAACATATGTGTGCACTCACACATTTCTTTTTCTGCATAAGCTAGTTCAATTTCACTTTCTCTCCCTTGCAACAAAAGTTTTCCTTCTAAATTACATGAGTTAAAAGTCATTAAAATTATGGCAAGAGAAATAGGACGTAGGGTTGTAGGGGAGGAAAAGAAATATTTCTTCTGCCATCTTAGGTTCTCTGGCTTGTAAATTAGACTGACAAAGACAAATTAACAAGAGTAAAAGGCCCAGAAGTGTATTAACATCATGAGTACACATGGGAGCACTCAGTGATGAAGTAACTCAAAGGGTAGTCAGAACTGGGGCTTATATAGCATCTTAGCAAAGAATAATAATTTTTTAGAGAAGTGACAAAACAAAGAAAAAGGACTTTGAACCTCTAGGGATGGAAAATAATGGGAAGGCAAATATATGGGGGAAATTGACGGAAGATAAGGGCTAGTTAGTAAGGTCTGTCCGTGTAGAGTTTTTTCGTGTCATCTCATCTCCAGTGATAAGGCTGTTATCCCTTTCCTGGTATGGGGAATGGAGATGGGGAGCAGATACCTTCACAAAAGCAATTGATGTTCTGCTTTCAGGCAGATGGGGGAGGGCAAACAACTCATCTGTGTCTGCTTTTCCTCAATTTTCTTCAGTACAAAATCATCCTACGCCAGAGTGGCATATTTTGGTGTGGCATACTCTGAACCCCTTCAGGGTAGAGGTGGGGGTGCAGTGTGAAAAACTTAGGTCAACACTCAGTATGGAACCCAAGCAAATCACGCTGCCCACTGCTTCTACTCCCTTTTCTCAGCTGTTCGTAGAAATACAATTTGTTTACAAGAAACAGCAAAGGTAGCCCTGCCGGGGAAAAGAAATCACTCAAGCATATCGAAATCACTGAGCAGCATATCGGTAATGGTAGGGACAGGTGGAGCCCCACATGATTTGCCTCCAAGATAGCAGGGGGTGGGGGAGATGAGCTATTCAATGTATAAGACCATGATATCAGGACACTTCAAATATTGGCTGGCAGAACCAATTCCATTTTTCCTAGGCTGTCTCCTTGATTTAATGTCCCAGATGGGTACTGCCCCCTGCTTCCTGGTACCCTAACACTGATAAGCCCCTCTCCATTTCTCATGGATGATTCTGCTAGACACACATTTCTGAAGCAAGTAAACCCCACAGGTTCAAAAGGACCAGACTACCTGGAAACACCATGCTGCCACCAACTCTGCCCCCACTGCTGCCTTTAGCAGTTGTAAGTAGTCAGCCATGACAAACTGCAAGAGGAAGGAACCCAACATGACCCACCAAAAGGAGAACCTGCGGAATTGGTGCAATGCTATTAACTGCACACGTCTACAAACAAGCTTTCTAGGAGCTATGGGACATGATAAGTAATGGAGGGTGGATGGAAGGAAAAAAAATCATTATCTTTATAAAAAGCCTTTTATTTCAAAATTTAGAGGAGGGAATTCTTTCTGTGAACTCAGTAAAACCCACCTCCCGAGGGCCAAAAATCACTTCCTTTCGATCCATAAAAAACCATAATCTCTGTCAACGGCGTACTATATAAAATGTTGAGTCACCCCAGAGTTCTAGATACAAAACAAAGCCCACAAAGTGGAATTAAACACAGCTTCCTTTTCCTGTTCCTTCAGAGGCTACTAAGGTCCCCATGGCGCCTGCCCTCCCTCTGCCTCCCTCCCAAATCAACCGTGAGGGAGTTGTCTACATTTTCTATTTTCACCTCTTCCAATCCATTTCTTAGTTGATATTTCTTAATTTTGACTTGTTTTCCAGGTCATCAGTTCAATTTCCAAATGACTGACAATCTTTAGAATTCTCAATTAGAAAGTGGTCGAGTCTATTAATCACCACTTCTATGGCTTTACTTTATCTCTGCTTCATGAAGCCTTGAAACAGAGCCAGTGAACTTTATATTTATGACACTTACTCCTGCCCTAAGTGCCTCTAACCTTTTACTAATACCTGAGCATGTCTGACTAGGAAAACTTGAGAAATAACAGCCAAAGTCTTTATAGCACGATCGACATTTACAACATTTCTGGAAGTGTGGTCCTCCTGAATTAGAATCACATAAAAAAAAAAAAACTATGTTTAAAAACAAACAGGCAAAAAAAAAAAAAAAAAAAAAAACCTGATTCCTGGAGCTCATACCAGACATACTGAGGTCTGACCCTTTGGAAGTGAGGCCCAGGAATCTACATATCAGGCTCACAGGATGTGATTCCAATGCACTGTAAAGCCTGACAGCCAGAGGACTGTGTGTTCAAAAGGGATTCAAAACTAAAATAAGCCTCCAGGTGAAGAATCAGGCAATGGGCATGTAGCAGTAAGAATAAACTAAATTATGCTGTGGTGACAACAGGCCTTCATATCCTAGAGACCTGAAGCAAAGCCTTACACTTTGCTCACATTATATGTCCAGCATCCAATGATGGTGGCACAGATGACGGTTGGGAGGGAGCTCTGCTCCCTATCTTCTCACTGCTACCCACCATCTGGAACATTCCTGGTGGCAGAAGCAAGGGCAAGGAAATGCTAGAGGTCTCCCACTAGCAATGAAATGCTCTGGCTGGGAAACGACAGACATTAGTTCTGCCCACTATTCACTGGCCCACAGTGGTCTCATGGCGCCACCAAACTGCAACAACAGGTGGGAACTGTAAACTTCTCACACACGTAAAAGGTAAAAAGAACTAGATACAGGTGTGCGAAGCATTAGAAACACCCCACACAGGGAAGCATCTCATTTTTGAAAGATGAAAAAGTGAGGGACAGCAAAGTTAAGCTACTTTCACAAATCCATACTGAAGTAAATTTTGGGAACCCTCCTCTCTAAATTCTCTCCATCAGTTTCAAGGAAGCAGATACCCTTATAATCTTTCCTGTTTCCGCTGAGTTTTGCTAAAGGGCCACTTATCACAAAGGACAGACAGTACTGGAATTTAAATGTCATCATTTTCTTTCTGAAGTAGATTGCCTAACATATAAACAGAGACAAGACATCAGTTTTCAGCCTTTTCTTGGACTTAATCATCAGAGGGACATATTACATGGATGTGTCCTGCTTAGCTGTACTGTCAGCGGACTGCTACCCACCTTCTAATTGCAACAGAAATCTGTCTGCCCCACAGGTCAACTCTCCAACCCTTCAGAGAGAAAAGTCGTTTGGGCTTCTCTCGCTCTTCATTCTCCCCTGCCATTTTGATGGGCCCCTGTCCAAATGCTTGATCCCGACACAGCCACCTGGGCACCCACCTGCCATAGCACCATGTAACCATAGAACCACTGCCCAGCTCTCGGAAAGCATCAGCTAGAGTTGTAGCATCTCCAGTTCAGGAGAGCCGTCTGGGGCCAGAATCAGGAATGTAATTGCTCAGCACAAAAAGGAGGACCCACGAGTGTACTTGTGACCCTCTGCCATGTTAGGACTTTTTCATATGTTTTCTGAGATAGATGAGAGACTTGGGAAGATAACAGCTCTGATGATAAAACAAATCGCAAGTGGGTGACTTCTAGTTCCATATGGGATTAGGTCAAGAGATAATTAGTATGGGTTGCAAATGGCAACAAACCAGATTCGGCTCCTTCATATCTACATATTTTTGAAAAAGAGGAAAAATGGTATTCATGTGTCCCGTGATTACCACAAGAAGAAGCGTCCTTAATTTATCTGGTTACAGCTATTATCCTTTCCCTTTGAGCGCAAGCACAACTCTTTGTCAGAAGTATTTGCTGGTTCAGTTTGAGCTTGTTTTCTACCCTGCAAGACCCCATGCTTTTCATTATTGTATCAAATGGCTTTTGATGGCAAAATCGACATTAAGTATCACTCTTGTAACGTCAGTGGTATAAAAATTACCAATATAATCTCCTATTAGGTAAACAATCCTATCTATAAACTCCAAAGCTGCTATCCTGTCCGTCACCTGTAAGTGTAAATTTGTAGCATTATTCCATTATGTTTGTCATTGTGCTATTATTTCTTGCTATCAACACAAGTTTCTGTGATTTGGATTCTAGCACATTTTCAAACCACAGTCAAGCTTTGCTATTGTACTGTCCTTGAGAGCCCACGGCAAGCAATAGTGCTTTAGCTGTGGTATTCTCAAGATTTCCTCTAAGAATCCCCCTTCCAATGAAGTCCTTTATAGGAGAATCCTCATGCCACCCACAGGGCTCTGCAGCAAGGCTCCAGTAAGTTTAAACTAAGTAGCATGTAACACACGCTGTACTTCCTATTACTCCTGAGACCATTTGTCTTATATCCTTTCTGATACGTTTTTCATTGTATTAGAGACTAGTACTTACGTGAAAATGGGGAAAAAAAATAACAAATAAATAAACCAAAGCATTTGTATTGACTTTTGTGTGTGTGTGTGTGATCTTTGTCCTCAATCAAACTGCAGATCTGACATTTGCCTTTTCAATAAGCTTTTTCTCCCCCATTTTTTCTGCTCTACTCATGTTCCATCAATCCAGGCTCCTTACTTTTCTCTTCCATTAAAAGGCTATTACCTACTCTGTGTATTTCTGTAAACTGAGGAGTCAGCAAAATCTCTCAACATAGTTTCATTTACCTTCAATTAAATTTAGACATGAGATAAACCTTATTATAACTTTGACCTGAAACCACCATGGAACCTGGAAACAAATTTTCAAATTTCTGTTTGCTCTGATATCTATGTTGCTTCCAACTGAAAGAGCTAAATTTAATTTTTTCCCAAGGAAACAGCCAATTTTTTTCACCAAGTTTTATTCTTAAAGCCCTTGAAAGGTTTTAATAGATTTATAAGCAGAAAAGGGAAAAGGGAGGTGGTTAGTGATCAAAGACAACACAAAATTAAACGTCTTACTACTAGAATTATATACACCTCCCCGCTACTTTTCACCTTGAATGTGGGAAAGACAGGTTTCGAAGCAAAACCACAGGTTAGAGGTGGGTGAGACCTTCAGAACCGTCCAGACCAGTCTCATTGGGTAGATGAGAAAACTGAGGTTCATAACGGATGAGAGCCTTCAAATAACAAAAACCAAAGAAAAAAGCGAATATTGAGCATTTACTATTAGCTGAACACTTTGCCTACAATATCTCACTAAGCCTCACAGGCAGGTCCTATTAGGAACTCCATTTTAAAGATAGAAAAACTGAGACAGAAGGTTAAATAACTTCGCCAAGGTCACACAGCTAGTAAGTGGCAAAATCAGGGCTCTGATTCCAGAGCCACAGCTCTACTTCCCACCCCTGACACTGCTGGCTAGCTTCCTGACAGTGCCCAAACTAAGAAGTGATAACTCCCACTTCTTTGTTCCTTTGAAATTAGCTAAAGGAGTGTGTTTCCGGCCTTCATCACAGAGGGGCTATGAGATCAAAACTCTTTCCATATTAATACTAAGATGTTATTTGCCTTTTGCACTCACATTCTCTCATGAGTGTACAATGGAGCTTTCCAAAGCCAACTTAAGGTGTGAGGTGGCAATGGACTGAGTTCAGAAGCTGATCTGAGAGTCTAGCTGTCTTCTGTTAGGCCAGAAATTAAAGAGATTTGGGGGGGAAAGTAAAACAATGCCACTCTTCTAATTTTGCTTTGAAAAATGTAACTATTTTTTTGTTTAAAAATGTTATTTATGTTAATAAGCAATGAGTTTACTAATGTTATTTTAAGTGAATTAATAATTTTTAAAATTTCTAACATGATAAATCTCAACAGATACAACACATAGACAAAAGCTCTTTGGGATCCTCAATAATTTTTAACAGCGTAAATGAGTCTTGAGGATAGAGTTTGAAAACCACTGTTTTAGAGGATTTGCTATTAACCTTAGCTTCACTAGAGTCTGCAGTCTCTCTCCCTCCAGCACCAGCCTGGACAAACAACCAGGTGCCAAAAGACAAAAAAGGGACAAGGAACACAAAGTAATCCAGAGGGGTATTAGTGTCATGACCTTCCCCATAGCATACATAGGTAGGTGATCCATCTCTGTGTGTGTGTGTGTGTGTGTGTGTGTGTGTGTGTGTGTGTGATGCCCTCACTTCTGGATCCCCTCAGAACCTCCAGTTGTTAGGTGGTAAGAAGATCTTCAAGAACAAGGTATCCATGATATTTTCCTATCTTTGTGTTTCTCCTATATTGGTAATTAATACAGTAAATACTCCTCATAGAGTTGGCTCTTGAAGATACTTAATGAATTTGCCATCCTAATATTTGCAAAGAGTACCTAACCTAATTTGTTTCCTCTCTTCCCTCACTCCTACACCCCAATACACATTCATATATCACCTTCCTCAACTGAGATGTACTGCCTGTCTCCCTGACTTCTGATTTCCAGAAAAGGGAGTGATTGCAACTGAAGAGCACTCTCCTGTCCACTGGAAACTGAGCTCTGTACTATCAAGGGCAGGAACTGAGCTCCCTGATACAGACCAGAGTATATAAAAAATGCATCTGGAGCTCCTTTCCATACCTCAAAAAGAAGAACTGGAATTAGCCAACCAGCTAACACATACATTAGGTTTGGGCCTCTTCTATCCTTATGCCTATCTGGAGAGTTCCATTTGCATACAATGGCAATATAGGGATAAAGTCATCCATTCTGTAGTCCCTCCCTAATTCTTTCCCTCATCCCTTTACAAGGCATTCTTTCACTCTCTGTCAAAATAATTCTATCTGCAAGCTATTCTCCAGGTATCTGCACTGGGCAAACAGTGATAGCAGTGATACAGAGTGATTACTGCATGCCAGGTCATGTGCTAGGTGCTAGACATGAATTCTCTCCTTCACTCATACTAATCCTATGAGGCAGCTATGGCTACTATGGAAACAAAGCTTAAAGATTGAAGCAACTTGTCCAAATTCACCCAGCTGGCTAGTGGTAGAGCCAGGAGGACTCTAACTCATTAACAAATAAGTACCCACTAAAAGCAGCAATTCAAATGCATGTAAGGGGGATCAAATATATGGTGATGGAAGGAGAACTGACTCTGGGTGGTGAACACACAATGGATTTATAGATGATGTAATACAGAATTGTACACCTGAAATCTATGTAATTTCACTAACAATTGTCACCCCAATAAATAAATAAATAAATAAATAAATAAATAAATAAATAAATAAATAAATAAAACAAATGCATGTTATCAGAGGGGTACGAATGCAAAACAGAGAATTGAAAAATGGCATCAACCTTGAAAAGCGCCTCTTTTGAGTGATGACCGTGATTCCTAGAAACTTGGCAAAAAGCATTACTGATAAAGCTCTCACTGTATGTTCTTAGTGTATTTTTGTGTTTCTGCCCATTTTTCACTAGCACCGCTACATAATTTTTGCTTAGAACAGCATCAGATATTGTGATATCCCTTGAAGTTCCACTCAGTGCTCCCTCCTTGGCCTTAATTCAGCGAAGAATGATTTACTAGTACACGAAGCATGTGTTCCTGTACATCAATGCCATTCTCACCTGCTCCCAGAAAGATTTAGTAGACACTATATATTAGAAGAGCAATTATCACATAGTGTCAGAACGTTAAGCATTTTACATTTTCTAAATGATACAGGAATAATTTGAGCCCTGTGTGTACACAGCCTTTATAAATCAAACAGTTAATTTTTAAATACTTTTGAAAGCTATAAAGGCATCTCTTCTTAACTTTAAAACAGCCCATGGCCTTTCCTCCCATGTTTTGATTTATCCCTCCATGGATACACTACTAATTCCTGATTAACAAACCATTGTGCAAACAGCCAAATTTTTAATACGTTAGATTTCTTTTAAATCCACACCATAAAATCAGAAAAGTACCAAACATTATTAAAGGACTGAAATTATTTATGAACACACACACACAAAAAAATCCATTTTCCAGGCAAAAAAAGAGCTGGTGCTGGGATGGCTGTGTAATCAACTGCATAAAATTGTATAATGAAGTCTGGTAATCGGTTTTATTTCATGGATGTAGTTCCTCAAGTTAAAATATAATTAAAGCAAAATGAAACAAACACAACATGATTTTTAATAGTGTCAAATTTAAGAAATGGATGATTAAATTTGTACTTTTTAATAAAAAGGAAGCCATGTGGGTTAGAGTTCTTCATTTTACCTGCTTATTCTAATACTCAGAGAGAGAGCTCATCAGGTGAATGGGTTTGCAATTAGTGTTGATGCTACTGTGGTCACTAATCCTTCGCCAAATGACACGTATGTCTGGACATGAATCATTAACACGTAAGAAATAAAAATGATTAATTCTAATGGCTTATATCTTGTGACCGAGTGTCATAAATAGATGAATCAACACATTGGTTGACAAAAAAAGAAAGTGAAGACATCGCAAAAATTTCTATTATCCAAATTTTGACACCTGATTAAATACTTTATTACACCAAAACGCACATCCAGGTGAGCAAAGCAAAGCCAAGAATCTGGTAGGTCTTACCTGTTCAATCAGCTCCATTAAACATGTGAGAACCTAAGAAAAACTGAAAAAAACAAAACAAACAAACAAACAAAAAACATGTTTTGGAAGTTCTACACAGGAAATTAATATTATGGAAAAATTAAACTCTGACAAAATGGGAAATACGAGTTGCTTGGGGGAAGGAAATGAAAACCAGTCATATAGTTTAATGAAATAACTTCCACCTTACTAAAATGCTGAAGCACAAACAACCACAGATATTGTCTTCAAAGACCATTAAATACAACTGTAAACAGTTTTCACCCTAAATCTTAAGTTCATATAGGAAAAATGTCACAAACATCAAAACAAAAAATCATCCCACATACATTTCAGTAGTCCAAATGGCAATAATTCATTTAAATAAGTTGAATTTTCACAACCGAGGTAAGGTGTGTGCTCAGGACAAGCTACTTTCAAAACAAACGTGAATAATACATGGGACTTCAGCAACCTAAGAGTTCCCCAACCAGAATCGTCTCAACTTGAGGGGAAAATTACCCCAAGGAACCCAGTGTTTTTTCAAATATTGGTTTAAAGGGTTTCAGCTGACACAGAATGTGACCTCCCAAACTAACAAACCTGGGATAACCATCCTGTAACTGTGTCCCGTTCATCATCAGCTCACAATGAATGACAGCTTGGGAGGAAAACATCTCCATCCCTATGAGCAATCAATTCCTTTGGCCTGACCATTCAGGACAGATTTGGAACTCTACATATGCTACCCAAGATTGCCACATCCACTTAAAAATTTGATAAACATTTATTACACACTTATTATGAACCGGGAACACTAAATACAAGACACCATGTAAAATGTTATGCAAAACACAAAAAAAACATGAGAGTTGCTCTGTTGTCTCAAGGAGCTTAAAATATAAAGTGGAGAAGAACAATATGGGAAAATAGTTATTAGAAATGTAAATAACAGCTCTGGGCAGCTACAGCACATGTCCCTAAGCAGTACACAGTTATCAAATCAGGGGTATGGATGGTGTACCAGTCAGGGTATAGTCAGAAACACAGAGACCACTCTAGGTATTTCAACAGAGAGAATTTAATATAATAGATTGGTATCAGAGGGTGGTGAAAACAAAAAGGGAATGCTGATATTACACAGAGATAGTAACTTCAGGAAACAGCTACCATTTCTAGGGCTGAGGGAATAAAGGGAGGCAGCAAGGATATCAGCTATTAGACCTAGAAAATTATAGGAGAGGACTCGGAGCTGAGACCCAGACCTCTGGAAGTGATGGCACTACCCATGGTGCTGGAAAGCCTGGTGGAGCTAGGATATAAATTCCGAGGGAGGGGACACTGTCTAACTGTAACTGGTGCCTCTGAGGGGCCACACAGTGGATAGTTGTGCTGGAAACTAGAACTAGCTACTACTGACATGGTGAACAACGATTGCTGAAGATCTGGCAGGAAGAGCAAGCAAACAGGAAGAAGCAAGTCCATTCCCTCCCACTCTTATTTTGCAGTCTCCTTTACTGTGTCCTATGGGTGAAACCTAATAGGAAGACAGCTACAAAAGAGAAATCTAGTTTGCATGATGTCAACCTTAGTATCACAAAGCGGGGTATAGAAGGGTGGGTTTGGAGCTGGGAGAAAATATCTTCATAATCAGCACAAATGGCTAGCGTAGTGATAATGGACAGATCACAGCAGGCTGAGTTAATCGGAGACCTCATGGAGGAGACGGCTATAATATGAGTCTTGAAGGATGATTTAGAAAGGTAGAAAAGAATGAGAAGGGCAAGCATAGTAAGGGGAAAACACAAAACACATTTCAGCAACTAGGTACACCATTTGGCTAAAACTAGTTTCCATATAAGGTACAAATAAGTATTTGTATTTTTTCCTAAAATTTCAACTATTAGCTTATCTTTGGATGCTATATCAGCAAATCAATAGTAAATAATTAGTGTTTATTAGGGGGTTCTTGGCCTCCATACAAAACAACAATAAAAGAAGGTACAGGAAGATGATTACAATCTCAATGGCAGAAAAAATATGAAACAAATAGACACCATCCAACATGGCACATAACAGGTTGTATGTTCCAAAAACGGCTGAAACTGTATTTCCCACTTGCTTTTATGCATTATGACAGCAACAAATCCTCATCAAGAAGTAGACTCTATTTCTCTGCCCCGCTGCATCTGGTTGGGCCTGGTGATTGCTTTGACCAACAGAATATAGCAGACGTGATACTGTGCCAATTCCAAGGATAGCCCTTAACTGGCCTAGCGGCTTCTGCTTCCTACCGCTCAGAAGCTCGTCACCATGTAAGAACAGCAATCACCATGAAACCACCCTTCTGTGAAGCCCAAGCTATATTGCAAAGATCCTGGGGGATGAGATGTCACGTGGAAAGAAAGAGAGGCTAAGAAGTACTGAGGCACCAGATGTGTGGGTGAAGACGCTATCCTGGAAGTTGACCTTTCCCCAGCCTTGCGATGCACCACCCAAAAGAACTCTTCCAAAACTTCTGACCTACAACACCACAAACTAAATTCTCTAAATTTGGGGGTTGTTGTTTTACAGCAATAGAAAACTGAATAAATGACCAATGGTAAATGGTAGTAGTAACGAACTTTTATTTCTGCAAAATATAAGCACTAATTTGTAACAGACAACAATAAACAAATATGACTCCCCCTTTTCAAAAGCAGTATTTTGTCCAAACTAAAATATTGTATCCAGGGTTGTAATAGTTGACAAAGAAGTATTCAGTTTAAACATGGAAATGATAGAACTCTAAATTCAAAGTGATAGACAAAGACTTCTTTCTGGTGGAAAAGCCCTCACAGGGCAACTGTGTATTAAGTTTTCTTCCCTTTCCAATTTGATCATAATGTACAGGAAAGAGCCAGGGAGCCAAGGAGAACCCAGGAGAGATCTAGGGGGCAGGACCGGGCATGACTGGGCAGGAAGAAGGCCATACTTTCCTTTCCTTCCAACAGTCCAGGGAAAGTGAACAGACTGTACCATTTGTACCTATCACAGAGAGAAGGCATGCCTCAGGCATCCCTTTGGAAGGGCTTTAACAGCAAACTGGCATAAAGTACTGATCAGGCAGCAAGCCCCAAAGGAGGCCGACTCCAAGAAAAGTTCAGCAGAAACTGGAAATATCTTCTAGTCATGCCTCAGAGAACAGGGTTATAATTGACTGAAACTTGATCATGATTAAGAATTAATAAGTTGCCTAATAATATCCAGGGGTTTCTTAAGCCTGCTCTAAAGTGTAGCTCCTTAAGAAGGCAGCAAGCATGTGATTAAGAACACAGTTTCGGAGTCAAGTGGCCTAGATTGAAATTCCAGGTCTGCCACTTGCTAACTCAGAACTTTGGGCACATTGACCACCCTAAATTCCAGAGCTCTGAGGACCAATACAGTAGCCAGTAGTGTCATGTGACTATTGAGCAATAGAAGTGTGGTTACTCTAAGTGGAAATGCACCATAACTGAGAAACACACACTGGGTTTCCAAGACTTAGTACCAAAAAAAGTAAACTATCTTAATATTTTTTATATTGATTACACGTTAACATAATATTTTAGATATTACAATACATAAAATACACCATACAATTAATTTCATCTGGTGTTTTTACTTTTCTTGAGATGTAGCTACCATAAAATTTAAAGTTCCATACATGGTGCACATTATATTCCTGCTTAGAGGGATAACAAACTTAGCTCCTAGGGTTACTATAAGGATTACATGAAGTTATCCAAGTGAAACACCTAGAACTGTGCTTGACATGTAGAAAGCTTTTCATTCATTAACTCATTCATTCATCTACTCAGTCATTCATTCAGTCATCCAACAAACATTTAATGAGTAACTGTTATGTACCACGTACATTTTCTAGGTATTCACATTACAGTATTGAGAACAGGCAAAAAAAAGCTTCTATCTCAATGGTAGTGGTAATTATCTATTTAAATTTAATGATAATTTACATAAGATAACACATATGTTCAGTGATTCTAACAAAATTAAGTCTAATGCCTAGTGTTCTTGGGGATCATTTAGTACCAATGAATGCTGCTATCCCTTGCTGTTATCTTTCCCTGTGGAGAACCCAGCTGTTGGAAACATGAGGTCATAAGAAGGTATATTCACCAGGGGCAGCGGGAGGTCCAGCTGCAATAGACTCTAAGCCCTGACCTCGCAAAGCCCAAACTAGAAATAGACTGCAAAATCCAATAGGAGTTCAGAGAAGGGGAGATCTAAGGGGGCAGAGTGCTAGGAAAAGAAATCGAGGAAGAGGTAGACTTCAAGTTAGGACCTGCAAAATGCCTAAAGCTCAAATGGTCCTGAGAAAGGAGCTGTGTCTCAGACATTCTAAGATTTATAACAGAAGAGCACTGAGGCTGTGCTCGGTATTTCCATGTGCTGTCAGGATCATAGGCATATGTAGTTGGGAAACTGATTTTTCTCTCCACATGCTGGCCAACTCCTGGAAGACAACCCACAGCATGGCTGGGAAAACAAATACCCAACCCTTCCAAAAGCACAGAGTCATCCACCTTACTACCTTGGACCTCTCCAATTTGTTCACCAAGTCTCTGTCTACAGTGGTCTCCCCAGTCCCATAGCCCCCTTTCCTCGTTTCCAACACTACAGCCACAGTAACAGAAATCGCACCATGTTATACCCATAATTACAATCTTTTGATCACTTTTTGTTGGCCTCAGAATAAAGTCCAAAATCCTTCCTGAAGCTTACAGGGCCCTTGCCTACCCCATTGCACTCTCCCCCTGCTCTCTGTACTCCAGCCACCCTGACTTTCAGTTTTTCAAACTCACCTTGCTTCTTCCAGCAACAGGACATTGGCTTATGCTCAATGGCATCTCAATACTCGATGCAGACCAAGGCATTCCTTCATCTCTCAGCTCAGTTATCACTTCACCAGAGAAGCAGTCCCTCTCCAGCACACCTACGCATGGCACTATGTCCACTCCCCCATGGCTTTTATCTCAGTGTAATTTACATCCATTGGCCAGATTATTTAAGCAATGTTACCTTCCCCTCTACATTGTAAGCCCTGAAAGTAGAAACTTCGTTGTTTTGGCTCACCATTTGGCTCACCAGCATCTCGCAAAGGCTGGTATATGGTAGGTACACAGTATTTGTTCATTTCATTTATTCTAGAAATATTTTGTATTAAGATGAAAAATATATATACATGTATGTACATATAATCTATAAATATACATATATACATATATATAATTGATATGCATATATGTGTATGTATGTGTGTATATATATATATAGAGAGAGAGAGAGATAAATTATAACAGGGCATAGTAAGTGTTATACAAGTGATTGTTCTTATCATTACAAGAGTTAGCTGTGCTAGGCAGTGCTTTTCATCCATAACTACAACTATGAAATTTTGTGCTACTTAACCCTTAAGGTTTCTTAGTATGACATTCTAGGTACAGGAGTTTAACCCCATCCTTATACTGTATGGAATCTGAGGTTTACACACTGTGCCTCCAATGAATTCACAAGAGGTCCTCCATTTCACTCTCATTAATGTTTCAGGTAGGGGAGGGTCAATATTAGATATCAAGATCCCAGTTGTCAGGAACCAAATAATTCTATTCATTAGAATTTAGCACAGAACATGATTTAACATTAAATACCAGTGATTACTTATATAATTGTAGTATAGTAGGGGAAAAAAATCACAGAATTTCAGGACGATGAAGATACAGAGGTTCAGCGATGTGAGTGATGACAATAATTTTAATCATTAATTGAGAGCTGGGCACAGCTAAATATTTATATGTACCACTTCATTTACTCCTATAAACAACGAGGCATTACAACTTCATTTTACAGGTGAAGCTTAAGAATTGAATATGAAAAATAAAGAAACATTAGACATTTCTATAAAGATATACAAATGGCCAATGAGGACACGAAAAGATACTCGACCTCATTGGGGAAATGCAAATCAAAACCACAATGAAGAGGCCAATTCACATCTACGTGGATGGCTATAATAAATTTTTTTTTAATGGAAAATAAGTTTTGGCAAAAATGTGGAGAAATCAGAATCCTCATACACTGCTGGTGGAAATGTAAAATGGTGCAGCCATTCTGGAAAGCAGTCTGGTAATTCCTCAAAGGATTAAACATAGAGTTATCACATGACCCAGCAATTCCACTCATAGGTATATACTCAACTGAAATAAAAACATGTGTCCACACAAAAACTCGTACAAGAATGTTTTTAGCAACTTTATTCATAATAGCCAAAAGATGGAAACAACTCAAATATCCATCAACTGATGACGAATAGGAAAACAAAATGTGTTATACAAACGTGTTATAATGGAATAGTATACAGCCATAAAAATGAATGACATATTGATATATTCTACAACACAAATAAACCTTGAAAACATTATGCTAAGTGAAAGCCAGACACACACAAACACATATTATATGATTCCAGTCATATGAAATGTCCAAGTAAGGAAATCTACAGAGAGAGAAAGCTGATTAGCAGTTGCTGAGAGCTGGGGAAGGGATGAAATAAAAGGGTGATAACTAAGAACTACAGGGTTTCTGTCTGAGGTGATGAAAATATTCCAAAATTGGTTGTAGTGACGGTTGCACATATCTGTAAACACAACAATAAAACAGTGAACTGAATACTTTAAATGGGTGGATTGTGTAGTATGAATTATTTCTCATAAAGCTGTTTTTTTTAATTATTTTAAGTAAAAAGACCACTGAGGCTAGAATGCCCATCACTTGATAGGTTTTTTAAAACACTAAAAATAAATAAATAATAATTGTTATTTTAAGTTAATTAAGTTGATAAATTAAGTTTTGTTAATCACTTTATTATGCTGTTTTATTATTCTCTCTTTTCATTCTTCACATCACCCCCTCAACTGGCTGTCATTTCAGTGGTACTTTAGCACCTTGAGAACAAATTAGAATTACTGTTTCCCAATCTTTTGTGTTGTGAAAGATTTCCTGTTCTGTTGTAATTTTGTCCATTTGGTTTTTTTCTACTTAGTCTGGATTATTTCAGTAACTAACAAAATGGGCTTTTTAAAAAGTCTTTTCCAAACTAATGCTAACCTGGACACAGCGGGTATTTACACAGAAACCATTATCTTCAGGGTTCCTTTGGAAGTCTTGCAGGCAATGCTTGCTGTTTGCCAATCCCTGGGCTGGGCACTAGGGATACTGATGGGTGAAACAAGGTTTTTGCTGGTCCATCATCAAAGGATCCATCATCAAAGCTCCCTCCTCTAACCAAACGCAGATGTTTAGGATCAACCTTCCCATCTGGGTGCCAGAATGCTATCACCATGCTATCAGCAGGCAGTGGGGTATTTGCAGTGGCCTATGGTTAATACACATTTTACAGCTATCTCTGATAGAGTGACAAGATACAGATTCTCCTGAGAGTTTCTGCGATTGGGAGAAGTTGCTGTGTGCCTGAAATGATTAAGTGAAGTTCTAGTAGGCAAGAGGAAGAGTGAAGTGACCTTGAATTCTTCATTTCAGTTGTAAAATCTACAGCACAACATTTCTGAAGGTTTGAGAAGGAAACTAAGATTCCACAAAGTCCATTTATTTTATAATCCCTCAACTCAAACCTAATCACTTCTTATCATGTAGCTGCTTTTCATCACTTTTGCTAACATCAAGCATGGCATTGGTTTTCTTTGGTTTATTATCTCGTAGGCCCTCTGAGAAACATAAACTTATTAAATAGAATTAGTAATGTTCACCCAATGTTTACACACACCACTTGTCCAATGTGCTAACGGAATGGGGATGCAGGGTAAAGCAAATCTCTCCTCGCACAGGGCTCATCTTCTCCCCACATCTGTTGGCTAACTATAGGCCCAAGAATGGTGTCTCACCCTGAGAAGGAATGAACTGGCTCCCTGAGGTATGCCAAGAGAAATTAGGTGCGCAGGTTATGGCTTTTCCTCTTGCTAAAAGGGCAGTTGTATAGCAAATTTAAATTTTACAAAATTTAACCACGTTCAAAAAGAGGTTAAAAGAGGTCTGGCCTTTGCCCTTGGCTTCTGGGATGTAGTCTGTAAGACCTTAGAATGTCACATCTCATAGGACTATCTCTGTTTGACTTGGCCTTGGGTCATGCAAGATAGCCTAACAATGTGATTTTGAGTAGTGCTGGCCACACCACGTAGCCATAATGTGAGGCTGGTCACATCAGGTATAACAATACACCTTAGGGTATCACCTCTGGTATCAGTGATGGGAGTAGCCATCCAGAAGGGTTGAAGATGAGAGAATGAAACCAGCCTGTGAGCAATCATCACGCCTACAGGATGGAGCCCCATGGAAACTCTGAATACTGAGACTCAGGTGAGCTTTCCTCCTCCATCTGGCTTGTCACAAGTTGATGCTAGAAGAGTAACACTATCCTGACAGCATGGGGAGAGGATGACTAGAACTTCCATGTTTGATTCTTTTCCTGAACTCTGCGGTACACATCTTTCCTCTTGACTGATTTTAATCTGTAACCTGCCTGTAGAAAACCATAAGTATGGTTTCAGTGAGTTCTGTGAGTCCCTCTAGAAAGTATCAACCATGAGGGAGGTTTAGGAATTGCCACCAAATTCACAGTTAAATCCAGAAAGAGAGTGGTACTGTGTGAACTTTTTCACTCTAACTTTGCAGTTGGCTAACTTAAACAGCAGGTCAGGGCATGGCAGGAGCTACCAACTGATTTGAACTAGGCGGACCCGACTTATGTCCTACCTCAGGACTGAGTGTCCCCCTTTTCCTCCCGCTCTCCTACCCTCTCTCTCAATTCTATTTCCAACTTCACCACCATCTCTCTCCTCCCCATTTATCCAAACCTACTCTGGAAAAGACAAAGAGAATCTGTTTATACAAATGTGTATAAGTTGATACCAACTTGGGGAAAGTCAATGGGCCGAGTCAGGCCAGGTGGTATAAAGGATGGTGACTTTCATCCCCAAACGTTCTCACTGTAATTGATAGGCAGTAAACAGGACTAAACTGCCTGGGTTTGCAGCCTGCTGCCAGCTACTTGCCGTGTGACCTTGGGCAAGTTAGTCAACATCTCTAACACTCAGCTTCCTCATTTTTAAAAGGTGAGCTAATAATAGTATCCGTCCCCTATGGTTGTTCTTAGAATTAAGTAATATATTTCAATACTTAAAATAGTGCCTGACACATAATAAGCACTCAATAAACAGTGACTATTGCCACCATTTTGAACCAGAATCTTATTTTAGGGCAGGTTCTCATAGAAGTGCTGAATCAGAATCACCTGGAATATAACCCATTGATCAATCTTAGCATCACTAAAAATGGAATAATATGACATTACGTGCCTTGCTGTATGATCATACATGTGATCCAATAAGTAGGTAACTCTAATTGTAACAAAATTTTGCCAAAATTTTTAAAAATTGAAACTGAATCTAATCAAGCCGCTATATCTAACGCTTGTTTATTGGCAACACAAGGGTTAGAATAAATTATATAAACACGAAGGGATGGACTCAGCCAAATCCAGGCTGTGGGACACTCTGACAACCTTGACCCTCAGCAGCTGCAACATCCCCTGAAAGATTGTTAGACATGTCAATGTCAGGCCTACCTCAGGTCTACTGAGTCAGCACCTGCATGCAAACAAAATCCAGAGGTGAATCATATGCACACTGAAGTGGAGATGGTCTGTTTTCTTTACAAACCAATGTCTTAAGGAAAACGGGCACTTGTATAGAATAAAGAGATGTGTGACACAGAGCATCCAAATGCAATGTATAACCCTTGTTTGGACAGATTTAAACAAACCAACCACAGAAAGACATTTTCGAGATAATCAGAGAAATTTGAAACTAGACTGAGTTTTAATTGGTATTATATAATTACTAATTTTGTTGGGTATAGCATGCCATAGTGGTATGTGGAAACAAACAAAAAAATTATTGGAGATGGATACTTAAATATTTACTTATGAAATAACCTGATGTCTGGATTCACTTTAAAATATATAGGGGGGGAAGTTTAATGGGGGCATAGATGTAATGAAAAATATTGATAACTGATGGAACTGGGTGATGGGTGCATGTAGATTCATTACTCAATTTTATTTATTTTTGTGGCTACTTGAAAATTTCTAGGAAAAAATTTCTAATAAGTAAACATTCTGATAAAAAAAATAATCAGCTGTCATGTCTGTTTAAAAATCTGATTTCTGCGCTTCCCCCCCCTCAATATTACTTAATTCAAATCTCAAGTGTGAGCCCAAGCATGTGAGAGCCTAAGATGCTAGGCTTCTAAACAAGGGCAGTGCAGGGAATGATGCCCCATGGGCAATTTCCTACCCTGTTCAGGAAGAAAACTTAGTGCAGTCCAAGAACTTTGGCTTCCAGGCTCACAAAACCATCACTAATTTACACGAATTACGAATCAGGTCTCTGTAACTCAGTTTGATAAATATTGTTCCTGAAATGGAGGAGAATAGAAAAAAAGAAGAAAAAAAACACAAGAAGAAATGAAAAGAAATAGAAGGGAAAGGAAAGAAAGAGAAAAAAAGGCAATCCAGTACCTCTTTCTTTACCCCTCGGCTTCACACCTACCCCTGTCTGTCTTCACACTGACACTGACAGCACCAGCTCCCCAGCCTCCGAGAGGAGAAATCAGCAGGAGAGGGAAAGTTCAGGAGTTACCACAATGAAAGTGGATGGCTTTCTGCCCTTAAAAATACAGAGTCCAGAGGCATCTCTTACCTCACCCAGATCCAAATGTCCAGGCAATTTCAAGCAGAATTCTAAGTGAAATTCTAAGCGCATGATTCACAACTTGAATGTGATGTCTATTGCTTTTAATTAGATGAGATGTCCTTTTTGAAACTCAGTTACAGACACTTGCCATTTTCAAAATGCCTTTGGGTAACTCCCAACATTTGTGCCCTTCATGTGAGCAGTTCATTTTCCCTCACATGCGTAATAATTCACCCAGGCCATTCCTGGCTGTACCCATCAGTGGAAGAGATTTACAGAAGCTTCACTATAGTAAATACAGCAGGTCAGCCTTGGGAGGCTCCGAGATAGCTTCAAGATGAAAATTGTACAGATAAAGTGAGACCTGAAAGGATAAATATCCCCCCAGGTGATATCCAAAAAGGGTAAAACTTGAATGTTTATGTCCTTTCTGGTAAAATTTCACCTTTTTGGTTTTACTTCTAAATGGATTACTTAAATCTTATAACTATTTTTGGATTTAAACTTACTCTTTTGACCAACCTAGCATAACAAGTGATAACTCTTTAATCCACTTTTAAATGACTTTTTTTAGAGGACAGCAAGAGGAAAACAAAGGGAAAAGTGAAGCCAACTCCTTGTTCTCCAGGAAAGTGAGTGGCTAGCGAGGTAGCAGTTCATCACTCTGGGAGCGTCAGGCCTTGTCACCTGTGTCCATCAATCCATTTTCATTTATCACATGAGCCCAAGCCAAGAGGATAAGAAATGCCAATTAGACCTTGCTTTTCCCTCTAAGGCCTCCATGAATCTGAAGGCTCCATCTTACTCAACAACTGTAATTTATCTTCCTTTCTTATTTTTTCTTTCTTTTTTTTTCAGCTCTCTGTTGATATACAAGTATTGATTAACTAGACAGGCTGGAAGGAATGAAAGGAAGCAGCACCTTTCCTGCCGAACGTGTGGTTCATTTATTAAATAACAGCTGTGCACTAGCTTCTCGGGGTGAGCCCGAGTTGGCAGGACTACCCCATATTTATTGTGAGGCAGAGGAATGCTATTAACATCTAGACTGATTTAGGGGAAAGGGAAGAAGAAAAGGTGCCTCTGAGAGTTTTAGGTAATAGTTTCCCATTGCCTGGAAGGTCAAGACCCAACTGGTTAACTGATCAAAATCTGGCCCCTCCCCAGCTGCCCTGCCTCAGTGCCCACCATTCCTCTACCAAATCCACCCCAGGCTGCTCAAAACGCTTACATCTGCGGCTCCATGCACTCCTTTTTCCCACCTGGAATTATCTGTGATATCCCACACATCTTCCAAGGCCCAGCTCTCTAGCATCATTTCCTCAGGGAAGGCTGTGCTCACCTTTGGCTCCCTCCTCTTTGCTCTCATAGACTTTTCTATATGCCTCTATCAAAGCTCACGGAGCTTCCTGCCATAATTATCTGTTTATACATGTGTGCGAATATCGATGTGTGAACCTGTTTTAACATGGAAATGGAAATGTTCTGTTTTCTTCCCCTCTGTGCTGCAGACGAAGAATGAAAGGAAATATGCAATATACCCTCTTACTATCTGGTGACATTTCAAGATGTCATTCCTGACCTCCAGAAACTCCAGGAAAAAGTTGGGGTGGGTGATGACTTGCCAATAGGTTCTGTTATGAAAGACAACAGCGGAGCATTATGCGGAAGATACAGAGGGGAGTGTGAGACTCAAGAGGACCCGGGGAACGGGGAGTAAGTGGAAGGACAGAGATGGAAAGAGATGGGGGTCCCTGTGGCCTGAGAACTGACAGAAGTCGTTGGAACTGCATCCTCGACCAAGGACGACTCAGCTTTCATCGTCAAGGAGAGCCTCCTATCTCCTGCACTCAGGGGTCTATGCCATCGGATGCCTCTTCTGCACCAGAGAGAACAACACAACCCTCTCCCCTCCTCTCCTTCCCTTCACTCCACATCGCTGAGTGCACTCACCCTCGACTGCCCAATACACTCATCACCAGACATTACTTGGTTCTCACCCCATCAAACCTCCCACCCCCGGAAATCCATAAGGCCATATGGGCAAGGAGCACTGAGCATTTAGTGGGGCGGGGGGGGGGGGGAGGGTCCACACTCATCCTAGGGAGTAGAAAGCAATCACTTAACTAGAGACCAATTAAGGATGACCAAAGATGGTGATAGCTCTGTACTTACAACCGTGTCCCTACTTTGACTGTGAGCTCAAGGGCCAGGTCCTATTCATCACTGGTTCCCTAGGAAAATATCTGGACTATAATAAAGTTCATAGCAAATGTTAAGTTTATCACTTGCTTTTCTCTTAAAAATATGCCCTTCGTAGTAGGTGAAAGCTTGGAAAACTTTTCTCTGTAACCACTTGTTTTTTCCTAAACATTTATTTATTGAGCACCTACCATGTGTAAGGTACTGTAACAGGGAGAGAGAGGAGAGGTACTATAGGAATGGCTAAAGAGAAAAATAACATTTCATGTGAGGTGACCCAAAACATGAAAGTCATCATTTTTACAGATGCCAACATTTATAGCCAAAATGCTAAAATGTTAACATAATTCAATTTCAATCATAAAGTAGTACACATCACTTTGCAATAGACACTAAAAGGTTTTTAACAGCCATCCCTCTAAGTCTTTCCCAGGAGTATCCTAAGCTGTGTAATGTAAAAAGAAACTTTGACACGAGCAACTCTGGGCTCACGGACACTGAGGGCAGACGGCCCAACATTAGCACACGCTGTGTGTGAGTGAAATTGTCTGCTGCGTGTAATCTGTGCTGGCGTGCAGAATTCATGGTTAGAATTTAAGTACCAGGAGTGGAATCATGAAGCATTCTGCTGGTTTTCTTTAAACACAGGATTTAACTTTGTTATCTGAAAATTTAAAACAACTAATATGTCAAGCCGAGATATTAGGAGTGATCAAATAGATCGAATATACAGGTAAATAATGAACTTATGGCTGAAATTTAAGAGAAAAGTTCAAAGATTTATAGAGTTTAAGGTCCCGAGTTTATCTCACAGTAAGACTACTCCGCCTAACTCAGGAGGACTCATTTCTTCCCTGCTTTCTTTCACTCTAATTCTCTCCCTCTGTTCTTCACTCTACCAGACCACCTTTCATCTTTACTATTCTAACCTCATGTATTCTCCCCACTTGCAAATCTCTGGCTGTGAATTAAGCTCATGCTCCAAGAAGAAAATGTATCCACACATCCCTACACAGGCAAAATTGTTTTATTCTTTCCTTTTACTTTATCCCTAGAGGTGGTACTGGAAGTTTGTGAATATTTGTATACTTTCTCTGGTCAGTTTGGCTCCCACATCAGTCCACGCAGATGCAGAGGCCCCTCCCCCTTGGTGGCCTGCTCCAGGATTCAGGAAGGGCTTCCCTGAGTGACCATGAGCACACCTCTTGTGCTACCTGTTCTTTTGGACAAGGCCTTCTTAATGCAGCTGTAAAGGGACAATGGACTTCGATGGTGCATACCCTAGAGTAAGTTAAAGCTTAGCTTGGAGACACCAGAACAACCAGCCAATTGACACAAAGAAATTCAGTTATTCAAATGAAAACATCAGGTGATCTATTATGATGATGTTGAGTCCACAAAACAGCTAGTTGAGTCAAACTCTTTCACTTTCCAACCAGCAATTTAGCAGAGGTAGTCATCTCAATAATTAGTGATTAGCTTTTTGAAAGAATAGACCGACTGCAATGTAAAGCATTTAAACTATTACCAAAAAAATATGATCATTTTGGAACTAAAGTAAAATTACGCTTCTCTCTATAATGCCTGAAACTCTACCTCAGAACCAACCAATCAATGGTCACAATGTAAAACAAAGTAAACACAAGTCATTGTACAAGAGATCATGGAGCAGATTCCAGCACTGCTAAAATAATGAAAGCTTACAACAGAGTTCAACTCAAATATGTTGCAGCATTGAGGTGTAAATCTTAGAAAACCTCTTAGAATCCAAGGTCACCATGCAAACTCCAGTGAGGATGTCATCTAGTTTCATCTGTAAAAGCCATATACTAAATTGTGAACTATAATTTTCCTGTAAGCAATGCTGGACAAGAAATTACACTTATTTTATGCTGTAATTCTTTTTTTGTAAAGGAGAATTATAAATTCTGATTCTAAATAAAAATTATCTGGACTGCTTATTAATATTTGCCCATCATCTCCCCTTGAGATTTGGATTCATTAAAGTCAGGTTCAATGACCTTTATTTTTTAATTTTTATTTTGAAATCATTTTACACTTACTGAAAACTTGTGAAAATAATACACCCAATTTTCCAAGTATTAGAATCTTAGACAATCATAACATAACCATTGAAACCAGAAAATTAACATTTATACAACGCTATTAATTAATTGCAGTGGGTTGACTTGTGGCCCCAAAAAGATAGCTCCCTCTCACAGCAGCCCTAGAAAACTAATAAACCATCCAAACCAGGTAAAAAAAAAGATAGCTCCAAGTCTGAACTCCAAGTACCTGTGAATGTGACCTTATTTGGAAAAATATGATCTTTACAACTGTGATAAGTGAAGGATCTCAAGATGAGAACACCTTGTATTAACCAGGTGGACCCTAAATTCCATAACAGGTATCTAGAAGACAAGGAGACACACAGAGAGGAGAAACACAGGCGGAAGCCATGTAGCAATGGAGGCAGAGATATGAGTTTTGTTGCAACAAGCCAAAGAACTCCTGGAACCACCAAAAGCTAGAAGAGGCAGAAGGAACCCTCCCCTAGAGTGTTCGGGAAGGAACCAACACTGCCAACACCTTGATTTAGGACCTCTGGCCTCCAGAACTATCAGAGAATAAACTGATGTTGTTTTAAGCTACTCAGTTTATGGTACTTTGTTATGGCAGGCCTAGGAAAATAATGCATCCAGGTAGCAATAAATAAAATTAATATTGTCTATTATTTCCAAGTACAATCTTGTTCTCGATAATGGACTGGTTAATTGCAGTTTTTACCTTGGCCCATGTCCTACAACCACACTCTACCTCTGTCCTAACCTTAC
Organism: Rhinolophus hipposideros; assembly: GCF_964194185.1. NCBI lineage: Eukaryota > Metazoa > Chordata > Mammalia > Chiroptera > Rhinolophidae > Rhinolophus > Rhinolophus hipposideros. Next base: position 81,893,482 of record NC_138048.1, read on the forward strand.
TAGGTATCACATGGCCTTTAAGAAATCTGAAATTCCTAAATTCCATGAAGGAGAGATACTTGATTGATCAAGAAGGATTTAGTATTCTTCGTAAGTGAATTTATTGAGTATATGTACCATATCTTGTGATTATTAAGCTTTGAAATGGAAATGAAGCATAATTGTTACTGCAGAGGAACCAGGAAAAGCTTTTTTACATAAACAGTAACACAGATGAATTTTCATATGTTAAATAATTTAAGAGATTTTAAATGTGCATGGCATTCTCAGTATCTTCTTACTAGATATTAAGTTAATGTAACATTTTTTACAATGATTTAACTTTTGCATTGTGTGAATAATAGGTGAAGAGTAGATCTTAAACTTGATAGTTTTGAACTATGTGTTTGGGCATATAATCTATAAATAGGCAACTTGGAATATGCTTGCTAAATGATCCGAAATACATTGATACTAAAATTGCCAGTGATTGTATTCATTTTTGACATTTCAGTGTATGACTGAATGTATTTCAATGTCATGTAATACAGATGATCAATTAAAGCAAATAAATGAAGCTAAATGATTCTCTTTAAGATATCTTTTGAATCTATCCCTATACCCTCAATTATAAATAAATGTTTTGTTTAAATAAAATCTTTTAAAATTTTCTGTGAAACATAAGAATACATATTTTATCCTTACCAAGTAAATAAGCACTGAATCATAGGCCAAAGAATTAAAATAAATAATTCTTTGTCAAAGTACACATGTCAGTGGGAACCGAAAGTGGCTCATTGCCCCTTTCAAGGCTAAGCAGTAAGTACCATATTCCTTATATGAATGGAACTCATTGGTATTTGCCTAATGTGCCAAGTATGGAAAGAGTCTGGTGAAATCTCAACAAAGACCTGAAAAAAACACTGGCAGGTCTGAATATTTAATCTAACTTCAACTTTTCCTCCCACTGTGAAAAATCTTCCAATATCATTGATTCTTAATGATTTTGCTCACCCTCTGGGGTAGACAGAAATTTCCACTGTAATTGCTCTTTATAGCCTACAACTTGAGAAATCCAACCAACATCTCTGCATATAATACCAAAAAGACTTGCTTTCATTATGAAGTGCAACTGAATTCCCCACACTTCTCTTGACACAGTTCAAAAGAATGAATGTGCCATTGTTAATATATTACTGTCTGGCTCAAGATTTGCATTATAGCTACTAAGAAACACAAGACAACCAATGACAAGTTTGTTTTTAAAAATCAAAACATAAGGATTACGAATGTAAATTTCATTTCCCTTCTCAATAAATGTATTCCACAGCTGCTTGGAAAATATGGAAAGCTGAATCTGAAAAACAATCTAGATATGTTTCTAAATATTAAAGAGAGGAAACACTTCCATATTCATGGATAGGAAGATTCAATATTATCATATGTCAGTTCTTCCCAACTTGATCTATAGATTCGATGCAATTCCAATAAAAATCCCAGTATGTTATTTTGTGGATACTGACAAACTGATTCTACAGTTTATATGGAAAGGCAAAAGACCTAGAATAACCAATACAATATTGAAGGAGAAGAACAAAGTTGGAAGACTGACATTATCCAACCTCAAAATTTGCTATAAATCTAGAATAATCAAGACAGTGTGGTATTGACGAAGGAAAAGGCAAACAGATCAATGAACAGAATACAGAGCCCAGAAGTAGACCCCCATAAATATAGTCAGCTGATCTTTGACAAATGGAGCAAAGAAAATCTTTTCAACAAATGGTGCTAGAACAACTGGGCATCCACATGCACCCCTCACAAAAATTAACTCAAAATGGGTCATAGACCTAAATGTAAAATGTGAAACTATAAAACTCCTAGATAAGAACACAGGAGAAAACCTATATGATTTGGGGTATGGAGATGACTTTTTAGCTATAACACCAAAGGCAAGATCCATACAAAATAATTAGTAAGATCAACTTCATTACAATTAGAAACTTCTGCTCTGCGAAAGACGATGTCAAGAGAATGAGAATGCAAGTCACAGACTTGAAGAAAATATTTACAACACACATCCGATGAAGGACTGTTATGCAAAAGATACAAAAACTCTTAAACTCAACAATAAGAAAACAAACCACCTGATTAAAAATGGGCCAAAGACCTTAACAGACACCAACCACAGAAGATATACAGATGGCGAATAAGCATGTGAAAAGATGTTCCATATCTGTACATCACTAGGCAAATGCAAATTAGAACCATGAGTTACCACTACACACCCATGGGAATGGTCAAAACCCAGAACACTGACAACACTTAATACTGGCATGGATGTAGAACAACACTGCTGCTGGGAATGCAAAATGGAACAGTCACTTTGAGAGACAGTTTTCCTGTTTCTTAAAAACTAAACAAAGTCAAACCATACAATCCAGCAATCACACTGCTTGGTATTTACCCAAAGGAGTTGAAAACATATGCCCACACAAAAACCTGCACATGGAGGTTTGTAACACCTTTATTCCTAATTGCCAAAACTTGGAAGCAGCCAAGATGTCCCTTAGTAGGAGAATTGATAAATAAACTGTGGTCCATCCAGAGAGTGGAATATTACTTAGCACTAAAAAGAACTGAGCTTTCGAGTCGTGAAAAGACATAGAAGAATCTTAAGTGTATATTATTAAATGAAAGAAGTCAATCTGAAAAAGCTCTATACTGCATGATTCCAACTATACGACACTCTGAAAAAGGCAAAACTGTGGGTTCAATAAAAAGATCAGTGGTTGCCAGGGGTTGGCAGAGGAGTGGAGAATGAATAGGCAGAACACAGAGGATGTTTAGGGCAGTGAAAATACTCTGTATGATAATGATGGACATATGTCATAATACATTTGTCCAAACCCATACGATGTACAACACAGAGACTGAACCCTAAAGTAAACTATGGACTTTGGGTGATTACGAAGTGTCAATGTAGGTCTATCAGCTGCAACAAAACACTCTAGTGAGATGTTGATAACGGGGAAAGCTATCCATGTGTGGAAGCAGAAGGTACATGGGAAATCTCTGTACCTTTCTTTCCTTCAATTTTGCTGTGAAACTACAACTGCTCTAAAAACTACAGTCATAATTTAAAAGAAAAAAGAAAAAAAAGAAAGGATATCATGAGTTCATATTTCCAAATCTTCCCATCACACTGCTTCTTGTCCAGTGGTCTCCATTTCAGTAAATAGCTCCTTCACCCAACCAATTGCTCAAGCCCAAAATCTGGAGTCCCCTATGATCCATCATCTTCTCCAATCCCCAAATACCCATTTTCTCAACCAGTGTTAGAGATACTTCCTCACAAATGTATTACTAATTCCTCCACTCTTCTCCACCTTCACCTCTTTCATTCCAACACCATCATCCCTTGTCTAATTTATAGCAATAGCCTCTTAATTGATTACTCTTAGTTGACCCAATTTATTTTCCACACATCCATTAATACAGTCTTTGAAAAAATATAAATTTTACTCCCTGTTGAAAACCTTTTAATAGCTTCTCTAAAGATAAAACCACAACAAGATATCACTTTACACCAGTTAGAATGGCTATTATCAAAAAGACAAGAGGTGGGAGGGGGGTTCTAGAAGAGGGTAAACAGGGTCTAATATATGGTGATGGAAAGAGAACTGATTCTGGGTGGTGAACACGCAATGTGATATATAGGTGATGCGTTACAAAATTGTACACCTGAAATCTATGTAACTTTACTAACAATTGTCACCCCAATAAACTTTAATTTAAAAAAAAAAAGATAAGAGGTGAGTTTTGACTAGAATGTGGAGAAAAGGGAACCCATATACACAGTTAGTGGGAATGTAAACTGGTGCAGCCACGATGGAAAACAGTATGGAAGTTCTGCAAAAAATGAAAAATAGAACTACCATATGATCTAGCAGTCTTTCTTCTGAGTATATATCCAAAGGAAATGAATCAGTATTTCGAAGAGATATCTGTACAACCATGTTCACTGCAGCATTATTCACAATAGCCAAGATATGGAAACAAACCTAAACGTCCATTGACAGACGAATGGATAAGGAAAATGCGGTACATATAGTCGTATACACACAATGGAATATTACCTGGCCATAAAAAAGAAAGAAATCCTGCCATTTGCCACAACATGGATGGACACGGAAGCATTACGCTAAGTGAAATAACTCAGACAGAGAAAGGCTAATACTGTATGATCTCTCTTGTCTATGGAATTGAAAAAAGCCAAACTCATAGAAACAGACAGTAGAATGGGATCACCAGGGGCTGTGGGATGTAGGAAATGGGGAGATATTACTCAGAGGGTACAGACTTCCAGATATAAGACTAATAAGTTCTGGGGCTCTAACGTACAGCATAGTGACTATAGTTAACAACACTGTAATATATACTTGAAAGTTGCTAAGAGAGTAGATCTTAAATGTTCTCACCACACACACAAAAAAGGTAATTATGTGAAGTGATGGATGTGTTAACTAAACTTATTGTGGTCATCATTTCACAACATATTGTGCATCAAATCATCACATTACACCTTAAACTTATACAATATTATAAGTCAATTATATCTCAATAAAACGGGATGAAAATAACTCAAAACCTTCTTTTTGACAACAAAGTTCTCTATCTCCTGGCCCTGCTTACCTCACCAGACTTCCCTCTACCAGCTACCACCTGCTCTCTGTGCTACAGGCCTCTGGCCACCTCAGGGCCTTTGGAGTTCCCCCTGCCTGGAATGCTCTCGTCCTTCCTCTTCACCTGCCTACAACTACTCATCCTTTAGGTCTGTCTGCGTTTATTCCACTCTCATAGCAGTCCTCTCTGTCCCCTAATCTAAAGCAATCCTTCCGTGATCATTTTTCATTGCACTGTTTAAATTTCCTTCCTAGACTTATTTCTGCAAATATGTGTTTAGCATTTATCCTCCCATTAGACTCTGTGCTTTATGAAGGTCAGAGTATCTTTGTTGCTCTCCATCTCCCCCCAGCACCTAGCCGAGTGCTTGGCATAGAAGGTACTCAGCATACATACCGTGTTTCCCTGAAAATAAGACCTAGCCGGACCATCAGCTCGAATGTGTCTTTTGGAGCAAACATTAATATAAGACCCGGCCTTATTTTACTATAAGACCCGGTCTTATACAATATAAGACAGGGGCTTATATTAATGTTTGCTCCAAAGGACGCATTAGAGCTGATGGTCCGGCTAGGTCTTATTTTCAGGGAAACATGGTAACCTCGGGGGAAGTTTTTATACACATTTTTACATACTTAGTAGCAAACACAAAACAGAGAGTGTGATCTGAGAGGAAAAAAAGGCATGAACTGGTCTTCTGGGTCTATATTATGATAAACATCTGACTAAAATATGAGAGGGGGAATATAGAATCTTTTAATTTCTATTTTAATTATCTAGATTCTAGATAATTTTTGTTAAAAGAAAAAAGAACATATCTGTATGCCATTTTAAAGCTAAGAAAATGTTAAATCAAAATATTAAACAAGTAATTTCACAAACCAAACTACTACATCTCCAATTGCAAACTTCTGTACATGCTAAGACTAAGATTTAGAAGTGCAGTGAGAAACAGCAGTCATTCTTTCAGTCCTTCATTCAACATTCATTTATTGAATATTTCTTACATGCCAGGGAACAAACTCAAAGCTGAAGAAACAATAATAAGGAAGACAAGTCACACAGACTTCTCAATGAAATCCTCAAAACAATATTGTGGGGGGGCGCTCAGGGCTGCTATTATCATCCCCTCTCTACAAACGAGGACACATAGGTGTAGAAAAATCAAGTCACTTCCTAAAAACATCACATGTAAGAGGCCCAAACATTCATGCTTCGTTGGTCTAATTCCAAATCGAGAGTCACTATCCATTACTCAGGGTAGCCTCACTGTTCTAGGTATGCAAACTTAATTCTGCAGTGACTGAGAGATTTGGCTCTATGAAGGTACGCCCTACTCCAGGAACTAAGCTCACAGGTGCAAATTCTAATCTCGGTAGGTTTAAGGGATGAAGAGGTAAAATTTCCTCTCTGTGATAGGGGGTAGCAAAGAGAACTCCCCATAAGGAGAAGATGAAAATAACTTTATACACATGGAATGTAAAACAAATAGAGAGCAGCACAAGGGGCTTCACGCTCCACCTTGCCAGACCAGGAATGACAAAAAATTAAGATAGGAAATTATGATTTTGGGGGCACAAGTCACTTAAGTCCCCTGGAAGCTGCAAGTGGTTTTCACCAAAGCTGCTTTTTTGTAGCTGTTTTAGCTGATGCTAATGAAACTCCTTTCTAGCTAATGGGCCATCTGCTCCATTCTGTTTCCTGGAGAGGGAGCACATACATCTCCCAACTTAGTCTTTGCTAGCTCCAGGGAGACGATGGCTCTTCTGGAGCTGACAGTTTAAGCACGGCCTCCGGCTCCAACATTTTTCAACTTGTCTCTGAGAGAAGCACAGAGAGGTGCCAGAGGAGTCGGGGAGAGGTCACCCCTTTATCTCGGGAGATCACTCATGAGCATGAGGAGCCCCTGGGTGGAGTCAGCCATCTTCCCAACATTAGGGGACAGCTTGTGCAGCCCTGGCCCTCCAGGCACAGTGGGATGGGAAGTAGTGAGGTGCCTGTTTGGGGAAGAGGAATGGGCTGGAGGTAGTAACTTACAGAGGTGGTGCGGGTGGCACTAACGTCAGAAACTTGGCTTCAGCAAAGAACTTGAGCACACCTGATACCATTCTTTCAGTATTTTCCAAAATGAGTTCCATCGAGATTTTATAATAAAAAAGACAATGGTAACATCAATAGACGTCATAGGAGAGAGAGAGAGACGGACGGACAGACAGACAGACACAAAAAGAGAGGCAGAGAGGGAGAGAAAGGAGGGGGAGGAAAGACTAGAGAGATATGCCTTCACGGTAAAAATATTTGGGAAACACTGGGATTAACAGAACTTCTTAAAGCATTTGAGTTGCTTTTATGCACTCTAAAGCTTTCATGGAAATGATAATAGTCAATATTTCTCTAATCTATGTAACCACTTTTTGCCGGACATCTCCAGAAGCTGCTATTGGCTGTGAGTGGCGAAACCTAGCCAACAGTGTCTTCAATAACATAGAAAGTGAAATACGTCGCCTACAGTATCACACTCACACTGTGCAGAGGAAGGCTTTTCTTATTTGGCGCAGGCACGCAGGGAGGTCGCGGTGCTGGCTGTGAAGCTCTGTGAGTCTGTGGGCCTTTCCACCAGGGCGGCAGAAAACTGGGGCAGCATCAGGCATCACAGTCGCACACTGCAACATTCCAAGAGCAGAAAAAAATCTCTCCCCCCTGGGAAGAAACCCTTTCCCAGAGACCACCAGCTGACGTCCCTTTACATCTCATCAGCCAGAACTAGGTCACACAACCACACCTGATGACAAAGGAAGCTGGGAATCTGGGTAAAATCTGTTTTTCTAGCCTCTGCAGTGGGAAGTGGGCAAGGAAAGGGGAATTGGAAGGATCTGTTGAACACATAACCAACAGTCACAGCACGTGTACACAGGGAGGACGTCATATGAAGATGAAGGCAGAGATGGGAGGGATGCAGCAGAAGCCAAGGAACGCCCATGATTGTGAAACCTCCAGAAGCTAGATGAGAGACATGGCACAGATTTCTCCTCACAGCTCCCAGAAGGAGCCGACCCTGCCAACACTAGAAGCCCAACATGTTGGGCTTCCAGTTTCCAAAACTGTAAGACAATAAATTTCTGTTGTCCAATCCACCCAGTCTATGGTATCTTGTTACAGCCACCCTAGCAAACTAATATAAGTTTTTAACTTTTTAACACAGGCACCACTCTTGGGTGACCAGGGAACCCCCTGCATCTCAGGACTCACTAGTATCTCAGAACATTGACGTTTCTATGAAAGGAGCACTAAGTCACTCGTGGGCATCTCTCCTGCTACATGGCCAACGGTGACACACTGGCTGCTGCAGAAGGGAGCTCGCCACCCGATACTGACCGGAACAGCAACTCGCACAGCTCAACCCTACACGCAAAGCATGATGCTCCCCCAAGTCGATACCGGATCTCAGAGCACTGACTCGGGCTCTACCCAAGGGGAGCCTGGGAGAGACCAGAAGACTGAAATGAACTCTGATCCACCATGGCTCCATGCTCAGACCCTTCGTCCCCTCCTCTCTCATTTCACATCCTCTCCTTTCACTCCCCCACATGCTTCAAAGAGCTCTGGCATTCCCATTGTCTTGGGGAAGCTCTGGTTCCAAGAGAGTGATCTAGCCAGCGGAGTGTTTCTTTCAGAGGATAACACAAGACTGGCCCGTGAAGTGTCGGCAGAGTGATTTTGGTTGACTCTCACTGATGTTGGCCACATCATTTACAATGGGTCACGGCAGTCCTGTGAGCCTGGGCTGCCTGTGTAGGCCCCTTCCACAGTTCTCACCTGTCTGTGTTCTGACCAGGACACTATCTCCAGTCCACAACACACCTACCTCCACAGAGGTGGTGGCAGAGGTCCCCCGTCCTGTATGAATCCTGCTGCTGGCTAGCAGGGTGGCCATCACGCCCCACCCCCATTTCCACCACCTGCACCACGGGCCAAGCAGTCCTCCAGGTATGGCTGTGTCCATCTCCAAGGGGGATCACGGCAATTACTCTGCAAGGTTAACAGGCCCTCCTTATCTGTCCTCACTTGATCTCCCTGACTTACTGACTTGGTGCTAAGCGGTGCTAGATGAAGAACAAATGTTCCTTGCTTACATGGGCCCCTCGTCTCTCTCTGCCCACAGGGCCCACCCTTATCCACGGATTGTGGCTTCAGACAGATTGTTAGGGGCCACGGCAATGTGAGCAGTAACAGCACTGCTGCCTTTTCCTGATTATGGGAGACAAGAAACTAGCCAGGAAGAATACGTGTGACAATAAAGAGCACAAAGAGAAGGTTTCTGGATGCGAACAGGAAGAACTGGTACCTGGACACTACACTAGGCCTTCACTGGCCCAGACTTGACAACAAACCAATACCTCAGGCAGTTCCGCCTCTCTACCCATTATTCTAAATCTTCACTGATAAGTTACCTACCTCACACGGGCCCAGAAGTTTTGTAAGACATTTTAAATAGACTTGTTTTTATAGTCAGGGGCCCCGCAAAATACCTTTGCCCAGGTCTCCGCAGCACAGTTATCTAGTGGTGGATCTGATGCCTCTGGCTTTGGAGCTCTGGAGGCCCAACCATTACAAAACAGTCCACCCATGAAGACCCTGACTGAGACGCCCTAAAATGTTCATCCAAAGCTCCAACTTTGAAGTCCTACTGTCCTTGGCAGCTCTGAAGTGGGGAGAGTTTCTATTATCACCTCATTACCTATACCTTCAGCCATCCTGCTACGCAGATCTGTCAAAAAAATCCTATGCTAACACCAAAGTTATGGTCACGTCACAAAAGATTCAAAAATACTAAACCCATTCTAAGGAGAAGCCTGCCTTATATGTGCTGGATGCTGAAGCAGACCAAGTTATATCACTTAAACTGTACTTTTATATCAACTCATACATGTTTTTTTCAATACACAAAAAATAACTCTCATTTTATTTTGCAAAATGTCTCTTCATTAGGTTATGGTTAATGGTTTAAGAAATAATTGGCAGTGAAGCACGTCAGTGCATTTATAGATATCAAAGAGAAGCACCAAGACACTATTTTCAGGGTGTCAATGTCGTTATCCCAGGGCCTGCCTTCCTTGTGGAACTAATAGTTGCAAGAAAGAACTTAAGTATCCTTTTTTTCCTTTTGGTATTGTTGTCAAGTTCTCAACTTCCAAGGTGTCAGATCTGAGCTTCTGGCCTTTAAAAAAGAGGAGCTGTTCCAAGGAACCAGGCACAAAAAAAGGTGACTCCAGTTAGTAATGAAGCTACCCTTGTCCTTTTGTAAGTCTCAGAAGTAAAAATGTCCCTGCTTCAGGAAAGGTGGCCCAATTGATCTCACGTTTATTAATTAGCTCATTATATTTGTTGCAGAAAATACGCTTGTTAAGGAAAAGATTTAGTCCTTTTATAGCCCAGAATTAACCTTTCTTGAAGTCAATTTTATGGAGATTGGGCAAACAGTATTTCTATCAGACTACCAGAATTATGAAGCGGTTTTGTAAATCCAATTGTGAAGGGAACTTGAAGATTGTGAATACAAACGATGTGCAGCATTCATCTCTATTTCTAAGCTGCTTGTTGCATTTGCATGCAATCTGAGGTGATTCAAGACCAAGTTCAGAGATCATTTGCATAGCTGCACAAACCACAGCAGAATTAGAACACTGCCTCCAATGTATACCATGTGGTTGTTTTTGTGTTTTGTTTGCCTGGAGCCACTAGAGTTCATATCACAGAAATTCTTACACCTTTGCTTCAGGGTCCAGTTTTCCAAGTTCTTCCCCAGTCAGATACATCTGATAAACTTTCAAATAAACAGAAGAACTTGAGAGGTTGGATTCCGCCAGCCACGTTCTCCGTGGTATGATCCCTTGCACATTTAAAGTACATATTCTCTGAGAGCCCACCTGAGTTTGGGACAAAAGGGAACATGGCTAAGTGGAGTCAGAAAGTCTCAAGTTCAAGTCCTTCACTATTTATGAAGCAAGGTGGCTTGGGCAGGTTACACAAGTTCCCAGTGAAATGGGAATAAAATGATTTACCTTAAAGGACAGTCATGAGGATTGAATGACATCTGTATGTGAAATGCATAGAATATTTAACGCATAGAAAGAGTTCTTAAGATGCAAACTCTTTTGTCTTTGTGACTGTTGATCATCAGAAAACTAGAGGAATGGAGTTGTCTCTTGTAGCCTTGAATTTGGCTGCCCTGAGATTTACATCACCTTTGGAAGCAATAAGCCAGCATCTTTAAGCTAGGCCAGGTTATAAGAATACCTGTTCCTCCTGCCTCCCTCCCTCGTCAGTAACACTGTATGAAGCATTTTTATGTGCCAAGTACCAGGAGGTACATAATTTAGTAAGAAAGTTATCATCTTACATTATCATTATAATAACACTTTTGTTTAGTGCTTACTGTGTGCCAGGCAAAGCTTTATTTTTATTATCGCACGTATGATGGTGAGATAATAATGGTATAACAGTAACTCTATGAGAAGGTGACTATTTTCATTCCAGATTTTACAGATAAGAAGGCTGATGCTCAGAGAGACCAGGTAATTGATGAAAATTTTATAAAAGGCAAAACAGCAGGCTCCAGGCTTTTCAACTCTGTGTTAGTTGGCCTTCCCAAGAAGTTTCTATACCATAATGAACAGATGGCTAACTCTTTAACAATTAGAGAAATGTAAATTAAAATAAAATGAAATCTCATTTTATACACAATAGATGGCAAAACAGTTTAAAGCAGGGCGATCCGAGTACTGGCAGGAATGCGGGGCGTTGAGGGCTTGTGAACTGCGCTGGGAGTGCTGAGTGGTACAGCCGAGCAGGAGAGCAGCCGGCTGCTACTATTTGCTCAAATCAAGAATACACTGTGGCCCAGCCAGCCTGCTCCTGGGAAGCTGTCCCAGTAAGTCCTCCCACATGTCCATACGGCAGTTTCTCCACCTCGGCACTATTTCTATTTGGGACCAAATCATTCTTAGTCGTGGGGCTGTCCTGTGCATTGGAGGAGGTTGAACAGCACCCCTGCCCACCCGGGCCTCTACCCACTGTAATGTCCTTCCCCAGCTGTGACAACCAAACATGTCTCCAGACATTGCCAAATGTCCCTGGAGGTGCAAAATCATCCTCAATTGAGAACCACCATCATGAGGAGCCATGCTTGAGGATGTTCATTGCAGAATCATTTGTGAAGAAAGGAGTTGGAGCCACACTAGTTAGTGTCTGTCATTAGAAAAGTGAACAGGTACAATGTGAGAGATGCCCGATGTGACACAGTGTGCAGCTGTCAAATGCAATCAATTAGATGGACACCATGGCAACGTGAACGGTGCTTTAAAATTCAGTCCTCAGGGAAAGGGAAGAAACAGAATGAGACAGAAAACATTCTCATTTATGCAATTTAAAAATATATGTTCACAGAAAAACAACAGACATCTTGCGAGAATACACATGAACACACTGGAATGGTTGCTGGAAGGGTAGGGACAGGGTATGAGGAGGTAAAGGAATAAAAAGTGATGAAGGAAGAGAGTGGTCTGGCTTAGAGTAATAACACAAGAGTGTGAGGAGTATGATAAACTCTGCTCTTGAAGACAAAACAAAACAAAAAAGACAGGCACCACGTGCCTGCTACAGGTAATAATGCTCCAGGCATAGAGGTAGGAAACACTTAGGGTGGTAGTGGTCAGGGGAGAGGTAGCAGCTTTGGCTGACCCATGAAGGATGAGTAGATCTTTAATAAACGCAAACAAACCTATGTGGAGGTAGTGACATTTCAGAACGTTGACTGGTGTTTACCACCCGTTGATCACATTTACGTATCTATCTCATTCAATTTTGAAGAAAGTTTGAATTGCCTCATTGTGCATTCTGAAATTCAGAAAGGTTAAGTGACTTGTTTCCTCAATGACTCCAGAAGCCACTCTTCTTGCATTACACATGTGAGTTGTTCTCTTTAGGTCACAGATTTCTGGAATAGACTTATTTTTACATAGAATCCAAAATGTCTCAGGCCAGATTCACCTCCCTATCCCAAAGTCCTAGTAAGTGTGTAGTATTATCTCTAGCATTGATGTCTCTTCTCCTTTCCCACCACACCATGGTCTAAGCCACCAGGATTTCTTAACAGACAAAAGCTTCTCATCAATAACCCTCACTCACTTGCTCATCCACTTAGGTCTATTTAGAACACTCATGTGATCATGGGTCTCCCTCAAATTGAGTCTAAATTTCTAAATATTACCTTCTAGGACTTTCATGATCTGACCTAAGGCCCTGGTTCTTGCCAAAAACTAATGGGATTTGGTTAGCTGAACTTTATTCCACATCCAGCACTAAACATTCTATTCTTTGTCTAGGAGATTTCACAAGTTATTTAAATATTGCTAGTTGTCCTCATTAGCTCTAAAAAATTATCCAGATTTTGTTTTAATAATTAGGAAAAACAGAGCCAGATTATGCAAAGTAAATAAAACAATAGGATAAAAGCACTAGTGCAGGTGTCACTCACAGATAAATGGCAGCATTTGTGGCTTCTGAGGAAAGCGTTAGTCGATCAGTGAACACACACTTGGTGTCTATTATGTCCTCGATGCTGTGATGCCTGATGGTGAAAGGAAAGCTCCTACCTTCAGGGAGCTCACAGTTCTTTAAGGAGACAGGTAACGATACTGTAACTATAATGCAGTGGGTTATTTGCCACAAATGGGAGAAGTACAGGTTATGATGGGAAAAGATGGAAGAGCATAAGTCAAGGAAGACTTCTCAAAGGAGTGAAAGTCTCAACTAAGGTCAGGAAGTTGAACACTAAGTAGAGATGTTAGGTTGAAGGCATTGAGGGTTGGGAAGGATCAGGAAAAACAGTTACAGATGACAGAATGGTCAGTGCAAAGGTGCAGGATGAGGGAGCAGGGCATTCAGGGAAGTGAAGCAGTTCAGAATGGCTTAAAATACTTAAATGGCTTTCAAAACATTTAAAATAGTGTTGTTATGTACCATTAACACAAACCAACCACATCTGGGAAATCCTAACACCATAGGAAGAGCACAGATAAAGAGTGGGCAGACATTCGTCATAGGTCCACTCTGCCAAAAAACAGCCAGCTGATAGTGAGAATTTCGTTTAATCAGTCTGAGCCCATCTTTCCTCATCTGTAAATACAAAAAATAAATTTTTTTAAAAAAATTGTTCTCTGCCTTCTTCGTAAGATTTCAGGGAAAATAAAATGAGTTGGTGTTCATGAGGGCACTTAAGACTAAGAAGCCAGGCTAATTTTGAAAAATTTTTATTATGATCAGAAAAAGTATTTATTTGCCACTGATGTTGGGCTTGGCCATGTGACTGGCTTTGGCCAATGAAATGTTCGAGAAATTGACACAAGTAGGCCTTAGATGTACTTACACGCGTATATACATTTCTGCTTGGTTCTTCAGCACCAGTGAGTCACCGTGAGATCCTGCTGCCCTTTAGCCTGTTCCCTTGGACCAAGATATACAGAGCAGAACTCAACCTAAACTACAGCGAGGAGGTAAACTCAGTTGAGCCCAGCCTGTATCAGCCATGCCACATACACCTGCAGCCTCCTGAGCTTGAGCATAAATCCTTCTTACCATAAATTTTCATTGAATTTTGGAGTGGTTTGTTACATAGCATTGTTGCATCGATTGCTGACTATGTTAGACTCCTATACTCCATAACAAATTACCACAAACTTAGTGCTTAAAACAACACACATTTATTATATCACCGTTTCTGTGGATGGCAAATCCAGACATGGCTAAACGGAGTCTCCACTTAGTGTCTCACAAGGTTGTTAATCAAGATGCCAGACAAGGCTGAGTTTTCATCACAGGCTTGACTGGGGAAGGGTCTACTTCCAAGGACCCTTAGCTTGTTCACAGAATTCATTTCCCTGTGGCTGCAGGATTCATTGCAGCTTGCTTCTTCAAAACTAGCAACAGGAAGAGAAAGACTCTACAGCAAGTCTGCTAGCAAGACATAGTATTACTACAAAATCTTTTAAAAGCCATGTAAGTATTTTTATACTATCATCATGGGAGTGACAGCCTATCCCTTTTGCATATTCTACAGGTCCCACCCACACTCAAAAAGAAGAGATTATGCAAGGGCGTGGACACCAAGAAGCAAGGGTTCATGGGAATCAATTTCAAGTTTGTCCATAACAGACCAATGTAAGAAATTATTATGCTCCTTTCTCCCACATCAATGATTCTACCACAGATTAGTGAATACTGTGCGCTGTTAAATGCCTCGTGTCTGCCTGCTTTTCTGTAAGTCACACTTCACATTCAAATATCCACTGATTGGGCCCAAAGGATAGGAGGGTGGAGATGGGAAAAGACATACATATATGAAGTGTCCCTCGGAGATTTTAGAAATGGGGATTGTCAGAGCTGGCAAGAAGTTCAAAGATTATTCAGTCTAGATCTCTGAGTTTATGGATGAGGATATAAAGGCTGAGAAAGTTTCTGTGCCATGGCCGAGAGCACATAAAGAGAGTTAGTGGCAGCTATTCAGACACCTGGTCAATGTCCTTTCTGCTTTCTCTGCTCCTCCTCAAGGGTTTCCCAGCAGTCTTCCAGGGTGGCTCAAGCATAAGGATCGCAGGGGACTCTTGTTAAAAACCCACATTTCTGGAGCCTCCCCAAAATTTGCTAAATCAGGATAGCCAGGATAGAGGAGCACAAGAATCTGTATTTCAACCAGGCTTCTGCAAGTGATTCTGATTAAGCAAGTTTAGAAACCCCTGCTCTCACTTCCACCATTTAACACTTATTTATTGAGCATCTCCTCTGTGCCAAGTTCTGGACAGGATGCTGGGGATACAGCAGTAATTGAAACAATCTAAACTCTCACGAAGGCTGCCACCTAGAAAGGAAGAAAGACACTGACCAGGAATTCTAAGTGTGAAGAGTGCTAAGTACAAAATACCATGAGGCGTCCGGAAAGGCAGCTAACCTGATCTGGAGGACCTGAGGAAATTACATCAAGCTGGATCCTGCAAAAAGGGCATGAAAGTAGGGGGTAGGGAGAGCAGGATAAAAGCATTCTGGGGAGGACACAGCAGGTTCAAAGGACCTAAGGCAAGAACATAGAGTAAGATGCTACCAGGAGGTGGGAAGTGAGTTGAAACAAGACAAGAACCCCAAAAACCAATCATATTCTTCCATACAGGCCTCAGGGACAGTGCTAACAATCTATAAAGAGTGCCTCTAGGAAAAGAAGTCTGCACCCCAGTAAGTGGGCAGCCCCTGATGAGTGTAAGCCATGGTCTGCTAACCTCTCCAATGCACTGATTTACAGCCAGCATCAACACAGTGACGGATGCTGTTTTTATTTCAGATGTTTCTGGTGCTCCATTTGCCATGGCCTTGAAGAGCTTAGCAAAGAAAAGCATTTGCTAAGGTGTTTTGACTGAGAGGACACTGTCACACAAAAAGAAGAAATACAGAACATTCACAAGAGCAGCCATAGCTTAACCAAGTGACTGGCAGTGAGAAAAGGCAATTTCTGCGTGGTTAGGAGAGGGCAACAAAGACTTAAGGGATTTCCTTATGTGATGCTCTGAATTCATACCTCCGAACTTTGAAGCTACACAGATGGTTTCCTGCAAGGGAAATACAAGTGGTCTCTCGAGTGTGACAGAAGAAGCAATTACATTTCTGGTCAAACTGGGTGAAGAAATTCTATGTCTGTCATTATTCAGACTTCATATTCCTCAAGAAGAGATGTTTTTCCTTCTCCAAACTCTGGAGCTTTGTCCATAGAAAGACAAACACTGCACAGAGAGGTCCGACTAGCAAATCCAACTTATTAGCAGAGGTTACCTGGGATAGGAAAAAGAGAGGTGGAGCCGAAGGGAAGGGGAAGCTTTACTATTATTTATTTTACATTGTCACTGTTTAAATTTCATACTGTGTTCTTTAATTAAAATTTTTTAATTTCAAAAAAATTATTTAAAAAAAGGTAAACATACTTACTAAAATTCAACCTAACAATCTGTGCAATTGTTCAAAATTTACTCTGCTCTTAAAAGAAATATGTAATTAACTTAAATCTGCCTAACTACTGTGTTTCCCCGAAAATAAGACTTAGCCGGATCATCAGCTCTAATGTGTCTTTTGGAGCAAAAATTAATATAAGACCGGGACTTATTTTAATAGAAGACCCAGTCAATATAATGTAATATAACATAATATTACATAATATAATACCAGGTATTATATTAATTTTTGCTGCAAAGGATGCATTAGAGCTGATGATCCGGCTAGGTCTTATTTTCGGGGAAACACGGTATCTATTTATTTATTTATTTATTTATTTATTTATTTATTTATTTCCAGAACATCTCCTAAATTTAGTTCAGATGTAACAGTAAAGGTAAAATCAACAAGTTTAATTCTTAACTGCACCAAGTAAACTTAGTCATTTAAATACCTTTAAAGTTATTCCCTCCATAAAACTGAGGCAGCTTTTCTTTTCCACCCCACACACCAGTTTCCCAATAGTTCTATTTTTGGAGGATTTTTTTAGGTTGATGAGTAAACTGCTTTTCAGAACTTCTGAAACTTTTTTCAGAACGTCTTTCCCCAAATAAAAATTAATCTTATATATTAATTATATATTGTCTAGATTTCTCTACAGATTCTTTTCTTTAGAACCGAATTGCAATTACCACACAGCATAATTTTTACCTATTCACTCCACAGTAAAAAATTATCTGTCCTGAAAACTATGACGGATATATACTGTGATCTTCCAGTTAATATAAATGTTTTATGTCAATGATAATTTTTATCATATTTCAAAATAACCAACTCAACATGGGACATTATTTCAGTCTTTAATGACTCACAGGCAGATGAACTAGTTCCCAGCTTGTACCTCTTCTATCTCTTCCTCCTTAAGTGGATGGAATTATTTAATACAAGTTTGATGTAGGACAATTAACCCTTTACAAACGTTACAATTTAGGTTAAAGTCATTGACGAGTGTAGGAAAAGAAACACTACAGTGGTAGGGAGCTTACATACCTAATTCAAAATTTAATATATTTCCCTCCTGAAATAACATGCACTTAATTGTCAGGAGGCAGCTATTCGGTTTCAATAACTACATTTAGGGATACATTCATAGGACTGATCAGACAGTCCAGGTGAAACAGTTATAGAAATAGAGGCAGTGTCATCTCAGAAAACTCAATTATATATCAAAATCTACTTAGATGTCTGGAAGTTTACAAAAAGGCCAAATTCTTCAAACTAATTATGCCTCTGTACTCAGCACTCTTCTCCTGGCAAGAGCAAGCTGAAGCTTATTCATGAAGGTCATTAATGCGAAACTTTTTTTCTAAGCGTAGATTTAGACTGAAGAAACTGATACCCGAGAAACGGGCTTGGTCTTTCTACATTTTTACTATCTTAAGATTAGAACCCTATAAACTCATTCATCAACTAACTTCCTTTATTGTACTATTCTTGGCACTCAATTAAGACTTTTGAAACCTATTGTACTTTGTACTTTCACACTCTTAAATAAGAATTAAAGATTACAAAATGTGCATAAACATTGTGTAAAATAGTTTTGTCATTGAATGTATTTGGAGGGACGAGACTTTTATACCAGAATTTACAGAAGTGGATAAATGTTATGAGTCGACCTTCCTCTTAAAGTCAAATGACAGAATCTTCAAGCTCTGTGCATCGTTTTAAAGTCTAATGAGAATATTTGTTGGGCCACCAGTATTAGCAATGTAGAAAATTGTAAATATTGGAGACGGGACTATGGAGGAAAACAAGAAAATTTTCAGATGCCTCCTATCTTACAAAAAGTGACCAACCTGTCAAAGCCACTCTTTATGTGCCAGAAAATGATCTGGCATAAACTCGTCCTGTCAGTGAGCAGGTCACAGTGACCTGTGCATTGTTAACATTCCTAGACTTTTGCTTTTCCAAGAACAGAAGCACTGTGTTTAACAATTCTCCCTCCCCCAAATCCTTAAACTCAATGTCACAGGCACAGACAGAATGTAAGCAAATCTGGAATGTTCTCCAACAGATAAGCAATAGCACAGCTACGTTATTCTCCAAACAACCATCTAGACATGCTTCCCTATATAATCCAATGCTCAGTGGCCACACTTTTAACAGCCAGCATTAGCAGACATTAAACGCATTTATCGTGCCCCATGTGCATCTTAGCTTCCCTTTAGATCTGTTTTTTAATATGTCTGAGAGACAACACCTGCTTCAGGTTTCTTTAGGGATACTGACCTATAAGAACATCAACTGCATGTTTAAGGTTAGACTAACGAATGAAAAGGTCAGAAGAAAAAACGTAAGTCACAACAAACCTCTTTAGGCCAGTTAAAGGCCATATCTTTGGCTGGGATATTTTTAAAAAATTAATCTCACCAGCCCACACTCTAGAAGTTAATGCCACTAATAACAACCAACAGCAGGAAAAATAAACCTGCTAACAACCAGCCCAATCGTTAGCAAAAAGCAGTTTAACTCATATACCGCGATGGAGGTCTAACACTGCCTACCCCAAATGTGCCACCCACCCTCAGCCACCAGCGAGGAAGGAGGAAATAATTGCTTAAAAACGCAAAATAAGCTTAGTATTTCTTACAAGGACAACAACAGTCCAACTCCTGAGACTATGCTCAGAAGGACAAAAGGTGGAGCGAAGGTAATGTCCAGGGATTAATATCCCACAAAGTTCTGAAAAACCCCAACTACCACAAACACATGAAATGTGTCTATGATTAGTGGACAAGATACAAGTATGACTGCTGCTTTGTCTTTTGAAATATACAATATTTTGTCGGCTCTGCCCTTCAGTGTGAAAGCAGGACATTTTTGAAAAAGCTAAAGCAGTGACACTGACACCCAAATTGGGGGGGAGGGGACCATATATCTTAACTGTGAAACTAAACTAGTCTATATGTTCTTCCTACAATCAAACCGCCTCACAAAAGTCAGAGAACTAAAACAATCCAAACATGATTAGTTTCAAGAGTCCTTGAAAGTATTAAAACTTTTAGAGGAAAAGGAAGGAAAGGAAGAAAAACAACAACTAGGAGGAGAACAGGCTTTAGAAGAAAGGGCGAGGGGGAGGGAATCAATAGGCCCCTCCTTTATTTGTGAAGTGCAACGAAGTTCCTCTGTAATCTGTTCAGTTGTCTGTCGTTTGCACATTGCACATCTGCTTTCTGGCCAGAAGGGACTTCGCGGTTTCTCTGCAGCACACGAGCACCTGCGGGTTCTGTCCTCTTACAGCAGTTCTTTGTCTCAATAATCTCAAAACGAAACTTCCTGTAGAAGTCAATTGCCGACTCAATGCTGATCTGGACGTGCACGTAGATGCTGTCAAAGTGCCGTTTTGGGCAGTCGCATGGCTCAGTGGGCGAGCTCTGGGCAACAGGGTTGCTGGTTTGATTCCCACATGGGCCAGAAAGCTGCGCCCTCTGCAACTAGAATGAAAACAACGAGCTGCCGCGGAACTGCCATCTGAGCTCCCAGGTGGCTGGATGACTCAATTGCTTGGAGTGCGTGCTCTCACCCACAAGGTTGCTGGTTCAACTCCCGCAAGGCATGGTGGGTTGTGCCCCCTACAACTAAGATTGAAAGGTCAACAACTTGACTTGGAGCTGATGGATCCTGGGGAAAACACACTGCTCCCCAATAAAGTCCTGTTCCCCGTCACCAATAAAATCTTTTTTAAAAGAGTGCCCTTTTTTCGCAGATGTTTAAGACATGATTTAACATTTTAGTTCCTGTTCCTAGCCTTCGGTACAGTGCCAGATAGCCTAGTGTCACGATATAAAGTCTCTTCTGAGTCTGTGAATGATCCTACAGCACGATACAGCGACTGCAATATCAGTGAAAGAGGCAAGTTTTGCTAGCTCACCAACCAACAGCACGTCCTTGTAGAACTTGTCATTGTAGCTAACTGGAAAAATGAGCTGGTGTAATCTCTTCAGCTGCTTAATATTGTGCGGAGTCACACTTCCCAGCACGATTCGGGTACCTGTCATCTTCCCTACCTGCTGAGGCCCTTGTTACCACCTATATCAATACCTTAGTTGTCGTCACCCTGAGCTCTCAGCGCCCTGAGCTCAGGCCACTCAACCCCACAAGCCGGCCTCCCCGCCTAGGTCAGGGAGCTGAGCAGGTGAGAGGGGAGCGCAGCCCTGCGTATCCCCTCTCAGGGGGGCGGGATTGTCTATTGCAGCCCTGGCTACACACTTAAGTGCAAGGGGAAACCTAGTCCCAGAAGCCTTGAAGATCACTGCAATTCTGGCAGTTGGATAGAAGTGTGGGGGTGGGAGCAGGGAAGGAAGAATAATCGTCCACTACCCTCTTGGCCATATCCCTCCCAGAACACCCTCGTCAAAATGGCCCCCATCTCCTCACTCTCCTTTCAAATCCCCATCCTGCACTGACTCACTGCCTCATTTTGCCAGCCACCCTTCCTCCCAGAGCCCTGGTTGTCTCCTGTTTGCCATGCATAACTGGAGTTGACTTGCTACCCCACCATTGCTACTCAGCACCTCCCACCACATCCACACGCAAAGGCCAGGAGCCATAGCAACAAGCAGAGGCCTCCACAGAACACAGCATCTGGACAGAAAGACTGCCATGAATCTTGATACTTAAGTGTGTTTGTCCCTCTCACCCGTGATCCTGGGCATCTGCGGAATCCCAAGATAAAAAGTAAAATGAAAAACAAGAATTAAAAAATAAATAAATAAATAAATAAATACCACTGCTCCTGCTTTCAGAAGCCTTGCAAGTGGAATGGGGAAATGAGGCTTGAACATAATCCTTTTAAGGCAACATGGTGTGTGGAAAAAAATGTCACGAGAGAAAGAAATGAAGAGAAATAGAAAATCAGATGGATTTTTCAGCAGTCTCGTACATTTGAATGGATGCCCAGTGCCACGTTGAGGACAGATCTGGGACCCCTTAGAAACTCATGGAGTAAAGTTGTTGTGAGACTCATCATGAGTTTCATCCTGCAGACAATGGATTTTACCCCAGCCTCAGAATTGCTGAGAGGATGTGTTAGGCAGAGAGAAACCCTGTTTCCAGAGTTGCTGCATGTTGTAAAATATTTTCCCATAGATGGCAATGCTTAATTAATGCCTAATACAGCTAACTGCAACGGCTGATATGTGGTTAGGGTTAAGGATTCTGTAGGTCACTTAGGAAGGATTTTGGTGTGGTTCTGGGGTGTATCACACTAGAAGGGATCAACAAACTCCTTGGATGTTTGTTGAAAGCCATGGGTCCTCTGCCAGGAAAAATGAATACACAGGCCAACAAAATTTGGCCTATAATTTTAGGAATAGTGAACCTCTATATTCCGTCTATTGACTTCCCAGGCGTCCATGAGCTCCCAGACAAAACAATGTTTGGAATCAGACATTATATCTGAATCCTCGCTCTCCCACCTTCAGGATAGGGCCTTAAAGTTCACCTCTTTGATTCAGGGAAGTCTCTTCTACAAATTCAGAGTAGTGATGGAACCCGGAGTTGTTGTAAGGATTACATTAAAACAGAACTATGTAAAGCACTGACACATACACTCGTACGCGTATAGTAAGTAATCAACAAATGCGTGTTTCTATGCAATCACTGTTTCTTTGAGAAATGTATTCTTGAATTTTAAGCAACTGACTTAATCTCATTTATAAACTATAAAAATTAAAAAAGAAATTCAATTCCACTAGGACTAAGATGTTTCAAACTCCCATTTTAAATGTACACACCACTTGAATCATGGTGAAAGTACAAAGTAAATCCCGTATAGAAGGGATGCATTTTATGTAAGGGATAAATTACTGAAGACCTTACATAAATCAAAACTTGCATAATTCACAGCTAATTTTCCTATTGGAATAAATATAAAGCATGAAGATGCTAGTACATAAATCTACAACCATTGTAGCATATTTTGCTTTAATGCAGTCTTTCATTTCCTCAGCATTATCTATAGTATTTCATAAAGTGCTCTCTCTGAAATTAACAGCACAGTGTATCATAGCATGTATTTGTCTCAATAGTGTTTTATCATATACACCTTCCTTTCCAGTTACTGATTTTCAAGCATACTTTTAGAACCAGCACCAGTACCACCCATTAATGAATATATGTATGACATTAGTTTATGATTACAAAAAAGGACCCAATTATGCTAACAGTGCATATTCAGATAAAGGCATAATGGTAACCAACATCATTTGCAGAAGTTCCTGTTCTGACAAAGCCTGAAGGGACTATCCTTTTACAGGCTGAAGTCAGGCCACCGTGAAGCAAAAGGTAAACACAGCTACAATTTCACCCAAGCTGCCATTTCAGCTTTGAAAGTACACAATTCTTGAATATTTTATTTGTGAAATATTTGCATTATTTCATTTATATATAAGGTGAAATTTTATTAATATTTCATAGACATGCTTTCGCATGTACATAAAATGTGACTACACAGAACCTGAAATAAGAACAAAAGAAATGTAACCTTACAGCCTGGCACACAGCTTTAATTAGTGAATCTGATCAGCAGCAGACTGTATGTATGGTGTCTGCGGCTCTGATACCCCGGGCATTATCTGCATTGGCATTAAAGAATGAAAACCAACAGATGGCTAGTTTCATAGCAGAAGAAACAGTCTCTGACTTTATTTCACAGGGGCTCTGGAGAACATTAGTGCTTAGAATTCTGAGAATCTAGAGCTCACTTCCCTGTACCAAGATAGCTGGGTAGCTATCCTGAAGGTGGGAGAGCGAGGATTCAGATATAATGTCTGATTCCAAACATTGTTTTGTCTGGGAGCTCATGGACGCCTGGGAAGTCAATAGACGGGATACAGAGGTTCACTATTCCTAAAATTATAGGCCAAATTTTGTCTGCCATCAGAGCAGGCGTACTCGTAGACAAGCCCAGCTGAGGAAGGGGGAAGGCAGGAGGAAGGCAGTTGACAGAAGAAAGAAACATGTTTAAAAATGCAAAACTGAAGCTTCCCAAGAGTGTATCTACAACATCTGTCTGGCCAAGGCAAACTAAAAAGCTTAAAATAGGTATTAAAGGGCTATACCCATGTCGATTTCATGATTATGACACGGTTGGAAGGTATACAATGTGTTACTTACCACTGGGAGTATTTGGTGAAGGGTGTGAGGCGGGACTCCGAAATGTTTCTTACAACTGCATGTGAACCTACAATTATTAAAAAAAAAAAAAAGGAATTGGTACTGAAGTGGAGAAGCGAATCAGTTATTTAATCACAGGTGTAGTTACAAGGGTATCTCAGTGCTGTTTATATTAGCAAAATACTGCACAAACTACCTAAATCTCTGATGACAAGGAATTTGTTCATTACAAAAAAATACTACGCGGCGATTAAAATAATTTTATAGGAAAGCATATACAACTTGGGAAAATGTCCACAATATATTTTCACAAAATCAGATTATAAAACAGTATCACCTCAGTTTTGTAAATTATGAGTGTCAATTAGAAGAAAGAACTGAAAGTATAAAAATCCTAGCAATGGGTGATGAGGTTAGGGATGGTTTTTCTTTTTTCTGATGTGTACTCATTAGATTTTTTTCCATAAACACTACCACTTCACTCACATACAGATAGTTTCTAAGCCCTTGTGGCACGTGAGGCACTGTAGGATACCATGGCAGGTAAGAAGCATGTTGCCCCCTCCCTTCCTGGAGCTTCCTGGCAAAGACAGACAGACTCAAGTGAGCCAGCAACACCGAGCCAGACGGTGGGAAATGCTGAGCTTCCATGAAGCAGTGTCCTCAGCTCTGAGGACACTGCCTTGCCCTGGATCTTGTCTCTTGCAAAAACCACCTCTCAGTCCACATAGCCCAGCCTCTCAGCGACAAACCATGATCCTCAACTTTCATCTCTCAGGCTCCCATCTCCATTTTACAGTTTCTGATGGTTAGTGGCCCTGTTCTTAGAAGAAGAGCGACATGGAGACTGGGCATTTTCAAGTCTCTGCCAACGGCCAGACACTGTCGTGGGCTTTGCTTTCAGAGTCATGGAGCCTTATCCCAATTATAGGAAGGAGGATTTTGGGTCAGCATTTTACAGAGCAGTGAAGCAGAAACACAAAGTGATGAAATGATTTGCCCATGGACAAACAACTGATATGAAAACCAACATTCAGACTCAGGCCTGACTCCAAAGTTCATGCACTTTCCGCACATACCAGGCTCCTCTCCTCACTGACCTGTCAGAACGTCTTCCAACAGAGCTGCTCTGTAGATTTCCATCTCTGCCTTTACCCCTTCTGTTGGCCACATTTGGGATGTCAGACTCTAGTCCTAAAGATTCAAACTCTCTGGAAACAACTCTCTGAGGTTGGAGATGGAACCCAGGGGAAAGGGCTTTAAACTGACTGGCTGCCAGCAAAGCTGGAGCTAGTAAGGAGGGGGCTTCAGACCCAAGGTCAGGAAGCAGCCCCCTCCCCTCTCTCCAGCTGCTCCCAAGGGTACAGGTACCATGTGGCTTCATAAACACTCTGTGAATCCCTTCTCTGCTCAGAAAAACAGCTTCAAATACTTTTCCCTGAAACTGCTCACCGAAAGGTTCCTTTTTTACCTCTTAGGATTCAAGAGGTCTTTCCAGGATGTCCCTTACAAACCTGTCTGGGAAGAATTGTGCTTGTCTGTCCTTGACGTTTCGATCTCCTATACTCACTACCAGTCTTGATAAATAAACACCCTCAGCAAAGCCCTATATGAAGGTCCAGAGGCCAGTAAGTTGAGCAATATTGAACGCACACAAAACAATTCAGTGACTAAAAGTAAAATGCAGAGCAATATATAGAGTGTGATCCTAGTTATAGTTAAAAATACTCTTGCATATGCATAAACATGCCTGTCTTTTTAAAAATGTATTAGGAAAAGTTTAAAAGATCACAAATATAGATTAAGACACTGAACCCCTCCACAACAATCATCTGACCACAAGTGATGCTGGGAATGAATGATCAGTGGGCTCAGGTTGTCCGCCTGTTCCACTCACCATGAAGTTCTACGCCTGCCTTTCCCGCAACGCTTTTACCAGCCCTTGGTGAATATGGCCTAGAACCACTTACCATTTTAGAATCCCTTCTGCATTTTAGCTGAAATTCTTCTACAAGAAACTTTTCCTCCTTAACAATGTGCACACAAGGAAGGCAGAATAAATGCTGGATTCTTTTCTCTTTATCATTTTACTATTTCAGATCAGTGAGTGGGTGGGTGCCCTAGCAACCCTCAATGGTGATCCTATGGCATCCTTACACTGAAATTCTCATCACTAGGGGTCGCACGAGTGAATCTGTTTCTTGCATCTTAGGAAGCTGCGTAGGACCACTCCCTAAAAGCAATGGCTTAAGAGAGAAATTACTCCAGTTCTTTGGAAGCAGCAACTTTGAAAAGGAAGATGAATTCTTTAATTGGAAACAAAGAGCCAAATTAGGGGTTAAGAAATCAATCATACAAAGTTTAGAGAAAACATTTTTTTAAAAAAAGAGTTTTTCTTTTAAGGAATAAGAGCAGATCTGGAAATAAAATTTTCAAGAATCTTAATTTTTTTCCCACAAGAAGAGGACCAACAAAGGCTGTTGTTTGACCCGAGACACATTACGACTTTAGAATTAGCAACTCTGTGCGGTAGCAATCTCAATGCTGCACAGACTACACCTTGCTTTTCTAAACTGATCTAAATCACATTCCTCCACTTCCACGCATTGCCCCTGCCCTGCTTCCAGTAATCGTCCCCATCCCAGTGAACTGCCACTCCATCTCTCCAGTTGCTCAGGTCAGAAACCTGCCTTACCCTGGACTATTTTCTTTCCCTCAGACATCCGGTACTCAGCAAATCCTATTTGCTCTATCTCTAAACTGTATTGAGAATCTGACCCCTTCTCACCACCTCTGCTTCTGCCACCTGGTCTAAGTCACTTCTGTCACTCACCTGGGATATTGCAACAACTTCCTAAAGGGTCTTCCTGCTTCACCTTTGCTCCTGTAGAGTGCAGTTTCCATCAACCACCAGGATGATCCTTTTGAAATTAAGTCGTTTCTCCGATACCTCACCTCAAAAGTCAGCAGTGGCTTCTTGTCTCTCTCAGAGTAAAGCAGAACTCTTTGCTATGGCCTCCCAGGCCCATCCCCGCCCCAGCCTAGGCCCTTGATCTCCTACCATGCTTTCCCTCTTCCCTCCATGCTATCCTCACTGATTGATGATTCCGCAAATACTCCAAATATGCCTCTGCCTGCCTCAGGGCCTTTGCACTTACTGTTCCATACGGAACCCTTTATTCCCAGATACCTGCATGACTCACCCCTTTTTTTCCTTCAGGTCTGTGCCACCACCCCTACCCATCGCCACTCCACACACAATAATGCCTGTCCTCCTTTCAGTCTTTATTTTTCTCCATAGCAATTACCACATCTATAATACTATACAGTTAATTTAATTCTTTACTTCGCTTATTTTTATCTCTTCCATTAAAATGTAACCTCCATAGAGAAAAGGTTTGGATCTTTTATTTGTGCCACTGCTTGAAACAGGATCTGGTACATCATGGGCCTCAATAAGTACCTACTGAATGAATATAAAATACTGTGATAGCCAACACTGTGTATCTCCCCAACCCCTGCCCACAAATACACAGATACCATTTTTATCCTCAGCTCTACAGCCCCATGGCCGATGGAAGATGGAATATCAGATTATACTATATTAACTTGCTTCAACAGCACTGGAATGCGGTTTGAGAACAATTTTTAATAAACTATTTCATATCTTAATAGATAATGGTGAACAATAAATGCAAAGTGTCATAACATATTAGACTTTTATTTACATTGTAAAACCGAATTGGCAGCTGTGCAATAATAAAAAGTGAAGATTACGAGCTGCACCAGGAACAGACAAAAGCTGATCAGTCAGGTTTGGAATCCTCTTACCTTTCATACTGGCTGCCCCATTTCCTCCCTGGCTAATAGTTCTTCCACATTATGCTCTTGGAGTAGAAAATGTCACTGCCCTTTGTCACACAGCAGTGCCTCATTAAAGAAGCCACCTGTCATAACCTGTAATGGCTTTGGTGTTAGACTATTTTGCCTTTCTCTCACCCTCGGTCAGGGATTCTTAACCTGAGATGAAATATCTGAGTTGGCTGAGGTGCCTGTTCCCAATATGCATTCCTGGGCCCCATCCTGAGAAATTCTGATCATGGGTCTAGAGGGAAATTGGGGGAGGATGGATATCAGACAGCTGGACCTTAGGAAAACTCCTCAAGATTCTGAGATACTCCTCTCTTGTTCAGAACCCCCACTGAGTTGATAATACACTAAACGTAAGTACTATGTGAGACTTCAGTTAAGAGAGAGAGGACCTGTGAGGAATCCTCAACACTCGAGGGGAGATGAATCACGAGTTTCTCAATAATCAACATTTCCCAGATGAGGGAAAGACACAGTGGCTGGCTGATCCCAACCAGAATAATCCCTGGTCCTTGCAGTGATGGGAGGGCAGAGGTTGCCAAACATTGCTATGAGAAATGGGATTTCTGCAATTTATTTTAGCCTTACTCATAATGAGTATTTTTAAATCAGGTAGGAAGTGTCTGATTCTTTTCTCTCAAGCCTTTTGGCCACACTTTGTGACAACGATAATATCTCCCAGGCTTCTATGATCCAAATCAGTCTTCCTCCCTAAATTATCCCAGCTCTCAAAGCCTCAGGGGCACAACTCCTGAAAAAGGCAGCTTTGGTGTGAAAGATGAGAGTGAGGAATATTCCACTAGGGCAGTGAACAGCAGAGGAATCAGAGAGTCTAACAATGTAGGGAGATCAGGGAGGTCTTCCTGGAAGAAGTGACACTTGAACTTGTACCTGATGGATATGTAGGAGTTACCCAGGCAATGAGGAGAGGAAGGAGAGTGGAAGGACTGTCACAGGCATAGGAAGTGGCACGTGCAAAGACACAAAGGTGAAGGCGCCTATCATGGGGAAAGATAGAAACAAGCCTGGTGTGGCTGGGGCAGAAAGTTCAAGGACAATGCAGAGAATACACTGGAGAGAAGGTGAGGGCCTTGTAATCCATGCTAAGGAACTTGTACTTTAATGCTGAAGAGGAGCCATTGGAGGGTTTTGAGCAAGGGAGGAACTTGATAAGATCTCCATTGTAGGAATGAGCACTGTGGCTGTCCCGGGAGCACAGCTGGAGCCACCCTGGACACAAGGAGGCCAGGAAGGAGGAGTCTACAGTCACTCAGATGAGAGGCGAGCAGCTGAGAGCCCCTTCTGCTTCCTCTCCCTGTAAGATGAGAGGGAGCCACAGAATTTCTGAAAACAGAATCCTGAGGGTCTGGAAGCTTCCTTATTCATCCAGCAACATTCTTTTAAAAACACGTTTATTGAGAATCTATTATCTTCTATACTTGCACTGTCCAATTCAGCAGCTACACGTGACTGCTGAGCATCTAAAATGTAGCTAGTTTGAACTGAGATCTGCTACAAGTATAAAATACACACCAAATATTGAAGAATTAGCATAAAAAGAACAACATAAAATCTCACATTCATAATTTTATATTGACTACATGTTGAAAATGATATTAATAATATTTTGAATATATTGGGTTAAATAAAACGTACTATTAAAGTTCATTTCACCTGCTCCTTTTTACTTTTTTTAAAATGTGGCCACTAGAAAACATTAAATTACGTACGTGGCTCACATTCACGGGTTGAAAGCATACGGCTGAGCACAAAGCAAAGGCCCTGCTCTCAATGGAATGCAACCCAAATCAATCTGAAAAAAAATGAAAAGCAGCACAGTCTTTATCATCTGGGTAACCAGTCCCTTTATCAGGAAGCAGTGCCGAGCCTGGTGCTGTGGTCACGTCAGTACCAAGGAGCCGTGCAGAGGCCAGCCTCACTCACAGACAACGTCTTCGCACCCAGGGAGGCCACAGGATGCCAGGGGCCCTGTACAAACGATGGCCTCATGGGCGTCCGTCTGGACACGTGTCAGGATTACTAATAACCGAGCCAGCCCATGACACACGAACTGGAGGCCACACTGTCCAAAGAACCTGTAGTGTCAATGCCACATACATGTAGTAAGTTGTGGCTATTACAGAACAAAAAAAAAACCAACAAACAAACAAAAAAAAACAACACACACAGTATCATCACATTAAATCAGTGCCACTAATTGGAATATTACCTTCTGTTATAATTTTGTTTCTACTTGGTTTTGCTAAATTGTTTCAGTTTTAGAATTATCTAACAATGAAAAGTATGAGGAATTTGTAATTAGTTTTCTGTTTGAACATATTTAAGTAATACTATAATAAGGCTCATTTCAGTAAACACTAGAGATATGCTGTCCTAACATTTTTCCCTGAAAAGGAAGCCTTATATTACTCAAGTTTGAGAAATCCTTCCCGAG
Source organism: Rhinolophus hipposideros (assembly GCF_964194185.1). Lineage (NCBI taxonomy): Eukaryota > Metazoa > Chordata > Mammalia > Chiroptera > Rhinolophidae > Rhinolophus > Rhinolophus hipposideros. The sequence goes on from NC_138048.1 coordinate 81,923,678, forward strand.
ATCAAGGCCCCTATTCACTGCCCCTCCATTGCTCCCCATCCATTCCCTCCCCAAAACTCAGGGGCTTCCCAGTGGCCTACAGTTTGCTACTTGTCAGCAGCACCTGAACAGCCCCCGTGAACAATTGGCCGTTCCTTTCCCTGCCCAGAAAACAGCCATGATACTTCAGGGGCCTATCACCCCGCCAGCCATGGCTCCCAGGGAGCGAAACACACACCCAGGAGCAATATTCAAAACGTTTAGCAACTCGTACGTTGCAGGACCACCCCATCAGAATGGAGGCCACCTGTAAAGAACGAGTTCAGCCTTGCCACTGAACGCCACCCTGCACGCCCCCTCCACCCCACCCACCCCAGCCCTGGTTCCTCAGGTAAGGGAGGGCTCCCAGAGCTCCCAGTTGTCTTGCCTGCTACCAGACTCAATTTTCCACAGAGCTGCCCTAGGCATGTCCACGTCTGTGACATCCTCGTTTATAATTCCTAGGCCAGCATAATGGCAGGGGGGAGCATAAATACTGCTAGATTGGGGAGAGCGAAGCATAATGGTTAATCTGATAAACTCGGGAGCCAGACAGCCTGGGTTTGAATCTCAGCTCCCACAACGAGCCACGGTGGACATGGGCAAGTTCTCTTTACCTCCATTTCCTTTTCTGTAAACTACGGATAATAACAAATTCTCTGTGGGATTTATATTATACATAAAGTACTTGGACCTGTGCTTAACACACATTTCAGCGGTTACTACCAAGATACTAAGAGTATCTTTCTCTCCCACAGTAGAAATAAGACGTGGACCTAAAAGGCCCAAATTGGGCAGAAAGCCCATCATCCCTGACTGTAGATTCGCATCCCCAGGTGCCTCTGATTCGGGAAGACTCCATCCCAAGCGAGCTGGTCCACACAGGCTCCTCCCATTCACAGTCACCATACGGTGCTTGGCACAAAAACAGACGTGGGAGCTGCCACAGCAGGACTTGCATTTGGCAGGGAAATTAGACCATGGCTCTGGCCCAAGCCAATATATCACCTGCAAAGCCACACATCTGCAGTCTCATCAACAGAACTCCAACATTCCACAGCTCAATTTCAAAGGAAACGGTTTCCAGGCATGAAGTTGTTGGGGCCCCTGCCAATTCCAGACATTTTGAAAATATATTCACATTCTTGGAATGCAAGCAGCAAAATATCGCACCTAAAGCACCCAAGTGGCCTTGGGTAGCACCCAACAGGTTTGCCGCCATGTCCAAAACCATTGACCCGAAACACTAAAGCAGCTCGATCCTCCAAAGCATTTCACACACAGGTGGTTATCAGAATCGCGTGGGAAACTCAATAAAAATGGAACAGGCCCAGGTCCTGCTCCAGTGAGCCTCAGGCTCTGTGTTCTCCATTAGCTCTTCGGATGTTTCCCTCTAGCCACCAGATGTGAGAACCACTGGCTCTAAAGCAAAGATAGCTACAGAGGAGTCACCAGGCCACTCCCAGGCTCTAACCCAACACTTCAAGATGCTTTAACTGAATACCGCTACTCACAAGCTCATTCTTTCCACACTTTAATTAATAAAATTAATAAAGACAAAGTATCAATCATGTTGAAGTGATGCTGGCTATACATACCATGGCATTTTGAAAAGGCATTTGCATAAGTTTATATTAGACTTGGGGATTCTTACAGCTCTCACACTGTCTCACTATTACTGAAAGAATGCTTTAAAATTATGACGTGAAGACATTTAATTAACTTTTAATTGAAATGGCTCCAGGAGGAAAATTATAAATAGCTCATTTGTTTTCACTGTGTTTTCAACGATAAGACATAGGAAGTAATCAATGAACAAGAAAGCACAGTGAAACTCAGGGCACAGAGAGTATAGGCCCCAAAAGCAGAAATGCAAGACTCTCCAGAATAATGGTCTAGTGCAGTTATTTCCAAACAAACAGTCGAGAGTTCTAGGAATGAATTACCTGGGCTCTAGTAAGCACGTTTTAAATACCAGAAATTATCCATATAACATGCTTTCAGACACTGCAACTGATTTTGGCTAGAAAGTTGCTTAAAAATAGACCTAAAACTGCAGGCCATTAGGCAAAATCAAGACTATGATCCGGGTACTTAGATACAAGAAAGAAGAAAACTTTCTAAAAATATCTTACTGATGAAATTCAAAATATATTAATCATAACTGAGCTCATTTTTTATTGCAATACAGGTACACTAATGAGACGACTGAAATTCTTTTTAGTGCGATAACACTGCTTAATTGGGGCTCAAAGCTAGTCTTTCATATTGGGGTAGAAATGTAGCCTAAAATGAATGATCATGACAAAGCATCCCCTAAATTACAGATGGATGGAGCTGGAGGGGACCTCATAGCGCAATTGTTTCAGTTCTTGCAGATAAAGATTCCTGAGAACACCTGCTCCGGTCTCACAGCACATAGCAAAGAGAACCCCAGTCCTAGGAGTTTCAGTGCCACTGTGCCTCTTCGAATGCTAGTGTTTCCACGAGAAGAGGTGACCCAGGGGCATAATCATCATCTACCATGTAGTAGGTACTCTCTAGCATTAAAAACGCACATCCAGAAAAGCGTTTTTGAAGAGGCCATCTTCCGTTTGTTAAGAACATGGTGGAAGTGACTGCACAGACCTTGCCCACTGAGGCGTGGCTGCTCATTATCACCATGTCACTGCTGTTCATGCACACACCTGTCTGTCACCACCTGATCCTAAGCATCGTGACGACAAGGAGTATCTTAATTCATCTTTCTGTCATTAGCATTTGGCACATAGCAAACGTTCAACACATTTGTTTAATTATTCCATTGTTGAGTAATTAATGCCTCTTCTTTTGCAAAAATCTTTTCCATTCCTTCCCTTTCAATGAAATGTTGCTCAGATCATTGCTCCCTGCTTAAAACTCATCAATGGCCTACACTGTACTTAGAATAAAATCCACTCCTCACCCGGCCGACAGGCCCTTCGTGGTCTGGCCCCTGCCTTACCTCTCTGATCTTATATGTCTCCATTCTTTTCCATTCCAGCCACAATTGATTCCTTTTTCCATTCACTAGAGAAGTCAGGTTTATTCCTGCTCTAACGCATTTGCAAAGGCTGCTCCCTTCACTTAGAATGCTCTGCTGTCTGATTGTCACATGCCTCTTGTTGTGTCCCCGTGTCCCTCCCTGCCGGCCACTATCATTGATCACTCCCCATATTTCCTCACTTATTTATATGTGTTCTCATGAATACATATGTGAGCTCCATGAGAGAAGAGGCCTTCGCTGCCTTGTTCACCACCACCACGCCTAGCCCCTCTGTCGATGCCTGGCCCAGAGTAGACACTCAGTAGTGTTTGTTGAATAAATAAATTCCCCCAGAATTCTTCAGCCTTCTTTTCAACTGTGCTCATTTAATACAGTATTTGTTGAATAAATGAATAAAGACTGAACGTCTTCCTTCTGGCTCCAGGGTGGTATTTTGGCTTGGATGAAATGCAGTAATTGATTAGAAACATGACTGCGAGGACACGCTGGGAAAACCAGGAAGAACTGAAGATAAAACCGATGGTTCCATTGTGCATATGTATAGCTGCTTAGCTTTCCAATTTGTTTTCATTTTAGTTTATAGCCCTTTAAACCAATGCCCCCAAAATTACAGCCTCTGACTGGCTGGCACATAAATTTCTGACTTTAAAAACCACTTTATTTCAAGCTTGATGAATAGTTTTTGTCACTAGGTAAAGTAATTAAGATACAGTATTGGCTGTCGCTAGGCTAGGCTGACATTACTTTCTTTTCAGTGTTTTGTTACCTGCCTGTCGGATTTGGCAGAGCTCATAGAAAGGCTCAGGGCTGAATTATGTACATTCTCTCCTGGCAGGAGCTTTGTCAGGAAGATATATCACCCCCCTCGACCAAGCCGACTCTGTTTTCCAAGACCCATGGCAGATATGCCCAGCACATGCCACCAAGCCTCTCTCTTCATCTCTGCGGCCACTGTCACTGGCAGAGTTTGTTGCCGAAGTGAAAAGGATGGGATAGTCCCTAGCTGAGGTCCTCATACTCGTTGGCTTTCCCATTGTGTCCTAGTCTTACTTTTTACAAATGGTATTTTATTAATCATTCAATATAAATTTTAAAACAAATCCTTCAGAGTGCTACAACTGTCATCTTGTAGAGTACTAAAGCAAAGGAATTCAACACACCTTGCAAAGTACAAATCTCCATGGCACATCCAAGAAACAGAGATAAAGAACCAATGGGAATCATAGGCTGTTACAGCTCGATGCTACCTTAAATATTCAAGCACATCATTTTAAGGGTGATGAAGTTGAGTCCCAGGGAGAAGTGACTGTGTTATAGTCACACAGCTAACCAGTGGTAGAAGACTATGTATATACTTACTTGTTTATCGAATTGTTAAGAAGATCAAGGTTTGAAAACTTGTATCCAGCCAGACAGAGTTCCACCTACGATTATTTCACTTCTCTGTCGGTCCCATAGATTCAAATAATTCCTTAGGTTCTAACTAACCACCTCATGGTTCGGGACAGGAATAAGGGCATAAGAATGGACAAGAATAAACTGCATTGACAATTATGCTTTAAGGGTCAGGTCTGTCTTTATACATTGAGTTTTACATCCAGTATTTCTTTCACGATATCTTGAAAGGATCCTGCAGAAGAGGGCTTTACCCAGCCTGAGAACATCTCAGCAGAAAGGTGCTAAGTGCATTGTCCTGCTAGAAATGAGTTATGTAGATATGTCTCCTACATCAGAGTTCTGTGCATCTCAGAAGCCCCTGGATGGGGACTAGCTGTGGGGGAATCACCTAACATGCACATGAGCATCTGCCTCAGAGAGGGAACCAAGAGCCAGACTACAGTCTCAACTGATTACAGTCTCCATCCTTCCTCTTTTGTGGTTTACTGGACTCTGGAGAGGACAGGAGAAGTAGAGGGAGGAGGAGGATAGAGAATGAAAGCAAGCCACACCCCCTTCTCCACTACAGGTCCCTGAGTTCATGTCCTTAGCAGGGGAAGGAGAAGAAGCTTGACAGTGGGTCATAAAGGGTAGGTTTATGTTGGTCGGAACTTGCTCACATCTGAACACGGAATTGTTCTAATGTCTGAAAGTGACTACAAAGCAATGGGTGAGGCCTGAGATGTTACCAAGTATTGTGAGAGAGCCAGCTTGGGTCAGATTTCATCATTAAATTGGGGGACCAGTATTGAGAAGGTGACATTTCACCAAAGACTCAAAGGAGGTTGAAGGAGCCGTTCAAAAATAAAATTCAATCAAGTAAATGTGAAGATTTAACTGGCTTTATTAAGTGATTCATGAATTCGGCAGCATCCTGTCTAGCAACTAGAAGGGTGCTCCAAGGGGTACCCTAATGGAAGGTGTTTGCATGAATAAGGGTTGTGCAAGGGAGCTGTTAACAAAAGAAAAGAAAGGATTATTTTTGGACCACAGAACCTTTTCTTTGGAGGAAGAGAATGGGACGGGTTTTTACCATGCAAGTTGTCTTTTCTTTCAATGGGGGGGATGAAGAGGGTCCACGTGACAGATTACTTTACTGATGCTTGACCAATCCAGATCGGTTGATTTAAGATTATATTTCTGGAAGAGACTGAAACAGCAATTAAATCAGGTATTAAATCTAGGTTTAGTATCATGGGCTTTTATCCTGAGGGACGCCATTTTGGATCAGTAGTTTTCTGTTTAACAGCATTAAACATGAGGAAATCTGAAGTAAGAGCATTCAAGACAAAGGAGATGGTCAGTTCAAAACTCATAAAGCAGGACCCTGCCTGATGTGTTTAAATCATAGCATGGAAGTCAGTGTGGCTGGAACAGAACGAGAAGAGTAAAAGGAGAAACAGTCAGAAGGGACCAGATCAGGTAGGGTCTCAAAGGCTCTTGAAGGACTTGACTTTTATTCTGAATGACCTAAAAAGACACTGACATATGCACAAGGGAGACAGAGGGGAATATCTTGATCTGAATTATGTTTTAAGAGGATCACTCACTGTGGCTGTGGGATTGAAAATAGACTGTGATGAGGAATGGTGACAAGATAGAAATGGAAACAGTTAGTAGGTGTTTGCAATTATCCAAGAGATTATGTATTTTAAAAATCACTTTGAAGACAATGAGGAGACAGAAATATAAGAGAGTGAGACTGAAAAAGATGTGGATCACTTAGGAATCTACTGCAATACTCCAGCCATGAAATAGCTAACACCCTCAATAGTTCTGACCTGCACCTATAGTCATTTTTACTAAAACACAATCAATTTTGCAGAAAGAATGAACAAACTGAAAGTACCAAAAATTGAGGCCCAAGGAAAGGAAATTAACAGATAACTCATCAAAGGGTATGTCTGAACTTTGCACGCATTCAAAACAATTATGAATACGTATATTTAACCTGTGACCCTCACCCAGTGCTCTGCACACAAAAGAGACTCAAAAGTCTACTTTTCGACTTTCACTTATGTATGAAGGATTAATTGCTAAGGGATTTTCCTCCTATAAAGAATTAGAAAACTGAGAAAAATATGTAAAACTTTTCAGTAGGAAATAGATCAGGACTGTGATCTTTGAAAGAAGGAAAGCAATGAGAAAAGTGCTAAGATTGCCCCCGATTACTGCTTAGAGACATTTTCAAGGCTGCAGGTTAAAGAGCAGAAACTCAAACATAACCTGACAGTCTCATTTAGTTGAAAAGACGAAGATCAGAGCTTAAATCATCCGTGGTGAATAGAATTTGTAGGTCAGAACCAATGGAGAGGAGGGAACTAAACCTAAAGAGCTCTCCAGAGGTCTTTAAAAGGGTCTCCTAAAAAGTACGTACCTGCACTTTCCTGAGGTAAATCACCTGAAGGCAATATGCTGAAAATTTCCTGGAAATCACATAGTAATGGTAATAGTTCACATTCCCATCTCTCAGAGTAGATAAACTTCATAATATACAGAGCATTAGGTAGAATCTTCAAGAGTCATGCCTTAGTATTAGGCGGTAAATTAGGCCTACAGTAAAGACTGCTCTGGAATTGCCACAAAAAAAATTAAAACAAGCTTTGAAGGGATCAAACAGATCTGCAACTGCAAGAACAAAGTCCAACATTCTTTGAAGGAATACAACAAAATCTGTCATTAAACAACGTAAAATCAGCATCTGGAATCCAATCAAAAATTACCAGGCATGTGTCAAAGTAGAAAAATATGACCTATAACATAAGATTCTATTAATTGAAACAGAACCAGAAATGACACAGACGATAAAATTTGCAGAAAAAGACATAGAGTATAAATCTTATGAATATTCTCAATGATGTAAAGAAAAACATAAGAAAAATTAGTAGAAAAACATGACATAAAACCACTCAAATGGAAATTTTGGATAAAAAAATAGAATATATGACATGAAAATGCATTGTATAGGGCTAGCAACCAATGAGACACTCAGGAAAAAAATGTTAGTGACGTATCATTGAAAATATCAGTGACAGCAATAGAAGTTATTCAAAATAAAGCACGCATTGGGCACGTGCGCGCGCACGCGAGCGCGCGCACACACACACACACACACACACACACACACAGAGGACTGAAAATCAAAAATAAACAGACTTCCAGTTTGGGTAAAAGATATTAATTTACAGGTTCAAGAGAACCTTAAACAGGATAAACTCAAGAATTCATGCCCAGAAATAGTCTCAGAGTTATAGAGGAACAACTAATGGTTGCTAGATGGGAGGGGAGATAGGGAGCAGGAAGAAGGGGAGGGGATTAGAAAGCACAAATTGGTAACTGCAATATTGCCACAGGAATATGCAAGACAGTTTGGGGAATATAATCAATAATGTTGTAAAGATTTTGTAGGGTATCAGATGGGCACATGTTTTATTAGGGAGACTTCATGGACAGTATAGATGCCTGACCACTGCACTGTATACCTGAAGCTGAATAATATTGTATGTCAACTATCATTTAATATGTATTTAGTCATGGGATATGGAATACAGCATAGAGAATAGAGTCAATGGAATTGTAATAGCTATATACAATATCAGAGGGGCAATCAATTGGGGGAGGATGGTTATCACTTTGAGAGGGGTGAAATGTCTAACTATTGCATTGTTTTGTACACCTGAAACTAATTTTTAAAAATATAGAAAGAAAGAAAGAATTCATGCCCAGACACCTCATAATCGAACTGCAGCCAGACAAAAACGAGACACTACATATAGAACTGTCAGTTGGATGACTACAGATTTTTCATCAGAAACCGTAAAAGCTAGAAGAGAATGAAACAACATCTTGAAATAGCTGAAAGTATAACTGTTAATCCAAAATTCTGTCAGAAATATCCTTCAGGAATAAAGGCAAAATAAAATAATTCTAAGACGAAGGACAACTAATAAAATTTATTGCCAAAAAGACAACTAAGAGAATTTGTTGCCAGAACATCTGCTAAAAAAAAAAAAAAAAAAAAAGATGCCTAAGACAGTTCTTCAAGATGAAGAAAAATAGCACCAGTGGAAAACATGAACCTTCAAGAATGAAAGAAGAGGGAAGAAAAACACAGTAATTATCTGTTAACAGCAAATATAACAACAAACTAATTTTATCTTCTTAAGGTCTTAAAAATAGTATGTGACTGACAAAGTGAAAATTATGTGGAAAAATCCTTAAGAATCTACAAAAAAGCTACTAGAGCTCTAAGTTTAGTGATGTCATGGGATTCAGGATCAGTATACAAAAGTCAAGTATTTTTCTATATACAGTCAGCCTCTATCTCCATGGGTCCCACATCTGCAAAGGGGCCTTGTATCCGCCTATTTTGGTACCTAAGGGAGTCCTGGATCCAATCCCATGGACATAAAGGGACCACTGAACTATCAATAAGCAACTAAAAATTTTAAGTTTAAATGAGTATCATTTATAATAGCATCAAGAAACATAAACTATTTAGAAATATATTCAACAAAATATATGAATGATCTATATATTGAAAACTATAAAACATTGCTGAGAGAATCTATTAGGACTTAAAAAGAGGGATATGCCACGTTCATGGATCAGAAGACTCAATATTGGTAAGATATGAAATCTCTCCAAATTAATCTATAGATTCAACACAATCCATACTGAAATACCAGCAGCATTTTTTAAATTGATAAGCTGGTTTGAAAATTTATGTGAAACAAAGCAAACAGAATAGCCAAAATAATTTTTCAAAAGAAACAAAGTTGAAGGCTGCACATAGCCTGATTGTGAAGTTTCCTATAAGGCTACAGTTATTTTGGAAAATGTAATATTGGTATAAGGATTGACATATCGATCAATGAAATGGAGTAGAAAGTCCAGGAATAGATTCACACATTTTTGGTTAATTCACTTTCAACAAAACTACCAAGGTAATTTAAAGGAAAAAGTATAGTATTCAACAAGTAGTACTTCAACAATTGGATACCACATGGAAAGATACAAATCTCAAACCTCATCTTACACCACAAACAAAAACCAACTCAAAATGGACCGAAATCAAAATGTTAGGAATTAAACTATACTCGGCCATAAGAAAAGATGAAATACGGCCATTTGCGACAACATGGATCGATCTTGCAAATATCATGCTAAGCCAGACGGAAAAGGACAAAAAGTATATGATTTCATTCATGTGGGATATACAACAGAGAGCAAGAAATGAACAAAAAAACAAACTCATAGATGCAGACAACAGTACGGTGGCTACCAGAATAAAAGGGGGGTGGGAAGAGGATGAAGAGGGTAAGGAGGTCAAATATGTGGTGACAAAAGAAGACTAGACTCTGGGTAGTGAGCACACAATGCGATAAACAGATATAATATAGATATATAATAACATTATATAAGTTTCAAGTTACACTTTGATAGCATATGTTATCATTGCTTAATAACACGTCATTAACCAATGTCACCGCAGTAAATTTAATTTTTTTTTAATTTTTAAAAAGAATTAAACTGTAGAACAAATAGAAGGAAAATACTTGCAACCTTTAGTAAGGCAAAGATGTCTTAGAAGAGGCACAAAGAGGAAAAGCCATAAAAGAAAAAAAATGTATAAATTGGACTTCATCAAAATTAAAAACTTTTTATAATACACTGCTAAGGAAATTAAGAGACACGTGACAGACTGGGAGAAAATATTTGCAAAACACATATCTGATAAAGCACTTGTAGCCAGAATATATAAAGAACTCACAAAACTCAAAAATAAAAAAGATCCAATAAAATCAATGGGCCAAAGATTTGAAGAAACATTTCACCAAGGAAGATACACAGAGGGTGCCAAAAAAAATGTATACACATTTTAAGAAAGGAAAAAATTGTATTAAAATTGTAATAGTCAATATATACTACTAACAAAAGATAAATACAAGTCATGTGTATATTTTTTGGCACCTCAGTATGAACGGCAAAGAAGTATACACAAAGGTTCTCAAAATAATTATTCCATTTTGAAAATGCAAATTAAAACTACAATGAGATGCTACTGTATATCCAGTACTTTAAGACTTAGTGGATTAAAACAATAACCATTTAATTCTATTTCATCATTCTTGGGAGTCATGAATTCAGGCAAAGCTCAGAGAGATGACACTTCTGCTCTATGCAACATTGACTGTGGGTTACTCCATGGTATTCTGCTGGCAACTAAGCTAGTCTCAAGATATGAAAATAGCTCCACTCACTCACAAATTGTTTCAGGGAATACAAAGAGAATAGAAAAGAGGTTAGCATAACCTCTATATAAAAACACAACAAGGACATTTCAAAAGGAGAAAACTACAGACCACTCTCTCTCATGAAAATGTACACCAGAAAAATGGCAATATAGATACAGATACATATTAAAGGATAATATGCAATTATCGGATGTAGTTTACCCTAGGAATGTAAGGTTAGTTTAACATATGAAACTAAACATTTGATACCAAAAATAATTTGAAAATTAAAATTTACCATATTAACAAATAAAGAAGAAAAATCATATCATCTTAACAGATGTAGAAAAGCATTTGATAAAATTCAATGCTCATTAAATTTAAAAATAATTCTTAGCAAACTATTAATAGAAGGGACCTTGTTTAATGTAGTAAAAGGTTTCTACAAAAATCCTATATTTAATATCATACTTAACTAAAACATTTAAATGCATTCTTGAAAAGACAAAGATATTCACAATCACTTACATTCATCCTTTTAATGGCAGACCTAGCCAGTAAGATAAGAAAATAAATGAATGTTACAAAGTTTGGAAAGAAAAAATAAAGAACTCTATGGTAAGCACATTACATTATTTATATGCAGAAACTCCAAAAGAATCTGAGATAAACTATTAAAATTAATAAGTAAATTTAGTAAGATCACTAGATAAATAGTATATATATTTAAAAAATCAATTTTAATTCTATACACAAGCAAAACAATTGGAAAAATAAATAGTCTTAATAATAGTATCACAACAAATCACCAAATAGCTGAGACTAAACGTAATGGAAGACATGTAAGGACTCTACACAGAAAACTACAAAGCGTTATTAAGATATATTAAAGAAAATCTAAACAAAGACAGCAAGGATTGGCAAACTACAGCCTGTAACCAGTGTGTATACTGCCCATGAACTAAGAAGGGTTTCACATGTTTAAAAGGTTGTGAAACATAAAGGAAGAATACATGACAGAAACTGTATGTCGCCCAGAAAGCCTAAAATATTTACTATCTAACGTATATCTTTTACATCGATTACATTATTCAATATTATAAACACACCAATTCTCTCCAAGTTAATCTGTATACTCAATAACTCCAAATCAAACTCCTAATAGGTATTTTCTTTGGAAATCCATAAGCTGATTCGAAATTTTTTAGTGAAAATGTAAAAGCCAAGAATAGTCAAGACAATCTTTTAAAAAAGTAGCAAACTTGGAGGTCTTACAAGTATACTACTAGATATCAAGACATATTATAATGCTATCGTAATGAAAACAATATAGTATTGACACAAAGCTAAACAAATAGAGCAGACTAGAAAGTCCACAAACTGACCCACAAATGTACAATCACTTTATTTTCAATAAAAGTGGGAAAGCATAATTTTTTCAATAAATGATGCTGGATCAATTAGATATCCATATGGGAAAAACACAACCTTGACCTCTATTTCAGACATACAATCAATTCTAAATGAATCATAGGCCTAAATGTAAAAGGTAAAAATAAATCTTCTGAAAAATTACATAGGATAACATCTTCACAACCTTGGGCAAGCAAAGGTTTCTTTAAAAAGATATAAAAGGCTCTTACCATAAAAGAAAAGATAAATGTATTTGATTAAAATTAAGAATTTACACTCATTAAAAGACATCATTAAGAGATAGCAAACAAATCACAGCCTGGGATATTTTTAAACTACATGTATCTGACAAGATTTCATATCCAAATGTGTAAAATACAGTTATAAATTAGTAACAGAAAGATAGCTAAATTCAATTAAATGAAGGACACAAGTTTAAAAACACTCAAAAGATGACATTTGAATGACAAATTAACATATAAAAAGGTACTCAACATTATCAGTCATTAAGGAAATGCAAATTAAAACCACAGGGATCTCACAATATATTCACCAAAAAGGCTAAAATGTAAAAAAACATTCAAGTATTGGCAAAGATGTGCAGCAACTGAAACTCTTATACCCTATTGGTATGAGTGTAAACTGGTGCAACAAACACTTTGGAAAACTGAGAGGCTCTGCTAATACTAAATAAACACATATTTACTCTGTGACCTAACAATTCTCCTCTTAAACATGTCCCTAATACACCCACATATGTAGGTGAACCCAAAGATGTGCACAGAAATATTCACAAAGTATTATTTATAACTGCAAAAAACTGGGAGTAATTCAATAATTTAGCAATAGCATGGAAAAAATAGTTGCAGCACACTCATAGGATGGAATATTACAGAGCAATACTGCATTATATTGCTACAACTAAGTACAATTAACTACAACTGTATTCCATAACATGGATGAAACTCACAGTCATAAAGTTGAGCAAAAAGAAGAAATAAAGAAAAAAAATCCTAATATATACCTATCAAATTCAAAAACAAGCAAAACTGATCTACGGTGATGGAAATCATAATAGTGGTTATTCAGGGGGATAATGACTGGGAAAGGCATGATGGGACTTTCTGGTTTGCTGGTAATGTTTTATTTCTTGATCTGAGTAGTAGTTATATGGCTGTGTTCACTCTGTAAAAATTCATTCACTTATAAATTATGGACCTTTTTGTATGTATGTTAAATCTCAATAGAAAATTTACAGAAGAAAATTATACAGTGTATTCGGAACATTTACCAAAAGAAAAGCTTCAGAGTAAAATTGATTATATTTGGACATGTATAAGCTGTGGCAAGAATACTTCTGGGCATGTGCACTGGGTAGTGTCCCCCAAAGTCACATCCATCCAGAAACTCAGAATAGGACCTTATCTGGAAATAGGGTCTTTGTAAGTGTAATTAAGTTAAGACAGGTCATACTGGATTAGGGTCAGTCCTAACGACTGGTGTCTTTACAAGAAAAGGGAAACGTGGGCAAAGATACAGAGAAAAGAACATCAAGTGAAAACACAGACATAGAGGGAGAATGCCACATGATGACAACGGCAGACTACAGATAGAGGATATATCTAAAACATGAGGAACCCAAGGATTGCTGACAAACACTAGAAGCTAGACGAGGCAACGAAAGATTCTTTCCCAAAGCCTTATCAAAGAGCCTGGCCCTACTGACACCTTGATTTCAGACTTCTAACTTCCAGAGCAAATAAATTGAGAGAATAAATTTCTGCTGTTTTAAGCCACCCTGTTTATGGTAATCTGTTACAGCAGCCCTAGGAAACTAACACAGCAGGTATTAGTCAGGAGTGCATGAAGAAAACCTATTTTTAAAAACAAGCATCCAGAGGTGAAGGGGAATAAGTGGTTCAGATTTCCAGGTATAAAACAAATAAGTCATGGGGATGTAACGTACAGCATGGGGAATATAGTCAATAATATTGTGATAACGTGGTACAGTGTCAGATGGTTGCTGGACTTATCATGCTGATCACTTCTTTAGGTATAGAAATGTTGAATAACTATGGTGTATCCCTGAAACTAATATAATATTGTATGTTAGCTATATTTTTAATAAAGATCTTTAAAAAAAACAAGCAGCCAGAGGTTGAAAATGGAGGGAGACGGATGGATAGATGGATGGATGGATGGATGGATGGATGGATGGATGGATGGATAGATGATAGATAGATAGATAGATAGATAGATAGATAGATAGATAGATAGATGATAGATAGATAGACAGACAGATAGATGATAGGTAGGTAGACAGATAATAGGTAGGTAGACAGATGATAGGTAGGTAGGTAGATTATAGATAGATGATGGGTAGGTAGGTGGATAGATAGAGATATGCAGGCAGCTTGCTTGCTTGGCTGGAACCAGGAGGAAAGCTGACACCTTAGTCTCAGCCAGTTGGATCGTGTGGTGTCTAAAGAGGATCCACTGATTTTATAATACTGCCAAACCCTATTTCAAGGCCAAGATGTGAATAAATTGACTCTTTAGGAGACAACACACAGAGAAAATAAAATAGGTTTCTTAGAAAAGTGAAATAAACCAAGTTTGGGCATTTTTTAAGACAAAAAGTGTGGTGCAGTACACCTGTAAATTAAAGTGTTTTGCTTATAAAATACCATTCTGCCATGAAGAGACAAATGTTTTTGCATATTAAAAGTAACAGCTGTGTTATTTAACTCAACAGAACATGCATGCAAAAATACCACCTCGGGTAACCCTATGAAAGACGGCTAAAATGGTAAACTTGTGACAGCAAGAGTGTAATAATCTGGATAATTCACTGAGTGTTCCTCTGTGGTCGGAGAGGGAGGGAAAGGACTGGTCACACAAGCAAAAATGTCCAATCCTGACACATAAACGCTACAACAATGGACCTGATTCTACGTCAGCATCTCACATGTACTGTACCTACTGAAAGGGGGAAAGGGGAAGGCTGCAGGGAGGGAAGGGATGAGGAATCCTCTTTCTTATACTGACTGCTCCTCCTCACACCGCTTGTGCTGTTCTACAAATTAACAATCACTGTACTGTTGTAGAATAGCAACGGCAGTCAAAGCTCACATTCCCTCAAGTGTGAACCGCAACCACCAGATCATAGGATCCGTATTATAAAGTCAAAGTTTATACATGTTACTTTAAAACGGGGTAATGACAAGTTTGGTAACTCACTGTATTGTTAACAGTTTTTGCTTTTTTCCCCCCAAAACAATCACTAAATCCAGGTATGGTGAACCTAAAGGATAGGGCACAGTCTTGTAGGTTTAAACACCTTTATTTGGAAATTGTGATAGTCTGCCTCAGGCCTGAGTTGTCTGCTTTGCTTTGAAACATGTATTTCCAGCACATCCTCAAGGTACATAAAAATACAAAGAGAAAGCTAACCCTACGACAGAACTCATTTTTAAGGGCTGTTGGATATTTTGAAAGCATTTATGTGATTTGCATATGCTAATAATAAAGCATTCTGATTAATTCGAAGAGGTAATGTTAAGAGAGCCTCAAGCAAGAAACGTCGTTGATTTATTATAGCTTAATATATCTTTTTTTAAAAATCTACATCCAAGACTTGTCACTCATTCAAACTGTTCTTGTCCATCATTCATCTATAGCATCTTATCCTAAACACGTATAACCTGCTTACAGTGAATCCAAAATGTGGAAACTTATCCTCACAATGCAGATACTATTAAGGCATAACTGTTCAGCTTACCAATGGGATCTTCACGTTAGAGAAAGATTCACTAAGGAAAAAAAAAGTTATAAGAAGTTTCCATAATATGCTTCAAATAGAACTCAATTTACATACCACTTCTTAGGAATATATCTGAGTAAAATGAGACAGAAATCCAACTCCCCACTCTTCCAACAGACACTGACATAGCCATTCACTCAGGACTCTCAAACGCCCACAATCAGTGTGAACTGCCCTGACCACCCTGTGTAAAATAGTATCCCGTACCCATAATTCTCTATCTCCCCCCTCACTCTGCTTTATTGCTTTCAGAGTATGTATCACCATCTGACACATGACATAGTTGTTTGTGTTGTTGGCACTTAATTTCTATCTTCTCCCATTAGAATGTAACCACCTTGAGGGCAGTCTGTGGAGCTCCCGCTTCAAAAACAGTCCCTGGAAAAGAGTAGGCCATCAATAGATGACTGCTGAACAAATGAATGAATACATACCATAAAGTAAATGACATAGTCTTATAATCTGGGGTGAAAAGAAGATGAATATTTTCTTTGATGTACTAGATTAGGAACAAATTATTCTACTTGGGATATTAATAACTGTAGCAATATAGTATCCTAGAATCATTTTCCATTGAGTAAAATGTTCCATAGCAGATCTGTTATGAGCTGGCCATCAGCATTCCCCATCTGAAGTCCGTAGGAATAATTAACTTAGTATAGATATTTTTTAAACACTAAATTTATTAAAAGCTGAAACTGCTTAACGGCAGCAAGAGTTGAGAATCTGGGTTATGGAATAAATCAAATCTCTCCAAAAACAGAACAGCTCTCTGATTCCAGGTGCAGCCCATTCTGGCTTAAGTATGAGGTTTTGCAGTGTTTCCCTTGTGTGAGTTCTGACCTCTAGCTGTCAAACATGAGGTGATGAAGCACTTGTCATTATTATGCACTTTGTGTGGGTAATGGATGGCTTCTTTATTTTCTGGAACATAGTACTTTGTTTATGAGTCACCTCTGAAATCTGTTTTCTTTCTTGGGTGGCCTTTCATTGTGCTCTATTGTAGTAACATCTATTCTTCATCCCTGTCATGCCTGGAGGAAGGGAGCATTTTAGAAAATGAACCTGTACTATACTTTGCACCACAAATGATATGCACCTTATTATTTTTCATTATGTTCACACCTACTGTGTTAGGTAGTTTGTGTTATGCTTCAGAGAGCCATTCCTGCCCTCAGACTCTCCTCGTATCAGTAATTCTTTCCTACTCACATTCGCCGTGGGGCAGATGGAAGAAACAGGCCCAAATTGGCTCCCTTCTGCCAGAGATGATTCTGAGCCAATAAAATGGGCTCTCCGACCCTTAATAGACTAACCCCCCAGGACCGAGGTCATATTTCTGACTCCCATGGGGAAACCTTGAAGGATCACACAGAATCCATAGGAAGAATGTGCACTTCTAAATGCCCCAAACCACAGGAAGTTCATTACAGTAGTCTTCCAGTGTGCCCTGTGGGATTCTGAATGTAATTCCAACTGCCACCTGTAGGATCGGTCAGCTCAGGATGTCATGCTGCCAGCAACAAAGAATCCCCAAATCTGAGTAAATTACAATATGCTGTATTTCTCACTCATGTAACATGTTCAAAAGCCCAATTCAGTTCTGGCATCTTCCTTTCCAGCCCAGGCAGTAGACACAGCCCTTCTCTGGGGCACATCAGAGGTAAAAGACTAATGGTGGAACCACACAATGGCTCCTAAAGCTTTTTCTCAACAGTGGCATGTGTCACCTCCACTTACATTTCATTGGCCAAAGCAAATCCACAGCCAAATCCAACATCAGTGGGTGGGACTCTAAACCTCCTGTAGGAAGGGGACAATAGGAAAGTACAGTGAATAGTTTTGAATAATAATACAGTCTACCATCTCTGGGTGCCAAAATTCTAAATGGTTTAGGACATGGTTCCTTGACCAGGATTGGGGTATTCACATACCCCTTCAAGAATCTGATAAAAAGTACAAAACCTGTCCTCAGAAAAATGTACACACATACAAACCTAACCCCAGAAAAATACCTATGAAAGTATACATATAATTTGAAAAGCCAGAGACCCCTGAGTTCCAGACATGAAATCCAAACCCAGAATAACTTATTTTAGAAAGAAAATTTCTCCATATATCATTAAACAAACTGCCATTTGGCAACATGAAGTCAGCTTCCTCATTCCACCTAAAATTAGAGGGGAAAGACCGCATCCAGGAAAAACATCTGGGTTCTCTGTAAATTGTCTGCTATGTTTGCCCTGAGGGGCTGGGCCCTAGATCACTGCCAGCCACACCACTTGGCAAAGGCCATTGAGAGGGGACCACATTACCTTTACAATGTATTTTCTTCCTATTTAAACTGTCTACTATTTTGTCATAGTATTTTTTATTTTACTATTTTATAAACCATATATATGACATATGGATATACATATCCATATATAATCCTAAGTAATACTGAAACAAAAAAGAGTAATATTATTAAATAACAATACCTAGTAACATTGAATAAATCATATTGTCTATCCTAAGGCAACCACACACTGAGGGTTTACACACACACACACACACACACACACACACACACACACACACCTGTACATTTGTGGCTCTCTGACTTCCACAGAGCTGAGGCTCACACCAAACAATCAGCTTTTTTTCTTATTTCTAGCGAAGTCCTGGAATGTGGCCACAATGAAGACTGGGTAAGGGAGCTTGTGAAGGGGCAAGGCCTGCCTACCCAGAAAGCAACACTACCAATGGAGCCTAACACGAGGGCTTCAAACTTCAACTTGGAGCAGCTGTGATCAGAAGCACTGCTCCTGGACAGACAGCGACAGCCCAGTGAGTCATCGGCCTGTGTCCAGACTGGGCTCTGCTGAGTCCTGTGGTACCGGCAGCACAGCTCTGTGTGCCAAGGAACCCGCTGCCAAGGCCTGGAGGGCTAGAGGGGCCACAGAGTTCTCATGAAAAATCACCTCCCGTGTTCTCATTTAAACAGGCTCTCACCTGCAAATTTATTTTCTACTAGGGAAAAAGAAAATTTTTAAAAAGCCAAAAAAAAACCACTCTGAATGTGCTGTAAAAATCTCACTGCGAATTAAAGTTAAAATAACTTCACCTTGGCTTGGAATTTATCCACAGTCCAAAAATGCTTTCTGTTGGATTCTAAAACTCTATTTGAATTTTACATACAACTGCATGCATTGCTTTAAGCAAACACAATACATAAACATCCTGATTAGAGGGTGAAAATTTGCTTTACAAAAACCTTCGTTAAGGATTCCTTTAAATAGCAACCCTCTCGGAATGCATTTAAAAATAAATTAGGAATATATAATATACATTTTGGTACATAGCTAAGATATTAGGGAAGTACATCATCCACGCATTGTTTAGTTCTATCTTTGTTCCTCAAGACTTTGCTAAAACAGGTATCAAAACAACAACAAAAGCTCTCCAAGTATAAAGACTAGGCACCCTATATAATCTATGAAATAAACAGCTGTTTAAGATAATAATAAAAAGAGTAATATTTATGCAAAATATACAAAAGTATAAATGTTATTGGTTTCTGGGAAATACGGATTAACTATTATTAATTTAATTTTAATAGATATAAGTATCAAAACCACACAGCACATTGCAATTTTTATTTTTTATAACAATAATTGTGAAATAATCGAGAGTGAAAACACGTAACATTTTACCATGATTCCACTATAAGTCCCATTTTGGCCGTCTCCCTCCCCTATATTTCTCAGTGTCCTGGAAATACCCCATACCAGTTAGAAATGCCATGTCAGCCCCAACCACAGTGCCATATCAACAACCTCTACCTTGCTCTCCTGTGTCAGGGCTCCAGGAATGGATGGCTATGGAATAGGGCACCATTCAACTTTTTATAGACCAATGAGAAAATGGGTATCCAGATAATGGGCCATTTTAATACTCCAATGCCTCAGATTCAGACATTCCCATTACAGAAATGTCATGATAGAAAATCAAAACAAAGGAAAATCATTTTACATGACTTACAACTATTCCCTAATATTTAAAAATATCACATAACCCTCCCTAGTGTTTTATTACTCATGGCAAGACATGCTACATGCTGACATCAGCTGGAAATGGGGATAAACTACAGAGATTCAGAGGAATGGGACAACTTATGAGGAAGAGAACGGAGCCCAGAAATCTTGATTAGCGATCATCTCCACCTTGTAATGAGTTTCTGGACCAGCAGGGGTGAAATTGCATGCCAAAAATCACAATAAATTATTTTCCATTTGAACACAGACTAGCCATACCATCATCCAGTTCCAATGAGACTTGAACTTATGGAATGCATTGCCGAACAAAAGCTGGCCCTCATTCCCTAACGTAGTTGACTGTGCTGGATGACTGAGTGTAGATGAAGGTTCATTATTATGGAACAATGATCAAAGACTGTATATCAACCACTGGGCAGGCAGTGCTGTTATCATAGTGTCAACCAATAAACACAGTATGATTTTAAGAGACTCTCTTAGCAGCACACTAACACAAGGGCTGTACCAGTCTATAGAATAACTCCTCCACAGAGAAATTTACAACAAGGTACCCCACTTGCTATGTCCCTTCCTTCAAGTAACAGCACTTGGTACTGGAGTAAGCTATCTGTGCCTTCTGGGTGTTTTAAAATAAATAAATAAATTTTAAAAACCGCTTAACAGTTTTATCAAAATGGTTTAGAACAGCCTTAAAAGCAGATTTTAAAGAAACCATTTCAATGTTCCCACCTACATTTGCCAGTATCTTCATTCCCCTCTTAGTCTACGTCTTTCAGTAGCATCACAATAAGAGGATACATGTATGCTTAACAGTCCCCAACAAACACCAATTTCAAAGAAAATCAAGCCAATGGAAAAATGAAATGAAAAAAGATAGATTTATCTAAGGTTCTCTACTTCAAATTCTTGCTAAATATGAGCAAGGATGTAAGTTTGTGTTTATATATTGCTTAATAAAAACAAAAAATCTTCCTGAGATATTTTCTGAGTCAGCAATGTCATGCTTATCTGTGTATAAATAGCTGTTAAATTTCAATCATTCACTCATTCATTCAAGATTAATTCAACAAGTGTTGACTGAGTTAAAACATGTGCTAAGCTCAGTTCAGCACAGAAAATACAAAATGAAAATATTTATCATTGCCTTTAAGCCCAGTGTAGGGGAAGAGAAGCAGACTAAGTACAATGACAGTGATAGGGGCTGAGTATTCTGCGTCTCCTATGAAGTCTACCTAAACAGAAAGAGGAGCCCTCAGTGAGGGAGACTTCCCCAGGGGTGATATCTGAGCTGTCCCTACGGGAGAGTAAACATCACTTCATGCAAAGTTTGAAGGGGACAGACTAGGGGTACAGCCTGAACAAGGGAACAGAGACCACAGGAGAATGATAGTTGTTCTGCATTGTGGAATGTGAAAGAAGTGCCAGGTAAGGAGTAGCAAGAGACAGGTGGAGAGGTAGGCAAGGCAGCTCAAAGAGTCCTATGATAAAGTCCAAAGATTGGTTTTATCCCATAAGCAACAGGAAGCCACAATTAGATACATATTTTTAAGAGATCTCTCTAGGAACTATATAAAAAGTGGGTCTGTGTAGAACCAAAGTGCCCAGTGAAAAACAGTCCAGATGAGAGTGTCTGCAGACCTGAACTATGGCAGAGGGGAAAGCAGATTCAAGACATGGGAGGCAAAATTGCCAGAAGCTGGTGCTTCACTGGATATAAAAGTAAGTGAAAGAAAAGAAGCAATAAGGCCCCTGATTCGGGGTCCTTCTTAGCAGCTGAGTGAAGGGTGATGCTGTTGAAACAGATGGAGAATGGAGAAGGAGGAGCCAATGTAGAATGTAGTGGATGAGTCATCATCGGGTTTGAGGACCTGTGGGACCCACCACCAGTGGCCGGATTTGCTAATCTAGAACTAGGGAGAAGGTCTGCTGGGATATAAAGATAAAGAAGCTGTGTCCAATTATAGTACATATGTGTTCTGTGTCTGCTCATTCCTTTCTTCCAACAGGAAGCATGCAGGCTAACCTAATTCACTCTGGGGGTAAGAGGTCCTCAGAGGAACATCCAGGAATTAGCTAGAACAACAAAAATAAGAGCAGCCTGGGTATACGCAGGAAGAAATTGGAGAGAGAAACAGCCCAGGCGAAGGAAAGTGTCAGAATTCATCACTTGGATTCTCCAGAGTGCCTTTCAACATGATCTCACTGCTATAAAAACTTCTCATGCTGTACTAAAACCATCTTAGAAAGTACTGCATTGTGAGACCACTGGCTAACCAGCTAGTGGGAAAAATAAGAACACAGGGTCATTACCTACGCCTTGTAATAAAATTAATTCTAAATGAAGCAAAGACATAAATCTGAAATATCAAACCGTAAAAGCATAAGAAGAAAACCCAGGAGAATTTTTTTTTTTTAATCTCAGAGTGAGAATGGCCTTTCCAGTTTAACACAGAATGCAGAAGCAATAAAAAAGAGCAGTAAATTTGATCAATATTTAAATTTTCTGAGTTGTTAAAAAAAAACAAAGTTTTAAAAAATGACAAATTGGAGAAAAATATTTGCAACTCATATTCCAGAAAATTGATTTCTCTAATAAAGAGGTCCTGCAAACAATAAAAAGTCCACAAACCAATAGAAAAAGAAGCAAAGAATATGAACAGATACCTCACTTAAAAAAAAATCAATCTTAAACATATGAAAAGATATTCAACCTCATTTGTAAGACAAGAAATGCAAATTAAAACTATAATGAGATGCCATTTAACCTACCAGACAGGCAAAGATCAAAATATTTGAAAACAGAGTTGACAGTGTGGGAAGAAGGGAATTACATACATTGCTAGTTGGATTGTAAGTTGACACAATATATATGGAGGACAATTTGGCAACACCTTTCAAAACTTAAAGTGTACCTACCCCTTGATTCTATAGCTCCACTTGTAGGTATTTATACGTAGTCTATTTGTACAGGGATCTTTACTGAAACACTTTCTATAGAAAAGGTTAAAAACAATCTAAATACCCAAAGCAATATACAGATTTAATGCAATCCCCATTAAAATCCCAATGGCATTTTTTAAAGAAATAGAACAAAAAATCATCAGATTTGTTTAGAACCACAAAAGACCCCGAATAGCCAAAGCAATCTTAAGGAAAAAGAATAATACTGGAGGTATCACACTGCCTGACTTTAGGTTGTACTACAGGGCTACAATAATCAAAACAGCATGGTATTGGCAGAAAAATAGACACATAGACCAATGGAATAGAATTGAGAACCCAGAAATAAAACCACATAAATATGGACAGATAATTTTTGACAAAGAAGCTAAAACATACCATGGAAGAAAGACAGCCTCTTCAATAAATGGTGCTGGGAGAATTGGAAAGCCACGTGCAATAAAATTAAACTGCACTGCTATCTGTCACCATGTACCAAAATTAATTCAAAATGGATCAAAGATTTAAGCATAAGACCTGACACAATAAACTGCATTGAAGGAAACATAGGTACTAAACTTATGGACCTTGGGTTCAAAGAGCATTTTATGAATTTGACTCCAAAGGCAATGGAGGTAAAAGCTAAAATAAACAAATGAGACTATATGAAACTTAAAAGTTTCTGCACAGCAAAAGAAACCATCGACAAAATAAAGAGGCAACCAACTGAATGGGAAAAGGTTTTTGCAAACAGTGCCTCCCATAAGGGATTAACATCCAAAATATACAAGGAACTCATGCAACTCAACAACAAGAAAAACAAACAACCCAATTGAAAAAAGAGCAGAGGACCTGAAGAGACATTTCTCCAAAGAGGATATACAAATGGCAGATAGACATATGAAAAAATGCTCAACATCACTAATCATCAGAGAAATGCAAATAAAAACCGCCATGAGATATCACCTCACCCCAGTCAGAATGGCTATCATCAACAAGACAAATAGTAACAAGTGTTGGAGAGGCTGTGGAGAAAAAGGAACCCTCATACACTTTTGGTGGGAATGCAGACTGGTGCAGCCACTATGGAAGGCAGTGTGGAGGTTCCTCAAAAAATTACGAATAGAATTACCACATGACCCAGCAATCCCTCTCCTGGGTATCTACCCAAAAAATCTGAAAACATTTATACATAAAGATACGTGTGCTCCAATGTTCATTGCAGCTTTGTTTACAGTGGCTAAGACATGGAAACAACCAAAATGTCCTTCGATAGATGAATGGATAAAGAAGTTGTGGTATAAAAGAGATAGAAAAAACAATTCCTTTTGCAATTGCAGCAAAAAGAATAAAATACCTAGGAATAAACTTAACCAAGGATGTGAAGGATTTATATGCTGAAAACTATAAGACATTTTTGAAAGAAATTGAAGAAGACACAAAGAAATGGAAAGACATTCCGTGCTCATGGATTGGAAGAATCAACATAGTTAAAATGGCCATATTACCCAAAGCCATATACAGATTTAATGCAATCCCCATTAAAATCCCAATGGCATTTTTTAAAGAAATAGAACAAAAAATCATCAGATTTGTTTGGAACCACAAAAGACCCCGAATAGCCAAAGCAATATTAAAAAAAAAGAACAATACTGGAGGTATCACACTCCCTGATTTTTCCTTGTACTACAGGGCTACAATAATCAAAACAGCTTGGTACTGGCGGAAAAACAGACACATAGACCAATGGAATAGAATTGAGAACCCAGAAATAAAACCATATAAATATGGACAGATAATTTTTGACAAAGAAGCTAAAAACATACGATGGAGGAAAGACAGCCTCTTCAATAAATGGTGTTGGCAGAATTGGATAGCTACGTGCAAAAGAATGAAACTGGACTGCTATCTGTCACCATGTACCAAAATTAATTCAAAATGGATCAAAGACTTAAGCATAAGACCTGACACAATAAACTGCATTGAAGAAAACATAGGTACTAAACTTATGGACCTTGTGTTCAAAGAGCATTTTATGAATTTGACTCCAAAGGCAATGGAAGTAAAAACTAAAATAAACAAATGGGATTATATGAAACTGAAAAGCTTCTGCACAGCAAAAGAAACTATTGACAAAATAATGAGGCAACCAACTGAATGGGAGAAGATTTTCGCAAACAGTTCCTCTGATAAGGGGCTAATATCCAAAATATACAAGGAACTCATGAAACTCAACAACAAAAAAACAAACAACCCAATTGAAAAATGGACAGAGGACCTGAAGAGACATTTCTCCAAAGAGGATATACAAATGGCAAATAGACATATGAAAAAATGCTCAACATCGCTAATCATCAGAGAAATGCAAATGAAAACCACAATGAGATATCACCTCACCCCAGTCAGAATGGCTTTCATCAACAAAACAAATAGTAACAAGTGTTGGAGAGGCTGTGGAGAAAAAGGAACTCTCATACACTGTTGGTGGGAATGCAGACTGGTGCAGCCGCTATGGAAGGCAGTGTGGAGGTTCCTCAAGAAATTACGAATATAATTACCATATGACTCAGCAATCGCTCTCCTGGGTATCTACCCCAAAAATGTAAAAGCATTTCTCTATAGAGACACGTGTACGCCAATGTTCATTGCAGCTTTGTTTACGGTGGCCAAGACATGAAAACAACCAAAATGTCCTTCGATAGATGAATGGATAAAGAAGTTGTGGTACATATACACAATGGAATACTATTCGGCGTTAAGGAAAGATGATATAGGAACATTTGTGACAACATGGATGGATCTCGAGAGAATAATGCTAAGTGAAACAAGTCAGACAGAAAAAGCAGAGAACCCTATGATTTCACTGATATGTGGTATATAAACCAAAAAGAACAAGACAAACAAATGAGAAACAAAAACTCATAGACACAGACCATAGTTTAGTGGTTACCAGAAGGTAACGGGGGTGAGGAGTGAGAGATGAGGGTAAGGGGGATCAAATATATGGTGATGGAAGGAGAACTGACTCTGGGTGGTGAACATACAATGGGATTTATAGTTGATGTAATACAGAATTGTACACCTGAAATCTATGTAATTTTACTGTCACCCCAATAAATTAAAAAAAAAAAACCTAAATGTCCCCTAACAATAGATAACTAGTAAATAAATTCTAGTTTACCCTTACAATGAAATACTATGAAACCATTGTGTGTGTGTGTGTGTGTGTGTGTGTGCGTGTGTGTTCTAGTAAAACTTTATTTACAGAAACAAGTATCAGAAGGGATTTGGCCCTCAGGCCATAATTTGCCAATCCTTTTATTACAGGATGCTCTTCATCTAGCCAAGGGATAACTGGGGGGCACTTTGGTAAAAGGGCTTATGGTGAACATTTTAATGTTTAGTTGTAGAGATAAAAGTAAAGCAAAGGCAGATGCAGAAATATTTAACAATGAAGACGTAATAGCTATGAATATTTGTGCCCCAGTTACCCCAGAAATAGTTGTAAATCCTAAACCACAGGAGATGCAAGGAGATATTTAAAAAACTGTAGACACGTTTTAAGAGATGTTAACACTTTGGTCGACGTTGCTCAAGCAGTAGTTTGCCATAATCAGAAGTGTCTGGATGCTGGTGGTGACCACTTTGAGCACCTCTTGTAATTGCAGAAGTCAAACGTGACTTGTGTTCCTCTTTCGTGAAACCATTTTTTTTCCTAATGGGATAGCATTAGATGTACAGATGAGGAATGCTCTCCAAGATATGTTAGAAAAGCAAACAAAGAAAACAAAAGAGTAAGGAGCAACACAATGTGTAGTGTGCTATCATTATGTAGAGATTAATGCACACATGTACCTATGTTTTTAAATCACATAAATTAGCTCAGGAAGAATAGACCCAAAAAAAGGAGACTGCCTTTGAGCAAGCATAGAGAGGTAACTGGGAGAAAGGGGAAGGCGAGAAGCTCGCTTTTTATTGTATACCTAGAATTGTGTGGCATGCACCTGCATTACCTGTTCAAAAGTAAATGTAAAAATATATATCACAATTATATAGACTCTTTTTGCTATAGGCATATGATATCACCTGTTACTAGGAGATATATTGAGATATAGTGTCAGAACAAAGACCTTTTTTTTCTTCTGTGAATTTTAAAGATCCTGTATCTTATTTCCATTATTCATCACCACTGGATGACAAGCATACTCATATGTGTCTGGAAGTTTACAACAGCAATTGACACCACTTCTGATGAATGGGGCTTATATAATTAAAATACTATCCACATCTGACGCTAATTAAGATAATTTTGAGCCTTCTTAAATCCCCTTTGAAACAGTGTAGGATCTGAATAAATTTAAGTAAATTCCTTATCCATAAACTAATTTATAGCTTTTGTATTCAAATTAGACCAAAAGACCTAAGAAGATAGAACCAGTATAATTCTAGGATCTATAGAGTGTCTAGAAAAGAAGTATGGGTTTAATAAAAACTTGTTGAATTAAAGCATGAACAAAAAATTTAATTAAACTATAAAATGTCATTTTAGCTGGAATAGTCATAAAAAGAGTATAAGATCTAGGTGAAATCCTTCCAACTTCAATGAATTGTCTATGTTGCTTTTTGTGCTTTTGTCTTCACAAAATGCTAAATATAAAGCCTAATTGCGATTCTTACCTGGCCCCATTCATTGTCAAGCCCCCTGCCCTCTTCCTAAATTTCCTTTACTGTGAAATTTATAACAGTAGCTGTTCATATTGGCCCCAAAACACTATTTGGCAATTAGCAACTTTAATGTAAATACACTTCTAGCTTTATTTCTACATGGCTGGAAAACCTTCATTTCCTTGCCTGCTCTGGGAAGGCCTCAAGGATACAAATGGGATTTGGGTGGATCACCATTGAGTAGGAGATATTATTTCACAATTTGGATGCTTCATACTATTCTCTACTCCTCTAGTCTTAGTAGATATTAACCATAGGGATAGCAATGCCCTTCCTAACTAATCCCAAAATTCCTCCCCAATACTACTAAGTGGCTTGTATCTACAAGGATAAGCTGGGCGACACTGTAACAACAAAATTCTCCAAACCTCCAAAGTCCTCAAACAACAATGGTTCCCCTCCATTCACATTCCATGTCCATGCAGGTCAGCAGGGGCCTCTGCTCCATATCACCATCCTCGTTCTGAGATCCAGGCTGACAGTGCCACTAGCTTCAGAAATGTCTCTCGTCAAATGGAGGGACATAGCAGTCACACACAGCTCTCACTTGCTTAGCTCAGAAGTAAACATGTCACTTCCATTTGTATTTCATTGGCCAAAGCAAGTCACATGGCAACACCTCCTTTCACAGGAACAGGGAGTGTCCAGCAGTGGGAGACATGGACTGTCTGTAAGCAGCAGTAGTGAATACCACAAGGGCTCATAACAAGGACGCATGGGTAAAGAAACACCTTCGTTATTCAGAAACATCACTGAACGGCACTCCAGGAGAAAAGCTAGAATTCAGCTACACTCGTTTACATTCACCTCAAGACCTAGACATTTTATTTTCATCTTGTTTATTCCTGAGTTATTGGGGATAACGTAAATAACCAAAAATAACTTATACTTTTATTTATAATAGCTACCTTCAATATTAAAGAAAAATAAGGAGAAAATTAAGATTTTTTTAAGTTACAGTAAAAAACATAATATATATATATATATATATATATATATATATATATATATATATATATATTTAATTTCTAGAATTCTTTCTTTAAGGACTGGTTTTAATCCATTACATGGGTGATATGTAAATGTGTGGGACAGCAGTCCCTTAAATCAATTACTCATTATTACACAGTTGTGTAAATAATAATCTCAAGTCAATTTACCTTCTTAAATGAGAAGCTCAAGAATAGACCATTAAATAAGATTTCTGCTATTTAAAAACCTTTACTAAGTGTATAAAATTTCACGATTTTTGGTAATATTTATATCTATAAAAGTTGTCAATACACATTCATCTACTTGAACCACAATAGATATATATCATAAAACAGCATTAAATGAAAAGCAAATTGATTGTATACAATATAGCTGATGAACATGAATAAAGACTAATTTAAAGAAATACATAAACAATAACTATACACTAACTCCCTTAAGGTGTTTAGATGATTGATTTTGTTGTTTACAATTAATGTGTCAACAAAAGTTTATGATTAAAATACTCCATGGGCTACTATACCCAACAATGTCCAGTATTAAGAAAAATACCTTTCCTAGACCAGCTACAACTCAGAAATTACACAATTAATAACTAGTGAATAAGGTTCATTAGTGAACAATGTGCATTATAAGAATTTCAAGGACAATTAATAAAAGAAGCTGCTGATGTGATATTGGGAGGGTGTGTCTGGGTGCACACATGCACATTATTTAAAAAACATATCTCATTTACCATTAAATTGCATTAGTAAACTGGATGGATAAAGTATATATTTGGGGGTTTGTGTTGTAAGTGTCTCTTCTAGTATGCGTGAGCACTTGAGACAGAATAAGGTAGTTTTTAAATTTAAATGGCAAATGGTGATTTTTTTATAAATGTGCTGGCACAATTGGTTATGCATATGGAAAAAAAGATGGACATTTATCTCACACCACTTAAAAAATAAATTCCAAATGAATTAAATGTTTACATATAAAATTATCTGATTGATCTAAAATCTGAAAAATATAGAGGAAAATATTTTTATAAATTGGGAGTAGAGGAGCCCTTTCTAAGCTAGACAAGAAATCTAAAAGCCATAAAGGAAAATATTTTATGACATAAAAGTTAAGCAGTTGGTTTAGCAAAAGATACCACTAAAAAACCCAAACAATTCAATGTAATCCCTATGAAATTTCCAAAGACATTTTCAACAGAACTAGAAAATATAATCCTAAAATTTATATGGAACCATAAAAGACTCCGAATAGCCACAGTAATCTTGACAAATAAGAACAAAGTGGGAGGTATCACGCTACCTGACATCAAATCAGACTACAAGGC
This sequence comes from Rhinolophus hipposideros, assembly GCF_964194185.1. Lineage (NCBI taxonomy): Eukaryota > Metazoa > Chordata > Mammalia > Chiroptera > Rhinolophidae > Rhinolophus > Rhinolophus hipposideros. The sequence goes on from NC_138048.1 coordinate 81,953,652, forward strand.
TATGATAATCAAAGCAGCATGGTATTGACATAAAAACAAAAACATAGATCAATGGAACAGAATAGAGCCCGGAAATAAATTCTGGCCTATACGTTCATTTAATCTATGAAAATAGAAGCAAGAACTTACGCTGGGGTAAAGACAGTCTATTTAATAAAAGGTGCTGGGAAAATTGGACAGACTCATGCAGAAAAATGAAGCAGTACCACCATCTTACACCATACACAAGAATAAATTCAAAATGGATCAAAGATTTAAATGTAAGACCTGAAACCATAAAACTCCTAGAAGAAAATATAGGAAGTAAGTTTGCAGACATTACCCTTAGTAATATTTTTACTGATATATCCCCCTGGGCAAAGGAAGCAAAAGAAAAAGAAATGGGATTACATCAAACTAAAAAGATTTTGCACAGCAAAGGAAACCATCAACAAAACAAAAAGGCATCCTACTGAATGGTTGAGGATATTTGCCAATAATACATCTGATAAGTGGTTAACATCCAAAATCTATAAAAAAAAAAAAAAAGCTCATACAATACCAAAAAAACAAACAACCTAATTAAAAAATGGGCAGAGTACATAAAGATATCCAACAGACACATCAAAAAATGCTCAACATCACTAATCATTAGAGAAATGCAAAAGAAAAACACAATGAGATACCACCTCAAACCAGTCAGAATGGCTATCACTAATAAATTAACAAACAAGTGTTGGCACGGATGTGGACAGCAGGGATCCCTTCTACTCTGCTGGTCGGATTGCAGATTGGTGCAGCCACTATGGAAAACAGTATGGAGGTATCTCAAAAAACTAGAAATGGAACTACCTTATGACTCAGCAATTCCACTCCTGGGGTATCCATCCAGATAAATCCAAAACACTAATTCAAAAAATTATATGCACCCCTATGTTTACTGCAGCACTATTCACAGTAGCCAAGACATGGAAACAACTAAAATGCCCATCGATAGATGACTGGATTAAGAAACTGTGGTACATTTATACAATGGAGTATTACTCAGCCATAAAGAAAAATGAAATATTACCATTTGCAACGACATGGACGGACCTAAAGAACATTACGCTAAGTGAAATAAGTCAGACAGAGAAAGATAGATACCATATGATCTCACTTACATGCGGAATAGAATAAACGAACAAACAAAACAGAAATAGACTCAAGAGATATAGGGAAAAAAAACTGAGGTTTGCTAGGTGAGAGGGGGGTGGTGATGGGGGAGAAGGTAAAGGGATTAGAAAGTACAAATTAGTAGTCACAATATAGCCACGGGGATATAAAAGAGGTTTTATTTTGTTTTGTTTGCAAAAAAAGAAAAAATTGGGATCAATCTGTTTTAAAGTGAAGTATTTGTAACTTGCTTTGTTCTTTGTTTGGGGGTTTTTTTGTGCTTTGTTTTGTTTTGTTTTTTGCAAAATTAGGATCATTATGGTTTTGTGTTTACTGTTTTGTAAACAATTGTACTGACTAATCAGAAATAGAAGTAGTTGGAAAAGATAAGAATACCAGAGTTGCTAAAAAAGATTTCTTTCACCCATCTCTGTTGACCATTAGCAAAAACTTTGAAGGAACTTGAATTTACCTTCAGCAAAACTCTTTAGTACTTTTTTCTTCATTTTAGAATCCTAAAAAAAACCCACAAGATAATATGTGTTCCCATAACACAGAATAAATACAATTACGAGAAAATGCTTCCTGGTGAGGTTTACAGTTTTAAAAAAGGATTAGCCAAAGAAGACAATGCTTAACCCAAAATAGTAAGTATCATAAAATGAAATGTCAGGTACCATAGTTATGGGAGAGTTTTCTGGGCAGGCCTCTCCTACCGCCCTCATATCTGCAGGAGACCATCCACAATGTCTATACATAAATCAAATTCTGCCAAGCAGGACCTTAACTGAACTGAGTGAAATTCTAAGACGTGTGCATTAATCTCTCTGGCCACACTGTAATGACAATCAATATTAACACATTCTGGAAAGCCAGGCTTCCTTCTACAAGATGCACGGGCACCCAAATTAGACAAAATCCATCCGACTGACATCAGAAAGCCACACATGAATACAAGTTACTGAGCAGGAAGAATGCTAAAGAAGATTGACTACATTTTCATTGCTTAGCACAATTTAGTAGATCACTGAAGCCTCAAATGTGACGGCATTAGTTATAGCTTGTATGAGAAAGGTGGGTATCTGAATGATTCAAAAACTAAACTATGGTCCAAAAGAATGTTTTGCATTTACTAAAATTCTTCATGATGCATCTGATGTTCAGAATAACAATAAAAATCCTTACAGAGAGACTAGTTTTTAAAAAAATGGTCAAGCTTATAAAATGTTCCATTTGCAAATACAGCTTAAAACCCAAGCTAGAGAAAGTATTTGAATACCCAAGTGGTTATTGCAGAGATTCTGAAGGCATTAAGTTACGATTTCCTCAAGTGGAAAGAGTCGTTTGATAGCACTTACAAAATGCTACAAGCAGAAAAGTGGAAGGTTTGAACAAGCAATCCGCTCACTCTCCTAGACAGACCTCTTTCCTCCTCACGGTAAGGTTATTTGTCAAACCAACAGGAAGTCACGAGTAGTCATGCCTTTTAATGTGTTCAATTCTTTTGGTCATAGCAGTTCGATGTTCTTCAGGTAATTAGACTTTTTAAATAGAAGCTGAGAGACTTAGACCTGTTAAGTAGATTTTTCCATCTAGCAGCAAAATACAGTATCTGCAAGGAGCTATTACATGTACATTCTTCACCACAAATGGCATCTGGCATAATAGGTGAAATAACAGTAACATCTGTAGCCATCATGTAAATACAGAACATAAATAAACCAGCATTCATAAAATTCTGACATGTTCTAGTTATGCTGCAGTACCACGTTATCCTCATTTTCATTCCCTCCCACAATTATCTGATCTCAATTCTGAGAACCTGACAAAGGAAGACAAGATTTAACAAAAGATAAATATATACACAAGTAAAATGATACTTAATATCTGTTCATTCTGAATACTAGAGTTATATTTATCAATGTAGTCTGTTGAATCTCAGACACTCTAATACCAGGTCTGCCTATAAAATAATAACCCACCTGTTTTCATTTGAAGTTTCCATTTTTTTTAATAATCGTATGTCTTATACACAGTATCTCTCAGGAGATAATGCTATCATAATGGCATGGGAAGAACACAGTTAAAAAACTAAAGAGTGCTCTGGTAGGATAAAGGCACTACAAATACACTTAATTTCCACCAAATATGAGTATCTGGTGTTAAATGAGTATCTGTTAAATTAGAGTAGGAGGTGAAAAAAGAATCCACATAGATTGTGGTTCCACTGTATCATTGCAAGGCCTTTTCAAATGTAAAATGGAAAGATTCTCAGAGGGAAAAGAATCATTTCCTTTCACTGTCAGAAAACATAGTCCCATACACACTGTATCAGGATATTTCCCATCAAATCCTTGCCAGTCCAAATCACTGAAACAAACCAGTGTTTGAGAAAAGTCAGTTCCCCGTGGACTGGAAAAGAAGAGCCTACTTGTAAACTTCCCTTTATTTGCTTTTCAGTTCATTTTCAACACCATTTTCTAGTATCCATGAGGCACAGCTCTACTGGGGCGAACAGCCAGTGCCACCCTTGGGGGCAGGTCCTGGTTATAGAGGAAATAAAAATTGGATGAAAGAATATAAAAAAAAATTAATCATCCCTTAACTCTGCTCCAGGGATAGAAGTCAAAAGCCCCCAATGGAAAGATAAATTTGTCCGTGAAAATTATTCCTACTGCAGGAAATACTCATTCAATTTTAATCTTTTAATTGCATGAAAAAACCTGAAAGGCTAGCTTTCCATGGTGACTAGGATGAATTCATGAGTCCTATTTACCAGTTACATTTATGTACATGAAAATTATCTGGAAGCAATAGATCAAACTCTGAACTCATCAAATCATTTGTTGCACAGTTTTCAAAGAAGATGCTACAATTTAGTCATTTCAGCACCTTTGCATATTAAGAGTCACTCTAGTTAGAAGAAAAGAATAAACATGTGTCGACTAAAACATGCACTTAGTACTAGTAGTCTCTGTGGGGCACACAAAGGAAAGGTGAGAGGGCGTTAATGAGTCTACAGAATAGAGAGATAAAAACGGAACCAGGAACCAGGTATTGTTGATTCCCAGACCTAGGCAGTCCCGCCCCATGGCCTAATCCATCAGTGTGCTCCACCCTCCCCAGTGCCAGTGATTGGTTTAAGGGCAAGCACAGGAACAAGCTGGGCCAAAATGGAGTCCATCGGGGACATCAGCCATGGGGACTTCACCTGGGTTTGCCAAGCTGGAGGGCTCATTCATGGATGCATTCTGCAAATCTTTGTTAGCCAGCTCTCCTGCCAACAACCCTTCCAGATGGCAGATGGAAGCCACACAGAGGAAAACAAAGGGGAGAGAAGGAAGGAGACAGATGGCTGGAGCATCTGGATGCAATCAGGCCTAAAGTCACATCGACCCCTGGACTTTTTAGTTTTGTAAACCAGTAGTTTTAAGGCACTTTTGGTTGACGTTTCTGTTCTTTGCAACCAAGAGTCCTAACTAGCACCCCAACACCACAGCCAGCATCTAAGAATGGTAATGAGGTAAAGCCCCATCTCCGTGTCTGCCCGTTATGGTCCTAGCCCTCAGTCACTTTGGAGCAGCCTTATGGCCCATTCTTTACCCCCTTCCCAGCATTTCTACTCGAGTTAGAGTGACTCTCCAACTTGAACTTAGACCGGTCCCAAAAAATTTGGAGGTAACCTACCCTCCAACTACAACTTAGACTCGTCTATTTTCCTTTGAAGAGAATGGAAACCTACACAGGACTCACATCCCCACATCAACATATGTGCGTGGAATTAGACATACACCACCATGGTATGCTCTCCTCTCTCTTATCCAATGCAGGAATGCTATCTTACTTCCCTGGCCAACAACCCACCAGCCTCTGGTTAAATACTTCCAGAAATGGCACGCTCCCTACCTCAAGCACCACGTGTTCCATTGATGGACAGCTTCAGTACTAGAGAAGTGTCACTATTACACCAAAGCAAAAATTTCCGTCCCTAACATTGCCATTGCTTTACGCTATTGCAGCTAAGTAGAGTGAGCTTCCTTTTCTACGTGTCAACACTTCAAATATTTGAAGACAATTAGCATGGCTCCTTTGGGTGTGTATTTTTCTACAGTTCCTTCAGCTATTTCTCAAAATACATGACTTCTAGATCCTTTGACATCCTGATTCCCCTTGTCTAGGTACACCCCAGTGTGTCAACATCCCTTTTAAAATGTGTTATCCCCCGTACCAATCCCAGTACCAATCCCACCACTGAATGAACCTTGTGGTGGTCTGAAAGGCCCAGAAAACTGTGGGCAGGTCACTTCCAAAGGGCAGCTGAACGCTGTTATCACAACAAATCCTAAGATTTCATTGGCATTTTTATTTGTAGCAAACATACCACCTGCTTGACAATTCCTGCCACATCCAGAAAGTTTGTGGCATTGAAGCTCCCGATGATCAAAAACCTCCAGAATTTTTTTCATAAGAACCTACTGCATTGAGCATCTTTCCTTTGCACTTTGAGTAAGGGGTAGTTTGGTCTTTGTCTGTTTTGTATCCTAAGCCCCAAAGCAGGACCCTTGCAGGTTTGTTCATCACTGCACAGCCAGGACCTGGAATAGTGTGTAACACATGGTAGGGACTCGATGAGGGCTGATGAACTAAGCAAATCTAAATGCAGGAACCTCCATCCATTGCTGTCTGTGTACTTAATTTCTGATTCAGCCTTGATATTCAGTTAGTTGGGGTCACTTTCAGTCTAAACTCAGCATTAGTATACTTCTTAATTCATGTTCCCTCTAAATTTAATAAGTCTGCCTTGTTCAGCTTTCCCTAAGACATTGATGAAAACACTGGACAGGCTGGAGCCAAGGTTGGAGCCCTTGAATGTAGCCCTCAGCAAGAGACTGCTCAAGGTAACACTGAGCCATTACCCATACATCAGGGCTGGAGCAGCTGACCCAGGTTCAATTTCATCACTTCACTCTTGGAAGGCTTTTAAAAAGGCTTTGTTACAAATCAAAACATAGTATTTAGGTTGAATCTTATGCAACTGCCATTTTGTAGGCCAAAAATCTTCTATAATCAGCAATTTCGTATTGTTTGACCTAATTCAAAGCATTCATTTAATAGCTAGCCACTGTTTGTTTTGTTTTGTTTGTTTTGTTTATTAAGTTACCAGGACCTTCCTTAGAGAATCTACACTGGATCTTTTCTGCCATGTCCAGAATCTACTATCTTCCACCTCAGAAATCATGATATCGCCCAAGTCTTCGCCAACTAACAACTCATCTGAGCAAGTTCCTTCTTCATTTAGGATGCCATTTGCTTGAACCTAGAGACCAAGACCTAGTCAATGTAACCGAGGGGTGGTCTCCCACCAATGCCTAAGTGTGTCTTGGGCTCTTCTCACACTAACCTTGTTTTACCATTTATGGCCTGAAGACTCTCCTCCACATGGAGACCCATATGGCACGCACATCCGAGTTTCTCACACTAAATCCCTCCTCCTCCTGCAGCTGGGTAAGTGGCATCTTACAGTGCCTCGATAACTGTGAATACCAAGGCATTTCTACAAGTAAGCAGCAAGGTGACAATGCATGCATGCTCTTGTGAAATGCCTCCCCCACTCCAAGAGTGTCTACTGCTCAGCCAGAAGAGGAAATTCCGAAAGACAGGACGGTACGTAAACAATAAATGTGAATTTTAAAGAGTCAATGAAAAATATTATTGAGACAAGTTCAGAGATGTTAAATAGATGAATTCAAAATGAATAAAGCAGCATATGAAATAATTTGAAAGCTACACTATACATTATGGGCAGAGATTATATATACACACAGGTAAATGCAAGATAAGGAAAACGTACAGATTAAGAGAAAAAATTAAGTATAAAAAATTGTCTCTGTATGGTGATCCTTTTTAAAAACGATAGAAGCTCATAACTAAAGCTGTATGCCGTAATATTCTAATGTGATCCTGATTCCTAAATATAAATGGGTTTCTAAAGTATGACATCCTATACATAGTACACCAAGAATTCATTTTCCTAGTTTTGTGTTTTGTTCATTTCTTATTTCACAATAAGTGATAGTGGTCACAAGAGTGAAGGAAAAAAAAAATTCCCAGTAATGCAGCATCACCAATATGTTTACCATTTTCAAATACATGCAAGGAGTCTTAAAAAGAAAACCAGACCTAAGCTTTAATCAGATGAAATGTCTAATAAGTATTAATATATTCTTAGAGAAAAAGGAGGGGAAAACTTATGGTTCTGAAATTATCTGAATCTAGAAATGAGATTATTCTTAAAAGAGGCCTTGGACAAATGAACTTTGACAACAACGATTTCACATGAGCTGTTTTAAATGAGTTATTTTCTCCAATGGGCAGCGCAGTCGGCACTGTGAAAGCTTATAGGGCATAATTCAAAGGATGCTTTTTCTCCCAGGAAAGTAATGCTGTGCCCTCTGTACTTGCCAAGGGAGGCTTTTGGATATCGCTTGCGTGGGCTGCTAAACTGTCAATTATTCGTTAGGTTTCCTAGTTTGTGGTTTCTCCAAAGCTCTTTGCTTTCCACCTACTTGGAGACATGCCCCTGCTCATTAGCCATAACAGTGTACATTCAGAAAGGGAAGGACGACCCTCAAGCCAAGCTATCTAGCTGTTATTTGCAGGACTAGGAAAATAGGCAATAGGGTAAACAATTAAATCTACAGTTTTCAACTGGGCTTAGAGATCAAGCGTGGATCTGAGTTTTTCCCTAACTTGGCTACATTTTGGAGCATCTTGCTCTCCTTAAATTGGTCACCTTTTATGTTTAAAATGTCTAGGCTTACTACTCTTTTGTCTTTTCCAGTAGTCAGGAAGCACATGCTTGGTCTATTGCCCTCAGTTACTTTTCAAAGGCAACTTGTTGAAAAGGATTTGCAGCCAGAACAAAGGTGACAAGTGACCTTTGCTGGCTGCAAAGACCTTTGTCATAATAACCAGCTGCTTTCTGGTCTGTAAGAGAACGATTCTTTCAGCTTTCATTTATTGTTTCTAATATCAGCTCTGGGTCATTATAAATATTATTCCACAAGTCTGCAAAGGACCAGGGTTTGAGTAATGATGCCCTTGAAGTGGCCCAGACCTTTAATTTCAGCTGGAAAGTCAGGCAAATGTTTTCTCCTGTGCCAAATCTTTTGGAGGAAATGTCCAACGTGCTATTGGATAAATTAACCAATAAAACTCACTTTCAGATAAAGACAAGTTAATTCTGGTACATTTCCTAGTTTTTTAATTTGTGATGGAATTTGCCTCAAAAGAGAATACAAGGGCTCATTGTAAATATTCCTGCAAATCTTCCCCAAAGGACTTGTGCCCATTTATCAGAGTGTCTGTGCATTGGGAAAAAAGGAAATATCAAAATCTTTCAGCCACTAAATACTGGCTCTGAATTGACACTAATTTCTAGAAACCAAAAATATCAGTGGGAGCTATGTGGAGCTCACACTGGTCAGGTGATAGATGGAGTTTTCCATTAAATTCAAATTACAGTGGGCCCCACTGGTCTACGGACCTACCTTGCAGTGATTCCCCAGTTTCTAAATGTACAATTGGAATAGACACACTTGGCAACTGGAAGAATCTCTATGGGGTGAAAACTACTGGAATTTCCTCTCCCTACCAAGAGAGTAAACCCAGGGAAATTTCAGAGATTAAAGCTATCATCAAAGAAGCAGCAAAGACAATCCCATGTGACACCTACCACATGGCCATTTTACTCACCAGTTTGGCTTGTGCAGAAATGAAGTGGATTTGGGAGAATGACTGTGGATTATCATAATTTTAATGAAGTGGTGACTGCAGCTGCTGACCCAGATAAGTAGTATCCTCACTAGAGAAAATAAACATGGCTCTGGCACATGCTGTATAACTAATGCCTTTCTCTCCACAGTAATTTTCAAGGACCACCAGAAGTAGCTTGTTTTCACCTCACAAGGAAGACAGTCTATCTTCACAGTCTTGCCCTCAGGACTGTATCAATTCTTCTGCTCTATCATTTGCAGAGGACTTGATTATCTTCACATTCCACTAACTTCACAGTGACAGGATTATGCTGATAGGATCTAATAAGCAGGAACAAGCAAGTATTGAATGTCTTAGAAAGACAAACGGAAGGTAAACCCCACACAATTCAGCCCTCCCTCCTCCCCCAACTTCAGTGAAGTTTCTAGGGGTTTAATGATATGGAGCAAGTCCAGGTATTGCCTCCAACGCTAAAGATAAGTTCCTGCACTTCAGACCACCTACCACAAATAAAAGGCACAATGCTTGGGAGGCCTTCTGGAATTTTGGAAGCAACTTATATCACTCTTTAGTGTGTTACTTTAGCTCTTCCAGAGTCACTTACGAGTCTACCAACTTCAAGTGGGGGCCAGAGCAAGAGAAGGCTTTGCAGTAAGTTCAGGCTGGAGTACAAGCCTCTCTAGCACTTGATCTTTATTATTCAGCAGATTCAACAACAACACTTAAAATTTCTGTGGCAAATAGGGATGTTGTTTAGAACTTCTGGTAGGTACGAATAGGAGACTCACAACGCAGACCACTAGGACCATGGAGAAAATTTGTTACCTCTTCTGTAGCTATTTTCCTTTTGAGAAATAGCTTTTAGTTTGCTACTGGGCCTTGACAGAGATTGAACTCCTAACCACGGGACATCAGGTGACCATGAAGTCTGAGCTTCCTTCCCATCATGAATTGGATTGGTGTGTAGCCATAGGCTAGGTGAGTGCAATACCAGTCTATTATAAAATGGAAATGAAAGACCAAGACCAGTCAGGTTTGAAAATTATGAGAAAGTTGTGTTGGGAAAGGCAGATTTATGCACCAGTCTTTCCACTTCCACTCAGCTGTAAGAACAGGCCTGGGGTCTGGAACACATCCTTACCCACAGATGAAGAGCCCACACAGCCTGTGCTGGGCTTCCGGCCTGGAGTGGGAATATCTTTTCCGGATTCAGGCTCAATGTGTGCTGCTTTGTTCTGCTTACGCATGCACCAAAGGCCCCCAGGCACGGCCCCAGTTTGTTTTTCAGACTCTGTGGGGCAGGGAAGAGGTCCTTCTGCCACAGCAAGACAGAGGTGCACAGAGGCCGGCTGCCCTATACTGGCTGCAGAGGCACCCACTCGCCAAGAAGGACAAATGCACACTGTTGAAGGTGATCTTGCTCTGTGTCTTCTCTGTGTAAGAAAAGCACTGTTCCATCTAGCGCTTCCTCGGTGCCTCCTATACCAAGATGCAGTGGGCAGAAGTGCTTGACTTCTGTTCCTGGTGGCTGGCACTGGATGATTTTCATTATCATCCGTGTGGTTGGAGTTCTTCCCTGCACTGGTTAATGGTGCGGTCCTACTCGACAAGTTGCATGAACAGGTCACTCAGACTTCAACACAACTCCAGCTGCACTGCCTACTCTCTCTCAATCCGTGCCAATGGCTTCCTTACGACAGTGACTGAAGAAGATATATGTGTTCCACATGAATCCCCACATTTATCCACTGCAGAGGAAGCTCTTAGGGATCAGATGGACAAAATGACACATTCTGTGATGCCAGTCAGTCTCTTTCCTGGGCCCATGAACAAAGTGGCTGCAGAGGCTATGCATGGACTCCACCACATGGACCCTCCCTGGAAATGAACCGGCTAAGTGTGACTAATCTGTCAATAGTTGAGACCAGCACTGATCCCCTGATATGGCACCATTTCCTGGAAGTACAGAACCCCACCAGGTGGCAGGTTGATTACACTGAACTCCATCCAACGTGGATGCAGCACAGATTTATCCTCATTGCAAGACACATATTCTGGATATGGACTTGTCTTCCTGTCGAAAGGGAAAGTGGTAGTTGAGAATCACTGTCCATAGACCCACAGAAGGCTTTGTCCATCATCACAGCATTCTCCACAGTGTTGTTTCTGATCAACGAATGAATTTCACAGAGAAGGAAATGTAGCAATGGGATTATGTGCATAGAACAGTCCAGCGAGTTGAAAGATGGAACGACTTACTGAAGACAGTTATAACACTAGTTAGGACGCTGCATCCTGAAAGAGGGTTCTGACGCAGTATATGCTTTGAATCCAAGACAATATATGGTGCTGTCTCCCCAAACGCCAAAGTTAACAGATTCAGGAGTCAAGAAGTAGATGTGAAAGTGACTCCTCTTATTATTATACCTCATAAATTACGCCCCAAATTATTACTTTCTATCCTGACAAACTTGAGCTCTGCTGGGTTAGAGGTCTTAGTTTCCAAGGGAGGAATGCTTCAATCAGGGCACAAAAATGGTTCCACTGAATTGGAAGATGAGATTGGCCATTTTTGGCCTATGTCACTGAACTGACAAGCAGCGGGGTAAGAAAAAAAGATTACTTTTCTGGCTGGAGTAACTGATTCCAATTACTAAGGGGAAATTAGACTTTTGGTACAAATGTGGGCAAGGAGAACTATTTCTGGAATATAGGATATTCTTCGGGGCGTTTCTCAGTACTTCCAAGCAAAAGAGTAAAGGTTAACGGAAAACTACAGCAACCAAAAACATGTAGGACAATTAAGGACTCAGACACTTCAGGAAGGCTTGGGTTACTCTACCAGATAAAGAAACCCAACCAGCTGAGGTTCTAGCAGGAACGTAGTAGAAATAGGAGAAGGGTAGTAGAAAAGGGAAGCCACTGATATCAATCACAGCCTTACGTGCCCAAGTAGAGAAACTAGATCTATAGTAGCTTTGCATATTTTCTCTTTGCTTGCTGTATATATGTGTTTATTTGTATGCACTAATAATTTTAAAATGCTAAATGTTTTCTTCTGCCTCTTTCTCATCTTTAATTTACATACAAGTTGTTGGAAGCTAACTTTACAATTTAGTTTTGTAACAAAAATATTCTGTGGGTCTTTGACAGAATTTGATGCGTAATTAATATAGCCAGTGATGGATACAATGACTGTTGTGACTGCCTCCTCATTTTGGGAGAACTTGGAGTGTAAGGATAGCTGCCGTTTTTCCCTGAAAATAAGACCTAGCTGAACCATCAGCTCTAATGCATCTTTTGGAGCAAAACTTAATATAAGACCCAGTATTATATTATTTATATTATGTTATATTATATCATATTATATCATATCATATCATATCATATCATATCATATTATATTATATCATATTATACTAGTAGACCCAGTCTTACAGTAAAATAAGACTGGGTATTATATATTATATCATATCATATTATATTTGGTCTTATAGTAAAATAAGACTGGGTCTTATATTAATTTTTGCTCCAAAAGACGCATTAGAGCTGATTGCACAGCTAGGTCTTATTTTCAGGGAAACATGGTGTATCTTGTTAGGGAGAAATACAAAGTTGTTTCATTGCTGAGTGCAAGTTCAAATGTGCTGGAAGAGTGTGTATGAAAGCTGAGGAACCAAAAGGCTGGACTGTAGCATTACCAATGTACTGTCCCTGAGCTCCAGATCCTCTGTGGCATTGAGATCTGTATATATTTCTCCTTTGCTAGCTGGCACAATAGGCTTTGTCACTTGATGGTGCTACAGGAGCTCTGGAGGAGGAAGGAGTTCTTGTGCTTCTAGCTGCTCCTCCCAGGAGAGTCCTGCAGCCTCACCAGCACCCAGCAGTTCCCCGTGGCCAGCAGCTTCCCCCAGCACCTCTTCAGGCAGCTTCATAGCGGGTGCCACCAGCAAAGCACCTCACCATGAATGACTTCTGCCAGTCTCCCCGTGCCCAGCCTTGAGGCAAGTTCCAAGGTACAGCACCTCCTATGGACACTTCCCCCATATCCTAGAGGGCAGATTTCTAGCAAATTTTGCTAGCACAGCACCTCAGGGACTTTTCCAGCATCCAGTTAGCTACGGCCATGCCCTTTCCACTGAGGTCTGTATCTCAGCCCTGGGGCAAGAGAGGGCCTTCCTTGGATGTTCTGTCTCACTCCTAGATGTTGTGATGGTTCCTTAGATCTGCTATTCACATATTGTTCAGAGTTCTATTTACTTCTTCCTAACCAATTCCTCATTCCACCAGTCCCATTATACCTAATAATTCTTTATAATAAACTTGCCCTGCTCAAATTACCGTGTTGCTTCTGACTCCTGACTGATCCTGCCTGATCCAGCCAGATACAAAGATGTGCCCTATCTTTTGAAGGAAATGTTCATCATCCTTTTTAGTATATTAAAGAATAAAACCTATTTTCAGATAAAAATGTGCTAATTTTTATGTATTTCCAAAGTATCTGATTCTGTTCATAGGAATTCAGTATTTATAACATTTAATTCATAGTTTTAAACTATCTTTTTAAAGAATACTCTACTTTAAAGTGATTAGGAAAGCTATAGATTGAGAGCTAATGGGCTGTAGTTGATGTTCCTTTTCTCATCCCTCGTCTTTTCTTTATTAAGGGTAAAAATACCATACATGCTCTTTAACTCCTAACTACCTAAGCCCCCCTTTTTTTCCTTAAAAGGTTTTGTGCCTTGTCTGTACAGTGAGTTTATAATGCTTAATTAGGGAAAGAAAAAAAATGTTCCATCACCTAAGCTAGAGTGTAGTATAGGAATTGCCAGGAAAGAATATTTGCATTATACAACATTACTTACTAAAAACATTGCAATATTTTACTTATTCTTTATGCATTTTAGTATATTTGTAGGATTTTCTCAATTAATCCTCAAGTTACCAGTTAACAGGCTTGTGATTTCTAATCTCCAAAACACTGAGTGTCTACTAGTAAAAAATGAGATCCTTCAGAAGTCAGAGTTACCACTTTATTGTTAATGTATTAACACCAGTTTTATAATTTTTAATTATAATTCATTAGAGTCTTATAAAGATGGCCTCAGCCCAAAAGATGGGATTCTGATTAGCTCCTCATACAATTTTGCTTCTCATCACTTCCAGAAATTCAACTGCCCTCTGAAAGAAATCAATCAGTGTACAGTAAACTGGTATGTTTATCAGTAGGTTAAGTTTTCTAATTATTTAATTCTTTCAGGGTTATTAGTCAAATAACTGAATAACATATGGTTTTGATCCCTGTCTATTGTGAATTTTCATATTAGAATAACATTTAAATGATGTGAAGCAGATATCTTAAAATGTGACTCTGCATTTTTATTGCCCTCATCATACAACCAGCCATCATATCTTCATCAGCTCTGTACACTTCTAGAAAAGGGAACAATCATTCCTTGAGCTCCTAGCAAAAGAGAGTCACTTAATTTCTAGAGAAAACCTTTATTGCTGCTATTTTATAGATGATAATGCTAGATTTGGGTGTTGCCATTTAACAACATTAAGTAGCTAATCAGCAGCAGAATTAGAATTTGAATCCTGGACTTTATGGTTCTAAAGTCCAAGGAACTCTAGCACCATGAAAACCAAACCAGAACAAAAAAAAAAGGGAAACAATCCAGAAATAACACCCTGACTCTAAAAATGAGATGTGCTTCAATTCAACTGTTCAACATTTGTCTGTCTGTACCCGAGTAACCTTTTAAGATGGCATCAGACATTTTGTCCCAGAAATTCAACTTTAAGGAATCAATCTAAGGGAAATCAATAAGATTGCAGTCAAATGTTTACACCAAAGATGTGGGCAAAGCCCAGATATCTATCTGTAGGTTGGATAAGCTATGGCCCAGATACAAAATCAAACATTATACAGTCATTAAAAATAAACTTTCCTAAAAGTTTCAATGAAATGGAAAGTGAAGGAAATCATGACACAAAACAGAATTATGCAAACTAATTATGTAAACTAGTCATGTACACACAGACACACATTACACATTATTTAAAAAAACAGGATTTACAGAGATTAGCTCAGCTTAATGGGAATGCAAAGGAAGTTTTCTCTTTTCTTTACAGTGTCTGTTTTCTAAAATATATGTGATAAGCATTGTCATATTTATAGAAAGTGTAAGTTATCTGTAAAAAAGTATTTTTCACACTTTCCAAATTGGCAAATATTTGATTTCCCAAAAATTTTGTGTGTGGAAAATAGCTTTCCAATACTTAAACTCTTTTATAAAATAAGATAGGTGGTAATATTAATGAATGTGATTCTTTTGATAATGTGTAGTAACATGCTACTTGATATTATGTAATGAAATTTCCAATGTCAACATTTGGAAGATTTGCATAACTAGTGAAGTAACATTTTCCAAATGACCAATGCCTAAGGTTATAAAATCATACATGGGTAAAATACCCAAAGGAAGAGCGAGATAGACCAATGGATTGTTAACATCACAGAATACAAAAGTTCACCAATATGATTTCAGATGCCACATTGTGACTAACCTTCGAGCAACTACAACTTACTAAGTTTTGATATAGTATCAAACAATGTATACGGTTATCTGAAAAGGCAATTAAAACATTCTCTGTTCTAACTGTAAAAAAAAATAATTTCAGAGATGTATAACTTATATTTATGTGGACTATTTACAAAACCAACATTCCAATGTTATTTTATTCCAATAAGAGGCAAAACTTACCCTGCCATATGCAAACGACTTTTAAAATCATTTATAGCCCTCCTGATAAGTTTAAATACATTAGATATAGATATAGATACAGATACAGATATATAGATATAGATTTAGATAGATAACACCCTAGAAAATTTGATCATATGACACAGAGTTCTTAAGTTCTAAGAAACAACTATGAAGTTAAGCTGCAAGTCTCTCTTCTTCAGTCCATTTCTCTGACTTGAATTTTTGTCGTAAAAGACAAACCCAGAAACCATTTGTCCTCCATGCCCAAATGCAGCCCTTCTCACAGTTTCCCCTCATAATGGCATTCTATTCAGAGCAATAGATTATGATCATTGCAACCACACACTCATTTTAATTACTTTCCACCTTTTCCATTTTGCCACATTGTCGGAACAATGAATCACAGTGAACAATTAGTGAACTGGAAAAAAGATGTGCAAGACTGAATGGAAAGCCTAGTTTGTTTTGCTGCTCAAGCCAGAAGCCAATGCTGTGATGATTGCAACAGGGCCATTCTCTTAAGACCAAAGCCACCAAATTATATTGACTGGTTCTTCTTGCAGACAGAAGGTCTACTGATGTGACTGCCAAGACTGTCCCAGCGTCTGGAGAAACCACACAAAGCAAAGCCACATACGAAGAAATCTCATTCAGGACTAACGTGCGTTGACTCACCTTCACATCCTCACATTGCCTAGTACAGCCCTTGCACAAAGCCGGTACTCATAAACGCTGGTTTCATTTAATGAGGCAGAAAAGCTGTTTTCAGCAGTCTGGGGTTTCTCCCTTGTTCTGAACAATAAAAAATAAATGTGTTTATTTCTAGAATATGCTATCGCCAGATCAACTGGCAGTTTAGTTCTAAGAAAAGCAAGGTTTTGTTCCTTATGTTTTCTCAACTGACATACTTCTACTTTTGCAGAACCACAGGCCCACTGGGGGTTTTCTCATCGCTTTCCCTTATTTGATTCAGGAATCATGGGCAATAGGATTTTTAATTTTTAACATCTGGAGTTCAAAATAAGACGTGAATACGGGTAAATAACAACCCCAAAGTAGCATTTAAAAGACAATAAAACCCTCCCCACTGAAACCTTCTCTTTTATAATCCTTCTAGTTTTCAGAAAATCTCCCCACTGTTTATTACTTTGGGCTCAATCTCTGAGGACTCCTTATAAAAAGACAAGAATATGATCTCAGAGAAATAACAACATATTGGGGTGAATTTTCTTTATAGTTTTGGTCTTATAACCTTTTAAATTCCTTTTGAATGTGTTTTAGATACATACATGCTGGTTAAGCTTGGATTTGTTAGTGGGAAGAGATATGACCCCTATAACAGAGAGTTGTTTGAGCTGTGAACCAAGTTTATGAGTTTAAGCTTCAGTGAAGTGGTTAATGAGAACATTTAACCATTGTACTTAAATTACCTGCAAATTTCAAGTAATACCTGGTAAGGTGGAAGAGAGAAGGAGATGCTCTCTCAGTTGCTAAAAGAAAATTAGAAAAGTATCCCTCTGACTGGAAAAACAGTACCTGGGAAAGAGCAACCAGGGAGTCACCACTGCTATGTCACCAAGAAAATGCTAACAGGAACTAAATTAGAATTATGAGATAATGACTTCAGTAGCAGGCTGTATAATAATACAATTAATTAAATCGTTGACTAAGTTCAAGTAGCTGTAGGTTCTACAACATGTAAGTTCAAGAAATTCTGATGCCATGCTGCTCCAAAAAAAAAAAACCATGGCCAAGAAGAACATATACACCAAGAGTGGATCCAAGGCTAGGGTTTTTAAACCAGTTATATTAAACAGAGATTTACAAGCATTAAACAAAAGTGAGGAAAATTACTAACAGTTCTAAATTGGGTCTACGTGTTTGATTCTTTAAGCCCTGTGCTACTTGTCAAGTCTGCTGCTTACTGACAGAGCCAAATTACAGAAGGGTTGAAAAGTCCTCTCTCTACCCTCCCTCCTTACCTGGTTGAGTGTCATCATGTGACTATCTAACCCATACTGATTCCTTTGTGAAGCTGATCATCCAATCTGTGGATCCCCTGTTGTCAGAAATACCTGTCCCTCTCCCCACATTCATTGGTCCAAATTCTTCTGAAGCAAATAGAAGGTCAAAACCATTTCCATGAGACAAATATTGGAAATATTTGAAAACACCTGTCATCTTGCCCCTGAGCCTTATGTTTCCCATCCTAAATATCCAAAGTTCCTGCATGTAAAATGGTTTCTGGTTCCTGCATAGAAAATCGTTCCACATATAAAATGGTTTCTGGACTTTTCATCCTTTTGGTTATTCACTCTTGAGTGAGTTCCACTCTATTTCTTTCATAGTGTGGCACCAGAATGCTGGTTACAGGTGTCCTGTCTACAGCATGTTGTATAAGAAAACACTCACCTTCGTTTTTCTGAGTATTATTCTCCTAAAAACACAGGCCAAAGTTTAGGGCAGACACACTTACACTTTCCTAACTCGGGCTGTAAGAGGTCGTCTCTCCCTTATTCTGTGCCATGAACTTGGTTTTCCAAACACCAGAATGGAAGCGTCCACTTATCCTTGTTAAATCCAGACCTTCCTTCTAGCCTCCCAAGATTTTCTGTATTCATATTCTGTCATCCAGAGTTCTCGCGTGTCTTCCACCATGTGAGGACACAGCAAGAAGACAGCTGTCTATGAACCAGGAAGAGGGCTCTCACAAGACATCAAATCCACCAGCGCCTTGATCTTGGACTTCCCAGCCTGCAAACTGTGAGAAACACATTTCTGTTGTTTACAAGCCACCTAGCCTATAGCAGCCCAAACGGACTAAAACAGTAAGAGATCAGCAGATGTTTGCAAAATATATAAATTGACAGAAAGAATCAGGAGTGTTTTCTCCTGCCTTGCTTAAAAGTCCAGGTGTACTATGACTACCAGACTTCTCTCCTCTACAGTCCAGGAGACTTTCCAAAAGAAAACAAGATTCATCTGACATGAATGCCTGCTCGATCCTAATGATCCCCAACTCAACTTCTGGACTAACTCCATAGTCCTGCTTGAAATAACGTCGAGATTGCTGGCATGTATTTTGTGAGCTCTACCTTCTGATACCCCAGGTTGAATATTAGAAAATGTATATATTTGCCCACCTCTAGTCTTCTCAGACTTCTTTCTTCAGACTTCCTCAGCAATTTTGAGCATTGGTTAAAGAAACTCATAGGGAATTTCTTCTATGGCCCAGAGTGTAACACAGCCACTTTAAAAAAGCCAGAAGTCCTCTTGTATTACTACCTCCCATCGTCAGCCTCCCCCCAAACCTTTTACCTCTGTTTTCTGATGTTCAAAGAACATTCTTCATGACACAAAAAAGAAAATAAGAAAATATGGACTAAAAAGATCAGATTTTTGCTTAACAATCAACATCATGCTAACCATCTTTTTATTTACTCTGAACATGACTTTAAAAAAAATCTTTTCATCGTCCTTGTCATTTTTCCAAGTTTCAAGTCATTTGGGACTTTAGCTTCCATGATACCATTCTTACAGATACATACTACCTAGTTGTCATTAACTTTGAATATGCCTTTGTTTCCATCTCTTTTATTACATAAATGTTTTAAGAATTTGAACTTTGTTTCTTTAGGTCCCTCCATTGCTCTTTCAGCTGATTAGCAATTGGACAATCAGTGGTGGCTCCAAATTATAGAAGGGGCTTAGGGATGATAGCAATATGACTGAAATAAGTGTTGGGTCTTGCTTTGGGGTGACAGTAATAAGCAAATATATTTTTACCTGTATTTATGTAACAGATCACCAAAAATGGTGAGTTTAATATATATGCTTTCACACCTTAAGTGAGATTAATAACATACCTATTATCTATATCAATGAATAACACTATTATTTCCATTATTAGGCCTTTGTAGGGGACTGATGGAGATTAATGAGGGGTTTCTCCAAGGCACCCCTTGGTACTACCTTTTCGGAGTTAGAATTGCATTTTCCTGAGCTTCCCATCCCTTGGGCCATCCTCCCTCCTAGGCATCATTCCATTGAGATGCCCATGCCTTTCATTTCTCTGAACTTGTTGACATTGACACAGTCCAATTGTGCTTCCCTCCCCGGAAACATGAACTCTGCCAAGGGAGGCCTCGTCTTCCTGACTTTCTCTATCCCTTCCGTGGTATTAACCAGTACTTCCCTATTAGTCATAATTTAGAACCAGCTTGGAAAGTTCCTTTTGACTTCCTCTCTTTTTCAGTGGAGAAAAAATATAAGGTTAAAAATGTTGGGGTTGCTATCCTTTTGGCCAAAAGCGGCTTCAGCAGACACCCTGAGAATCATAGGTCCCCTTATTACTTTGTCTCGGGCTATGACAAGGCCCAAGTTTTTCATAACCTTAAAGCAACATCCACTTCCAAAACCCCAGAAATAGGTAAGCATGTTTCAGGGAGGAAAAAACACCATTGCAAGCTCCAGAATAACTTATTTCCCAACTGAACCTGTCAACTACCACGCTAGGTACCAGGGCGGCCAGCTCTGAGCTTCTTTAAAAAAAGAACATTCTTCATGACACAAAAAAGAAAATAAGAAAATATGAACTAAAAAGATCAGATTTTTGCTTAACAATCAACATCATGCTAACCATCTTTTTATTTACTCTGAACATGACTTTAAAAAAAATCTTTTCATTGTCCTTGTCATTTTTCCAAGTTTCAAGTCATTTGGGACTTTAGCTTCCATGATACCATTCTTGGTGTGTTCTCCATGCTCCATCACATGATGGTCCCATATGATTCCTCTAGGTCTTCTCTTATTGTTATATTTCTTTCATTTATTCTCATCCATTTACTTTCTCAAAAAAAAAAATCTATCCAAATATATTCATTCCATCTATGTAGGTATAAAACTCCTTTATATTATTCAAACTCCCCTTTTTATAGTGTAAATATGATTCACTTTTTCCATCACTGTGACCTAAAATTGAATCCTATTCCAGTAAATCTTGGGGATACCTCTGAGAAAAACAGATTCCTTTTCATTTTAGTGTTGACCTTATGCTTTTGCAAAAGCCTATCATTTAGGAACCTTAAATCCTATTGTATAAATCCAAGGCCAGTGATTTACCCAAAGATCTTCTCTTTCTTCCAGTGTCAACATAGATACCAAGTAGAAGAAAACACCATGCTGTGGTAGCAGATTCTTTATGTGCACATGTGTGCATGTGTACATACATGCATATGCACCCACACACATACACACACAATGCCTCTGGGTATTCACATTCTTGTATAGTTCATTCCCGAAGTGAATTCAGGCTGGTCCTACGTAACCAGTAGAACTTGTAGTAGTAATGCTGTGTGCTTGCTGAGGCTAGGTCATAAGAAGTCTCATAGCTTCCTCCTTGCACTCAAGGAACACTTTCTTTGGGAAAAACCAGCCACTCTGTAAGAAGTCCAACTCTACTGAGACTCATCTGTGAGGAAGCACGAGATAACCATGCAGAGAGACCACGTGGACCAAGATAGATGCCTGGCCAGTCTCAATTAGTTCCAGGCACCCTAGCCCATATGCCAGATGTGAAAGTACATCTTCCAGTCCAGTTGAACCGTCAGATGGCTATTGCACCAACCACACTCTGACTGCAAGCAAGAACCAAGTTGAGTCCATAATTGTAATAGACAATAAAACATTGTTATTTTAAACTACTACGTTTCAGAGTTGCTTGTTATGCAGGAATAAATAACCAGGACAATGTTCCATGTACTTAAGTTGAATGTCCAAGTTTCCATAAAGCTTAAAGGCATTTCCAGGTTCTCTCCTATAAGTGTTATTTGTTACCCCAAAAAAACCATTAGGAGTGGGTTGACTATGTTTCAGAAAACAATCTGGTATACCTGTTTCCCAACTGAACCTGTCAGGTGTTTGTCCGGCCTACTTTGTTTCCATTAATAGGAAATCACCAAACACCATGACTCTTCTCTTCATTCCAGACCAGTGACAGGTGGCCAGCAAATGCTTGAGACTATTCCTTGCTGACATGTGCTCTTCCCCCAAACATCCAGCTCCGCTCTGGGGTGACTAGCACACCCATCAGGAGTCCCCTGTCTCCCCTGTCATATCCTCTGCTTTCTAGACTCATGGTGCTACTTTTGACCCTCTCACCTTAGCAAAACCACCTTCTCCCTATTTTCCCTCCTCTTTGATAAGCTCAAGTACAGCACCACTCTCTCAAATTCTTCACTTTGACCTCAAGTATTGACATCACTTCACTAGGGTTCGTCTGGGACAGTAAGACAAACACTCCTTCTGATCCCCTCAGCCCCTATTCCTCTCAATGGAGTCTGATCTCTTTTCTGGCTTTTCACCCTTTGTGGGGTCCCCTTGATTCATGGTGGAAGGTGCTCATCCTCTGCACCAGTCCTGGTAGGTTCTGAGGACAGCTACCCTGCTCTGTCTCACACAATTAATCCTATGATGCTCCTTTCCCTTTTCAATGTGGACTCCCCTTCCCTACCACACATCAGCTTGTATCCTTGCTCAATTCCCAGCCTAGCTTTCCCAATTCAATCTTAATGCCTGTCTTTTACCTACCTGAGCCTAGGCAGAGCCCCAAAAGGAATAATTTCTCCCCCTCAAGACTACAGCCCTTGCTCAGCTCCTGCCACTTCTATATCTAACCCAAGTCCCCATTTCTCCAGCTCTCTGCTTTCAGCAAACACTCATCCTCACTCAGCTGGAGAGTCTTTCTGCCTTGGCTCAGACCTCAACTGAAATCCCTTTGAGAGCTATGCAGAAATATGTTGGAGCAAGGTACAAGAGAGTACCCAATCTAGGTCATTCCAGGTCATCCCCCACCCCCAAACAGGCTTATCTGATTCAAGGAACTTAAACAAGAACTAATTAAAGAATATATTTTATATATGCATAGCACTTATCACTATAACATGTCATATATTAATATATAAAATAAATACACATTCTTAACTTATTTACATTGCTTATTGTCTCTCCCTTCATTAGAATGCAAATTTCATGAGAGCACCGATTTTTGTTTGCTGTAGTCTCCGTTATCTCCCAAGTGTTGAGAAGAATGCCTAATACATATTTGGTGAATAAATGAATGAATGAATGAATGTTCCCAATCCCAATCAGAAATCCTGTTTCCTGTGGGTTTACAGATGGCCAATTTATATGTTAAGGGTTTTTCTTTTGTCTCATGCAAGAGAAAACCACTTCCGGCTTAGTTAAACAAAGGGGGATTTTGGGGAATGCTATCATGGCGCTGCCAGAATTGTCAAAGGAAAGAGAGACAATTGTCACTCAGATGGCCAGAAAAAGGGAGTGACCAGAACATTTTCATCAAACTGCAAATAAAGGAGTCCAAACTTTTTCATTGTTTATCCCTCTACTCAAGAGTCAAATTCCAGAGAGGGGCTATGTCAGATCAGACGCTAGCCCCTTGGACAGTCAAGGATGGCATCAGACTGTAGACAATGAGAAAGGGGTCCAATCCCCCAAGAAATTTGTTAGGAAGAAGAAATTAATTCTGAACAACCAAATACAAAACTCTACAATCAAAGGGTCAATTAACTTGAGTTTAGCAACTCCGACACCTTTACCAACTTTTAAATTATTTTCCCTTTAAGAAGAAAATTTTCACATATTTTCTTCCACTGCCGTATGCTTAGACAAGCAAAACCAAACTGTATTAGAAACTTATTAAGAACACTGTAGAGTGATGTTTAAATATAGTTTCAATAAACATTAGGAGTCGATACTCTAAAGACTTGAAATATATTGACTCATTAAAAAAACGCTCTCACTTAGAACCTTCTCTAGTGGCCAATCACAACTTTGGGCTGCTTTGATTTACGACCTTGGCCACTGTGGCCCAGCCATTTAATCTTATAATCAACATCAATCACCAATTTTTATTACAACATTTTGCAGGCTGAGCAAAAAATATTTCTCCTGAGGACAAATTAGGAACCCCAAAGTGACTATTGCAAATAAATACTGTTGGCCATAACTCGCTGTGCTACAGTTCACTCACAATTCATTCCATTAGTGCCACAGAAGCTAAAAGCAATTGTATAATTTAAAAAATAAAAGAAGTATCCAAAGAGATTCATATAATATAATGGCTATCTGGTGACTGGATAAAGATCTTCAGTGGTTCAATGACAACATGTACTTTCATTTATGCCTCCAATGGTTGCCATCCAGAAGATATTAAGTGTGTCCAAATATCCTTCAAGACAGATCATAACTCACCATTAAGATGATACAAGGCCCTATTAGATTGACAGGCATACTTCCCATTGGTTCAAGGTGCTCATCCCTGAACTTGCACTCAATAGTGAAAAAGTAATGGCCAAACAGAGGACACTATGCAGAATGGCTAATTGCCAGGTATACCACCGATAAATCAACTGGACCCTATTAATAACTAATGGTGCTCAATTTACTGTTAATTCAGATATGTCCTGCAAACCCAGGGAGCTCTTTAAAAGTAACTACAGTAATAATTCCCCTTTATGTAAGTCAAATAAAATTAGCATTTAATCCTGGAGTTGTAACCTGTAGAAATAATCATTATGATAAATTATTTAAATATTTCTCAGCACAGAGTCTAGGATTCCAGAGTCCTGGGTTCACTATTCCGTCTTGGCTAGCAACATACCACACAGCTTGTTGTATCTGAGCTCCCATGTTGCTGCTGGTAAAACAGGAAAGCCTAAAATATTCCATAAATAACACATAAGTCCAGATTTAATCACTATTAACTAGAGTAACAAAATAGTCTGTTTCCTCTACACGCTTACTTGATTCTCCACATTGTACCACAAATGGCACAAGAGGGATATAGAAAAGTGTTTTGAAGTCAGAGGGATACAGAGAAATGTTCAGCAGGGAATCCAAGACTTCACTGTTGCTAATTTCTGTGAAGTAGAAGGTACTTTTCTCCCTTAATCTTGCATTTTTCCTCCAAGAAAGTACTTACATGTGTTCTTTTTTTTTACCCTCCTTCCCAGCAGGGGAAATGATATAGGGTCTCTCCCTGGGGACTGAGAGGTCCGAAACCAACACGAACACTTGCTATGACACTGGTCAAAACTACAGTAAAAAAAATGCTTGTGTTTCTATAGCATCTTTTTCTTCCCCCTGCATAACCAGGACTTTACCTCCAGCAAAGGACTTCAGTGTCAACACTTTCCTCCCAGGTTTGTTAGAAGGAGCAAATGAGGGGAGGTTGTACACAACAGCACTCTTTTTACAACAGTAAAGTGCCATAGGCATGCTGGACATGTGTAGGCTACTATTATTAATACAATTTAGGAATAACAATAATACGCACTTACACTCTCCATAAAAACACCCCTCTGCGGTCTATTCATCCAAGCCCTGTCTGCAGCCTGGTGTTTACACATGCAGCATATCCTCTGAGAACCATTCTGGACTGAGTGCACACATTTCCAAATGACAAATTATGAGTTATTTTTCAGAAAACCACAGTGGCTATTATAATGAGTAAATATATTTAATTAAAAATATGAGCTGTTTAAAAACCATTAAATGTTATACGGTGATTGTTTTGTTAATCTTCAAACAGCTGAGCTAATGTATACAACAAATGGCTATCCGAGTCCTCCTCAAGTAGCCCAGAGAGCATCTCCCAAGGTCTTATTCTCCTGGATGCTATAGGATGGCTTCCCCTTCCCTTACCAATACGAACCAGATAGATAACTCAGTCAATAAAGTCAGTGCCTGGAAAGACACTGGGATCCACACAATATGAATTTCTAGCATTCAATGTTCAGATATTTCCAAACAAATAGATAAAAATTGTCTCACTTTTTCTTCAGTACTTGAAATCTATTTTTTAAAAATCAGGAACTTTTGTTCAAAATAACTAGTTTCTGATGTGCATCAATTTGTTTGAGTTCAAAACGCTCAAAGTCTAAGTATACAAAATAAAGTAAATGAGTTAGTGCTACAATTCTAAAATACATTTAAACTCAATATTCAAGATGTGAAGAATATTTTCCTACTGTCTCTTAAACTAATCAAGTGAATATCTTGGATTAGACAAAATAATGATTCATATGACAGTTCCTATTGTGAGCTCTTAGAAATGGAGGTTATCAACCAGGGACACACTTAGATTTCTCCACAAAGCAAGGTGATGAACGCAGCTCCTCGGCTTTGGGGCAGGATCACTATTAGGACATGAGTCGTTATATATGCCCAGCACATCCCACATCTACCAAAGCATCAGTTTTGCCCACTGCCATTGGACATGTGTAAGACATTAATACAATTTAGGAATAACAATAATATGCACTTGAACTCTCCATAAAAATACCGCTCCATGGTCTATTAATCCAAGCCCTGTCTGTAGCCTGGGAGACCCGACAGACTGTGACAACTGCACAAATATTACCAAGTCCTCCAAAGATTTTGTTCTATGCCTGTTGCATGTTCTGTGCACGTATAATGGAAACATTATACATTTCCAGCACTAAGCCAGGAAAGCTTACTGGTGACACAAATACAAAGAGCTGCCATTTGTGTGGTGTTACCATTAGAAGCAGAGTTTCCCAAAGGGTGGGGTGGCAAATGTGCCATAATTTTAGGTAATATACAAACTTTAAAATTAAATTAGTAGTTATACATTTATTTTCATGAACATTTTAAAAATATAACTAGTATATCAACCTCATATTTTTATTACTATGATTATATTCTTAAAATTCTTAATTGAAATTTAAATTGACACATGTCAATGTATTATATTCTTTAAAAAATTGTAATTGAAATTTAAATTGTCGATTTAAATTTTAATTAAACATTTTTAAGAATATAGTAGTATGTAGATATGGTAAAAAAAGGATGATAGTGATTTGCAAATTTCTGAATATTTAGAAATGTTAAGGCCTTTTTTTGAACTAAAAACGTTTTTATTTTTAATATTTAATAGTTCATAATTCAGAAAATTTTCATTGACAAATTTACTGATGTAAGTAGCACTGAGGATTTCTCCTCCTCGGGTTCCCTGCATGGCCTATTCAGTGATAGGGTGAATATGAGTAGTAATCCTGATGTTTCTGTACGCTAACTTCTGACTATAGGCATTTACATATATAGAGAAATATTCAAGCTTAAAACTGTGGCCCCGCACTGTGCAGATTCAACAACAAACAAACACCCTGCTGGGGTGAGTGACTGAGATCTGGGCTCATCTGCAAAATGGGCAACAATAATCCCCACTTCAGGAGGTCATGGTCGAGTGCAAACGAATGATTTATAAGAAGGCTTTTGAAAAAAAAAAAAAAAAAATATATATATATATATATATATATATATATATATATATATATATATATAAAACTGTGTTATTATTATAACTTGTCATGGGGAAGGTCCACAGTTCTCCAAGAGGGAAAAAAAAAACCATATTTCGCTGCCCCTGATTTTATACTGCAGTTGAGCTCACCTCCAAGGAGTTGAGGAGCACAGCAAACAAATACAGGGCAGGACCCATGTGCCACAGCCCTCAGAATCAGCACCTTGCCCCCAACAGGCTGGGATCCGCCGATAGATCCTCAATAATGACCGGGCTCAGCACTTGGCTTCCCCTGTCCTTCCCCTGTGATGAAGCACAGAGCTCTTGCCCAGGAAGAAAACAGGATCTGTTCCAGTGGGACACGTAGGCCAGGCTCATTGCCGGAGCTCCTCAGAGAGCAGGGGTAGCAAAGAGGACACTGAACAGTGTGGGAGCTGGGGGGAAGGCAGTGTCAAAGGTCTCAAAATCAAATGCCTTTTAGAAGGAAGCAGATAAATGAACAAAACTGAACACGTGTCGGCCGTGGTGAACTAAGAGAGGCACCTATTACCCAGAGGCTAACTGTCACCAAAGAGAAACTGACTTTCAGAAGTTGGAAGTTGCTTTTATTTGAACTCTCCCACTTATTAACTAGGAACTAATCCCCCCCACACACACACACTCAAAAAAATAAAATAAAAAAGTTAAATCCTCTGCAAGCCAAATAAAATAAGTCTGTGGGCCTCATGGCAGCCTATGGCTACCATTTTGCAAGCTCTGTTGTACCAACCCAGGAGGTGAGTGGATAAAAAACAAATCATAATGAGAAGGCCATTTTGTTGTAGCCATTTTCTAATGCCATACCAAAAACAAAGAGGCGGGGGGGGAAGAGCTGGCCAATAAACTAAAGCTAACAACTCCCTTGCAGGGGTGTTGAGAAGCCTGACCAAAACGACATTTTCCTAATCCTCTGAGAAAGCAGTTTACCAGTGTCTGTCTTGAGCTCAAATCAATGTAGTACTGTTACCTCCTGCCTACAAGTTCCCGCAGTTGGAAGCAAGATGACAAACCGATGACAGCTGCATACATAACCCTCAGCTTCCCAATAAAGAACTAACAGCTTTTCTGACACTTCCCAGCCTTCCCCTCAACCTTTGGGATTCAGGTCTCATCGAAGAACAGGCCCAAAAGATGGCGCGCAGGAGGCTCAAACGCCATTATTTACACCAGTTATTTCCATTCAGGAAAGGCTAACATGCGCAGCCTCAAGTCTTACTCTCCAAAGTTCACCACAATTTGCAGGGCTTCGGAATCCAACACAGAGCCGTTCTGAGGAAACCACGTTTAGTCCACCCCTGACCCCAACACCACATCTGTTCTGAGGGGACCCCACATTTCTGAACAGAAACTCAATCACCTGCCTGGAGTATGTCTTCCAGAGAAAGAAGAAGACGGGAAGTGCTTCAGCCGTGAACTCCTTCCAAGGCAGCTGAAGTCGCCGGATTCTGAGGCGTCTGCCCGGCTCCACACTGAGGAGCAGGCGCTCCCAGGGCTGCTCCCGGCGCCGCTCCCACAATGCTTTGCGCTGAGGAGCCGTCTGCAGAGCCTGCTGCGGTGACAGGGTCTAGGCCCGCGAGGAGGGGTCTTGGCGTGGCAAAGGGCAGTGATTCATTCCTGTTTTCCGTATTTCGATAAATAAAAAAGAGAGGGAGAAAGATTCTTTGTGTGCACTGTGTCCCGATGAAACAGTAGAGCTATTTGAAAAATCGTGAAATTTCTGCTGTGCAAGGCAGTAAGAGCTAAGCAGTGAAACTCAGAAGCATTTTCCCAAGTCTTTGGAGGCCAGATTTACTCCCAGATCTATAAATCCTACTTAATCCAGGTTTTTCTAAAAACACATAAGAAGACATAAGATACCCTTCATTTACGTTTTAGCTATTAGGTGGTTCCTTACTCACGGTATGTTGAGGATTTATTTAAGGATATATTCTAGTTTAACAATTCCAGAAATACTTTCGATTCTACTTTTCAGTTGGTATTTTTCACTAAATGCGAGTTACGCTATTTTTCACAATGGAGGCCTGGACTAACTGTATTTAAAATTATGTCCTTGACTCTCAAAATAGACTCAAAAACCAACAGCACTGAAAGAAATACTAGAGCTCAATCTTCTCAATCTCTTTATTTTAAAAAAAGAAAAAGAAAAAAGAACAGATAGCCAATATTCACCTGGGTAACCTTGGGAATCATGGGTGGCTAGGCTTAAATGAAAGAACATATTGTAGTCAACCCATTATCAGGAGAAAGCTTTTGAATAAGGAAGTAAAAATTTGCCCTGCTGGGTAAAGTAGCTAAGATTAAAAGGGCCTCAATGAAGTAGGTAATTACAATGAAATATGTTCCCCCATATATGCTGGCCTCAGGAACTGGAGACATGCCACAGTGGAATGTGCTACAAAAATCCAGCCAGCATAGGTATGTCAGCACCAACGGGAAAAAGTTGTACAGACAAGGTTACTCAGTCTTCCAAACAGAGACAAGGCCAAGAAATGGGGGAGGGACTGTAGAAATAATCCTCAAAATCAGTCCTTGTTTTGTAATGACAGCCTCAACTCTGATAGCAACAATTTCTTTTTCCAAAGACCACCATCTGGAGTCAAATCTGCCTCATCCCGTCAATGTCAAGGCTTTCATTATTCTCAATAGAGGTTGTTTTCAGTGTGTGCAAACTCCCAAAGACCAAGCAAGAAGTCCCTGTACAAGCCCAACCAAGACACCTGAGTAGTGCCTGCTGTGCCACCCACGTCAACTGCACAGACACCTGTGTGACTTCCCTCACTCAGCCCATGGGACAGAAGCATGACACATTGGGGGGAGGAAAGTGCAAGGAGGACACCTGAGCAGAGCTGACAGTGGCCAGTCTGAGAGTGAGCCCCACACATGACACACATATGCTCCCATCTGAACAGCAAAGCCTGGAAGCAAAGAGCAGCACAACATCTTCGTAAAGTTGGTGTTACAATGCCAGTCCTGTACTTATCAAGTGAGGAGGTGGGGTAATTTTTCAAACACAGCTTGCCTGCCCCCAGTCCTACACTCCGATCTGTCTGTGCCTGACCCCCAAACAGCAAAGGTAGGAATTCATGTTGGCAAAGCTCAGGATGTAGGAGACAAAGCTAAAGCAGGACTGAAGCTGTTGCTATGGCCTTCCTTCTCAGAAGTGGCCATAGAAACATCAGCCTAGGGATAGGGAAGGGACACAGTGGCAAAGAAGCAGCCAGAAGGCAAAGAAGAAGTGTTAGAGGGCCACATTCCTCC
Organism: Rhinolophus hipposideros; assembly: GCF_964194185.1. Lineage (NCBI taxonomy): Eukaryota > Metazoa > Chordata > Mammalia > Chiroptera > Rhinolophidae > Rhinolophus > Rhinolophus hipposideros. The sequence continues at coordinate 81,983,973 of NC_138048.1, forward strand.
TTCCCCTCCATTCCTCCTTCCCTTCCATTCCTTCTAAGCAGTAGTTACACAAATACCTAGCCAGTCACTTTGCCCAAACAGTTCAATTCCCTGAGTGCAGCTCAGTGCCAGGTATTAGGATACCAAGGGAACAGTTTTTCTGAGAGAAGGGAGAGAGTGTTCAAGAGAGGTTTCATAACAGACGCAAATTCAAGCTGGCCAGTTATAATGATGAGGCTAACAGCTGAGTACAGAGTGTTTACACAGTTTAATTAACTGTGTTAAGTGCTTATGTGGATTATATAATTTAATATAACCATAAAATTAACTAGACAGGCAGGAAGATACATAGAGAAAGCATTGCAGAAGGAACAACATGGGACGGCCCAGTGGCTCAGGTGGTTAGAATACCGTGCTCCTAATGCTGCCGAGGTCGCTGGTTCGATTCCCACATAGGTCGGTGAGCTGTGCCCTCTACAGCTAAGATTGTGAACAACAGCTCTCCTAAGATTGTGAACAACAGCTCTCCCTGGAGCTGGGCTGCTGTAAGCTGCTGTGTGCTGCCTTGGGCTGCTGTGAGCGGCCAACCAACGACTGGCAACCAACTGCCTCAGCCGGTGGGAATGCAAGGCTCATAATACCATCATGGGCCATGGAGCTGTGTCCTACACAACTAGACTAAGCAACAACGGCTTGAACTGGAGTGGGGGGAGGTGGAAGAAAGGGGGAGAGAAAGAAGGAACAAAATGAGGGAAGGTAGGGAAGAGAAAGTATTGTCATGTTCAGTAAATGGTGACATGGAAGAAATAAAGAGGAAGTAAGAGAAGAGTCAGGCTAGCATAGCATATTCTTCCAGGAATCCTTCTCTCTTGGTAATTCCCCATTCTGATCACCACTCTGAATATTGTCCCTTTCACACTTAAAATGCACACTCTGTAGGATGTGCCTGTCATTATATTTGGCTAGAAGTATCAGACACTCAAAATAACAGACAGATGGCAGTTTATTGCTCTCTCACGTAGAAGCCCCGGGCTAAGCTGCCCAGGGAAGTATGGCAGTTCCACAAATGCAGAGCCCCAGGCTCCTTCCAGAGGCCCCCATCTGTGAGGCCCTCATCTGTGTGGTCTAACATGGTCATAGGAGCTCCCACAGTTACAGTTACATCCACATCCAGTGAGCAAGAAGAAGACATGATAAAGAAGGGCCAAAAGGGGTATAGCTGACATATAATGGAGGTTCTCAGAAGCTGCCACAGAATAGTTCCTCCTGCACAGCATTGTCCAGACTTGGCATTGGCCACACCTAGCTGCAAGGGAGGCTGAGAGATGTATCTTTACTCTGGGCAGCCATGTGCCCAGCTAAAAACTGGGAATTCTGTTACTAAGGAAGAAAGGGAGAATAGAGGCTGGGACAACTACCAGCCTCTATCTATAATAACTTATTTAATCTCTTGTTTCTAGAACATTTTCTTTGATTCACCTAGATCACAACTTCCTTAAAAGTACAGATTGTATTCTACTCTTTAATGCATTTCACGGCATTTAGTATGCACCAAGTGTCCAATAAATGACGTGGGAAAAGAATTGATGAATAACAAATAAAACAAGCAAATTCTTAAAACCTTAGTAGTGTATATGGAGACTATTTTCATGGCTGAGCTGCACACAAATAGCGTGACCATAAGATAACAAAACTGATTTCTTTTTTCCAGTGTATGTCATAAGAAGATAAATACTTTTTAAAAGCCATGATCATAACATTAGAAACAGATTTTTCTACACCAACAAATCAGACTTTATTTACCCAAAGGAGAATCTTTACCTTCAATGCAATCTTCACAGCCCACTGCATGTTCTTTTTCAATAACCACTATTGAATCTTCCATCGTTTGAGGGTGTGTTTGGAATTTGGAAGCATAGAAAAGTGATCCAGAACAAAGTCTGATGAATAATAATCTAGATGATCCAGCTGCATTGTGCCATTTCAGTGTTTTTATAAGTATAATAATAAAGTAACTGGTCTAGATTCCTCATGTGCTTTTTAAATGCCTGGGGGACGTACTTTCAGAAGTGCAATTCCTAAAATCTTTTCAAGAATAGTGAACCAGCTAAATGTCATAACTAGTAGTTACTAATCTTGCTTTATTATTTAAGTAGTGTAATATTGCAGACATACATAAATATATTAGCAGGATATATACAAGTTTGGACAACTAAGTTTGCGAACTCATCCTAGAAAAAGTGCTGCATACCTCATGGCTGAATATCACTACGGTCACCTTCGACGTACTCCCCTTTGGAAGCTACGGACAGACACCAGCACCTAGTCCACCCTTCAAACCAATTTTGGAACTCTTTTTCTGGAATGGCCATCAGAGCTGTCGTCATATTACCCTTGATGTCCCGAATGTCACCAAAACGTCTTCCTTTCAATATTTCCTTTATGTTCAAGTAAAGAGTGAAGTCATTGGGTACCAGATCAGGTAAGTAGGGAGTGTGTTCCAACAGTTATTTGTTTACTGGCTAAAAACTCCCTCACAGACAGTGCCATGTGAGCTGGTGCATTGTTGTGATGCAAGAGTCGTGAATTGTTTGCGAAAAGTTCAGGTCGTCTCACTTTTTTACGCAGCCTTTTCAGCCCTTCCAAATAGTCAACTTGATTAACTGTTTTCCAGTTGGTACAAATTCATAATGAGTAATCCCTCTGATATCAAAAAAGGTTAGCAACATCATTGCAACAAGTTCGCAAACATAATTGCCAGACTTTATATGCATTATACATGTGTATAAATGTGTGTATATAAATGTATATATGTTATAGATTACATATCTATATACACTCATTTATATACATGTTTGAAAACATATCTACATGCGTGTGTGTATGTGTCCCCCTATTTCATGAACAAGGTTATCCAAGATGGATGGCAAAATTTTTACCAATCCAGACCTTTCATAATGTGAAGCTTTACTGGGCTCAACATTAAAACAGATAATTACTAAAAAAGCAAACCAAAACATACAAATAAAAAGAAAATACTTTGATAGGCAAATAAAAATCCAATAACAACATAATCAGTTTCAATCATGTAATAATGTTTTTTCAGAGAAACTGAAGGCATTTTATAGACATCAATTTTCCTCCGGGAAAACACAGGCCACATCTCTTCTGCCAGAAATTCTTGGCTGTTTATGCAATGCTGAGCCATTATCTGATATGGGAAGAATTTTATAATAACCACAAGGAAAAAGATAAATCAATAATGTTGTTCAGAATGGACACAGCACTTCTCAACTTCCTAGCACTTTACCAACATTGATGAAATAAGCCTCCCCTGGTCCCAGTGAGACTAAAACAAGAGTCATACTCTTTCACTCCGAGAAGGAGACAAAGATAGTTTGAATCAACTGCCCTCAGCTCTGTGGGGAGTTAGGGTCAGGGCCAGCACTGAGGTGAGAACTCAACTCAGCGTGTGCAGAAATAAGCACTGACCCCGCACACCCAAGCCTTCTACTCACCCCCTCATGTCATCTTCAGAGAACAATGGTCTTGAAGGCTGGGCGCCCCATTGTCTGAGGCAGCATGGAGAATGTGTTTTCAAGTCAAATATCTATCAATCAACATGCATTGATTTTCTTTAATTATCTCCACAGAGCAGACTTGATTCTGAAGAGCTTATGTGATCTGAAAAACGTAACACCTATTTGTCAGATATGTATAATTTATGACGGCCCTTTCACTCAAGGTCTGTGGTCCAAAGCCAGCCGTTTGTGAGTTATTAACATGCTATTAGACATACCCTATTAAGATTCACAGACTTGCAGCCCCTTACACAAAAGCAAGAGCAACACTATGTAAATTTTCACTTGTACCATTAAGCTCAGAGGAGTCTAATTCTAACACTATCCCATGAATCCTTTCCAAGGAACTGCTTGATACAATGAAGCTATCAAAAAATTATCCTTACTTTACTAATTAAACTCTTTGGTTTAAACCAAGCTTGCTTTAGATGGTAGACTTGTACTTTCGTGAAATGTGTTTCAGTGACTTCCTTCCTATGCAGTTTGCCAATACTAACGTTAAACTCAACAGAAATTCTTAGGAATTTTTATGACCAATATATGCTCCTGAATTGGGGACAGATAATCTATTGTACCGGTAACTGACTTATAAATAACTACTAATACTTAATTCATGATTCCTTTTACATTAGATGTCACTAAGTCATGTTAAATTTAGACATAGCCAAAGAACATGGTAGGAATTTCTATTTATCTGGTAAGAGAATTAACTTTATAGCTATTATCATCTTATGTATAGCAAAAATGAAGCAAGAACAAATAGACATATCACCATTCATAAAGAGGGATAAGTGGGTGATAGAAGATGACCTGACTTATTTAATCTCTATAATTCTAACTTCAGGTTAGTGAGAAATAATAAATATGTATTGATCATGTGTCCTAGGAACCACACCAGCACTGGGGATCCAGAAGAGAATGAGACCAACACAGACCCCAGGCAAGGGGATCAGGGGGATGTCCTTGAAGAAGGACCTACAGCTTAGAGCTGAAGGGAAATGAGGGGTAACAGTGAGCCAGGTAGAGCTACCAACTTCTGAACACTCTGGTGATAGAGAACAGGGAATGTGGTAGGAGAAGAGAGAACAGGCAGGGGAGAAGCCTGGGCAAGAAGTTGTAGGGCTGCAGGCCATCTGAGGCTGATTCATTCTGAGGACAACAGGAACCCACGGAGGGTTGTAAGCATGGGGTAGCAGAAGCAGAAGGGCCTCAGGCACACATGAAACAGATTATTATGAATGAAAAGTCCCTGAGAGTCTAGCTCTTTTTCAAAACCTATCTCAAATCTGAGTTCAATGGGGTGTTTTTAAATTAAAAAGAAAAAAAGAGGTCACCTTCTCAAAACCACATGAAGTAAACCCAGTCTTACAGAGGTTGTTTTTCACACTCAGTGCTACTATATCTCTCTGAGGTTGATATGAGGAAAAGGGGAATAACGGAGAAAGAGAATGACTGTTTTGTTATTAAATATTTCCCATATACAAAAAGCATAAGGAAACCATAACAAATACACTTGTGCCCACTAGAAAAATTTAGCCAAGGTTAACATCTTACAAGACTTGGTTTCAGTTTGGGGTTTTTGTTGTTGTTGCTGTTGTTGTAGTTGTTTTGGGTTTGTTGGGTTTTTTTTTAGAAATAAAGCATTACAGACATAAACTAATCTCCCTGTGTATTTCCTCCCCTTCTTCCCCAGAGGTAATCATTATTCCAAAATTCTTGTATATCCTTCTTCTACATTTATTTTTAGTTTTATTATAAATGTGTGTATCTATATATAATATAGAGTGTTGTATTGTATGTTTTGAAACTTAAGTAAATGGCTTCATACTGTATGTATAATTCTGTAACTTGCTTTTTTTCACCCAACATGTTTTTGAGATGTATTTATATTGATAGATATAATTCTAGTTAATTTATTTTACTGCTGCATCAAGTATGATTATAGAACAATATTTTGATCAATTTCCTAGTGGCGAATACTTAGGCATTCTTTTTCTTCCGATCACAAACAATACCGCAGTGAACATCTTTGCATTTATCTATCTCCTGATACACATGTGTGAGAGCTGCCCTGAGAGACAACATTTATGTAAAATGTTTTAACACATCAGAGGAAAGGAGTCCACCAAATCGAACTAATATTCTAATTGTTAGTAGTGATGACAATGACAGTGATATGCTCGCTTACAGGAATAGCTCAAAGCCACCATTTACGGGACCTATATTCAAAAATAGATGAGATCACTTACATTGAGATGAAGAATGAGCATTTGGAGGTCGAACAGTGGCTGAAGCTCTGCAGGGTCTGATCTAAGTTGAAAATCTGGTTGAAAGAGCTAAGCATTTCTAATTTAAGATGTATGCCAAGTAGACCTAAATAGCAAGGGAAAACGGGAATAGATGTACTGAGAGGGAAAAAAAATCTTGACAGGTACAGGTTTGCTAACCTCACTGAACAAGTTTTTCAAACCTCTGAGGTTTATCCAACATGAAGAATGTTACAGAATTAGCTACAGACCAATGAGACTTTCAAAATCTGATTTTTTCCTTAAATTTTTCTTTCCAAAAACTAACAATTTAGGGTCAGGCTGGAGTCAGGATTTCCATTCACCTCCTACTGCTGCTCTTTTCATCACTCATTGACAATACTCAAACAGCCACCTTGTCAGAACTTGCCCTTTAGCTAAGTGAACTGAGAATGAAAAATCCTTCTAAACTGAACAGCAGTCCCATGTGTGTGAGTGGCAAGGCTTCAGTGAGAAGAAAATAAGTACACGCTCCAACCCCTCTAATGTTGGCTAAGGATGAAAGTCTTAGATCTCCGTGCCTGCCTTCAAAATGCAGAGCAACACTTTCTAACGGCCCAAAGAGGTCCTGCAAATTGAACTCTCAATACTGCCATCCCTGTCACTAGCACACACCACCCAGCATGTACTTGGAATCAAAGAAACACAGACATTTTTAATTTACGATGAACTGAGCGATCATCTAATTTAAACCCCTTATTTTGCAGAACTGGGAGCCCAGTGATTACGATGTGTTGTCCAAGCTCATACAGTAAACTATTGGCATACGGACTCTAAATTCTCCATTTTATGCTCTTTGTCCTGCACTGTGTAGCTTGTACATAAAATTACTACATCATGATAATTACAACTACTCATTCTTTTTAAAATTTTTATTCATTAAAAGTTGCCAAGATTTTCAGCAGCAATACTTTTAGAACATTGTTATACAGTTCCTGTGGATGATTATATTAATATTCTCAATCATTTACTCTGCCTCCCTGGATTAAACTGTCCCATTGATGTCATGTTTTTCTGTGTATTTTGCTTTGGCAAGTCATGTGAGTAGAAGTGAATCATGCCATTTGTAAGCAAAAGCTTTAAAAGGTATTGCATGTTTTCTGTCTCTTTTTTTTTCCCTTTGCTATAAGACAGGTATGTCCCAGACAGGGACCATTCCTTCAGCCTGGATCCCAGGATAAAGAAGAGACGTGGAAAAGAGCCAAATCTTACTCGTATTGACACACAGTGAAACAAACCTTTGCTGTTTTAAGCCATTAAGATTTTTAGGGTTTTTTGTTATTGCAGCATAACCAGGTAAAAGCTGACTGATAAAATTATCAACAATTAGCAAAGACAACAAAAATGTTTCATCAGTCATCACAAAACAACTCATATAAATTTGTAAGTAGAGACCAACCCAATATATTATTTTTGAAGAGCCATAATTTACTTTTTTTACTCATATCTTCATGAACCATAATTTACTTTTTTCCTTTATTCGTTCACTTCCACATTGCACAGAACTATCTTTCCAAGAGCAGTGTGAAAAGTTGACTGTGGGATCATTAATAGGTGTTTTCACTTATCCTCCTCAAGAACACACATTTCATATCAAAGAAATTGAAACTGTGAGCATGAAAATGAGATGTTTTATCTCATCACCAATGACTACTAGAAAGGAAGCTGAAGAGTAGGGGCCATAGAGAAGCCCAACACACCAAGGGCCAAGATTCTGGGGTCTGGAGGCTCAAGCTGTCATACTTGTTTCTATGCCCATAAATTGTCTGTTACCCGACATCCACTGTGTCAGAAGCCAGCCTGTTATCGTCTGTATGAATCCAGCAACGAAGTCATCCTGCTGGGATAGGACAGGCAGTGTGACCCTCAACAGAGCAAGACACTTGTCTTCAATCCCTCATTCAGCTAAGATCTGTTGAGTGCCTACTGTGTGCAAGGCACTGTCAGGCCCGAGGATATAAAAAAAAAAGAATAAAACAGACAAGGTCCCTCACCTCAATTAGTTTCTATTTTAGTGGGAGGCAGAAAAAAACTAAACAAATTAATGGGAAAAAAAAACACAGATTTTGTGAAAAACATGGAAAGTAAATAAGGTGCTAAAAAATTACAGCACAAATGATTTTAGATAGTAAAAATTCCTCTCAGAACGTGACATTTTAGCTAAGATCGGAAGAATAAAATGAATTTGGCAATGCAGAGAAAAAGCTAGGGAAAGTCTCCAAGCAAGGGGTTGTGGGAATTGCAAAGACTCTGGGGCATGAATGAACATTACAGGTCAAGGGAACAAACAAGCTTTCAGGGAAATGGACTGTAATTTGGACTCAGCATCAGATAACCCAGACTAAATGATAGTCCAGGAATGGGACTGAGGAGAGACAGGCCTTCCAGAATGCTTAAAAGCTAAAAGCAGACATATTTTTCAGGTTTAACTGAGTGCAATATCTCCCCCCTCATCCACAGTTTCACTTTCCTTAGTTTCAGTTACCCATGGTCAACCAAGGTCCAAAAGTAGTACATAGAAAATTCCAGAACTAAACAACTCATAAGTTTAAATTGCACACCACTCTGAGTAGCATGATAAAATCTTGCGCCATCCCACTCCATCCCATCCAGGATGTGAATCAACCTTTTGTCCAGCATATTCACACAGTAAACACTACACACCTGCTCAGCACTTAGTAGCCATCTCAGTTATCAGATCAACTGTCATGATATTGCAGTGCTCGTGTTCAAATCACCCTTATCATCAGAAGGGCAATACTAGCCTAATGCTATGTCACAGTGCCTACGCTATTCACCTCACTTTATCTCGTCACATAGGCATTGTATCATCTCATACTATCACAAGAAGAAGGGTAAATACAGTACAAGATATTTAGAGAGAGAGAGACCATGTTCACATTACTTTTATTATGATATGTTGTTATAATTGTTCTATTGTATTATTAGTTGTTAGTGTTAATCTTTTACTGTACCAACTTTATCATGCGTATGTATACACAGGAAAAAAATATGGTACATATAGGGTTCGGTACTATCCATAGTTTCAGATATTCACTGGGAGTTTCAGAAAATATCCCCCTCATGTAAGGGGAGGGACTATTGTGTTAGGATATGGCTTCATTGATGGTGAATTTGGTTCCAATCTGGGAAATCTAAGTGCATAGTACACAGAATATTAAGCTAAGTCTTGGTGCAAGTCCTATGTATAAAAGACTTGTCATACAGCGAAAATCTGCCTGTTTTCTTAGAACCACAGAAGCCTATCCTGTTCTATGCGAACATCACATTGGGGAACTAGCAACGGGGAAAAAGCCCTACCAGAATACACTGCTGCTCTCATCCTCTGTGGCACCCTTTTTCTGAAAAGTTTCTGGGCCTTGACTATACCAATCAGGATGTGTGTGTGTGTGTGTGTGTGTGTGTGTGTTTTCTCATGTTGCCAGCTCATAACCCACCTGATACCACAGGCAGCCAGTGTGGTTGCAGCCCCATGATTAAGGGCATAGAATGAAGATGAGACGAGACTGAACTGTGAGCCATGGACAGACGATGCAGTACCTTGTAGTCATGGGAAGACATTTGGGGTTAATTCTTAATAACAGTAGAAAAGCAATGGAAAGTCTTTAGAAGTTAATACCTGATTTATGCTTCATACATATCACCTTGACTGCTGTGCACAGATTAGGATAGAAGGAGGTGTGGACAAGACAAGAGATTACAGTGGCAAAGACCGGGGTGGTGGCCGTGAGTAAGCAGAAGTGGATGGTTTGACACCTATTTGATGGGATTTGGTAATGGACTACAGGGGAGAAGGGAAAAGAGATAACCGGAGAATGATTTCCAGGATTTTTGCTTGAATGATTGGATACATAAGAGTGCAGTTTACTGACATGATGAAGAATGTTGAGCAGAGAGACAGATTTTGTGGGAGAAAAAAGAGGAAATTAGGAACTCACTCTTGGCCACGTTAGGTTTGTGAAATCTGTAAAATATCCAGGTGGTCCTAAGTGGGCAGTTGGATATACAAGTCTGGAGCTCACGGCATGGAAGACAGCTGTGAATATGGATTAGGAAGTTACAAAGACCTGAATGGTATAAAGAAAACAAGCTTCACATACTGTTAGAACTTATTCTTCTAGAATCACAAATTTATTTATTTATTCAAATAAATCAATAACAAGGAAGCCAAGACAAAGGACCTTTTGGTTTCTCACTAGAAATTGGGTTTATGAATTTATGTAGAAATGGAATTATGGAATAAAGTTAGTCAGGTCATTAATAGTACTGGTGGGTACGTGACAGCTTAGGCATATAAATCCAACCTCCTACCCAGACGGTCTTATATACACAATTTCTTAGACATATAGTGAATGAGCGCAATTCCCCACAACAAACATGGAAACCAAGTTTTGCAGTAACACAGCCTTGCAACGAAAGATTGTTTTCCATAGATGATGACAACAAACCTCTGTAATAAAGGAGGGAAATATCCCAAGAGATGTCTTTACCTTCCCAGCAAACAAATCCACACATAATTAAATGAAAGAGTAGAGTTTATGGCAGCCATTTTGTCACTATGAGGGGAGAGTATGTATGAGAATGAAGCCAATTTGCAGAAAGTGTAGTCAAGTAATATGTAGAGAAAAAGTAGTCTTAGTATCATTATCTGAGCTCCTGCATCAGACTGTACCTAAAGCAAGCCTCACCAGGACAGTGATTATATGAGCCAGTTATCATTTGGCTTGGTCACCTTTGGCATGGGTTTCTCTCACCAGCAACAAAGTCCTAACTAATGGAGACAGCAAGAGAAGAGACCGTTTCAAGGAGTGCTCCACTGCTGCATATCATGATTAGAAGTCTAAATCGAGTCAGAAAGTTTCATTGAAGCCATCGGGAGCCTTGACAAGGTCAGTTTCAATGCAGTGGTGAGTTGGAAACCAGATTCAGCGGTCCTGTGGAATATCCTCCAAGCACACGTATTATCAGTCATGGCTCCTAAATTGAAAAAATGGAACAGAAAGAGTCAGAGAACCAGGAGATCTGGACTCCAGATATAGCTCAACCACTAACCAGATGGCTGTGACCTTGGACAGATGGCTCATTTAAGCTCTTGAAGTTTAACAGTTGCCTCATCTATCAAGTGATTACCCCTGCCTTATACCCAGGGGTCCTTTAGCTCTACAATTCTCAGCAAACTTGTTCTGTTCTGAAACTTGGTGGAAGAAGAAATCATCCAAATCTACCCAGGTCTCATTAGCATTTTCTCCTATGCTGCTAAATTAAAGCCTCCTTGTCTTGATTTTCATTTCGTGAATCATTTTACCGAAGGCCATGCTATGGTTGTGGTTGGCTTGTGCAGAGCACTGGGGTATACCCTGTGCCTCTGGCATTCCAGACTGAGTTTCTTCTCTGCGATCACCCATGATGAGACCATCCTCACTTCTCCTGTCTGTTTGGGGGCGTCCATTCTGCTTCTACTCTCATTGTTGCTCTCATTGTTTACCGAAGACACACAGATATGGGCTCCACAGTATCTTTCCAGACTTTCACAAGACATTTTTTTTTAGTTTCAGGTGTACAAAATAAAGCAATAGTTAGATATTTCACCCCTCACAAAGTGATAACCCCCTCCCCCAATCTATTGCCCCTCTGACATCGTATGTATCTATTACGATTCCAGTGACTCCTTTCCCTAAGCTACGCTCCATATCTCGTGACTTTATATATATTAAATTATAGCCAACATACACTATTATTCAGCTTCAGCTTCAGGTGTACAGTGCAGGGGTCAAGCATCTACACCATCCATGAAGTGTTCTCCCTAACGAGACATGTGCCCATCTGACACCCTACAACATATTTAAAACAGTATTGATTATATTCCCTGAACTGTCTTTCATATCCCTGTGGCAATATTTGTAATTACCAATTTATGCTGTCTAATCCCTTCCCCTTCTTCCTCATCCCCACCCCCCTCCCTTCTAGCAACCATCAGTTTTTCCTCTATATCTCTCACAGGACTTTTGATCTTCTAAGGCAAAGATGTTTGCTGATTAGCACTCATTCTTGGCAGCGTCTTTTCTGGAATGTTGACTATGTACTGCTTTTCACTTCACACCACAGGCTAGTCCAATTGCAAACTGAACATTGCCCATGAAGCAAAACACATGCCCAAAAGGTCAGCAGCTGCTAAAATGCATCCCTCTTATTTAGCTCAATCAGGAGCAGGACAGGAGAGGTTAATTTTTCAACAGGATAACATACCGTATATATCAGCACTAACAATGAGGTTTTATTTCCCTGAGTCAGCTTTAAAAATAATGTTGACTTTTATGGTCGATACATTATAGATCACTATATTTATGTCAGAACATATTGGCATGAAAATAAATCAATGAAAATATTAATATATGAGCCTTGTGTTTAAATGAAACCCCTTGCAATTCCACACCTTCCCCTCGTATTTCACTGTAGCGCTTTCTGAGACCTCACTTCTGACATGTTTGACTGAACATGACATCAAGGCCTGTTTTCATTCTCTATAACTACTGTTTTTAATCTGTCTTGCATGTAATGAGGTTCAAAAATATCCACTTGGTTCTTTTGCCATAAACACACATAACTGCATTCCATCATTAATAGAACTGTCAATTCAAATTTATGGTTTATACATGAACAAAATATCTCAGAGTCAAAGCTCCAACTGGTGTACTATTAATAAATGAAACTCTTTGTTGGAGACCAGCTTCAAATATTACATTTGCTACCCACAATTATTTTAGAGTCATGATAAGTTTCTATTATAAGTATGTGTTTTAGAAAGCAAGTTCATAATTTAGACATTAAAGAAAAATGAGTTTCGATGAAAAAGAAAATTCATTTTCTTAAGTGTGTCTTCTCTTTCTAATGTTCTTCTGTACTCATAGGATACACCAAGCGCCAGCTGATCACAGCCCGCTCCTGATGAGAACGGTCTTTCTCAAAGCTCCTGCAGAAAGAGCAACTCTAAATGTTCACCCATTGAGTGTGGTCCTGCTCCTAACTCTGTGATCCCATCACAGCAGTCCCAGGCCATAAGGAAGGGGCCACCCAGGCAGCCAATATGTGTACACACCAGCAGCATGTGTCATTCCTAACAAAACAAGAATAACGGTGACTACCTGAGTCAATTAGAGTCTCTTGGGAAAATTTCTGTAACTGCCGAGTTAGCCATCTGCAACTGCAGTGGAAGCCAAAGGGTGCCCAAAAGGAAAGCTGCGTCAGGAGATGCAAGGAAGAAGCAGAAACTTTAACAGAGAAGCAAGGAAACAGAGAAATAAAAGACAGTGGCTGAAGGCATTGGTTGAAAGCAGCAGAAAAAAGAGTCACTTGGGTTAGTCCTTAACCCCCCACCCTTACTCCCATATTTAACTCATTACCAAGTCACAGTCATTTACTTCCCACATATCCACTGACTCCACCCATTTCTCCGTTGCCATCCTCAGCACTCAGGTCAAAGCTACCTGGTCTGGTCCCTCCCAGACCAGAGCAAATACCTCCTAATTTGTCAGTACTCCCTGCTTGCCACTCGCCAAACAGCATCTAATCCAATCACATTTCTGTTTCTTACAGAGAGAGAGAAAGAGAGAAACAATTAAACCCTTTCGTAGGACAAAATCAATTAGATTTAAATGGGAAAGGCTTTCATATAGTAATATGAAAAAATAACTTTGTGACCTCAAGGTAGAAAAAGATTCTTAAACCAGATACAAAAGCACAAACCATAAAAGGGAAATTGATCGTTTGACTATGTTAAAATTAAGAACTTCCATTCCTTAAAAATAAGTTACATATGCTGAAAAGCTTCTGCACAGCAAAAGAAACTATTGACAAAATAGAGGCAACCAACTGAATGGGAGAAGATTTTCGCAAACAGTTCCTCTGATAAGGGGCTAATATCCAAAATATACAAGGAACTCATGAAACTCAACAACAAAAAAACAAACAACCCAATTGAAAAATGGACAGAGGACCTGAGGAGACATTTCTCCAAAGAGGATATACAAATGGCAAATAGACATATGAAAAAATGCTCAACATCGCTAATCATCAGAGAAATGCAAATGAAAACCACAATGAGATATCACCTCACCCCAGTCAGAATGGCTTTCATCAACAAAACAAATAGTAACAAGTGTTGGAGAGGCTGTGGAGAAAAAGGAACTCTCATACACTGTTGGTGGGAATGCAGACTGGTGCAGCCGCTATGGAAGGCAGTGTGGAGGTTCCTCAAGAAATTACGAATAGAATTACCATATGACCCAGCAATCGCTCTCCTGGGTATCTACCCCAAAAATATAAAAGCGTTTCTCTATAGAGACACGTGTACTCCAATGTTCATTGCAGCTTTGTTTACGGTGGCCAAGACATGGAAACAACCAAAATGTCCTTCGATAGATGAATGGATAAAGAAGTTGTGGTACATATACACAATGGAATACTATTCGGCGTTAAGGAAAGATGATATAGGAGCATTTGTGACAACATGGATGGATCTGGAGAGTATAATGCTAAGTGAAATAAGTCAGACAGAAAAAGCAGAGAACCCTATGATTTCACTGATATGTGGTATATAAACCAAAAAGAACAAGACAAACAAATGAGAAACAAAAACTCATAGACACAGACAATAATTTAGTGGTTACCAGAGGGTAAGGGGGTGGGGGGGGTGGGTGATGAGGGTAAAGGGGATCAAATATATGGTGATGGAAGGAGAACTGACTCTGGGTGGTGAACACACAATGGGATTTATAGACGATGTAATACAGAATTGTACACCTGAAATCTATGTAAATTTACTAACAATTGTCACCCCAATAAATTTAATAATAAAAAATAAATAAATAAATAAGTTACATATGTCATTAAGCCAGGGACAGCCACAGCGTAGGAAAAATTATTTGTAACATAACTGAAAAGACGTTCATCCAAAATATGTAAAAAAAAAAAAAAAAAGAAAAGAAAAAGAAAAAGAAACTCCTAAAAATCAATAACAAAAAGACAAATAACTCGATTTAAAAAAAAAGAGCAAGAAGAAACTAGAAGAATCACTTCACACAAAAGTATTAGGGTCCAGATACAGCAGGAGCCCCTCATCTCCCATGCAGAAGCAACACAGAAGTTGGGGGGAACACCTCAGAGGACAAAAGAAAAATGCGGTTCTGTGAGAAAAATGCATTCTTTTCAGTGTGTCTCCTCTTTCTGATGCTCTCCTGTACTCACAGGCTATCCATGAGCCCAACGGTGTGGCCTGGCCAGGGCCAGACAGGAGCTGGTGGACAAATGCCTCCTTCTTTTTGGTTCTGAAAGGACTTTCCTGAGACATGTTGATTCAGGTTCTCAAAGGACAATCCCTTGGGATTGAACACTCAGTTGCCTTTTGCGGGACAGTTCAGTACCACACCTCCAAGTCTTAAATCAGTCCCTTGTCATTCACCTCACTGCCCTTGTCTCTCACTCCTGCTCCCTGGGAGTGCACTCCCAAATAAACAGTAACTCAGGGAGCCTCAGCTCTGCTTTCTGGGGGCCTGAGGCTAGGACAATGGACAACATCATCGTCTCTCCTCTTCACAGTGCTGAGAGTCCAGAGACATTGTGGATTCTTCCCACCACCACCACCACCACCACCACCACCCTAGCAACCCCCTAGCAACCCCCTAGCAACAGGAAAGGCTGCATGGTGGACAGCACATCCATCAGTGGGTTACTACTGTAAAAGGCATTTTAGAGGCAGGCTGTGATGGGAAGTTGCTGCCTGCGGGTAAGAGTGGATGGAAGGAGGGTCCCGGGGTGCAAGCCCTCTACTCTGAAAATGCCTCGGGCAACTTCCCACCAGGCCTAGAGCCCCAGGCGCTGCTACTGATCTCCTATCTTGCCCCGAATCAAACCCGCTTTCTACATTGCTTCGCACAGCACAGCACGCAGAGAAAGACTCAGTCAGGATGCATTTAAAGGTCTTTGATGCTAAATGAAAAGAAAAAGAAAAAGTGTAATAAAGTTCTCTTTCCGGGGTTTTGAGCCCAGAGGCAACGACGGACTTCTACAACCACAGCACGATAGTCTGGTTACGTGACTGCGTCACTAATTGGTGTTAATAATTCTGATTTCAAAGTCAGTTTGGTGAGCTCACCCATTTATACAGATGGAGTAAAAGATTATTTTTTTAGCGATGATTTTTTCAGACAGAGCAACATCAGTGGCAGAGCAGCCACCTTCTCTGTTGTGACACTATAATGTCAGAGCAATGTTTCCCAATCACTCTCCGTGTTTACACTAATTTGAAGCTGCCAATTATGTCAGATCCTTGTCAACAGAAAACAAAAATGTGCAAGCTGTTATTTAAATTAATTATTGAAATTAAGTACTCACTGTCTCTAGACAGTCTTCTAAAGTATTTAAAGGGTCCAATTTGCTTTCCTTGTGGAAAAAAATAAAAAAAAATAAAAGCCCTTGGATGCCTACGTTTTGGGACAATTCAAACATGGAAGAGGGATCCAGGTACACAGCAGGCACAAGCCTACACTGTAAAAATAGAACAAATTCATTAAAAAGCTAATGTCAGTGCCTTTTAGCTTAAGACTCAAGGTATAGTTTAAAACCGGGTAGAGGGTTGCTATGTAGGTCTCATTCTTCACAGTTTTGTTTTGGTTTTTATTCCATTTATCCTGTTACCTCTCTCTTCACCATTCTCTCCAGATCACACTTTTTGATCTTGGGTTCTGTCATTTATAGCAAAGGCTGCTTATGATTTCAGGGGTCACCTGCTCTTTTATTTCCATGTCTTCTTTCTTTGTGGTATGATTAGGGAGGAGCTAGTAGGTAGGTAAGAAAAAATTCCCTGGAAATCTGGGAATTTGCTGAGTCTCTGCTTTACAAAAGAAGTCCAGGCTTTTTCCCACATCGTCTCAGACAGGACTTCCACAGAACCTCTCTGAACCTTGGTTTGCTCAGCTGTAAAATGGGGGAATGCCTGCCATGCTTATTGCACAAAATCTTTTTTAAAATCAATCACAGTAACAGGCTGTTGTCGGCTCACTGTAATGCCATTTCACTATATGAACTGAGCTGTTAACAGTAGACAAAAGACCAATAGGACATGGTTTGGTCAGTGGAATTTTCTCTACGTTCTCAATGAATTACATCTCATCCATAGCTGCTATTCCCGAACCTGAGCCCAACCCCAATTCCTGCTTCCACTTGTGGGAGAAAATGGCAACCAGTCTGTCGGTCTTCATCGCCACCCAGTGGTCTATTCATGAAACAACACCAAGTTACCTAGTGGACTTGAAAGATTTAGGAAAGGTAATTCAAAGTAAAGCAAAGACAATTTTAATTCACCACCTACTTAAATGTACCTGAGAGTCCCATTAAAAAAATGTTGAAAAATCAAATAATTAAGTTGTGATATGTTTAATAAATCCCTAATTCATCTTTGTAAATTAAATGTACATATTAATCAACAGTTTTTCAGAATAATTTCTAAAAACAAGTTTTACTGTCTGAAGGCATTTATGAGACTCCATTAAATAGTTTAATTGCTTAAGAAAGGTTTCCAGATACAGGTAAAATATTTAACATTAAAATTAATTTATAGATTTAAACACATTGACAATACAATAGTGGCATTTTAAACTGAAAATGACTGATGCCTACTCCTCTGGCCCAAAGTTTTTCTTAAAGGGGATCCTATTTTCCTATTCAACAATCAGTCCTCTACAACTCGAAGGCAGTAACATTTTGTTGTTACTCGAGTTAATAACTTTCCCCTTTTCTGAACTCTGAAAACACGTATCATAAATACCTGTTAAAGGCGAGAGAACAGATCTTTCATCTTACCTGTCTCATTTCTCTGAGTAGTGAAAACTACCAGCGGTGCCAAAAAATGTGTACACGTGACTTGTATTCATCTTTTGTTACCAGTATATACTGAGTACAATTTTAACAGTATTTTCCTTTCTTAAAATGTGTATACATTTTGGGGGCACCCTCTGTATTTCAGAGCGTTAAGATGACGAAGACCTCCCTGTGCCTTTGGAAGATGTCCGCCTTGGTACTCAGAGACCACTGCTGCTCCCAGAATGACTTGCAGAGGATCAGAAACAGGTCCAGGCTCTTAAGAGACCCACAGCAGGAAGAGCACTGGGATCAAGGTCAGAGGCCCTGGGGCCCATTTAAACCACACATTTGGGATTCTCGCTTCATTCATTCTTTTGTGAAAGCCTAGCTCCCCCACTGAGCCCATTTAAAGGAAACAGATTCTAACTCTAAATTATGTCTGCCTTTTTTTAAGCTCTTGAAGAAATGGTGACAGAGGGAATCCTGCATTATGCGATACACACTCACTTTCTAGGAGTGTAGACATCTCTTCTCCTTAGGCCCATTCATCATGCCAACTGTCCCTCAAATCTCTTCTCTCTAAGCCCCCAACCACCCTCTCTTCCACTCCAGGTCTTTTCCTTTATTCTATGAATAGCTACATAGCCCTACAATTCTGCATCCCTGTTAATGGGGGGAACTAGGGCTCTAGGGAGGCAGGAGGAAAGTCAGGGGATGACAGAGGCTACAGAAGAAAGGCTTCGAAGAAAATGAGGTGGTCAGCCTTGTCACAGCTTTGGGCAAGTGAATTAATCCTTTATGGCCTGAGTTTTCCTCCCTCTTCCTGTCTTCATAATAGTAGCCTCAGTGATGCATTAGTCTGAACATTGTGTAGTTTACCCGTATGCCTTGACAAAGGATGGTGATCCTCTCCCCTAAAAAGCTGCACCTCCAGACTCGCTAGGCCTGGAAGTGTGTGGAAGGTACCTTAGTCTTCTCGCGCTCTGTCACAAAATACCACAGATTGGGTGGCTTCAACAACAGAAATGTACTTCTCACAGTCCTAGAGACTGGAAAGTCCAAGATCAACAACTGCAGGGTTTAAGTTCCTGGTGAGAGCTCTTCCTGGTTTGCAGGCCACCTTCTTGCTGTGTCCTCACATGAGAGAGAGAGAGAGAGAGAGAGAACAAGCTCTGATTCTACTGGATTGGGGCCCCACTCTTATGCCCTCATTTAACCTTAATTACTTCCTTGCTCCAAGTGCAGTCACACTGGGTATTAGGGGTTCGACACCTGACTTTGCAGGGGATACAATCAGACCACAGCAGAAGGTAATAGCCAGGAAGAAAGTGACCTTGACCAGTTTTCAGGTAGCAAAGGACACTTGCCCTCCCATCTTCCTACACAACCCAAAGATCTCGGGTTTCCAGGGCACCATAGTGTCTAGGAGAAGAGGGAGAAGAAGGGGTAGGAAGAGAACTGAAATGTGTTAGGCCTGTGCCTCTCTCCTCGCTGATTCTCAGAGCAGCCTCACCCGAGACATCATCACTTTCTACAGCTGAGGAGACCGTGGGTGAGAGACAAGGTGACTTGATTCAGACTGTCCTAATTAGAGGCCGGGCGCTGGCAAAGCCAGCTTGGAGGGCTTCTTACCACACCACAGCACACCATGTGGAGGCAGACACCCACGGTGCCCCCTAGAGGAGAGGGGGTAGTGAGCCCTACAGGGGTGTCTTTTCTGACCCTCATCGGTGAAACAAGGTAATAACGCTTCATCCGCAAGGTTGTTCTGAGGATTAAATAAGATCGCAGTGTGACCGCACTTGTCACCTAAATGTCAAGCGCCTTGACCCAGCTAGCGCTGAACGCTGAGCCAGGCTGCTTCCCTCCTTGGCTTCTCTCTGAGAGCCCACACTGAGCTGGGAAGGCAGCTTCACTAGCAACAGCTAAGTATTTGCCAGCCTCCCACATGACAGATCACAGGGAACAAAATGAATGAAAACTGCATTCCTTTTACTCACCCAGTCAAAAAGCTTTGCTCTCCCAGTCGGGTGGATTTTGCAGCCAGCCGCCTAAGTGTCAGGCCCCTTGTCAGGATGCTGCACAGAGACCCTCAACCTCTGAACAGCAGTCCCGGGCTTCAAGCTTCACGTTTCAGCTTAGGTGCTGGCCTCACCACCCACCCAGTCTCAGCGACACCCTCCTGTCCCTCGTGTCTCTCCAGCGACTCTGGGGTCAGGTCTCCTCCCTCCCCTTTGACCACACTGCATGGCCTCTCTTGGGGTCCTGAGCGTCTCTCACCTGCAGGCTCTGCCACAGCCCCTTTACAGTCTGGCTGCTCCAGGCCCGATTCCCTGCTGCTGCTGGGCACCTTCCTGAAACACAGCCTTAGCCCAGGCCCCTTGTGGTGGCATCCTCGATGTTCGTCCCCTAGGCTGGTCCTTCTGCCGTCCCAGGACACCCTTAACCTCCAGCTCCTTGCGTACGCTGTCCTGCCAGATGCCCCTCACTTCTCTGTCTCGCAAGCTCTGATTTGTTCTTCTCCCACCAAGCAGCTCAAATGGTACTACTCTACTCTCTCAGGGGAGAACCAATGCACCCTGCTGGTTTTCACAGCATTTCGTTGACCATTTATCAGACTGTACTACAATTAGCTGTATCCTCTTCTTTCTTCCCCACCAGACTGTGAGATCCTGGAGAACAAGGGCTGTGTTTTACTCGTCTTTGTATTGCTAGTCATTGAGCCTGATTTAATAGGTGCTCAGTAAATGCGGATTGAGTGAACAAGGTCGGATTGAGTGAACAAGGTCATTTATTTGTTGTAAATAAAGCTCTGTATGTTATAGTCTACAGTCAACACTCAATTTATATGAAATCTCCTATCTTAAATTTTTCTCTTGCTCTGCATTGACTCATCTTTCTGAACATTAAGCCCTAGAAATAAACTTCTTTCCATCCCTGTAGATTCCATGCTGATTGGCTGACCGACCCACTGACTTCCCAGTGCGAAAAAAACCCTGCAAGCTCCACATACAGCTTCTTCAGCTCTGGGGATCTGCTAACTGGATCTGCTTTGTCAGCAGGGACAGGAATAAGGAAGAAGCTGCAGCTGGCTTCGTGGCTCAGGTTTGTTTTCTTGGCTGCTCGGGATGCTGAGATTGTTGATACGCAAAACAGCCTCAGCATTCAAATACACAGTTAATAAATCCTGAAAGAGACACAAATCAAAACCCTCCAGCAGAGCCTGTAGGCAAAACCTGTGCTTTGCCTAATCCTCCCTAAGCCCAAGGATCATTTTCTTTTCCACCATGGGGTTTGGAGTGAGGATGAGATTGTGAGCAGTATGACCCCCTGGGAAGGCAATAGCTTCTCAGGCTGGAGATTTCCTGGCTCTATGCAAAGGACTCTAGCCAGAGGAGGAGTCATAGCACTGGCGGCTGTGTGCGCCCTGTTTAAATGGCAGCAGCACCTACCTGCCACCATGTGTACTTGAGTTTCCTATCACAACCCAGTCTGGAGCAGAGAGCATACAAGTCAGGGTAGGGCCAGCTCTTTGGACCTGGTAAGTCTAGAAGCCCTCGTGTTGAAGACTGCTTTGCCCTCGGGTTTAATTCTTTTTGTCCTGGAGCTGGCCTCCCTCCAACATGGACTCTGGGAGAGAGTTGCACCATACATCCCATACAGAGTTGAGTGCCAGAGCAAGGCAGGGGCTAACACCCAGCTCCGCTGTCCCATCATGCTCTGCTGTCCGTTTTGTTTCTTCCCAGGGGAAGCTGAAGCAGGAGCAGCTGGGCTCCCAGAGGGAGCACCCCAAGGGATGGACACGCTGGACACTAATGCCTCAGAGGAACAAGGCCTCTGCCACTTCTCAGAGGACTACAAGCAAATCTACCTCTCTCTGACCTACAGTGTCATCTTTGTGGTAGGACTGCCCCTGAATGCCACTGTCTTGTGGCTTTCCTGGCACCAAACCAAGCGCTGGAGCTGTGCCACCATCTATCTGGTGAACCTGATGGTGGCCGACCTGCTTTATGTGCTGACGCTGCCCTTCCTCATCATCACCTACTCCATGGGTGACTGGTGGCCCTTCGGGGAACTACTGTGCAAGCTGGTGCGCTTCCTGTTCTACACTAACCTCTATGGCAGCGTCCTGCTGCTGACCTGCATCTCGGTGCATCGCTTCCTGAGCGTGTGCCACCCTTTGCGTTCCCTGCCCTACCGGACCCGCCGGCACGCGCTGCTGGGTGCAGCCACCACCTGGGCCCTGGTGGTCCTGCAGCTGCTGCCCACACTGGGCTTCTCCCACACGGACTACATCAACGGCCACATGGTCTGCTACGACACGACCGGCCCGAAGAATTTTGATCAGTATTTTGCCTACGGTATGGTTCTGACGTTGTCCGGCTTTGCCTTGCCCTTCATGGTGGTCCTGGTGTGCTACACGCTGATGGTCAGGAGCCTGACCAAGCCACAGGAGAGCCTCATGAAGACGGGCAACGCAGTCCGGGCCAAGTCCATCCGGACCATCCTGCTGGTGTGCAGCCTCTTCACCCTCTGCTTCGTGCCCTTCCACGTCACACGCTCCTTCTACCTCACACTCCGCTTCCTGACTTCCCAGGACTGCCAGCTTCTGTGGGTGGCCAGCTTGGCCTACAAGATATGGAGGCCGCTGGTGAGCATGAACAGCTGCTTCAACCCAGTCCTGTACTTCCTGTCAGTCGGGAACAACAGAGTCAGGCTCCTCCAAAAACTGAGGCATAACAAGGTGGGTGAGCACCCAGCTGGAGCCAAGGGCGAGAGGCCCACGGGTGGGCAGGTCTGGGTACTGTCAAGATGCAGTGTGGGCAAAACGAGCTCCAAGACATTGACAATGACTTGTTTGAACACCGTCGTGCGCTAGTGGTAGACAGACTCAAGATCTCCTAGGGGTGTCCTACGGGAAAGGAGTTTATATTGATGTTAAGAGACTTTAAAATAAGAATATGGAGAGCGCCACTGTGGGGACAAAACCCCAAAAAACAGTTTCCAGGCTCTCGGCCTCACATAGAAAGGTGCTGGCTCGGGTAGTAAATGGCCATCAACTGTGATCAGATGCCAGCAGCTGTGGCTAGTTGGCCGTCAGCTGTAACCCGTAAGCCATTGGCCACTAATATAACGGCTGTGGCTACGCTAGCAGAGGAGGAATGGGGGCTAGCAAGAAGATGGTGGCTGGCAAGCGCGGACTGCTGTTAGGCAGATTATGTAGATCCTGCTTCCTGTGTCTCCAGCCTAACCGCCAGCGAGAATATATTGGTTTGACTCCCCTATCTATGGCTCCGTGGGTGTTCCTTTTTGGCCTTACCGTGTCCTGCGTTCTTGGGCGGGGAGTGGGAGCTGAGACCCTGCAGGACAAATGGCGCAGTGAGCAGGGTCCCCTGCATGACAGCCACCAACACAAAGGAAAACTTTATTTTAATGAGAGATGACATGTATCTCTTGTCGTTCAGCTCTCAGCTCAAACATCACCTCCTCAGAAGCCACTCCAGCCCATCATAGCTAATGCTGCTCTCTCCCCATAACCCAGTCACTCACTGTTGTATTTCCCTATTGTCCTTCTATCACTGATTAGTACCTGGACTCATTAGTTTACTTATGATCTGTCTCTGCCCCCTACAATATAGGCCAGGGACCTATAAGACAGGGAACTCGTCTGTCTGACTGCTGTACCCCTAATGCCAGCTTCCACAGCAGGGCCAAGAACATAGTGAGTGCACAACACATAGGGGTTGAATAAATAAGTAAATAAATACATGGATGGATGAGTGAATGAAGCCCTTACTATGTAAGAGCACTTTACATGGAGTAACTCATTTAATCTTCACAACAGCCCTTGGAGGTAGGAGCTATTGTTAGCCCCATTTACAAATAAATGAGGGAACTGAAGCATGGAGCTTTAAGTAACTTGTCCAAGGTCACCCAGCTGGAGAATACCCAGGTCAATGTTGGATGGAAGCTTTGAACCCAGGAATTGGCCTTAGAAGCTGAAATACACACTCCTAAGACTGAAGCACCCGGCCCCATCCAAAGGCTGGGCAAGAGCCAGCCAAGTTGTCGTGGACAGCACCAGCTCTTCATTTTAGGTCAGCTCACTTGTTTACATAATTGTTATCTGCAGACCAGTGGGTATATACAGTATAAGTTCTTTCACTATCCTTCTTAACCAGTGTACTGGTTAAGGTTAGAAAAAGTTCTACATGATAAAGTGGAAGATAGAGGTTAAAGTGACTGCATGAACGAACCATGGTTTTTATTTGAACATGTTGTCTCAGTTTATGACAGAAAAGTTTTACCAGTCTTAAATTGTATGATGTTCATTCTCTACCAAAGGGGGGGGGGGAACTACATTTAGGATTCAAGGTAATCCAAAAAGACAATCTTAGGAAAACCTCTCACATTTAAACAATAATGACCTCCAAGAAGTTCTCAGATCTAAGCATACATTATTTAATAATTCATTATAATCTCTCTATGAAAAGGTGGATAAGGCTTTTTCATAAAAATGAAAGTGTAACCCCTCATTATTACCCTACTCTAATTTCAGGAAGTGTCTGCGTAAACCATGTATATGTATAAATTATAAAACTTTATTCTAAAAGTGCAGTTTATTGCTTTCAAGGGCATACAATAATTAGCGCTAGACTAAGTGTTGCCTAGCAGAATTCCTTAGGATACTTAGTTTAATGAACAGGCAAGGATGTTTTCTAATTAGCAGGTCAGCTCTTTCCATATAAGTAAATGCTTCTACACTAGCTGAGAGAGCTTAAAACTGATTGCTCTGTCAAACATTCTATCAGCTCTATTGCTTATTAATTCTTATCCCTGTCTTTGCATATATAACACACTGGGAAGATTCAGCCAAAGTTCATTATCTATCATCACCCCTTAGAAATTAATCAAGTTTAACATTACTGGTGAACTGGTGCACTAGGCTCCCCCCCAAAAGCTTAAAGCCATTCCACATCCCAATGCCCACCAGCCTGCCAACCCTGCAGGTGGGAAGAAAACCTAGAATCCTCAGGATGCATTACCTTTATTGAAAAAGCTTTATACACCTGCCAATGTTTTCCAGCCTTCGGTCTCTGTGAACCTATGCTTGTAATTACTTCTCTGGTCCACATAATGTTAATTTAGCTTCAGCAGTGTTTTCTGACCTTCTTAGCAGCAAAGAACCCATTTTTAACTTATTTCTGGATAGTTGGGATCAAAAAGTTTAACTTAGTTGACATTGTATCCTGGTTTTCAGGGACAGTTATTCAAGATACAAAAATCAAATCTGACTATCCCCTTGGAAAAAGGGACCCTCTGTTAAGGGGAGTTGGAAACCCACTGCCCAATGTAAGTCAAGGAAATATATTTGCCTCCCCCGTGGTTATCGAAAACCCACCCATAGAAGGGGACAAGGAGACCAGAAGAAACAAAAGTTCTTCCTGAATCTACCCGGGCAATGTCCACCACCCTGGTGAAAGCTGGGATCCCCAAATGTGTTATCCCTCCGGGCCCCAAGCATCACAGTATCTGCCTGGTTGTTTGGGCAGGTTAAAACAAAATTGAAGGTGGGTGAATATGATCATGTTCAAAATCCATGGCTGTGAATATAAGGGCTGTGGCCACCTACAAAAGCACACATGCCAGCCCTTAAGGAGATCACAGACCGTTAGAGAAACAAAAACATACATACAAACAACGTGTACTAATTAATAATTTCAGCAGCTACAGAAGAAATCATGTCAGCTGTTGATTAATCCAAATGAACAACACAGGCAGTAGGTATTAGAGAAGTTCCTTTTTGGGAGGGAGGGGAGAGGGAGTGAGAGCACTTTCAGCTGAGAGATCCATGAATTATGAGTCTGCTAAAGGCTAGGTGAAATTTCAATTACTAGAATTCCCCCAAGCAGTGGAGAAAATGGAAAATGCGTGTGAGAGCCAACGGTTGGTTCCCAAAGGAGAGCAGGTGGAGACCATGCTGGAAGGTTGGGCGCCCCAAAGCCAGGGAAAGAACAACAACTCAAGGCACAGGGAACCACCACAGGTATTTGAGTGGGACAGTGATATGATTAAAGCTGTGACTTAGAAACTTAATCTGTAGGCCCCCATGTTTGAATGAATTAGAAAAAAGAAACAAAATGGCACAGCAAACTTCTCAAGGTCTCTTCATTGGTTTCTCTTCCCTTCAAACACATCCTGCACCATACCTTCAGATTTTCTTTCCAACCGCATTTTTCATACATCATACCCTCCCCGATTTTGTTAGTTTCCTCCCTATATCATCATTTCTATACAATAAAGCTCAGATTTCTCACCCATCAGTCTAGTCCCAACTGAACTTTTCAACTCACAGGTCTCCTAGCCCACTATGTGGACTTCCACCCCTCACGTTTATCATGGGGCCACCATGGTAGTAACAACCCTCACCTCCCCCAAACACCAACTCTTCACCCCCCCCCCCAAAAAACCTTCTCCAAATGCCTAAGTAGTCATCTTCCCAGACCATGAGTTCTACTTCCCGCAGCTACCTCCGATCTCACTCTGCACTACTGACTCACCCACTGGGCTGATGACCTTGGAGTTGATGCAATGATTATCATTTCAGTCCGTTTTATCGCCCCCACTATTTGGTTTTTCAATCTATAGAACATGGCATCCTAACAACATTCTGAATATGACACTCAGTAAGCAATGGTGATGATGATAATGGAGGAAGAAGGTGGTGATCAACATTTAGAAGACCACTGCAGTGCTCCAAGTGTACAGATAATGGGCATGAGAAAACGTTTTAAAACATACTGGAAAGAATGAAGAGAAATAAAATGATTAGACATGAGTGGTAAAGGAAACAACAAAAATGACTGAGACTCCAAGCACAAGGAACCAAAAGAAAATTAGCACTCAGCACTTAGTAGGTGTTCAACAGTATTGGTGAAAAGGGAGGGAAAGGGAGGGGAGGGGAGGGGCTGTGTACTGTGGGGGAGATGTCAGATTCAGACAAGTCCAATGTGAGCTGCTAGTGAGATAAGTTGGAAATAAAGAATAGAGAATCAGAGACAGCTTTGGCACAAGCTGTGGGTTTAGTTATCTGTCCGAGCGAATATTCAAAGCTACAGACCTAAGTAACATCTCTGAGGGAGAAGAGAAAGAGCAGAGGAGATACAGGAATCATAAAAAATTCTGACAGGGAACATAGGGATAGAAGGTAGTGCTGGATCATCGAGCACTGGGAATGCAGAAGGAACAGTGTCAAGGGAGAAATCAAGGGTGTCACATGAAACAGAATAGTCAAAGAGAATGAACAGTTGTCTCTCAGCAAACAACTCAAAGGCCACCTCTTCTGAGAAGCCTTCCCTGATGACTCATCAGAAGGCCCTCTCCCTTTGACCCATCATCCACACCTCTTAAGGGACCTCTCCCCTTGTCCTCCCCAAGTATGAGCAGCAGTATTTCAGTCCTCTTAGCCCTCCTCCTCCAGCATCAAGCAGAGGCTGGAACATCTGGGTACTCACTAAATCTTTGTGGAATAAATGAATATACAGCAAACGATTCTCCTGTGTATGCTTTTCTGGAATTACTGCCTAAATCCAATTTATGAATGTGTGCCTATAAAACTAAATCACAAGTTGTCTGGGATTTATTTGTTCTAACACTCACCAACTCCAATTCAATGCAATTCCAGGACACAAAATACCTGCAAGCATTCTCATTTTTCAGCCCACATTTCAAAGACAACAAGGAAGGGAAATTTTTCACAAAGTCATGTGCAATTAAGCATAACCTCAGCTAATCAAGTTATGTATTCTCATTATCTTTTACTTTCTTGTAAACAGGCCAAATTTCTTCAGTATTTCAACTTCTCAACTTTTTGTTGAGGATTTTTTCTTTAATGTATCAAACAACTTCGAAGGTAATGGTCTGAAGAAGAATTCCATGATTAAGAGCAGAACGTATGTTCCTGCAGCAGGCTATAACTGGACATTTTTATAGTGGTTAAATCATGAACAAAAAGCGAAAAGTGCCATTCCAAAAAAATTAAAGAATCGCAGAGTCTGAGAAAGCTCCATCCCGCAAGTAGAAAACACATGAACAACGAGACCTTTATAAAGCATTAACCCAACAATCCAAGAAAGAGCCACTGAAGACTCCTTCTGTTCTTTTATAGCCTAGTTTCTTGCAAGGATAGGCTACACTTTTTATTGCATTTCTACCTCGAATTTATACTCCAAATCATTACAAGCAGCTGCTGCCCATCCCACTGAAATTGCTCTCAACAATGTACCAATGACTTGTTGTTACAAACTGAATGGACACGGTCAGAGCCTATCCTGCTTGAACTTTCAGGACATTTTCCACTGCTGCCCACTCCCTTCTTACACTTCCCCTTGCTTCCACAGAAAGCACCCTCTCTTGCTTCTCTTCACACCTTGTCCTGCTCCCTCCCTTAAGTGTGGGTGGGTGTGCCCTAGGATTCGGTCCTTGGCACTCTTCCTGGGCAATCTCACTGATTCCTGATGGCCCCACCTATGGCCCGGAAATCCTTTCACATTTCAAACCTATGCTTCTGTCCATACAACAGTCTCTCAGGCACTGCAAGCTCCATCCACAAAGGCAAAACTGAAATAATTTTCCTCCCTAACCTGCTCTTTCCGGTTAAATGGCACCACCATCCAACCAAGCCAGAAATCTAGGAGTCATCCTTAAATCAAGCTTCTCCCAACGCCTCACGTTGTCAGATCACATTGTCAGTTCGACCCCCCGAGTATTACTAGAATTTGTCCACTCATTTCCATCTTCACTGCCACTGCCTTAATTCAAACTTCCATCATCTCTCTTGGGCTTCACTGTTCCAACCTATTAATCATTCTCCTGACTCCAGATTTGTTCCCCTCAACCAATTCATTCCGTTCCTTCTGCTTCTAGGGTCCTCTTCTTAAATGTAAATCCTACCTTAATCCTCAACATAAAAATCGTCCAAATGCTCCCATCTGCCTTCAGGATTAAGACCAAAGTGTTGAACATGAAATGAAAGGCCCTCAGCAATCTGCCTTATATCAAAAGCTTAAAACCTCAACTCTCCAGGTGACTCCTTCACTCCACTGTAATTAACCAGCAGGCTCTCTCAGGATGAGCTCTGGGGCCTCTCGTCCACCCCACTCCCACCCCACTCCTTCTGTTAGGTGAATCACCCTATTTATCCTTTACAATGCAGCTCAAAGACATCTCCTCTGGGAATCTCAGGATTGCAGGTGTTCCGAACCCAATTAGCCATTGATCTATGATAATGCTTATCATACTGTCTCACAATCCCAGAGTCACTGGTTCTTCATGCGCTTCCCCCACTTGAGGAAGGCGGTCCACATTTTCCACATCTCCAAATCACCTCCTCTAATGAAGAGCCTTAGGTCCAATGATGCCAGAAACAAATGATGACACAGAAATGTGTGTATTTCTTATATCATCAAGCATAATTATAGCATTATGTTTGGTTTTCCCCACTACTGTTATTTTTCTGAACCGTAAGACGATGTCAAAGATATACCCCAATGTCAGAGATCTCTGTTAAAAGGTGAAATTTTGTAGTCTATGAAATAAACATATTAATAAGTAACATCATCATAAACCCTTTATGTACTTTGTTATCAGATTAGAAAAGCACTTCAAAAAGCCAAGTGCTAGAAAATAAACCAAAACTTTCTAACTCTTAAATGAAGGGAGCACATATATATGTTATCTTAAAACATTACTGTATTTCCCTTTGAAAATGTTCATTAAAGAACTCTTTGTTCTATATCCTGGTTGTGGTGGCCGGAATACAAATCTATTAGCTACTAAAATTCATAGAACTATAAAATAAGTCATGGAAAACATTTTAAAATGTTCATTATATATCTCTGATCTCTTAGGCTCATTCCCCCAGCTCTCCCATCCTCCAAGCCTGGAGGCCACCTCCACAGACTGCATTGGAACCCAAAGATGACATGTATTTCTCCTCTGACCTTCTCCATTTCATGAGCGATGCCTCTAATATCTGAGATGACCTGTCTCCAGGACCATCTCTTCACTACTTCATGTCCCAGCCCAGGCTTCCTTTCGTTAACACAAGGTCCTGTTTTTCTTCCAGCTGTTTCTCATCCCAGCTCTCCCAAGTCCACTGCTGCCAGCTCAAACCGTCTCTCTTCTCTCATCCTCTTCCTACCTGAATCCATTGACTGTTTTGCCATCTCCTGTCCAAAGTACCCTCTGAAATCAGGGCTCTTTTCGGGTTTGGGGGTTGAGTGGAGGGATTCACCTTTTGTCCTAACACTTATTTACATTTTCCACAGGGCAGACAGGGTGTGCTTTGAAAGGTTAAAACCTACCTGAACGTGCTAAGACATAGAACCCCCAAATAATCAGATTCTCCTTGGAAAATTGAATAAGCCTCAATATTTGGGGGAAGAGGGGACAGTGGGATAAGCCTTGCAAGGTTGAAAGTGTCACCAGCCCATACATTCAGCTGTTTGTGAACCCACTGTTATCCTAGAAATTTCTGAGCATGCTTCATTTACTTGCCAGAGTGCCCAAAAAAATCTGAACACAATCTCAGGAAGGCCCATATTTTTCAACCCATCAACTAATCCACTAAATGCAGGGAATGGATAGATATTTCTCTAGACAATGTATTAGGTCATCCATCAATGAATACACATCTAACATATGGTAATTAACCATATCTGTATGTTTCGTAAAGGATGAATGCGAGTGCTAAAAGGAACTTTAGTGATATTCCACTTTGCAATCAGGAAATGGAAGTCCAGAAAGCTACTACCTACCATGTTTCCCCAAAAATAAGACCTAACCGGACAATGAGACCTAGCCGGACAGTCAGCTCTAATGCATCTTTTGGAGCAAAAATTATTGTTAAGACCGGTCTTCTAGTAAAATAAGGCTGGGTCTTGTATTAATTTTTGCTCCAAAAGATGCATTAGAGCTGATGGTCTGATTAGGTCTTATTTTTGGGGAAACATGGTAGTAAACCTTAGTAGATAAGCACGGGAGGTGATTCTCTTCAAAAACACAAACTCCTACAAAGTCCACGCTAATCCCTAATGGATGGCTCATAGGCCCACTGATTTTCATTACACAATTGACTTGCAGTCAAACCTCTGGGGGGAAAGTCAGTTTAGGGAGTAGAGCAAGTTAGGCGGGGCAGCTGCCATGATGTGGGACTGATAAAGAGCCACCAAGAAGACACATCACTTCAGTACATGACCATACACACGACACCTGGGGGGAACAAGTGGTAAAAGTGTGGCTGCCTGGCCTGCTGCATGATGTCAAGGACTTTTCAGTTATTTCTTACAAAACATTAAAGTTTTCTCCCAACCTCCAGGCAGCAATTCCATGTTCAAGGCCTAAATTCAACAACCCCCAACCCCTACCCCCAGGGGGCACTCCAAGAACTGTCAAGGAAAGAAGCCGAGGTGTATGACGCTGAGGTGGAGGCGTTCCACAAACAGACAGCTTGCAAACAACTTGAAGCTGTTTTTTGCTACAACTGGGACCAAAAAATTGCATTATTTCATTTAACCCATATCCCATTCTCTACCGTCTCCCACAGTTCCCTTCACATGCACTTTTCTTCCTGTCAATGCAAATTCTAACGCCTGGCACTGTTTAACTCCCACCTACATCCCCAAAGTTCTTTGGAAAACACTACCTATTACCTCCCTCCCTTCTGAACACTAATACCACTTTCTTCAAACAGTAACACTCAAACTTGTAATGAATTTCATTCTTTATAGGGGGTTTTAAACTTTTATTACATAAGTATTTATTGTTGAAAAATTAGAACATATAAATAAGCCAAAAGAAAGTCATCACCCAGAGACATTTATGGACACATTCTTCAAACACGTTTGTTTTACAATAGCAGCACTCTGAATCTTCCACATAATAATGCCATCATTCCATGTCAGTATGCTCTCTAATGAAACCATTTAATGACTGCTTACTATTTCACTATATATATATATGATACGATGTGCTTAACAAATCCCCTATTCTGATAAACATAGGTGGTTTCCTATTTTAGGCTATTATAAGCAGTCTTGCAATGAAGATACCCCCTTAATATATATATACAAGTATGTGTGCCTGATGGGTCCCTTACAATAAATTATCAGAAATGGAACTTCTAAGTCAAAAGACATGCAGCCCACCACTATACCCCTTTTAGGTCTTTTTTTTCATATTACCAATTTATCCTTCAAAAAGTTATTCCAATTTACTTTCCTTTTTATTTAAGCATCATTCAAAAAATATTTTGTGCCTACTTTGTGCTGGTCACCACAGCAGAGTCACTATTAATATAACAGACACACTCCTTGCCCTCAAGGAGCTCACAATCTAAAGGAAGAGATGGAAACCCACGTCACAAATTCTTCATTACAAGCTGAGGTAAGCTAAGAAGGAAAAGTACAGGGTTTTTCAAGTCACAGGAATTTAAGAAGAACCTGATACAGCCTGAAGAGTTTCCACAGGAAAAACACTTCTGAGCTGGGGCTAAGGTTTCCTGACAGAAATTAGGTGAAACCAGGTTTTAGAGAATCCTGGAAAAAATATTCTAAGCAAAGAGAGCAGCATGGACAAAGCCCCCAAGAAAGGAAGAAACATGACCCATTTGAAAAATGGAACCAGCTCCCTGTGGCTGGGGCAGAGGAGTGCAAAGATGGAGGCAGGGGCCGGACCACACAAGCCCTCCGGCAGCAGCAGCTGTCACCTGCCTGCACTCTCCCCAACTGGTGAGGCCAATGGTCAATAACATGAGCTAGAACAGTCACACGGCAGCCAAAGCCTAAAGAACTAACAACTAAATAATGACACAATAAACTGTAAATCAGAAAAATGGATGTAAATAAATTTACCCTGAATAAGGAATGCACTTTCAATCTGTTCCATAACTTTTAAGCACACGTTATGTCATGTACTTTAAACAATGTAATCAGCTAAATTCTTTAGTTTAATAGTTGTTGTCTAAAATATCTGCATGCCTACAGAGAGAAAACACATGAAAAATTCCTTGACTTTAATATTCTAAAATCGAGTCAATTGAAAAGTGTTTAAGTCTGTTGGAGAAATTTCATATGCATTATTTTATTAAAGGTGAAAAACATAAATGTTTCATTAAGGACCTACTCTGGAGAAAAAGCTAATCCTACAATCTTTCGATGACTCTAATTAGGCAAATTTTCTTTATGCCAACACAGATTTTCTTATAAACTTCCATATAAATAAGAGTTAAAAATCAGTGTTTTAACACATTTTAAAAATCAAAACTTAGACGATATCAAGTATTCCTTTGAGTGTTTTTATTTATCCAGGTAGATAAGCAATTATCATAATGTAACAGACATTTTTTTTAGTATTTAACTATAAAAAAATCTGCAAAGAAAGTTTGTACCACAAAAGTATGTCCATAAGTGATTAAGGTGCTCAGTAACTGAGAGAGAAAGAAGCTCCAAAGGGTCCCTGCTCAGCAACCTCTCATAACTAAAGAGAGCAGAACACAAGCTGCTACTTGTGAAAATGAAGGGACTTCATAAAAATATCTCTCAAATATTCCCTATTATAATACAAAAGGGAATGCCTATTAAAACGCCAGTTTATTCTGTATAAAACACCCCTTCTACTCCCTTCAAAAGCTTTTTTCATTTTTTTGCTTTAAGGTAAAGAAAAGGCCACATCCCTAAGATCTTTGTGAAAATGATCTCAATACGAGATACAATGATTTCCATTATTTCCTGTCCTTACTGAAGTTCACCTGCTCGTTCCAGAGGAATCTCCTGAACTTCACTGTTGATTAGCCTATTCCAAAGCAGACTTCTTCAGCAACACACAAAAGACAGAGGATGAAACAGTCCTCACAAATATACTCTAAAATAGGAGTATTTGAAATATAAATATAACTTTCCAGACCATTATTTTTCCTAATGACTAAACTCTAAATTAAAAAAAAAAAAAATCAAAAAAAATGGAGGTTTTCAAACAATGATGTGTGCAGCCCATTCTCATGACACAGTCATTTAAACTTCTCATCTGCAAAACATAATGCAATAAATTATCAAAAAGTAGAGGAAAAAACACAAAGCTCCATCTTGTTTACAAAATGTAAACTGTAAGCATTACAAAACTCATAGTGCCAAGTATCAAAAGTTACACATTTTGCTGGATAATCTTTTATCTCCTCTTGATTGGAAAAGTCATACAGGATCAATATAGAAAATTTGAAAATATAGAAAAGCAAAGAAAAAAATAAACTCTTGTAACCCTACCACTGAACTGGAGTTGTTATATTGGGGTTTTTCTTTCAGTATTTTTTCCATTATACACAAGTAATAGGTTTAAGAAATACAAATGCCTGCATACTTTTTAAAAGTAAAATTAGGATATTGTATTTACATTTTTATCATTTACTCCCTTAACATACAGCATGTTACATATCTCTGACTTTAAAAATTCTTCTAAAAATCATTTAAACATATGTGGATGTTTCATAACGTATTTATTTTGTGACATTTATGCTGTTTCCAATTTTTTGAGATGATGAAGACTGTCATAAAAATATTTAAAACTCATAACACTTCAGATTATTTTCTTAAAAAGTAGAATTACTATATTAAAAGGAAATTTCTGATGGCCAAGAATCACCCCTTGAAAAGACACAGCCTTGTTCTACCAGATTTTAACCTATTCAAAATTCACAAAACTTACAGTTACATGGTATACAATTTAAAATAAATATTTTATATAAAAAAAGTTCAACGACAAAAATTACAAATAACAGGAAATAGAATCACTATTATGTTTTAGCATATACTCAGGGAAAAAAATTAATTTAACCTAAACCCCACACTATATACTTTAATATGTTCCAAATGAGTCAAGAGAACACAGAATAGCCATGCTAGTACTAGGAGAAGAAGAAAAATTATCTCAATTAGTTAAGGGAAAAAAAAGTATCAGAGAGAATGGAAGGGTGAGTCCAGGACAGGAATTTAAGACAAAGACCTTTCCTCCAATAAACTACAAATACTACAGATTTTTTCCTCTCTAAAAGCAATCTTACAGCCTAATTCTCCCCCACCCCTTCATTTTTAAACCGATGTCCACCTCTTTAAATTTTCTGACACAAACAGAATTTTGTTATAGTAGTTCCAGAGGTAATTGTCAGCCCTCCAAATTCAACAAAAAGATTAATTTCTTAAAAGTCCAGTCCCAATACCTTGAAATAAAATGCTAATGTTTAATAAGATTTTCAAAATAAAGACAACTTTTCTCTTTTTTCAATACTTACTCAGAATGGGAAACTTTCATTTCTTCCCTTTGTCTTGCAGAATAATTTAGGTTCCCACCTAAAACAAATAAGCACAGAATCTTTTCAATATAACTATTAAAAGTAAAATCCAAACATGCATGTGCACACACATACACACATTTGCATTGATATACCATAAAGTAACAGAA
Source organism: Rhinolophus hipposideros (assembly GCF_964194185.1). Taxonomy (NCBI): domain Eukaryota; kingdom Metazoa; phylum Chordata; class Mammalia; order Chiroptera; family Rhinolophidae; genus Rhinolophus; species Rhinolophus hipposideros. The sequence continues at coordinate 82,019,227 of NC_138048.1, forward strand.
AAGGCTGTGGAAGAAAGAAATGGTTTCTCTCCTGGAACCGTCTTAACGGAAAAAAATGTTTTTTAAAAATCCTTATATGATACAAATAATTACTGCTAATTTTAGCATTTTTTTAAGTGTGGATTTATGTATCGCTTCGCGTTTTGTTAACGGAGACACTGTATTAATATTCAGTAATAGTGAAAATTAAGAGAAATGAAAGAAAATGACCTAAATGATTTAAACAGCATGTGTATATATTCTTCTAAATACATAATAACCTTTAAGGGCAAGCCAGTTAACTGACAAGGGTAACATCAACATCTTAAGAACAACAACAAAAAAGAACAAATGTACATAGTATATATTAGCAAAAGAAAAAAATCTGCAATTTTTCATTCTGTATCGAATGCTTTCAACCTTAAAATGTGAATTTCAGCTGTAAATTTATTTACTTATTTTTTTAATATAAGACAATAACACAGGAAAGGCTTTATTTTTAAAAATGTTTATTTATACTAATATAAAGAGAACATCTAAGATTTTATATTACAAAACTCATATTGCATTGGCCAGAGCATAACAATAATTTTAAGAAATGTGCAGGCCCAGAATCCATAACTATATGTTACATAATGAAATGTTTCCATCACTATATATGAACAGAAGGTTGTAATCACATGAACTAAAGCACTGCCCTCTAAAGAGGCATGGAGACAATCCAGTTATCCCACAAGATGATCCATCACAGTTTAAGAAATACCTGAACTTTTACTTACCTTGGGCACGATTCACCAAATAGAGGAAGACCACAGCTAAAAGTGACACTGGAAGTGAAAAAACACAGGACCCTTAAAAAAACACGTACTCCTTCCCAATGTTTCCTACGTAATCATAACTAGTACTCAAAATAAGTTAAACATCATTTTCTCCATAGGCTACCTGAGCCCAGGGATGGCGAGGCCAGAAACGGAGAAGCTGAGATACCCACAGGAGAGAGGACCAACCCACCCACGGTCATCCTTGCTACTCTTTCCTCTCTCTTTGTAAGTGCTGGTCCTTCCCAGCACTTCCCCAAAACTCTGCCAATCCCTACACTATTTATCTTTTTACAGAAGGTAAACAGAATTGATCCTTCAGAGGTTTTAGGTGTGAAAACACCACGCCCATTTAACAAAATCTGAACGTTGTCATTAGATGCCCAGAGCCGGTAAAAACCTCAGAAAATCAGGTGCTTCACTTTTTACCTTGACAAGTGAGGCACACTTACTTTACTTTAAATTAATATGGCAACAAAAACACTTTTAAATGGCACGGTGTTTGATTTGGGAACCAAGTATATATGGAACTTATGGCTTGAAGTTAAACCACATGTTGCAGCATCAGAAATAGACAAAAACATTTTCATGACCCAGTATTTTAAATTCTTATATGACCCACTTTTTAAAAACAAATAATGTGATTTTTTATAATTTGATGTGCTTATTTCTAAAATTATGAGACAATAAAATGTATTCAGGCTATTCATAAGCAATTATCTACAAGTACAATCATACTTCAACTATAGGTAGTCACTATGAAATAAAAGGAAAATAAAGTCTGACAATATCACTGGGGTTTGCCATTTTAGATACATATTATCAAAGTATAAAAGGCATCTTAATAAGTTATATGAGAATTTTTTTCAGATGAACACAATTTATGTATATGGTGAAGACTATCAATGGAAAAATGCTGATTCTTATAGTTTTCAACAGTTTCCTAATGCTTCCTATTTTTAATCAACAAATCATTACAGGTAAAAATTAAGTAACAGGACTAACAAAAGAAATTTCAAACTGCCTAATGAAATTAGCCATGAGCACTCACACCCACGTCACACCAGCAGTGTCCACACATTCACAACCACAGACACACTCAGGACTCTTGAAATGCTTCCACTTTAAAGGGGATAGTGTGTTTTAAAAAAAAAAAAAAAAAAAAACACCAAATATTTAAAACACAATATGAAGCAGATTCCACTCCTGCCTTTAAGGATAGGAATCTCCTGAAAAATGCAAGTGAATCTTCAGAGAACTAGAAAGTCACCAGCTGGGAAACTGACACACAGGCTAAGAACTAGGCAAACCTGAGAGATACAGCTTACAGATTTGGTTTAAAAAGGGGGAAACAGAACAATAACAAAAACCTGAAAATATAAAAATATTAAAAATATTAAATTTCTTTTAATATTCTACATATTAAAAGAAACTAAATAAATGTTGCCACATGGCACACTTACAAGAAACACAGGCAATGAAGAAAACTTCCAAAAACAAATAACCCCGAGTATCCAGTATCATGCCAGCAATGATGGAACTGATCGCCAACCCAAGGTTCTGAATGGACTGCATGCTGCAATTTAAGAAACGAAAAAACACATTTCAATCAAAAGTCTTCACACACAGTACAAATTTATTGCAAATATTAGTATCTGTAAACCACATACTATTTGTGCTAACATGTTTTCAACCAGGGATGACCCAATTAGATTTGTTTTTAATCCCATGACTGTTTCCTGTACTAGACTTCATGCTCAAATGTAAGGGAGCTTGCCTTAGTAAGTGAAGTACAAACTCAAAACCTTCCTGATGAAAGAAAGAAAGGGTTCAGTGAATACCAACCCCTTCTGCCTTTTGGACCAGAGACCAGAACTCAACTGCTCACTGAGAAGCCCTTACATACATGGGCCATGGGATGATAAGGTTAGCAATTACCTCTTATGGGTTAGCTTAACTCTAGCTCTCCTGCTGGAGGCTTGGAGCATTTTTTGTTGCCACAATAACATCATAAATACATAAACTGACTTCTCTAGTTATTTCCAGGTTCAGAGCTGTCCCAGAAGCCTAAAGATGACTAGATCAGGAGACCTGGGGTTTCGTATGATAATTAAATTGATCCAGTTGAGAGGGACATTATATGATCCATGGTGCAAGTACTTACAAGCCATATGCAGTTCCCAGTTGATGTTCAGGAACTACAAATGCCACCATCGGCCACAATGCACAGGCAAGCAACGAATAGGAGAGTCCCAGGAGACACTACAGAAAGCAATAAGGAAAAGGGAAAAAGTCTTATATTAACCAAAAGGTGACTTTCCTTTGATGCAGATTAGCAAGAGTGCTGTAAATAGCTAATACACGTATATGAACAGCCATGCACGTTTTATGGTGATCGGACTAAAACTCATATTCAATAAAACGAGTCCTGGTCCTCTCTAACAATATCCTTCACACTGTCTTAACCATTTTCTACTTTATACACCTATAACTGGCTAGGCACAGGGTGCAGTTAAGAACCAAGCAGGAAAACAAAGCTAATTTGCAAAGTCATTGCCAATGTTTTGAGTAAGCTAATTTTCCAACATTTATTAGGAATTACAAATTAAGCAACCAAGGCAATATCACACAGTCCATTATCTCACCTCTGGGTTATCAACACACAACAGGAGAGCAAGGCAGGCAACCAACCACCAATGTTTGTTAAACATCACCTAATGCTGATTGTTTTCTTCAATTAAAAAAGGAACCTTATGAATTAAGTTAAAATAAGATCATTTATAACTATCAGACTGGCAAAGATTAAAACAATGCCAATGTCCAACAATGGCAAGGATCCTAAAAAGCACACACATTCTTCTTATTAATAATGCTATAAATGGATAGAAAGTTATTGGAGAAGTTTCACAACATCTATCAAGATGTTACATTTACAAAGCCTCTACTATAGCATTTCTATTTTTAGGAATCTGTCCTATAGCATTCTCACCAAGTGCACAAATACATATGTTCAAAATATTCTTTTATGAACAGGTAAGAAAAGTGGCACTTCAGCCTGTGATCTTAAAAATGACATTCTGAAGAACTATAACAAAAACCTGATGAATTCGTTATCACTTTTGACCTACTAAAAGTGAAAGACAAAACAATGGGAAATCATGGATATCAGGCTAAGTTTTTTCCGCCACCTATGATGGAATGACTTCATTTAATGAAGTCCAGAAAAATAAATGGAACTACTAAGCATTCTAGCTTTTATAAGACTGTTTTATTTCAAATTCTACTGCAGCATTGAGACTACTCTATTAAATAAGCCAAATGAAATTAAAAAATACTTTACACATTAACAATTAATATTTATATACACTAAAAATAGTTACTTAAATTTAAATCAAGGCCTTGCTTTCCCACGACCACGAAGCACTGCTTTCGGAGGAACTGAGTGTGGCTCTTGCCAAGCAGGCATGTTACAGGGTCCTCCAGACCTCTGCACCCCGCGTGCTAACGGTGACGTTACCATAGCAATCCAAGGGTTCCACAGCGTGAAGGCCAGCAGCATATGCGAAGCAAGAGTGGTCACCACTGCACACAGGACCCACATGATGTTCTTTCCTGTTTTATCCACCAGGAGCCCAAATATTGGGGACATGGGAGCTGATATGACATATACAACACTGCACAGAGCATATAAAAGATATTTCATGAAATATATCACAGCTAGAAAAAAAACCCAATGGGTCCCCAAAACTATCAGGCAACGCAAACCCTAGCTCATTGAGTTTAACAATCTTCTAAAACGGTCACTGATAAATAGAAATATAAAGATGTAAAAATCAATTATTTTGAATCAACAACTGTTATTCTTCGGTTTTGCATTAATGCAAAGATGGCCACTCAGGATCAAGTGCAAATACAGCCTTGGTTTCACACTGTGGATGTTACGCCACATACGTTTTCTAACATTTGGTTATAATTAAAGACCCACACTAGGCACACAATAAGCACTTGCAAAAATTAATGAAATACCTGTTGATAGCACCTGCTGCCTGAGAAGAAAATCCAAATTTCTCTGTAAAGAAAACTCTAAAATAAAAAAAGAGAGAGAGAGACTTAAGCACTTTAAAGAGAACTACAGTTCTTAAAAAATAAAGGCAAAATATTAGGTTGGTGTAAAAGTACTTGCGGTTTTTGCAATTATTTTTAACTTTTTAAACCACAATTACTTTTGCACCAACCTAATAAAACTGAATACAAGTAATGCTAAGATTAGTCAACTTTTCCTTCTTCATACTGTTTTCTCATCTTATTTGAGATTTATCTTCAAGTAACTGGCTAAAGTTTTAGTATTTATATAATTCACTTAACTAAATAAAATATACTGATGCCTGCTTTTTTCCCCTTTTACATATACAGCAAATGGTACACATAAATTTTCAGAAAATGAAATGTATTACTACAGGGAATTAAGACTGCTTCTCTTCCTTAAAAGCAATTCTGGACAGGTTCTTGGCTATATAATGCATAGGGTTCTTGTCTCAAACTATTTAAAATGAGAGCCTGAATTTAAAGGTTATAATTACAAACACAGCCCACAAACACAACACTCTCACTCACACACTGCTCTGTGTAAGCAGCTGCAACGAAAAAAGAGAAAGAGGTAGAAGATACAGCAAAGAAGAATGGGATTTAAACCCTGAATTGGAGTCCGGCATAACTGCAATCCCAGCAAATAAAAATGTGCCCCGTCACTAGGAGCCAATCCACTGTCTCCATTCTCAACAAGAGGCTTCCTAACCAAGGAATAAAGAGGAAAAATAAAAAAAGAACACTAAAGTCAAGCATTAAAAATAATCAATTATTTTGAATCAACAACTGTTATTAGGTATTTCTTCAAAAATATCATCAAAGTATTAAATCAACTAAACCTTAAGCTAAAAAAACCAGTTATATCTCAGGATATAAAACAATTCCCATGTAAATATAAACTATCACCAGGAAGCAAGGTTTATAGCTAAAAATATTTCTGTGACTGAATTCTCATTATAATTTAACCAACACAAGTGGAATACTGGAGAATACTCACTTCCCAAGCCCAATAAAGGGGAACACGGCCACATAATAGCAGACACAGATGATAAATATGAGCCACAGGGGTAAGGAGAAGTCCTTCACATCAGTTAACTTAATAACTTCACCTGAGAGAAGAAAGGGAAGAGGCTATCAGCATAATTTTGCATACCGAAGTCAAGATTATTTTTCTTTTATCATGTGATCAACCTTTGCAATACAGTTAAAAAAATACTTTTTTTTCCATAAATTATTGGAACATAGTTTCTGGGATAACTTAAAAAGATATTAGAAAAAGCAATGTCTAAAATTACCATCTACCTTCCTAGCCTCTTCCAGGAACACTCACCATTTTGCAAATATACAAAGTACAATCAAGAATGTAAATTATGCCAAAAACATAAAAGAGGAAAAAGTACTTAAAAATTTAGACAGTGGAAATACATTTGGAAATAAAAGAAAGAAAAAAAACATGTATTAAGCCTTACTGGGTTTCAACACTGCACTATGAACTTGCATCATTGTAAATTAGCTCCCAAAGGCCATAATTAACCAAAGTCCCACTACTCCTGCATGTAGACTTACCTGTTTTTCCTTGATCTTTATGAAGAATTCTTTCTGCTCTCTGATCCAAGTAAGCAAGGGCCAAGGCACAAATTAGTGAAAGAATACATGTTATAGCCCCTATAATAAAAAAAAGAGAAATTTTTAATAGAAAACCACACTGAAGGTTCCTTAAAAGGCAGCGCATCACATTAACAGCAGAAAATTTAGCAACTGAAAAGGATGGTATTTAGACTCATACAAGAAAAGCCTACACTTACTAAATTGGGACAGAAGGAAAGGAAGAGCATATGGTGAGCACTCAACAAACAGTAGTCACTAGTCCAATAAAGGGGACTATATTATTTTCCAGTAGAAGGTTGGAGATTGGAGGGAAAAGGCTAGAACAAACTAGTCCAGTCTTGTAATGCAGAATACAGACTGAAGAAAGCTGATGACCAACTGGCAAATTAGTCTTTTCTTAATTCAGTCTAAGAACCAATTATTGACGAATGCCAGGGGAAAAAAATATAAAAGCAAAGTCTGATTCTGTGATGACCTCATCTTTCTCCTGATTCTTTCCCAAAGTCAGTAATTCTTGCTCCTATGTTCTGGCAGCTGCAGGGCTCCACAGCACAGCTCGCTTGGGCTCTCTTTCCTTTGTGTATCCAGCATTACTCACTAAAGCTGATCTCTTATCATTAAAGCAAATTGGATAAAGAGTAAAATAAAGTTTTCACTTGTGAAGAATTTTAAGAAGGTTAGTAAAATAAATGAATATTTAATTGGCTGATATAATATGTTTGAGTTGAAAAACTGCAGAAATGAGAGTCAGTAGACCTCAGTTCTACTTCTGCCAGTAACAAGCTGAACTTAACCCTCTTTAGGCTTCCCCACCTGTAAAATAAGAGACTCTGACTTATAATGGCACAAGTTTTTTTCTGGCTCTAAAATTCTTTAAAATTCTCCAGTTCTCCAGTGTGGACAGAACTAGAACGAATACAGAAGAGCATTTGAGAGTAAGAAAGAGGTTCTAAGTAAGGCAAAGGATCTGAGAGGGAGGGAGAAAGAAGGAGGAGTCTCTAGGTACAAGTCACCTGTTTAGGATTACTGCTCCACTGTCCTATTTTTACCAGGCTGTACCAAAGAATTATGAGCAATAAAAGATGGCACAGAACATTCACCCCATCCTGCAGGTGTCTCTAGGGCTCGCAAGCGGCCCTCTACACACCATGGGACTCAAACAAATTCACCGCTCAGAGAAAAGGCCCGGGTCGTGAATCCAGAGGGCCTCGTATGATTCCCAGTGACCCACCCAGCAACCATGGAGCCTTAGCTCAGAGAACTCAGGGCCAGAAGGGACCTAAATAGTTTTGGTCAAATACCGGCAATTTTATGGAAAAGAAAACGGAGACACAGAAGTGAACTCCTTTGTCCAAGATGACAGAACTGTTAGAGGCAGGACTGGAATCCAGGCTCCTCACTCCCAACTTACTGGATTTCCCACCATATCATAGCATGTCTGACTTCTATAAAATCCAAGCTCCAGAGGCACACTAACTGAATTTGATCAAAAGGAAACAATTCTCCCTTCTGCTACAGACTAATAAGTAACACCTCACACGTATAAAGTCCTGATTATTTTCGGAGTTTTCACAGACTCTCTCATTTGATCATCAAGAGGATACTGAAGTAGTCAAGAGTAAAACAAGATCCTCCATTTTAAGAAAGTGGAAATAAAAATATAAACGGGGTGAATGATTAGCTATTTCTAATTAGGTCAAAGAACTAGTGAACTGTGCAGGCAAAATTATAACCAACGAGGTCTACCCCTGATTTCCTCTCTGCCATACTTCCTATGACACGCTTTCTGAAGAGACAAAATGTGGTAGTATAAGGATTCACTAACCAATCATAAGTGTGATTCCAAGGGTTGTGTGACCAGCAGAACCCAAAGCTTCAACCTTAGAATACAGCCATCCCATGAGGTTCATGTTCACTGTACTTCCCTGGAAAAGAAGAGGGGAAAGAAACCAACATAATTTTCATTTATATCTCTGCCTTGTTCAAAAAATAGGATGTGGGGTAACTTATAGAATAGGCATGGAGGATCCATATTAAACAAGAGATAAATTTAAAAAGAAAAAAACTAACAAAGATAAAGCCACAGGTAAGATTACGAAACAAAAAATGCCAATTTACAGAAAATGCTAGTAGTATTCGAACAGCACAGTACATTTAGAATTTCCTAATAGCCAAAGCAAAAATGAAACAGTGAGTTACCAAATTCACAGGGTACTTACAACAAAATAAACCTTAGCTCAGAAAAAGCACAGCTTTTCCTGGTATTAACATCTGAAAAAAAATGTGTCCTCTAACTCCGTCAGAAGACAATACAAGTTATATAGTAGATAATATCCTCATTCATTTAGTCATACATTTAGCAATTATTGATCCCTGATTACATACCAGTCACTGTTCTAGGTAATGGAAATATAATAAAGAACAACACAGAAAATCTTCCAGCTGTCACAGAGCTTACTTTTAGTGGAGTAGAAGAGATAAAATCTGTAGTATATTAAATAGTGCTTAAAAGTGCTTTCAAAATAAGGGGAAAAATAAAGCAGGGAAAGAGAATATAAAGGGGTGGAGGCCTCACTGAGAATGTGACTTTGGAGTAAAAACCAAGGAAGCTACTGTGTTTCCCCGAAAATAATACCTAACCGGAAAAGAAGCCCTGATGCATCTTTTGAAACAAAAATTAATATGAGACCCCATCTTATTTTCAGGGAAATACGTTAAGAATAGGAGACATAGCAGCCCTACCTAATACTATATTTCCCCGAAAATACGACCGGCTCTTATATTACTTTCTGCTCCAAGACACATTAGGGCTTCTTTTCCAGTTAGGTCTTATTTTCGGGGAAACACGGGAGAAGTGAGGACATCTGCGGGAAGAACATTCCAGGCAGAAGGTACAGCCAATGCACAGACCCCAAGAGCGAGGCTGTCCGCTGTGCTCAGCTCATGAATGGCAAGGAGGGCAGAGGCTGGACCAGCGTAAATGAAGAGGAAACAGGACGAGATGAGGTCCCCAGAGAGGAAATGGTGGGGAAGTGGGGGGCTATATGTCATAATAAAGAATTTGGCTTTTACTCTGTGTGAGAAGGAATGTCATTAGGGTTTGGGCAAAGAAGAGGCATGATCCACGTATGTTTTAACAGACCTGCTTTGCCTACCATATCCGAAACAGACTACAAGTGGGATGAAGGCATCCATGAAGGGGCGACTGCAATAATCCAGGACACAGATGATGGGTCTTGGACTAGGGTGGCTAGAATGGGCGACTGAGAAGTGGCTGGAGTATGTACATATTTTGATGGTAAAAACTAACAGGATTTGCTAAAGACAAAAACGTGGAATGTGGAGAAAAAAACAACAAAAAAGAGTTAAGGATGACACCACTTTTTGCCTGAGCAACTGGAAGAAAAGAGTTGCCCACAATTGAGGACGAGGAAAGTACCGCATGACCTGGTTTGAAGGGTGGCAGGTAGAATATCAGAGTTGGGTTTTGGCCATGTCAGGTTTCATATGCCTGCTAGACATCCAAGTGGAAATGTCACACAGAAGTTGCATGTATAGGTGTGGAATTCAGGGAAAGCCCTGCTAGATTAGGTCACCAACGAAATGAGTATCCAAAGAGAACATGTCCAATGACCAAGCTCTGGGGCACTCCCACACTTACAGCTTGAGAAGACTGAGATGGAAACAGCAAAAGAGGTAGAGAAGCAGCAGACAGAAAGGCAGGAGGAAAACTATGAAGCTGGAGTGTCCTGGAACCCAAGAGAAGAAATCAAGGAAGGGGGAATGTCAACTGTGCTGCATGTGCTATTGACTAAAACTGCTAGTGACAGGTCAGACCTGAAGACAGAAACGAGGTGGCTGCCTGTGAGCTGGCTCACCCCACATCCTCCTCAGGTCTCCCCACCACTCCAAGAACCCCCACTCTGCAGCCTAGAAGCCCCGACATCCCTTTCCAAAAACCTAGGGCTCCTCGGAACACAGCTGAATGGATTATAACTAGTTTGTGACCACACAGAAAGGAACCTGATGAACACTAGTAACCACAATGACGTCACTGAGAATGAGTGTTTGGATTACACTCAACTGATCCTGAGATAATAACTGAGAAGTTATTAAACGAGATCCACAAACTGCCGCAGACGTACCGTGAGTTCCACAAGATACACAATGAAATACTCAAAATATCCTGGTAGATAACATTTAGAAAACATGGGGAACCACACTAGTTATCCAAGAATTATGAATTAAAGTAATACTTAGGTATTTCCTATCAAATTGAAAAAAGACTTTTAAAGTAATAATAACCTGTACTATCAAAGCTGTAATAAAAAGGATCCTCTCATATTCCACAGATGGAGATGTAAACATCGCTGAGAGGATAATGTGAAAATATGTTTCAACAGTCCTCAGAAGCCCTAATAATAATAATTCCATCCCTAGCAACACAGCCTATGGAAACAGAGAGGCAGACAAGTCCTATAGCGTCACACATCAGCACTATTTGTAATAGTGAAACATTAGAAAGAAGCTGCATGTATAAAAACATGCCATACAGTCACATGATGAAATATTACATTAAAAACTTTTTATGCTGGATTTCTTCTTCCCTGACAATAGGTTACAAGCATTTTCATGCCATTTATTAGTCTGAAACCTTGATTTTTAATGGCAAAATTTTTGTATCTTGTGTTTTTTATTTAAAAAAAAACAACACTCTATTCATGGGAGTTAATGCAGAAAAAAATACTAAGGGGGTATAGGACTGCCAAAACGCCTTATAGGTTTCATTAATAAAAGCATAATGTTTTTCCCCTGAGTACCCTCCAACAGACCAAGCCTGAAAAGCATGATCATCTGCAGATTTCATATGCCAGGAGGCGTACTGGTCGCCTGCAGTAAGTCCAGAAAGGTGTGAGCGCCATGGTCAGGGAGCTGAAATCCATGTCATGGGGCTGAGACAACACAGGAAATGGGCACATCTGACCAAGAACTTAAGAGCTGTCTCCATAAGCCCAGTGCTGGTGCACAGCGAGGTAAACTACAGAGGGCAAAGGTCGGAGCGACCAGTAGAGTTGCCTGTGCAGGCAGATTTCATCTCTATGTGAGGATGAGCTTCATAAACTTCACTGAAGTAGATGGGCTGCCCCATTACACTGTGAGCTTCCATCACTGGAAATGTGCAGGCCGAGCCAGGATGACCACATGTGAAGGCCATACTAAATAGAGGGATGCCTAAATGGGTAAGGAATTAGACGATAAAACCTGTAAGATCTATTCCAACGCTCAGCTTCTCTCAAGTAATGAATGTTCATCTAGCCATTTTAGACTGTTTCCTAAATGAAATAAGGCTAGGAATGCTTTAATTAAAGGTAAGTGCTATACTACAGTCTAGAAAAATACATTAAAAAGTCAATATCTAATTTATCATTCACAAACATTTCATCCTGTAATGTTTAAGAGAGAACTATAAGAGTCAATCTTTTGCTTCCTACGTAGCTTCATCAGGTTTGTCATACTTACAACTCTAGCCATGCTAAGTTGTAGTCCAAACACCAGGTTTAATTCTTTGCCTTTAAACCAACTCACAGCATATGTATTCTGAGCAACTGCCAAGGACTCCCCACCAATCCTAAAAATGAGGAAAGGAAGAAAAGTCAAGCTTTTAAAGAAAGACCATGGGTACCAACACAGCAGGTTTAAAAGTCTGACATTCCTCTTATCAAAAGCTGGAGTCGCTGTCTCCTCCCCTGAATCTAGGTGGGCTTGTGATGCTTCAAGGGAGAGAATCTGTCGATGCTGTATAATCCCAAGGTAGGGTCATAAAAGATGACATCTGCCTTTTTACTCACACACTCGCACTTGGAGCCCTGAGCTACCTTGTGAGAAGCGCAACTCCCCTGAGTTCACCATGCTATGAGAAAGCCAAGCTACACAGAGAGGCCACCCTTCGGCACTCCAGCCAGCAGTGCTGGTTTTCAAGTTATCCCCGCCCAGGCGCCACACCTGTCAATCAACTAGCTTTCAGATGATTCCAGGCCCCAGCCTTCCATGATCCTTTCCAGCTGGGGCTCCAGACCAGCTGCACAGACAAGCCATCCATGCTGTACCATGTCCAAATTCCTGACCCCCCAAGTCCATAAGCACGATTAAATGTCTGTTTTATACTGCTGAGTTCGGGAGAATTTGATATGCTGCAATAATAATCATGACAGGCAATAAAAGGCCTCTGGGTTACCACATCACCTTCTATGCCATATAAAATGTTCATATGGAAAGAATGGGCCACGCTTTGTGAAAACACAAAAATTCACTTTTCAGGCCAATACCTTCCTTATTTGACATTGACATTCTCCTACTTCCCGGGTTTTAATTTTCCTTCTGTAAATGCTACATGTTGACCATTCCTCACTCCAGGCCTTCAGGTTGGAGCTTCTTCTCCATATCCTAACACTGAGCCCCCTTCACCACTCCGTCCTAGACCAAAAATAGTTCCCATCTCTTCAAATCCAAATCTTATACAGTGTCAAGGCCCACATCGTCTGTGAAGCCCCTTCTGACCACATTTCCAGCTCTGAATCCCTTTCTATTTTTGTATACATTTTGTTTCCTTCTCTCTCACTTGGAACACTTTCTGGAATATGTCACATATGTCTACATGTCCCTGGTAACCATGAAAAGATTGAGTAAGTTATACTTTTAAGTTAAAGATTGAATAAGTTATATCATCTCAAGTGTCCCCTCAGGTCAGGAAGGCCAAGGCTGGACTTGGAATGGGCTTATGGGACAGACAATGAAATTCATGAATTTCAGTCTATTGGTATTCTGTTCATTCAAGCATCTTCAACAGGGTTCAAAAGGACCAGCGTATTACCCACTAAGAAACAGCAAATGTCCATGAATCTCCATCCTAGAAACTGATGATCTATACTATAATACTCTAAATGAGGTTTAAGTCATAGTGTGCAATACTACAGAAAAGCAAAACACCTAGGAAAAATATCCTTTCTGGAGAACTATTCAATATTCAATATTCAAACCCCACACAGGGGTTTGACCACTCAAAATTGTTGCTTACTTTAAAGGAAAATTAAGACACTAATAAACAGTCTTACATATATGTGGCTAGATTTCAAGGACTTGAATTTTCCAAAAGAGACAATAAATTTTTTGTAAATCCTTAATAAACTGATAGCTAAACACTAAAACAATATATTAAGATAAATAAAATTATGCATAACTTACCCAAACACAAACCTTCCAAATTCCATCAGCCAATAAGCATTAAATATTCCACCCAGAGCAAAAACAACCTATAATGTACAATCAATGAAAAAGTAAATTCAAGATATTCAAGAGAAATAACGATAAATCACAACTTATACAGTGATTTTAATACTCCTTCTTAGCAAAGCTATGAAATTTAAATATGTTAATACCTTTGAAATACCAGAAATAATATCCTTCAAAGGCGGAATTAACCCTCAAGAGAGCACATAATAAAATAAATAGAATAATAGTAAAATATTAAGATTCATCTGTCCCAAGTGTTAAAATGGATTATGCATTAGACTACATGGGCATTTGTGGACCCTGCTAAATTAAGTTAAGCATTCATCAAACACATCTTTGCTGAAATTAGACAAGAATTCAAGACTCTGTCACATAACCAATGAATATTTTGGCCTTCCTTACCTGTCCAATGCAAATAAAGCAGCTAAAAATAATGGTGCCCCATCTGTTAGAAAGAGAGAGGAAATGAATTAAGAGTATGTCACCAAGTCCTTCAGTAATGAGTCCCTTTGGTTTTCTTTGACCCCTCTGCATTCCTTCCAAGGAAAGAAAAATGAAGTGCTGTTCTGCCTCTGAAGTCAGCAGCTTTCCTAGGCTGAATGCTAATCTACAGAAGTCTTGACTTCCGAGGGAATTCCAGAAGCTTTAGTAATGGCATATGTTAGTTTAAGTCACTGTCATCTCTTAAACAAAACTCATTATATAATCTTCAAGAAGTACCCAGGGTTCCCATTTAAAGTGGACATTCTTTATGAAATTTCTACTAAAACGTTAATTGATTCTAAGGAATGTCAGATTAAGTAATTTTAAGTGGGTATAATTCATGACAACTGAAAACTGTGTCTAAAAGGACAACTGTCGACCACGTTAATATAATCCTGACAAGTCTGCTTATTCTAACACACTACACTTCGACTACCTGGTTGATGTTTTCCCTGAGTGATGAAACACCAGTATTAGAAGTCCAAAGACCACAGGCAGAAACAATCCCTGTGGAATGGCCACAGCACATTCTGCTGAGTGTCTCTAGCCCTGGAAAACGCACTATGGTCCCGCAATTCATGGTCCCTCCTGTCAAGTAAAGTCATCAACATACTAAGTAGAATCTGTCCCCCTGAAGTTTCCAGCTAATTCTGTTTCTTTAGACCAAGCAAAATAAATTTAATTCCTTCTTAATACTCTAACTTCCAATTTTTAAAAAGTTAGTCCCCAAGTCTAAATACTTAGTTTCATCAATTCTTTCCTACAAGACATGGTTAGAAGATCATTATTTTGCTCTCTGCTTTCTGAAAATATTCCCTCTTCGTCACCACTAACAACACACACACAAACATAAGGATTCAAACTGACAAAGTGTATAGTGTTATTCCTTCCTCAGTATCTAACAGAAATGGTCACAAAAAGTTCAATATCCAAAGAAAGGCAGAAAGAGAAATTCTCACTGGGGAGGGACAAATACTATGTAAGTGCCAAAGACTGTACAACCATCTGTCAATCCTCATAACCACCATGCAGGGCAGAAATTATTGTCCATGTTTTACCAGTGAGAAAATTGAAGTTCAGAAGAGCTGGGAAGTTTAGCAAGTGGCAGCACTGGGATTCAGACCCTGGCCTGCCTGATCCCAAGTGAGGGCATAATTTACCTTCGGATAATTGAGTTACCTTATCCCATGGGCAGCATTTAATATCCCAACCTTAACTGAAATACCAACCAAATTTCAAAAACTAATTCCAGAGATATGGAAATCTTTTTAAAAATAGAGAAGTTTATTCAGTTCTGTTTCTAGAAATACCTTAATTTAGTTGTGTTTTCCTAATAATCAGATTTTACCCACACGTGAAATTTTTTTTAAGCTTACCGTATTCCAAACACTCGGTCTATCAAAAAGCCACCAAAGAAACACAAAACTACATTGGGCCAAGAATACCAGGCATACAGCAGCATGAATTTCGTGGTATTCACCTGCATATCCTACATGGAAAGAAAATAAAACTATTTTTTTCCAAACAGTTATCTTCAGCAACTAACAAATCAAAACATTCTGTGTAGAGCAAGAATTTCTTAATCATTAGTAGTCACTTAACTGCTTTGGGAATCTCAGGATAGCTATGGCCCCTACCCCAGCAAAATGGTCACACCTGGGAACTTCCTGCGTCCGCATGCCATTTCAGAGGCTCCACGAAGTCCAGCATCAGTCAGATCCCCCACTATGGACTACCCCCATTTGCGTCTGCCAATATACTCTGTATTCCTATTCCCCTTACACTACCTGCATTGGGGCTCCCCACCACATGGAGAAGAATAATCTTAGCCTATCCCTACCCCGACCCTGACTAACTCCTACTTTCTTTCCCTTTCCTGCTAGAATGTGAAGAGCCAATCTATGCATTTCTCTCTGTCCAAAGGTAAAAAACTATCTACAGAAAAGAGACTATCTAAATGTACAAGAAACTATAAATGTCAAATACATTTTTATAAAACCGGATTTAAAATATTGACATGGACAATCCTCTGCCATCAGTAGCCACACTTAAAAAATAACAACAAAAACATATTTAAGAAGGCAAAAAAAAGGGCCGGCCTGGTAGCTCAGGCGGTTGGAGCTCCATGCTCCTAACTCCGAAGGCTGCCAGTTTGATTCCTACAAGGGCCAGTGGGCTCTCAACCACAAGGTTGCCAGTTCAATTCCTCAAGCCCCGCAAGGGAATGGTATGCTCCGCCCCCTGCAACTAAAGATTGAACATGGCACCTTGAGCTGAGCTGCCACTGAGCTTCCAGATGGCTCAGTTGGTTGGAGCATGTCCTTTTAACCACAAGGTTGCCAGTTCAACTCCCGCAAGGGATGGTGGGCTGCGCCCCCTGCAACTAGCAAGGGCAACTGGACCTGGAGCTGAGCTGCGCCCTCTTCAACTAAGATTGAAAGGACAACAACTTGACTTGGAAAAGTCCTGGAAGTACACACTGTTCCCCAATAATGTCCTGTTCCGCTTCCCCAATAAAATCTTTAAAAAATTAAAAAAAAAAAAAGGTAAAAGAGCTATCCTACCAAATCATTTGTCAAATGATTACTCAATGGGAGAGTGAAATGCGAACAAAAATCTGCTAATACTTTTTGGCAATACTGTGAAAATAGTACATAATTATTTATCCAAGTTGTGAAACAAGATCAAGTTACACAACAGTGCTATAAACGAATTTTGTGGCCACTCATTCCAATTCAAGAACACTCCTTGCCACACACAGAGTTGGTGACTACAGATGTCAGTATGGATTCATTGGACGTCGCAGATTAGGCAACCTGAGAGCTGATGAAGCGTCACCAGCTACACCTGCTCTAAAGCCAACAATGGAAACAAAGGTGAAAACTCCACTTACCCGTTTAACCTGAGTCTGAAGGGCGGCAGGATTATCATAGCAAAAATAGCTGCCTAGAAAAAGGAAGAGCAAATATTTTCTCATAAATAATACTGTCCATATAAATGTCTCAAGTTGCAAATACTACTCAAATGGTGATTTAAATGTTTATACTAGGGGCTCGAGGACTAACACTGTAGGAACTTTTTTAACCATTTCCTTGTCCATCATTATTTTCTAAGTTGTAGCCAAATGACCCAGAGGACACATACCAAATCATTTACAAATCATTAGTGTGCATATACAGCAAATACTGAGAAGCTGAATTAAGAAGTTAATCAACTACTTGTTCTTCCATTTTACTATCACCATGCCTCATGTGTCCATTATTTTATTAGCATCTTCATAAAGCAGCTTTATTTTCCTTATTTAAAATTACCAAAACACACACAAACATCAAAAATTTCACAAACATCCTCAGCAGTTTCCCAGTAATGTTACCTGAGGTCACCATTTTATCTTGAGAACAGAGGAATGGAGTTTAACTATTCTGACTAAACCTGTATTTGAATATAGAATTCTAATTCCACAAAAAGTATGCCCAAATCAAATAATTTAGCAAATACACTAGCAGGAATGAACAATTCTAAAGGATTAAGTTAAAACATAATTATAGTGTCTCTTGGCAGGTAAGAAAGAGAGAAATGGAGATAAATCTGCCATTCATTCACTCAGATCTATTTTCAAAGTAATATAATTGATAGATTTGTGGTAGGCTTGAAGATAATACTGCCTCCATTTCTCCACTCTCTCTGTTAGTACATATTAGAAGCTAGTATTCAAAAGAAAGAACTGTCATTAGAAAGGTATGAATCTGGCTTCTGAAACCCAGGCAGGTAATCGTAATTTACCAAATATGATGTGTTAGTAGGTGCAATTTCAGGTGTTTTGTTTCGTTCTTTTTTGTTCCTAACCCAGCAACTTATGTTCCTGCTTTATGGCTGTAAGGGGTATCAGTGTCATGATTTAAAGCTAATGAATAGGCATCATCTTTCCAAAAAGGGGTTGTGGGGAAGGGGGTCAAAAAAAACTTGCAAAGAAACTAAAGCCCAAAGCGTCCTTCATGCCTACTCATGCATTCCAACAGTAGCATCAAGTTATCCACCATAATGTTCCCAAACTTGTTGATTACACTGATTCCTGTGAGCCCCCTGAAAAACACATCATTACTTTCATACAAATACTGACGTTAGAATATTCCTGAATAAATCAGTTGCTGGAACATAGAAAGATGTTTTAAAAATTATCTCAAGAAAACTGCCTTCAGAGTCATCCGATTTCGTGAGTGAAATCACCCACTGCCACGCCTCCCGCAAGTCCAGTCCAGTGATTGCTTCACAGTGTCCCAGCGGAAGAGGAAGAAAGCACATCTACTCACTGAAGCTCAGCAACACATACCCAGGACATTGTTCCAAAAGAGGATGAGAAACTTAGAAAAGACTACCAACGAAATTACTGATTCAACCAAAGTCTCTGCGGTGCGGAGCGGTGGAGGGGGGCGTAGTTCAAGCTTTCTGACATCCTTCAAAACAAAATGCCTAGACGGTAACCTTGACGGCCCAGAGATTCCTTCCCGTCTGTGGCCCCGGGGACTGCGTTGCTCGCCTCTGGGACTTCTTGGAGCAAAGGAGTGGGAACAAAACTGGCCCAGCTCCGTGCCCGGATTCCCACCTTCGGGACGCCCCCGGCTTGGATGGGGACGCGAAGCGAAAGGGTGGCGGCCCAGGAGCCGCAGCGAGGGGTGGGGGGACGGGGAGGGGGAGGAGGAGAGAGGTCGGGGATGCCGCGACTATCCGCCCCACGCACGCGGCTCACCAAAGCCAAGGAAGCACATCAGCAGCAGCACCAAAAGCCGGTGCGCCAGACGGCTCGGGTCGCAGAGGGCCGGCAGCGCCCCGGGGGCAGCTAGGGCGGCGGGGGCATCTCTACCGGTCTCGTCTGGGCCGTTTGCCAGAAGCCCCCGCGCTTCCTCCTCCTCCTCCTCCATGGGGTGGGCTGCACGCCGAGAGCGGCCGCAACTCCGGGCCGGACAGGATTCCCGTAGGCCTGAGCCCAGCCGAGGCTGCGGTCACGTGACGGCATCGGTCACGTGACGCTGCGGCCAGTCACGCTAGGCCCCGCTCACGTGATCGCGTGGGGGCAGGGCTGCGGGGAGGAGTAGGCGGGGGCGTGTTTTGGTCGGTTCTCAAGGGGGTAGAGGGTGTGTGGGCTGAGGTCCTCCGAGCGCCCAGCCTCGGCCTTCCGGCGAGTTCTTCTACACGAACTCTAAATATTCAAGAGCTCCGAGACCCTGGCCTGGGCCTCCCTCCCACTCATCAGGTTCCATAGCTTTAAATATCATTGCTGTCTATCTCTGTGGTCCGATAGGTAGCCACCACCTCGTGTGGCTGTTGAGCACTTGAAACATGGCTAGTCCTAATTAAGATGTGCTGTACATGTAAAATACTAGATTTCAAAGATTTACTTAGTGTGGAAAAAAAGAATGTAAAATAAACTCACCATATTTTTCCTCCCTCCTTACAGGTGAAGGGGGCAGGAAAAAAAGTGGCAATGTTACATTTTCTAATTGGAACAATTTAAAGGAACCCCTTAACTTGGTGAAAGAAAAAACATATGTGTATATACATATATGTGTATATATATGAGATCTGACAATTACGTTCCCAAACTTGTTGCAACGATGTTGCTAACCGTTTTTTGATATCAGAGTGATCATTCATTATGAATTTGTACCAAATGCACAAACAGGTAACCAAGTTTACTATTTGGAAGTGCTGAAAAAGATTCTGAAAAAGTTAGACGAAAACCACCTGAACTTTTCACCAACAATTCATGGCTCTTGTATCACCACAGGGCACTGGGCACGCTCACCGGGCACTGCCTATGAGGGAGTTTTTAGCCTGCAAACAAATAACTGTATGGGAAGCCCCTCCCTACTCACCTGATCTGGCCCCCAATGACTTCTTTCTTTACCCCAAAATAAAGGACATATTGAAGACATTTTGATGACATTAAAGACATCAAGGTAATAATACAATGACAGCTTTGATGGCCATTCCAGAAAAAGAGTTCCAAAATTGTTTTGAAGTTTGGACTAGGCGCTGGTGTCGGTGCATAGCTTCCCAAGGGGAGTACTTCGAAGGTGACCATGGTGATACTCAGCAATGAGGTATGTAGCACTTTTTTTAGAATGAGTTCACGAACTTGTCAGACCTCATACATATTAAGCAATGAAAATGTGCACATAATTATGAATTACATATTGAGGGGGGAAAAAGGATGAGAAAATGTTTTTTAAAAATCAGGTGTTGGAGGAACAGCTATGGGAAGTATACATAGACACTTCATATTCAGGTTATGGATTTATTGTCTCAGCTCCAAGCTCATCCTTTTCACATAGTCTACAAAATTTTTTTAATGTTTTTTTGCCAACTGGCATGATGTAAGCTTTGTCAGTAGATGGCGCAGGAGAAACATCTCAGGCATCTGGAAACTTAAGATTCCCACCCATTAACTGATAAATGTGGTTCACTGTACCAAACTGTTTGTACAAATGATGTGGTTTATACTGAACATCTGCTTTCCTTTGGGGAGCCTGGAATTTGTGTATGTGCTAGATAAAGAGAGCTGTGTGATCAGCCCCCAAGGAAAACTCTGGGTACTGAGGCTCTACTGGACTTCCCTGGTTGGCAACATTTCACATATATTGTCACAACTCGATTCTGGTGTAATTTGAGGGTCCTGTGTGACTCTACTGGGAGACGACTCTTAGAAGCTTATACCTTGTTTACTCCAGACTTCACCCAATGCACCTTTTCCATTTGCTGAATTTGCTTTGTATGCTTTCTCTGTAATAAATTATAACCACGACTACAACTTATGCTGAGTCCTGTGAGTACTTCTAGAGAATCATTGAATCTGGGGATGGCCTTGGGGACCTCGTGATATGGCCTGTTAATACTCCCAGAAACTTACCCCGGACCTTCCTTTGTGAAGATATTTGAAAAGAAAGAGCCTTTGTCAGACTTTCAGTTTATTTATAAAAACAAAAATGAGCCAATACACAATCTCTTAAGAATAATAGCAAGGAACAAGGAACACACTGGCTGGTCAAGGAAAGGCAATACAAATCTGTGCCTTTGGCCCATGCAAATTTAGTTTTTCCATGACTTTTGGACTTACTGTGTAAACACAGAATGAACTCAATAAATGCTTGTGTATTTAAAAATATACCTTATGCAAATGCAAAATGAAAATAGAATCTTTTCCAAATTTTTCATAATTTTCCAAATGTTTAACTAAAACATCTCTCAAATTAGCATTAGGAAGGTTTGGTGTTTTCTTAATTATGCTGCCAACTACCTTTTTGATGAACTATATTCATTTTTGTCCCAAATTGTTCTAACACTATCTAAAAATAAACATTTCTCATTCATTAACATGGACTCAGTTATAAACAATGTTCCTGTTATGAAATTATTTTTAATTTAGACTCTCTTTGGTTTGTATTAAAGTAGTCCTTAAATTAATTGAATTACGTCACCCTAGCTGTAACCATGGTGGCGAAATAAGCATGAGACAACCCACATAAAACTAAACAGACCTCAAAGGAATTCTGTTGAATGAAAATAAGCCAATCTCAAAAGGTTACCAACTATATGATTCCATTTATATAGTATTCTTGAAATGATTAAATTATAGAGATGAAGAAAAGATTAGTGGTTGCCAGAATTGAGGACTAGGAAAAGGAGGTGGGTGTAAATAATAAGATAAACAAAATATGATTATTAATCGGGAATATAGAAAGATGAAATCCTATATATCATTTATTTGAAAAATATTTATCATTACACATTTGATCTTTTTCATTTCCAACCATATACAGTTTTCACCTTGGTGATGACCTTGCTGAGGGGGAAACATAATATCTTTAATACATGAGGTAAATCTAAGATGATGTTCAAATGGACTGCAGGTAACTGCTTATGTCAATAATAAATACAGTAGATTACTTTTAAAACCCATACTTTGGACTTTTTACTACAGATGCACTTGCTGACTTACCATAAATCAATGTACTTAAAGTGCCATATGATATCAAATGTTTAGCTTAACAGCATAAAATTGAACAGAAACTATAAAACATGTTTTATGGGTATTATAAAACCCGGAGCTGGAGGTCTCGCTTTTTGGCATTACTCTGATTCATCAAGCCCACTGAAAATTCCAGATAGCCAGTACACTTGGAAATTGAAAAGTAGCTTTCAGAGTTTTACTCACCTCAATTATTATAACCTCCAGGGACAGCATCCTGTGTTTCCTAATCTGAGGAGAGACGCACAGACTAATTAGTGTAGGACCCAGAGAACGAAAACATTCTTTTTATTTTTTATTTTTTTCTGACTTAAACATCAGACATTTATTTTCTTACAGTCCTGAAGCCTGAAGTCTGAGATCAGCGTGCCAATATAGTTGGCTTCTGAGAGAACTCTCTTCTTGGCTTACACACAGCTACCTTCTCATTGCTCACATGGCATTTCCTCAGTGTGGGTGCGTGTGTTTTTTTTTAATTACTGTATTTTGCCATGTATAATGCTCTCCCATATATAATGTGCACCCACGTTTTTTGGCTCAAACTTTCAGGGGGGAAAATCTTTAATTTTAACTTTTTAATTCAAATTTTTATTTGTTTACATTTAGGTATTTGCTTTTTGTATTATAAGGGAATTATCCATTTATTTTAACATATTAGGGTACAAGAAATTTTATGTAACAAATGATTATAAAACACCAGAACAGATACAAGTTACAAGAAATTTTATGTACCAGTAATAAATTTATAATATTTATGCATCATAAAAGGCCAAGAACTCTTTGTCGTTGAAAGTTCATTGTAAGTTCAACAAAACCGATTATCGTATTCCAGAGTATTATTTTGCATATGGATATTGTTGATTTCTAGAGTTATATTTTTAACTCATAAGCGTAAAGAAAAGAATTAAAAATATTTATGTCGATATGGCATTAGTACTATTCATGTATAATATGCATTCTTGTTTTTCCTTCACAAATTTGGGCAAAAAAGTGTACATTATACACGGCAAAATATTGTACATTGTTTTAATTTTTTTTTCAATTACAGTTTACATTCAATATTATTTCAGATTAGTTTCAGGTGTAGAGCATAGTGGCTAGACATTTATATAATTTAAGAAGTAATTCCCCCCATAAGTCTAGTACTGACCCGGCACCATATTAGCCTCTTTTCAGATACTAAATGGTCCCACAAGGGGTTGGGGTCGGGGAGGCTAGACTCAGCAGGATGGGTTAGTAATAAAACAGCATACTCCTCAGTCATCCTGTGGAAATTTCCAATAGCAATTGGTTATAGGATAAAGACCACAAGGCAAATCAAAAGGAATTAACTGTAGTAAACACCATTGATGATGTTTCCTGTTGTTGCAAATGCAGTCTCTTCTATTATAAAACCATGTTCCTCATGGATTGCTTCAAAGAATTACTTGATTCAGCCCTCCATCTTTATTGATTCACCCAGTCATTAGTTTCTAAGCTTAAACTACCTACTGCTCACCTCTTCGCACTCCAAAAGTCTGCTACTTTTCCTCTTCAACCTCTGGAACCAAGAATTGAAGATAACGCCTTAGTATGTAGCCAGAGATCAATACTGAAGAAATGAAAGCAGGCACTAAAGAAGTCTATGACAAGTTAATGAAGGGGTAAAAGGGAATAATAAAAAATGTATTAACCCAACAAGAGGAAAGGAAAATTTTTAAATAGAACACAAAGCAGGTGGATTAATTAGAAAACAGATAGTTAAGATAGCTACTATAAACCCAATGATATCAATAATTAATATAAATTGAGTAAATAGCCCAAGTAAAAAGCTAAAATTGTAATAATGGATAAGAAAATGGATACATTTTAAATATAAGAACACAGAAAGATTGGAACTGAGAAGAGGGAAGAGCCACCAAGCAGACATTCACCGCAAGGAGCTAGTCTAACATCAGACAAAGCAAATTGGGAGGCAAGAGGCATCACCAAGCAGAGAGGGAAACTTTGTAATGATCAGGGAGTCGATCCAACAGAAAAATAGCACAATCTCAAATCCTTACACACCTACTAACTTGGCTGCAGAATACAAAGAGTGAAAAATATGAAATCCACTGAGGAAAGTCATCAATCAAGTTCAAACTTATCTGAAAAGTACATTACTACTAATTTTGAACTCATTATCACAAAGCATCTGACTTGCCGATGTGCTGATTGGCCCTGAAGTTGCCTCAGGGGCAGGTGGGAAGGGGCAGTAGCTGGACAGTGAGCTGCATCCATCCCACAGGGTCTCTTACTCAGTGAGATCCCCTAGAAAGCATCTCCAGGCAGTTCACTTAGAACTGTGAGACTCTTGCATTCAATCTGAATTTTTCTAAATGAATTCAAGTTGCCATCAGCAGATCACCCAGTGCACTGACCCAGCCTTGGGATCCTGCAGCTCCTGGTCTCATTGTCAAAGGTAAATGTCATCTGCAGCTGCATCTTGGTACCTGGCCACTCAGGAGTTTTGGTCAAATACTTAGTACAGTGAAATGGCCCAGGATTATGCTCCAAGGGATCGTAAATATGTAGAGGATTTTTAAATGTTGGTTTCCTCCCCAGCAAGGAGTACATCACTTGCTTTTCCTGTGTCACTACTAATTTCTGCCCCAAGAGTTATTGTCTTATGAGGATCATTTCACTCTCTCCATCCTGCTTGCAGAGTCACCCGGCTCCTGTCACCATAACATGCACTGTCCACTCTGGGCAAAATCCCTGGTCATAAGTCATAATCTCTGCATGAGGATCCCTTTCTCTAGGACAGGAAATTTCTATATTCACCCAAATTTAACTTTCAATTGCAAGTTTGCTTCAGAACCCACAACCTAGCAATATGCCGTGGTTGTCTTTTCTTCTTACATTGCAACCCTCGTAGCCAAAATCGTACAGGAAGAAAATACACAAAGGCAAGTTTGGTCAGTCTACAATTTCCTACTTATTGTTAAGAGTGCTATGAGGAATCTAAGGACTCTGGAATGTTAGAGGACTTTCAGTTACTATAATTTGCCAGTTGTGAAATATATATTCATTTGTGTTTTTTCCCCTTAAAACTTCTTTTTACAAGATTTTACAAGAGGATGTGAGACTCACTGTCCAGAAATGGACAGTGGGACATGCTGATCATGAGGGATGAGCGGTCTTCATATCAAGACACTACAACCATCTCTTCCTTTTTAATCCTTCCTGCATCCCAGATGCTAAGCCTTAAACTGAGGTGTCTCCACCCTGGCCCAAAGTACTCTCAATCCAGCATCTTCTAACCCTAATAAAAAATCATCCCTGCCCCTTAGCTATCCATTCAAACTGAAACTAATTCACAGTGCCATATGGAAGTCTGATTGTCTTACTGTTCTGATGACACCAGCCTTTTAAAGGACGTTTGCTATGATAGATGTATTTTCCAAAAATGGCCACAAAATATTCCTGATTCTACGTGAACATTCAGGACCTTGCTGCTCCCCCATTAAGATGTAGAAGCTATTTCCCTTCCCTTGAGATTGGGCTGGGCTTTATGACTTCTTCAGTAAAAGGACCTACTTAGAACCACCCACCTGTACCCCTCACCTCCCCCATCCATGTGCACCATCTTTTTGGTCGCCACTCCCATTGTCTCCTTGACATGGGGCTTTGGCCCCGGAGTTCATCCAATACCTTCCCCCAGGAATACCCCCTTGCTCTTCTTTAGTCCCTGGGGAGCTCCCTTGGGTTCCAGCTACTGCCCTTTCCCCCAGAAAGCCCTGTATTTCTGCCATCCCTGCAGGATCCCTCATAATCTGCCTCTAGCAGTTCAGGGAACAAACCCAGCCTGTCTTGCTAAGGATAGGGCTAGGGGGAGAATCCAGTAACATGCAGCTTGTTGCTAACAAACATGGCAAGATATCGTCTTGAGATGTTAATCTGTGGGGGTTTTCTTTCCCTCCCCCACTGTCCATTGACCACGCGGCCCCATGGAAGGGTAAAGTTGATAGAGAGGGATTGAAAACAGCCTTCAATAGTCAATGCTGAGCTGTGTGACTCCCAAGCAGCTTTTGAGAATCAAAAAGTGAAGCTTCGGGCATGAAGCACATGGAGAAACATGGAACAAGGACAGAGACTAGAGAACTGCCAGATGGTCACACCCCCGTGCCTCCCAGGAAGAGCAGAGGAGGTCTGCTGGGCTGGGTGCGGGGCGAAGCAAGGAGGCAAGGCTGTACCAAATGCAGGGGATCCCGAGATTGCTTCTCTACCCCACCAGCCAGGCATCTCCCCCTTCTCACAAAAACATGCTGGAGAAGGGGATTAAGGGCAGGTTGGCATGCTGAATGAATGCTGAGATCCACCAGCAACTTTTCACCTCTGCGTCTGAGAGTCCTGGTGGCCCAACTGAGATACCTGAAACAGTAGACTGGAAGTTTCCTCTCTAGGGAAAATGAGATCATCAAAGAAAAGACTTACCGACAATGATTATTGGCAATCCTGATCAAATTCAGAGGAAACCAAGAGCACAAACAACAGAATAAACTTTCAGGAAAACCATAAATAATATCTTCCAAGAGGTAATAGAGGATAATTGCACCAATGAAAAAAGAACAGACTATTCATAGAACAAAAATGAGTTCTCAGTTTTAAAAAACAGAGGAAAAAATTCAATAGACTGTAAGCATGCTTTGGTAGCAAGCCACTAGAGGTTGTACTCCATCAAAATGAGGGAGTAAACCAGGAGTGAAAAAAGACAGAATTCAAGAAACAGGTGTCCAACAAGGGGTGGGTTGGGGTGGACAACACATCAGAGCAGGAGGCTAGTGGGCTCCAGAGGGGGTGTGTTAAAAGTAAAAAATCAGTAGCTTATCTGACACCTTTGAACTATTAAGGGTAAATTACCTGTTCTGGCAAAGAGTTGGAAGAGCATTAAGGATAAGTATAAACCAAAATATAACATAGCTTTGAACTCCAGGGAAGGAAAATAGCTGTATAACAAAGGAAACATTATCGGTGTATACTGCATGCCTGAGCTGGGAAAAAATATTTATCCGTTCACAATGATCACAGAAATGTTAACTTTTGATTTAAGCAAAAATTATGATACAATTACTTTGGAAGAATGGGGAGAACAAGAGTACTAAATCTTCGTCTTTCGTGGGAGGAAGTCAAGAGTTTATATCTAAATCTGAAAAGTCAATACAGAAGCAAATTATTTAGACACGCGGAGGAAATATCCAGAAGAAACAGCTGAGCCAATTGAAAGTAGGACTTTCATTTCTCTGATAAGAAGGGTTGTGTGGGAAATGGAAATCTGTCAGACCACAGGGAATTTTTCCGGTCAAACAACCTCAGACTTCTGTGATTCTTTCCCCTAGTTCACTGGGTTCAACCAAAGTCCTCCCTTGAGGATTGCCAAGTGTAAGCTCTAAAGTAACACATAATGAACTTCACTTGAACTTTGTTTTGTCCTAAACCCGAAGTGTCATAACAAATAGGGAAGGAGCCAGAGCCCACACGCGTGGGTATGTGGGTATTAGGGCAGAGGGTCTATTTCCTGAGCCGCTCACATCTACATTTCTTACCAACGTGAAGTCTGAGTGCCTTCACTAGTCACCCAGCACACCAGGCACTCAGTACATGTTCGAATCAATGAATGAACACCAACGAACCCATTAGTTTTCTTACATGATGAATGTCAAACAAATGTGAGGACAGACAGACATGTTTTCCTCTAGTGCTTCTTTCTGATTCCCTTAGCGATTTAATGACCTATGATGTGTTCTGTGATACATGAAGTGGGCACCTCTCATGTGCAAGGGACACTCCTGTCGTCAAAGAACCATGATCTGTTTAGGATGGCAAAACTTAAGGCCCAGACCGTCGAGGATGGGTGCAAAGGAAGAAGTTACTGTGGCCCTGAACCCATAACTGTAATAAGAGGCTGGTGCAAGGAGGCGTGACATTCCCAACACTGGCTGCAAAGTCCCTAGAGTCTCCTCGAAGTGTTTTGTTCAGACTGAGGATGGGAAAATGGGAAGAGAGTGTCACACCAAGCAACACTCTTGTTGACAAGTCAACAAAGAGAAAATTTGGTTGGCTTCCCACAAGCATTCTGATGTTTATCTTAATGCTTTCACTCTAAGGCAGAGACATAACGGTTCCTCTGGTGATGAAATCTCACTAGCCTTTCCTCCCAGGAGGGCAATGCAAGGAGCATTTGCCAGCCTGCTCTGCTCACTCTGTGACTGCAGATGTCAATTGATTCCCCTTTGGGTGTGTCTTCCCACTAGGACAATGATCAAATCATTATCTAGGTGGTAAGAGACCCTGGTCTAGGCTCCTTCTTTTAGTGTTTACTAATTCTGGAATTCTGTGTCTATACTCATGTGTCCTCAGGAATCTACCAGGTCTAAGGAGGGCTGGCCCCACCAATTCATATCATAGCAGCCCCTTCCTCATTCATTCTAGGAGGAATATCCTAATGGAAGAGAATGCTTGGTCTCCCTCGGCACTTGTTCAGACTTTGAAGCATAGAGTCTTCACCAAATGCATTTCTTTGGCACTGGCTAGTTCGCTTTGATTTATTTACTCTTGTAAAAATAACAGGAGGTGCAATGCTCTTCCAGTTTTGTAAATATTCCTTTTTAGCAAAATGCATGCCCTTGGCATTTCAATGTCTCTGACTTCGGGAAATAACATAACTACAAGAGGGGTACAATCTTTAAAAGGCTCTTGCACTCTTATGGGATGGCTTTTTCTAGGGATCTGTTTGCTTTTGTGTGTGTGTTAAGAGTGCTCAGTTCTAACTATGTGTGTCCAGAACAGAGCCTGGCATAGAGTAGTCTCTCCATAAATGTTTTTAAATCAATGAAAAATCAAAACTTTGCATCTGATGGTCATATGTACATACCACATTTTGCTTACCATTCATTTGTTGATGGACATTTCAGTTGCTTCCGCGTTTTAGTTATTATGAATACTGCTGCTCTGAGCATGGTTGTACAAATATCATTTTGAGACCCAGCTTTCAATTCTTTTGGATAAATCCCCAGAAGTGGAGTTGCAAGGTCATATGGTAATTTTAGTTTTAATTTTTTTGAGGAAACTCCATACTGTTTCCCACTGTAGCTGTTCTTTTCTATTTTTTGATAGTAGCCATCCTGATGGGTGTGCGGGGGTTCTACAGGCACTTCTCTGAATACTCTAGTTCAAATATGTCCACCCCAAACCGCCCACTGAGCTGACCAGGCCAGGGTCTGTTACCTCAGCTCAAGCTGTCAGCAAGGTTTGCTGCAGCAGCCCATCACACTAAAAGGGCCTATTACTTTTGTGGGCGGCAAAACCATCTCTCTCTCTTCCCCCCCCCCCCCCCCGGTCTCCAGCTTGAAGGTGGCAGCTCTTTTAACAATTCTTCATAAAATTCATGACCTACTCTCACTGTCCTGACTTTAGGCTGCTTAACATTTTCATCAGATTAGTTTTCTTTTCAAGAACGGCTCTTACCTCTGCCAGGATCGTTACCCTAGAAGGGACACCCCTGAGCCCCGACAAAAGTCCCCTCGGGGAAGGAAGAGCAGCCCGTCAGTGACCCGCTGGGGAAGTGGAGCAGGTGGCAAGTGGAAGGACCCTCCAGACAGGCTGCCAAAGTGACACGAAGGGCCAGTCGGGAGGAGGAACCTTCATGTGTTGCCCTCACCTCAGAGCTCCATACTCCATCATTCAGCCCTTCCAACACATCAGAATTTGATTTCTTTTGTTTCTTCAAGAGAACAAATCCACAATTTTGTTTACTTACTTTTCAATGAGTTTAAATCCTTGAGGGATACAGCATCACATGGATTCTGTGTCCAATAGCCGTGGCGGGCCGGCTGCCTTGGAGTTTGGTAGGAACCATGCCACTGTTTCCACGGGCACCAGTTACCTTTCTCCAGATGTCCCTGGTTTTGTTTGGTTTGCCACCAGGAGTCACTGCCTCGTGCTTTATGCTCAGAAGCACATCTCTTGCCAAAAATGTAATTCAGTTTCACGTCTGCCTAAAAACCTTCAATTTTAAGAGCGGTGTGCTCACTCTCGTTGCGGAGACCTCACTGATAGCCAGCAAAAATGGCCTTGGACCTCAGCTCCCTGACAGTTACCACTTTAGAAGTCCTGTTCCTGGCAGCCTTCCGCAGGCTCCAAAATGGCAAACAGAGTGGATTTGATCTCTTTTGATATGATAAGAATCTCTCTCTAGTTAGAAAAGAACAAACTACTTTTTAAATACAATTTGTCCAAAAAATAAACTGTTTCGATTACTGGATCTAAGATGTGTGATACATATACTTCTAATTCTTACTCAGCTTCCTTAAAACCAGCTTTAATTTCCAACAGGTTGTTATCATATTATTTTGTTGGTACCACTTACTATTTTTTATGAAAAATTAACACTACAAAAAAGTAGTAGTTCCACGAACAATTTCACCAGAGAAAAATAACTTTGTTTCTCCTTATTAATGATTGAAAGACAGCATATCAGTTTACATGGACATTGTCTCAAAATTTGTAATTAATCCCCAAATGATGTAAGTAAAAATTCTGCAAGTCAGTAAAGAGGAAAATAGAAATGAATTTCATAAAGTATTAAGATTGCTCAAGATATGGCCCAAAACCATACCCCCCTCGAGCTTTGTAGGATCATGTTCTCAGGCAAACTGGAGTTAGGGTTGGAGAGAACCCAAACAAAACACCACCCAAAAGCATGTGGGGTACAGCAGGACGTGGTCGTTATGATGTAGGAGGCCTCATGCCCTTAGAGTTAATAATAATAACAACATTTAGCACTCCTGGTGTGCTTTTGAAACCTTGGAAGCCCCTCAAAGCCCTACCATAGGCCCAGGCCACGGAGTTGCTGAGAAAGGTTACTGCTACAAATATCGTGTAACCTGACATCTTCCATGCCAGTGGACAGCATGGGGAGTGGGGGAGAAATCAATACTGAGTGCCAAGTGTTACGGTAACACCCTCATCACTGAGCTTCCAGCATCCACTAGTGCTTGTTCCCATATGTTCGCAGCAGGGCAGCCAGTGTGACCCTTTCCAGATACAGTCTGATCATGTCACACCGCAGGTCAATCTTAGAACAGAGACCAAATCATAACAGGGTCTTCAGGACTTGGTATCAACTCCCGCCCAATTCTCCACCATAAGCTTCCACTTCCTGCTCCTCAACACTGGCCTTCTTTAAGCTCCTCAAGCATTCCATGAGGGCACTTCCCCACCCCACAGCATACAGGCCATTCCTCTGATGGAAACTCTGTACAGACTGTTCCCTCGCCAGGAACTCTCTGTCCTTCCTACCCTTTTGCCTTGTCTCACAGTCATACTTCAGATGTCAGCTTAGAGGTCTGGTCCTCAATTACATTCCTGTCCCAACACGAGTATCTTTCCCTCAATTAATTAGCGCAATATGCAATTATGCAGTCATGTGCATGATTGTTTGATTAACCTCTTCCTCCCCCACTTAAGCTGGATCTCCACAAGGGCAAGGCCTAGATCTGTTTAGCTCACAGTGTTATTTCCTAATGCCTGGCACAGGTCCCTCATAGGCTCTCAATAAATGCTTGATGCATGAATAAATGCTAGTGTGCTGTCCCATCCTTTATAAATGTAAGATTTGGGTTCACGCCCACCCACCACTAGAGCACAGGGTATTATCAGCATGCAAATTTCTATCCCAAAGACAGTAAAATTTACCCCTATTGCGTTCTCTAGGACATAATAGTGTTTTGATTACTTGAATCCGTGCATCTCCGTCCTTCAAAAAGAAAGAAAGTCATCAGAGACTCATAGTGCTACAGGGGACTCAGCGCTATGGGGACTTACTTTAACAGAACAGTTTAAACAGTAGGCAAATATTAAGCAGTCTAGTCAATACAACTGAGCTTCCTAAATTTTTCTACTGTTAGAGATCCTCTCCCTGCCCCAGAAGTCTTGTCAAAGGCCACTTAACTCTTTATTCCTCCTAATAGACAAAGAATATTTCTCCTTGTTCTTCATGTACTCTCCTCTGAATGATTGTCTGGGAAATGGAGATCAACAAAGTGTGGAAGCAGTGCATTCCTCATCTTTCACAGAATTCTCTGTGTAGTAGACACATCCTCTACTTCCTTTTTTTCTGAAATAAACAGCCCCATTTCTGGCTTAATTCCTTTATTTAAGGTAGTTTTTCTTCTTAGCTTCTCTGGAGCTGTCATAGAATCAGCAAGTTTGTTTGAAAAGAATAGGAAGGATAAACTTGCTCTGCCAAATACGAAATATATCATAAGGCTATGATAACTGCTGTGACCAGTGCCAAGACTTCCATTGCAGTAGCCATGGTCAGAGTAACTGCAAGAAGAATGTGAAATCCCCGTAATGTAAATCTTGGACAGTGCCTGTTCAGGGCTGCAATCCATCATGGCTCCTGGGATGTACTTGACCAACTTGAGGCTGCCTCTAGGCCAAGGCCCGCATTCAAGGATTATTCTACCAGCTCCAGGATGCCTGGGTTCTCCTGGCTTTCCTG
This sequence comes from Rhinolophus hipposideros, assembly GCF_964194185.1. Classification (NCBI taxonomy): domain Eukaryota; kingdom Metazoa; phylum Chordata; class Mammalia; order Chiroptera; family Rhinolophidae; genus Rhinolophus; species Rhinolophus hipposideros. The sequence continues at coordinate 82,052,042 of NC_138048.1, forward strand.
GCCTCTCTTGTCTTGTGGCTATTACCCTTTTATCTGCTGAGCCAAAGACTTGGTCTTCTGTCTTTCCTCACAATATCTGTGGTTGACCTACTGGGAAGGTTTTCAATCACCCTGTCAATAGTGAGTCCCAATTGTTAGCAAGTGACATCACCATGTCAGTCGTCAAGGGCAAGCAGTGCTCACTCGCCATCGAACCCAACAGTCTAATCTTCACTTCAAGGATAGAAGAGAGATGTTGCCTCTCAGCCCTCGAGAAAGTTGTCCTCACACCCAGAGAAAACCAAACAGCTCTTTGCCAACCAGAAAGAAACAGACAATAAAAGTTGAATATTTTTGTTTAAAGAGAAAGTTTAGATCCTTCTTTTCAGACCATAATTCTTTTAATACTCATAAATATCTCTAACACATGCACATTAAAAGGTGATTACATTCTCTATATTTAAGGAACTCCCCCACAGAAAGGACACTCATTGTTATTTGTATTTTTGTTTAATGCTCAACTTATTAAACCTATAAACAAAACTTTGAAAATCAATTTTTTTTATCCATTCAAGCAATGATCATATATTTAAATTACCTTAAATTATTTAAGCTACAATTAAAATTTTAGTATAACTACTTTTTCAATACTTCAAACACAAACACAATGACTACAAAATCCTTAAAACTGTTCAAAATATCAACATAATTCATTTCCTAATTATTTTTGTACTTCTTATGCCTTCTCAAGGTTATACAAAATTCAGTACTACCTATTTCAACACTTTCCAAGTACTATACAAATATCCCAGACCAAAAGAAAAGTCAGGCAGTATTACTTAGTATCCAGTTGGGAAAACCAAACCCACTTGGGGTATTTCAGATATAGGGAATTGACACAGATTTGATCACCAAGATGTCGGAGGAACAAAAAGAGGGAAGTAAGTTTGACCAGAGATTGGAAGCAGCAGGAGGACACCACCATCCTTTGGCCGGAAGAGCAAAGGGGAAGGTGGTGTTATCAGAGGACACAACCACTGTGTGTCCCAGGCTCCCAGGCACCCACTGCCACCACTGCCTTGCGAGAATCCAAGAGCTCACCCTTTCACTGACACAGAGTCCAACCGCTCAGTACCAGAGCCAAACTCAGTAGTGTCCTACACCTCCTCTCCTCACATGGTCAGAAACAAGCGTGCAACCATACCCAGTGTTTTTAAGCAGACATAGCCCAAGAGAAGAAATAAAAAGCCCACATGTATTGCTGTTCTCCTACTTCATACAATCAACACCAAATTAAACATGCATCATGGCATTCACTCTTCTACTATTATATTAACTTTATATTAACTTTTCTCTTTTACATATCAGTAGCTTTTTATAAATTGAACTCTTTCACTGAATGATAAGAACCATTTTCTTTGTGATATTCATACTACCAAAGTCAGGTAGGACCTCTCTAGGTCAACTGCTGTGTCTTTTCAACATGGCTCCTGAAGTCCTGGAAATCATTCTTGTTTTGCTTCAGATCAATCCTGAGGTTTCCTCAGGCCAAGACATAGAATCAGCTACCCTTCAAGGGTCCTGGCTCCTTCTAGAGACCAATTCTGGGCAGAGGGGGTACACAAGAACGCCAGGGAAAGTGCCCCCATTACTATTCTCCATCATTTCCGGTACTTGAGTGAAGTATATTTAAGGACTTGTAGTCACAATAGTGGTCTGATTTAACACATACTATTGTAACCTACTTTGCTTATGTATGAGATTTCATTCACAACCAAAACTTTTTTTCTTTTCTACGTTTTCTTTCCTCGGGGCAATTGAGGCTATGAGAACTTATATAATGTGTCCAGGATGACATCATCAGTGAGCAGCAGATGCTGTGTCAAACTTGATCTAGTCCCAAAGCTCATATTCTCTCCACTACATAGCACCTTGTGAAACAGAAGCTATAGTTCTGGTCATTTGTTCATTTATCCCATGAATCAGTCCTCCTTTATAGCTTAGAAATTGCCTTTCTTTCTGTGTTCTATCATGTGATTATAAAGTGATGTAACTACATCCTGTCCATTCTGGACACCCTGCCAATGATGAAGAGAAGAAAAATTCCTATGACTGCATCAAAGTGAAAAACAGTTCTTTTTAAAATTATTTTTATAACTTCAAGAACTATTCTCTCAATTTTTGGTCAAGATGGCAGAGCACGTAAACACAGTGCTTGCATCCTCTTACGACCACATCCAAATTACAACTAAACTGAGAATAATCATCACTAAGAATCCCCTGAAGTCTAGCTGAACTGAGGCCCTACAACTAAAGACATACAGAGGAAGCCAGCTCAAGACTGAGCGACAGAGGCACAGAACAGGCTGGTCTCACATGTGTGTGACCATTAAAAATTGGGAGGGATATCTTGGCTACAGAGGTCCCCCCTGAGGAACAATGGGTCCAAGCTCACCTGGTTCCCCAACCCAGAATTTTACTGACAGGAAAAGAAGTCCCCATAATTTCTGGCTGTGAAAACCAGTGGAAATTGTGGCTGAGTGAGAAGAGGGCAGCTGTAGTCCCAGGTGCTCCTCTTAAAGGACCAGCACACAGACTTACTTGCTGATGGACTCACTTGCTCTGAGCTCCAGCCCTGGGGCAAAAGCTTGAAAGGTACCAGGAACATATGGGGAGGAATTGAATTGTCTGGCCTCAGGACGAGGGCTGAAGGGGCAGCTTTCTCCGTGATGGAAGAACTGGAGGAAGCCATTGTTTCTTTGTTGAGCCCTCCCACTCTTGGCATGCAGACACAGGCAGCCACCATATTTGAGTCTCCATCTTATTTGTCCCGCCCTGATGATTCCCTGAGACCCTGTCCAAACCAACCTTCAGTCATACCCAAGCCGTTTCCAGTGGATTTTCCATACAAAAGGCCTGTCTTGGCTCGTGCTGCAGACTTTACTAAAATGTCTCAAAGATTCACAAAACCCAAAAAGTCAGCATCTGGCTTTGGCATGCCCCATATATCTTGCTGAGCAGCCCCAAAACCAGCACCAGTGGCAGCCAACTTCAGATCATAACTTGGCCTCTTGAAGAACCTCCAAGCCCAGCATGGGTGGCGGTCATCTGCAGATTGCTTTGTTGCTCATGCCAGGTGGTAATGGGGCTGACACATTCATGGCCAGCTTCAGACCAAACTGGAGCATCACCCGCCCGTCTCTAAGGATGGTACACCCAAAAGGCAGACTGGGCAAGCAACAGAGCCCTGATAAAGTGAATCCTGCTCTGTAGGGTCAGCCACTGTACCACAGCTCCTCCACTGTAGTCACAGCCAGTCCTCACAACTAATCTGCCCGAGGGTCATTCCCTCCTACTGATGTGCAAACAGCACTCAAGGCTCAACTACAACAGGAGGGCACACACAACCCACACAAGGGACACACCTGGAGCACCCAGGGAGACTGTGCCACTGGGCCCCACTGGACACTTACTACATAAGGCCACTCTACTAAGACCGGGAGACATAGCAGCCCTACCTAATACACAGAAACAAACACAGGGTGGCCGCCAAAATTGGGAAACAAAGAAATATGTCCCAAATGAAACAACTGAACAAAACTCCAGAAAAGAATAACTAGATAATATGGAGACAAGCAATCTACTGGATGCAGAGTTCAAAACACTGGTTCTAAGGATGCTCAGTGATCTCAGGGAGAACTTCCACAAAGAGGTAGGAAACATAAAAATTGAGACAGAAAACATAAAAAGAACCCGTCATAAAAAAAGATTACAATACCTGAAATGAAGAATACATTAGAGGGAATCAATATGAGGATTCGAATCTTGTTGAGCTCTAAATTTCAAGATTCTTCCTTACAGAATTGGCCACAGGATCAAATAAGAGCCTGTTTAAAGCTCTTAGCCCAGCATCTGTCACAGAGAAAATGCTCAAAAAATGCTAGTGATCATTATTAGTATTACCTCTTTCTGAACCAGCCAGTTTATGGAGCGCGTGCAGTGTGATGTGTACAGGATTATGATTCAAGCTGGGGATCTGTATAAACACACAATCCTATCCATCAAACAATTAAAAATAATTACTTCAAAGGCTAATTGTATTGCTAGAAATGTTGATAAAGATTACAAGGTGCTATTCTGAGTTAGAGGTAGATGGACTGGAAGAGGATGGGTACTGCAGCTCAGAGGAATGGGATACACTTGGCGTGCTTCATTGGAGAGCTTCTGCCCATCTTCTTTCATGGCCTGAGAAAAATAAATGAGTCAGAAAGTAACTGACTCATAAGAAAGTAACTGAGTTCAAAACTACGATGGATTAAAGTAAATTAAATGTACCTAATTATTAAGTATTAAGTCAAATGGACTAAGTTTTAAATTTAAGATGTCTTGCCTTCATCAAAAAGTCAAAGGGCAATCTTGTTTTTAGCACATAAAAGCCTCACCCCAATCCTACTTCCTCCCCATCCAATACATTTTTTTGTTGTTGTTTTCTTCATTCACAGTGATTATATTCCCAAATTAGGGTCTACTAAAGTCTTCAATGGCCTTCCACCTGACCAAATAAACTGCAATCAGCTCAGTAGGATGTGGAAATGCCATAGTAGAGAAAATTGGAGAGTCCCATATAATATAAAATCTTTTTTTTAAAAAAAAAAGCAGAAGGAAATCCTCAAACTGCTGGTACATAGCCAATCTGTCTTAGTCAAAGCTATCTCAGTTTCTGAGAAAAGTTGCACAAATTGACAATAAATAATTCCTTTCAGTTCCTAATTTCTCAAGTACAGAATAAGTTAGCTAAGATAGCTCTGAGTGACTTAATTAGTAACTGTGGCCAATTGGATAGAAGTTTTTAAAAGATAATTTAAAAATGCTATATGTATATGATTGAAGTCTTTCTATCAAACTCAAAAGCAATGTTGTAAATAGGTGCTAGGTTAAATAATACAATGAAAACCTAAGCTTATACTGTTATAAGTATTAGGTATAAAATATGTCACCTAGGCTTATATACCTTATAACTGGCACATCTGTATTATCCAACCAAGTGTTCATTGACAGATTAGCCACTCCAATATCTAATACATGCAGCAGAAGTTCTGGAACTCCCTGTGAAACCCCTCCATGAAAACAATGCTAGAAAAACTATACACATAAATATACTTTTCCCCTAACACTATGGGTATTCAGGGCATTGGCCATCTGCAAATATAGATAAAAAGAGTAAGTTTTTTCATGTGAAATCAAACCGTCAAGCCTACTCTACTCATAGAAATGGGACTGACATTTACATTAAAGTGAGGGCTAATCTGGGTGGCCAAAAGCCCTGCGATCTAAGCAAACTATCCTATAGGGATACCAAAAAGGATTTCAAACATTTCAGATAAACAATGTACCTATCATTAAAAACATATTTTTTCCTGTCATACTTGAAACATTCATAAAAGTTGAACATTTATAAAAATTTACTTCTGACCAACAGAAAAAGGAATTTTTTTCAGTAACTACCAAAACTCAGTACCATGGAAATGAAGTTCTCTAACCCCAAGAAAATACAACAAAAAAACAAAACCAAATTTTAAAAAATGAGCCAATATATTTAGAAAATAAGAAACATTCTAAATATTTCATGAGTTAAAAATCATTTTAAAAATTGCAAAATATTTAGAAATGGATGCCCAAAAATATCCTATATATCATATGGAATGCAACTAATGCAGGACTTTAAAAAATTAGATATATCAGAAACAAAAAAAATTAAAAACTAACAATCTAAGCACTCAGTTAAAGAAATTATAATAATAATAAACAAAATAAAGTAGGGAACAACTAATAAATGTAAGAACAAAAATGAATGAAATGATAAAAGATAACTAAATAGGTTTGATAAAATCAAATGCTGAGTTTACAGTGACTTGTAAAATGGATAAAACTCTCACAAAACTGGTCAATAATAAATGAGAAAGGCAGAGATCAGATTCTATATGAAAATTAAACATAAATTCTAGTATAGAAATTTTTTAATTTCATGAAAAAATATGATAAAAATACAATGTGACAATAATTAGATGCAGTAGACAATTTCCTAGAAAAGTATTAATGAACAAACTTGAATCAAGAAGAGTAAAATACCTGAAAAAAACTGTAAGCATTTAAAAACAAGTTGAATCAGTAATTTAAAAAAAAAATCAACCACTAAAAAAGCAACAGTCCTTCAAAATGGCATAGCTACTTTGGAGGACAGTTTGGTGGTTTCTCATGAATCTATAAACATACTCTTAACATATGACCCAGCAATCATGCTCCTTGGTATTTACCCAAAGGAGTTGAAAACTTATAGCCAAACAAAAATATGTACACAAATGTTTATAGCAGCTTTCTTCATGATTACCAAAACTTGGAAGCAACCAAGATGTCCTTCAGCAGGTCAATGAATAAATAAACTAGTGGTACATCAAGACAATGGAATATTATTCATTGCTATCAAGCCATGAAAAGACATGGCAGAAACTTAAATGCATATTACTAAGTAAAATAAAGTCAATCTGAAAAGGCTACATACTGTTATGATTACAACTCTTTGACATTCTGAAAAGGCCAAATTATGGACACCGTGAAAAGATCAGTCATGGCCAGGGGGAGGGGGAGGGAGAGAGAGATGAATGGGTAGAACACAGAGGATTTTTAGGGCAATGAAACTACTCTGCCTGATTCTAATATGGTGGATGCATGTCATTATACATTTGTTAAAACCCATAGAATGGACAACACCAAGAGTGAACACTAACGTAAACTATGGACTTTGGATGATGGCAATGTGTCAGTGTAGGTTCATCATTTGTAACAAATGTGACACTGCTGGTGCGTGTTGTTAACAGTGGGGGAAGCTGGGGGAAGGCAGGGGGAAGAGACAGGGATATATGGGAACTCTCTGTACTTTCAATTTTGCTATGGACCTAAAACTGCTCTTAAAGAAAACAAAAAACAAAAAAAAAAAAACACACAAAAAAACAAAAAACCCAACTCTATTTAAGAAAGAAAGAAACAATTCTTGATGGTTTTACAATTGCTTTACCAAACATATGTAAATAACAAAAATCTTAAATAAAACATTAGCAAGCTAACTCTACTGGTAGCACTGTATTGAAACTTCAAAAAATGAACATGAAACATGTCTCAGAATGAAACAATGTTTTAACCTCATAAAATCTGTTAATGTGGGAGCTTATGTTAAAAAAGAAAAAAATACAATAATCATTTCGATAGATTGAGAAACCTCATTTAACAACTTTAAAATCCATTGATAATTAGAAATACTCTTATACTCTTAGCAAAGTAGTAATGAAAGAAAAGCTCATGACCTCAAGATAGATGTCCTCCAAAAAATTACAGCAAACATCATACTTAGTGATGAAACACGAGAAGAATTTCCTCATAATCAAGAGAAATTCAAGGATTTTCAATATCATCTCTTCTATTTAACCAAGATTATAGCCAACAAAATAAGACCAAAGGCAAATATAAAATACATGAGGGTTGGAAAGGAAGAAACAATCTTGCCATTAATTGCAGAAATGTGATTTCTTACATATGTGTTTGTTTTCTGTTACTGGGTAACAAATTACCCCAAACTTAGCAGCTTCAAATAGCAAACATTTAATATCTCACAGTTCTGTTCTCTATAGGTCAGAATTCTGTTCTCTACTCAGGGTCTCGCAAGGCAGAATCAAAGTGGGGCCCTGCTTCTGAGCTCAGCCAGAGCTCCGGGTCTTCTTCTAAGCTTGTGTGGTTATTAGCAGAATTCAGTTCCTTGTGGTTGTAGGGCTGAGGTTTCCATTTCCTTGATGGTTGCCACCTGAGGGCTACTCTCAGCTCCCGGAAGCTGCCACATGGCCAACAATGTGACAGGGTACTTATTCAAAGCCACTAGGAGAATCTCTGCCTACCATGGGCAAAGACTTAGTCTTATATAGCATAGCATAGTAATAGGAGTGTGTATTCCTTCACCTTTGCTATATAAAATAACCTAATCAAGGGGTGACTATTCCATCATATTCACAGGTCCTGCCCACACTCAGGGGAGGGGATTATATGAGCTGTGTACCACGAGTCCTCACTTAACATCGTCAATAAGTTCTTGGACCTTGCAACTTTAACCAAAATGACATATAACGAAACCACTTTTACCCTAGGCTAATTGATATAAACAAGAGTTCAATTCCTATGGCATAATTTTGACCCAAAAACATCACCAAACTTCTCAATAAAGACCCAAAACACTTCTAATAGTAAACATTGAAATAAACGTAAGCTATACATACACTTAAGGAATACGAATTAAAACAATCAGACCATTATTTTCCAACCTGATTATGCCAGTTCAGGGTCACAGGTGGCCAGAGCCTTTCCCGGCAGCTCAGGACACAAGGTGGAAACCACCTGGACAGGAGCCCTTCCATGACAGGGCACACGCACACCCACACCCACACTCACTCAGACTGGGACAACTTAGACACACTAATTAACCCATTATGCACATCTTTGGGATGTGGGAGGAAACCAAAGCCCCCAGAGAAAGCCCACACAGACATAGGGAGAATGTGTATAGTCCGCACAGGTGATGGCCCAGGTCGGGCATCAATATCGGTTTTTTTCTCATCAGTGTTATAATAAAACAGTGTTGCATGAAATGACATTGAGGACCTACTACACACCAGAAGGTGAAAATCTTAGGGACTGTCTTAGATAGCGCCTGCCACAACACAGAAAATCCAAGAGATTCTTAAAAACGATTATAAGTAACGTAACAGTTTAATAGGTTGCTAAATACAAGATCAACAGATGGAAAAACAAAAGTATTTGAACCAGAATCAAGTAATACAAATGCATTGGACAAGAAGATTCCAATCTTAATACAAAACAAAAGCACCGCATACCTCACTAGGGAAAAAAAATCTATTAAAAGCAGTACAACATCCAGAGAAAATGATCAAACTGTAATGAAGGACATGAAAGGACACCTAAAGAAGTGGACATATTTACCACAGTCACAAGCCGTAAAACTTAACGTTTTAATTAAGCCAATTCTCTCCAAATTAATCAGTAAATGCAATGCAATTCTAATCAAAACCCCAACAGATTCTTTTATTGGAACTTGTCAAGTTCATCCTCAAATTAATAGCAAGGAACAAAAGGAAAAGTGCAGCCAAGAAAGAACTTTAAGGAGGAGGAAGAAAAGGAGGAGGACGGGACTCCAGCTTCTGGATAATGTGCCTTGTTATGAAGCCAGAGACACTAACATAACAAGTGCCAGGTATTTATAAAATAACAAGCCCAGATAGATAAATAGACCAAGGGACACATCTAGATTCAGGTCCTCACACTTATGAAAACTCCATTTATGGCAAAGGTGGCCTTATAATTCAGGCCAATAAATGAGGCTATTGATTTGGTGGCTTTTTCATGCACATGTAAAAAAACTATGGATGATAAAGACCCCATTGGAACACAACATCTTGGCACCTTTTGAAGAAAATAGAGGCTACTTTTAGAGAGAACTTCCTAAATAAGATATGAAAGCACAAACCTTGAAAGAAAAGATAGATTGGATTACATTAAACTGTAAAACAAATGTAGAAAAATGTTAGTATACATGAAGTGAAAAACACAAGCCATAGACTGAGAGAGGAAATGTTCAACACATGTGCTTGATGACATCAACAGGGCTCCATTGGGTCTATCGATGGAGATTCCAGTGGGTTGGAGGTGGGCAAGTGTTGTAAGGTCAGGGCATCTATGCTGCAGGTACCTGTGGATGTCGCCAGGACTGGCTGTGACAATCAACCAGAGACTGACCTGGAAGAGGCCTTCTCCATTGTCCCCAGGTTCCTCCGCTGTCCCATTCGCCTAGGGACACAATGGCCCCCCACTGTTAGTAGCCCTTATGCTTTCCCTAAGCTGTGCCCACACCTTTATTACACTCACCTCCAACTGCCCAATTTAAGTTTGCCATCAATTCTCTCCTGGGACACTGGTACGCCTGGTACAAATTCTGCTTTCAACATGATATAACCCTCTTAGGTAAGTTCCTTAGCCTGTCTGACTCCAATTACTTCATCTATAAGTGAGACTGCCGTGGGGATTAATTAAGATGATCTCCAGCAGCTCCTCAGCACAGCACCCGGCATGGTGAGCAGTCAGTAAAATGGTTGCTATTGTTATTATAGGTGGGGGTTACTACTCAGCAGTAACTGTTGTTACTACTCCTATCTTCATTGCTACCCAGGGAGCTGAGCAGCACCTAACCATAGCTAGGCAAAACACCAATGCTGAACATAAGACAGGATAGTTAAAACAGAATTTACCATCAGACTTTAAAAACTTCCAGAGTTTTCCTCAGGTCACTAGTATAATAAATGTTGAACGCTGTTTACCATGTAGAAATACATAGAATCATCTTCTGTCCACTTACAATGAATGGGCCAGTCCAGTTCATCTCCTGCAACAAGAGAAGCCTTCATTAATTGTAAGGTCAGATGGCACTAATCACTCACATTTCACAGACACCTGCAGGGATGTCAGCCACAGCAGCCAGTGGTATGCTTGCAAAGGTAGGTTTCCTTAAACAGCAGCCAACACAAACCAGCCGCCGCCCACTCCTGCACCTGTGTGCTTCTCTGCTGGCTGCAAGCCTCACAGGTAACTTCTGCCAGCCAGGGACCATGACGTTGGTCCTTGCATACCTAACAATATGCATGTCCAGGCACATTATCCCCATTTAAGTTAGATTTTATACACATATTTTTAAAATACTATAAGTACAAGTTACAATGCAGAATAAATGCTTTAATTAGTATGACAGGCTGAACTTTTTAAAGAAAATTATGCAACAGGAATTGTGGGAAAACAATGTAGTAAACACTTGGTAACCTGTCCCATGGAGAGGGATGGAAAATTTTTTAAACTGTTAGGTATTTTCAGATCATATATATCTACCTTATTTTATTCATATAAGATATTTATTCTACCCAATTATATTTGCATCACGTCTAAGACCTGGTAGAGAGTTAGAGCCTTAGACCCTGTGAAGGGTAAGGTAGAGAACATTTCTGGGGTGATGGGACATAATCTGGGGTGCTGGTTACAAGGATCTATGCATTTGTCAGAACTCATGGAACTATACATTTAAGACCTGGGCATTTTTCTGTAGGTAGAAACTCAATTTTAATTGCAGTCTAAGAACATGTAGAGGAACAAAAAAGTTAAAACACAAGTTCTAGGGTTGGCCCAGTGGCTCAGGTGTTGGAGCGCCGTGCTCCTGATGCCAAGGTCGAGTGTTCGATTCCCACATGGCCCAGTGAGATTCACCCTCTACAGCTAAGATTGTGAACAATAGCTCTCCCTGGAGCTGGACGGCATGCCGCGTGAGCAACCGGAGGTTGGCATCAGCTGCCATGGACTGCCGCAGGCTGCTGGGCTGCCGTGAGTGACCAGCAGTCACTGTGTGCTGCCATAGGCTACCGTGGGCTGCCATGAGCAGCCAATGGCCAGCATGCGTGGCCGCCAGTGTGAGCAGCCGGCGAGAGCTGCAGTGAACTGCTGTAAGTGGCCTACCGCCCGACTGCCTCAGCCGGCGGCGGAGCAAGGCTCATGATACCAGCATGGGCAAGGGAGCTGTGTCCTACACAACTAGACTGAGAAACAATGGCTTGAACCAGCGAGGAGGGGAGGGAGGTGGGAGAAGCGGGGAAAGTGCTAAAATGTTACACTTGAAGGTAACTGTACCCACTGTACCAATTTCTTTATGTGACAGAATAAAATCTTCAAATACTAAGCAAATCTACCTGAACTCCCCAGGAGATGGCTAAATAATTGCTGGGGAGAGGAGTTGACTCAGAGGTCTGTGATGACAAAAAGGAGTCAGAGAAAGATTAGGCCTTTGCTGGGAGCAGACCGCCCACATAATTACAAGGTCAACGCCTCAGCTATCTCTGCTCGTTCAGAATAGGGTTGACTCCATGACACTCTAGCCTTTCTTAGGAAAAGGCTTCAGCCCCTGAGGGATCTCGAGTTTTCGTAAGCATGCTCTCAAAGCCTCTGGGGTGGCCACTGGGGGCCAAAACACAATTAGATCTATTCTTACCTGGCTGAACAAGAAAATGACAGAGTACTGATTGATGTTAATCTAAATGGGAATTCCAAGTGGCGTGCCCCAGAGCCCTTTCTCAAACATTTTAATCAAACAATCTGGATGAGGGCATAGGAGACATGCTTACCAAATATTCAGAAGCCACACCGGGTTAAGACCGCCAATAAGATGGACCACAGGCTCACAATTCACATGATCTGAGCAGGAACAACGACTGGGCCCAAGCCAAAAAGTTAAACTAGAATAAATTTTGTTTTACCTGCCATTAGGTCAAAAAGGACAATTGCCAAATCAAGGGTGGGAGTGGGGAAACCTGACTTAGATAAAAGCCCTGTGGTCTTAATTGATCACACGTGCAATTATGAGTCAATGCTATGTGATACAGTTGGTTAAAAAGTGATGCATTGAAAGGCCCACTAAACTCAACATTGACTCTCCTTTGGTTTCAGGTACAGCATTTTAAGAGTGACATTAACAAACTGGAGTGTAAGCCAGACAGGAGGATCGGGACGGTAGGAGATGCAGACACCTCACTCTACTACAAACACTTTAGGAAACTTGTTGCTTAGCCTGAAAAAGAATAGACAGGTACAGGTTGTGCCCAAGACTTGGGGGGCACGGAGGGTAGTTCCAGACACAGAGATTTCAATTTTAAAACTGGGATAGTTCCAGACAAATCAGCACAAGCTGTCACCCTAGGTGGAGGTGACAGTGGGGTAACAGGTGCCAGGACACATGGTTGCTGATTTCCAAATGTTGAAGGGGCTCATTCTCAGTTGTACTAAAGTGGAGCAGGGTAATGGTAGAAATTATCCAGAGGCAGAGCTGAACTCAAGATAAGGAAGCACTGAGGTTCCCGAGGAGCTTTCTCAGAATGAGCAGCACATGGCAGGACTTCATGAGGAGGAGTTCATGACTCCTGGGATATGAAAACCACACAAACACACACACACACACACATAATTCATCATGGTCAAAACCTCCAATTTCAGTCATGCTTTTAAAGGACTCCATGATATATTAATCACAACAATATCTCAATTCACTTGGAAAGTGGGAGACATATGATTTATTCTTTCTATAGAGAATGGTAGGCTCCCAGCATCCTTGCAAGTCCTCCGACCCCCCTCCCCACCCCAGCCCACTTCCCAAGTTTGCCATCCTCAGGGGAAAGGGTGAGGCTGGATGAGGCTCAAGATTCCTTTCAAATCCAAGGTTTTACAATTTATAAATATTGCACAGAGTTTTCCTTATAATGTATATGTAACTTGATTGTTTCCCTCTGGTACTTAGGTTTACACAAGCACATCTTAGGTGTTCGAGAAACTGGCATCAAACAAAAGGAGGATACAATGTGAAGAACAGATGTGTTTGCAACTTTGATGAATGAAACTCTAAGAAGGCCTGTACGTACTCTTAGCCTGATGAGGAAGGCGAAGGAGAACACCGGGCAGGGGGCTCATGAGCCGCTGTTCTCTGCAAGACTAACCATTGCCAACTGCAGAATCCGTGGGAGAAGAGGGCGGGAGTGGGGAGCGGAGGAGGGACTCAGGTGGGAACACTTCCATCGGTGCCCTGGGGCAGTAACTGCGTCTGCCAGAGAAGGGGTGATGGAGGTTGGTGGACAGAGGACCAGCCTCTAGATGGAGGGTATCTTAGTCAGCTCGGGCTGCTATAGCAAAATAGCATAGAATGGGTGGCTTGAACAACAGGCATTTATTTCTCATAGTTCTGGAGGCTGGAAGGCCAAGATCAGGGTGTCAGCAGGGTCTGCTGCTGGTGAGAATTCTCTCCCTGCCTTGCAGATGGCCGCCTTCTCACTGTGTCCTCACATGGTGGAGAGAGAGAGAGAGAGAACGTGCTCAAGTCTCATCCTCCTCTTATAAGGACACTATTCCATCATGGAGCCCCACCCTCATGACCTCCTCTCAACCTAATGGCCTCCCAAAGGTCCCACCTCCAAATACCATTACATTGAGGGGTAGCACTTCAACAAATTTGGGGGAGACATAAACATTCAGTCCCTAACAGAAGGTCATGGCCTTGGAAGACAGAGCCATGAGCTTGGAGACCTGACTCCAGACACAGAAAGCAGAGGCCTTGGGACCAGAGGTGGAGGGGCCAAGAGTCAGGATGAGCGGTGGGGAGGTTAGACAGACCCACGCTGGGATGCCAGCTGCACCACTCAGACTCCTCAGGTACACAGTGACCCGCCGAGGGCTTGGCATCGTGCCTGACCTAAAGGAAGTGCTCAGGAAATGTTACCCAATGCTTGCTATCATATTATCATTGTCGACATCAGTGACCAGGAGCACTCTCATGTCATCCCCCAACCACTTCTCTTCCTTCTCAGACTCCATGTCCTGAGGCCGAGCCCTCACGAGTAACCAAAACCAGAGGCTTTGCTGAGTAAGGCATTTGGTGTCTCACGTAAGAGGAAGTCTGGAGGTCAGCAGCTGCTCAGGAAGTCATAAAAGAAGCAGGCTCCTTCTTTCTTCCCCTCCAACTCCCTCAATATGTAGCTTTCGTTGTAGCAAAGCAGCTGCTGCACCTCCAAGCCTAGCATCTGCATTCCAGGAAGACAAAAAGGAAAAGGTGAAGGGCGAAGGGTGATAAGAGCATCCCAGCTGAGCCAGACCCCTTTTAAAAGCCATTCCCAGATGGCCCATACAGAAACTCCGTGGATGTCATTGGCCAGCATCAGGTCACACAGCCACCCCCAGCTGCAAGGGCACTGGCACAGTATTTAGTCGACACATCACCACCCTGAATGACACTGGGGTCCAGTTAGTAAGGAAGAAAAGGAGGATGGATATTGGGTAGGCAGAGAGCAGTGTCTGCCTAAGCTACCTCCTCTGGGCACATACGCTCATCATCTCCCCAGCTGTCACTGCTCCTTTGGGAACTGAAAAACCACTAGTCCAAGAGCGGGATGGTAGATGAGGGTAAAGGGGATCAAATATATGGTGATGGAAAGAGAACTGACTCTGGGTGGTGAACACAAATGTGATATATAGATGATGTATTACAGAATTGTACACCTGAAACCTATGTAACTTTGCTAACCATTGTCATCCCAATAAACTTTAAAAAAAAAAAAAAAGAAAAGAGAAAAACACCACCAGTCCTAATGGCAGGGCCTGAGTGGGCAGCCCCAAACAGGAGGGCAAGGATGTCAAGAAGAGAGTGAGCATGGACAGAGCTGACTTGACGAGGAGCTCCATGACTCCCAAAGCAGAAGTGGTCACAGATAACACAGGACCCAGGAAATTTTTGTTTATGAAATGGAAAAGAAAAAAGGATTGGGTAAGTCTTTTTTCCTCAAGATTTTGGAGTCATTGGCATTACTGTTAAAAAAAAAAAAAAAAAAGTTCCACCAGTACCCTTTGTTCTAAAAACAAAAACAGAATGACTGAAGAGCAGGCCAAGAGGAAGCAGGCCTTGTGGCTAATATGATGTGGTTTATGTAGCAATTAAGAAATCCTGATTTGCAACAAATGGATGGACCTAGAGAACATTATGCTAAGTGAAATAAGTCAGACTGAGAAAGACAAATGCCATAGGATCTCACTTGTATGTGGAATCTAAAGAACAGAATAAACAAGCGAACAAAACACAAATAGACTCAGATACCGAGAACAAACTGATGAGTGCTAGATGGGAGGGGGATTGGAGGATGGGGAAGAAGGTGAAGGGATTGGAGAGCACAAATCGGTAGTCACAAAAGAGTCAGGAGGATGTGAAATACAGTATGTGGGATATAAGCAATAATGTAAAGATCATGTAGGGTGCCAGGTGGGTACTGAAGTTATCGGGGGAATCACTGCATAGACTGTGTAGATGCCTGACCACTGTGCTATACACCTGAAGCTGAAGAAGAATAACATTGAATGTCAACTATAATATATATATATATATATATATATATATATATATATATATATATATATAGTCACAGGATATAAAGTACAGCATAAGGGATAGAGTCAATGGTATTGTAACAGCTATATACGATATCAGAAGGGTAGTAGATGGGGGGTGTCGCTTTGTGAGGAGTATAAATGTCTAATCATTATGTTATTTTGTACACCTGAAACTAATAATAATAATAATAATAATAATAGAAATCCTGCTTAGATGATTCACAATTCTGACTTTTGCTGAGGGCCGTGCCTTTGAGGTGACATTGAGTGTACCTAAATTAACCTGGCTGCCTTTTGGTAGCCCCCACACAGGCACCCAGAGGAGGAAGCCTGTGAAGATGGGTTTCCATCATCCCTCTTGCAACTTCCTAAACTAGAGTCGCTTGAAATCTGGCCCCTGGACCTGGATGAGAAGCTCCAGCAGCACCTGGGAACTTTGTTAGACAAGCAAAGCCTCAGGCCCACTCCAGACCTGCTGGGATTCTGATCCACGTGCAAGTTTGAGAACCACCAGCCTAGATCAACGTCTACTGGCAGGGAAATAGTCAATAAAAGTAACCCGTCTATGGTTTTCTAACACATATCACAAGAGAATTATTAAAAACCAGTAAAAAGGTCAATTGGTCTTCTGGACTCTGTACTATCTAATACTTTCAGAGAAAGTTTAAGGTGTGAGATGAATTAGGAAAACCCTCCACAGGCCTGCTATTAAATTTCTTAAATCTGTTTTTATTGTTCTAACCATAGCATCTCTTTAAAGCTGTCTTGAAGGTTATAGCAAGAAATAATTTACTTGCAAAAATTGATCTCATTAAAGTTTTGGCACCAAGTATAGGGATAAGATGTATCAAAAAATTCTACCATTAGTAGAGCCCCAATTAGTGAGATAGACCTCAATTTTAACAGAATAAAATATTATGGGCTGAATTGTCCCCCAAAATTCATATGCTGAAATCTTAACCTCCAATACTTCTGACTGTATTTGGAGATAGGAGCTTTACTAAGATGATAAGGTAAAATGAAATCATTAAAATGGGCCACCCTAATGCAATGCAACTGGTGCCCTTATAAGAAGAGAAGATGAGGACACAGACACACACAGAGGGAAGACCATTTGAAGTCACAGGGAAAAGGTGGCCATCTGCAAGCCAAGGAGAGAGGTCTTAGAAGACACCAACCCTGCTGACACCTTAATCTCAGATTTCTAACCTCCAAAATTGTGAGAAAATAAATTTCTGTTGTTTAACCCACCTAGTCTGTGGCACTTTGTTATGACAGCCTTAGCAGACTAATACAATATACAAAAGACTCATGAGAAGGTTGGGCCTTGCCTGGCAATTACTGCTGCGGTAGGCATTTGTGCTGTTCCAAATATTTCTAGCTCTCCACCTCTAAGGGAACATAATAATATTGCACCTCTCACCTCCTGAAGAAGTTAGGCATGACCACGTAACATGCTTTAGCCAATACAAGATAAACAGAAGTGACATGTCACTTCTAGAAGGAACTTCAAGAGCCTGAACACAGGGCCGACCCGGTGGCTCAGGCGGTTGGAGCTCCATGCTCCTAACTCCAAAGGCTGCCGGTTCAATTCCCACATGGGCCAGTGGGCTCTCAACCACAAGGTTGCCAGTTCGATTCCTCAGCTCCCACAAGGGATGGTGGGCTGTGCCCCCTGCAACTAGCAATGGCAACTGAACCTGGAGCTGAGCTGCGCCCTCCACAACTAAGATTGAAAGGACAACAACTTGACTTGGAAAAAAAGTCCTGGAAGTACACACTGTTCCCAATAAAAAGTCCTGTTCTCCTTCCCCAATAAAATCTTTAAAAAAAAGAAAAGAGCCTGAGCACAATTCCTCCTGACCTCCTTTCTCCTCAGCCATAGCAAGGACCAAAGAGGCTGTTCCATCATCCTGCTCGCTGGAACAAGTGACACCAACGGAGCGTCCAGCCAACCCATGATGGACTCGTAGTGAGAGCGACAAGTAAACTACTGTGGTTTTAAGCCTTGAGATGTAGGCATTGTCATGACCGCAGCATATCCCAGCTTATCCTGACTGCTACATCAGTTTACTCACCGTTTAAAATATGAGTCATCTCATTTATCAAATTTCAAACATTCACTTGTTTCATTTAATTCAGATAATAGGCATATCAATCAAGCTATTTATTTTTTTGTTTAGATTTTTTAAAACCTAAAAATATCTGGTAATAAGGCTGTGTATGGTAACTGCATGCTGGTAAGAGGGCATGGGGCTCCTTGTAGAAAGTGGGAAGATGTCACTGAGATTAGTCCAAAAAAAAAAAAAAAAGACACCGTAGCTAGTTGCTGTGCACTGGGTAGGCCCAGCTGAAGGAGGAAATAACCAGTGTCCCCAACTGGCAGTTCCTGCTGATTACTATCTCATTCATCCCACACCCAGAATTTTACACAGAACAGGCTGAAGCCAGTGTGAGTGGTTGAGCTGGGCCTGGACCTCATTCCTCCTGACTCTCAGGTCAGAGCCCTTTGCACTGTAGTGTACTTATTAGACCTTTAAGAATCAAGGTAGCATTTCATTTGGGCCAACAATAGTACCTCCTTATCCTCAAGCATGGTCATAATTCTGTTCTTTACCAGTGAAAACCGTTTTTGCACTGTTTCCAAAAATCAACGTTCATATAATCTACCTCATCTTGTGCACGCAAACTCTCCTCAGCCTAGGTATGCAGGAACTTCTGAGGAGCCTCTAAGAACAAATGCCCATTGCTGGGCTTCAAGGTCTTTTACCGTTTTGCTTTGCCTCAGGTAGCCGTGGATGCCATTCCAGCCATTCTCACTGCTATCCTGTGTTTGATCTTCCCTGTAATTTGCCCACTGAGGCCACCCCTCCTGTCTAGAATGTCTGCCCCTTGATGTTTTCACAACTTGCCAACTCTTCTAAGCTCACCACAAATACAGCTTTTCTTGAATAACTTCCCAACATGAAGGTCCATCCATTGCATGATTTACAGTCCAAGGAACCACCCAACCTCTGTACATATATAAGTTATCTCGAGACGGTGTCATCTCTCTCTCAGTCAGGTGATCTACTTATCAGTACTTTGTTCTCACTATTAGACACGTGCCGCATCCTGCACCCTGAGGAAAGAATGAGGAGGAGGGGAAAAAAATAAAATGTGGGTTTTCTAACACGGTCCTGTTATCTAGGCTGCCATATGTGGGCCTTACTTTGTGGTAAGAGGAATTGGTTTTGGTTTGCCCTGATGACATACTCTATGCATTTGATTGGTGAACATTCGTGTCCTAAACAGTGATTCATAAATCAGTCACTCCAGGGACTTCATGGTGTATAACTACTAACAACTATTAGGGACTTTTCTTTGAAGAACATAAAATTCTAAGTATTGTTGCCGGGGGGAAAAACAACAACTTTCAAATCCTTTATTTCACTCTTTAATTATTATGGCACCTTGTTCAACAGGAAAGAATAAACTTTACAATTTCATCCTTTACTTAAATATCATTTGTTGGGAAAATTAAAACAGTTCCAATTTGTCATTTACTTCTCAGTTTATAGAGCACCAAGTAGAATGTTAATTCATTCTTGAAATGGCATTATACTATCTTCAGTGATCGATGGAAAAACAAAATGCCATGCCAAATTCACCAGAAAATGTGCAACTGATCCATAAGGATGTTGTGTTCTTCACGCGCGTGACACACCAACAATGAGGGCTTACTTTTGGAAATCTGCAAAAGCCAGTACATGTAGTACTGACCATGTTCATTTCATTACATTTAGAAAACCATCTGTTGGCAATTATGTGTCAAAATGGGCTTGCCCAATCTTTGCAGGAGAAGAAATTTTTCTCCAAGCCATGCAAACTAAATTACTTGCAGTTTTAAATGTGAGCATATGGCGGATTTTAAAAGCTTTGTTTCATGCCCACAGGTGTGTGGAGCAGAGACCCGCGTCACAGTTTCATTCGTCTGCTCAGGCTTAGCAGGAACTCCGCGTCAAGAGGAGGCGAGCAGATAGGCTGTTCACACTGTGTGCTCTTGCTGAAACCAGTGTTGAGATCACCAAATAACCCCAATATAGCCTGTTTCCTTAGAAACCACCAGTTTCTGGCTAGCCCAAATGCTCCTCGTACAGTGTTCCAACAGCCAGGTGGCCAAGTTTCTTCTGGCCCAGAGTCGGTGTCACGCAGCCTGGGGTCTAACCAGGCTCATTGGGATGAGGAGGCATATTTCCCACACCAGAACCAAGGCTTTCTTACATTCTTCCCTGGCCCCCATGTTAACCAGAATAAAATGAAGCGCTCGCCAGTGGTGATGACAGAGGTCGCCTGACACTCTACTGTAAAAAATGATCTCTTGATTTAGTACTAAAGATTGAGTGGCTCTTTCAACATTCTTCTCTTGAAATAAAATAATCCCAACTCTCTGAAACCACAAAGTCAGATTCTTCCGACCCCTAATTAGCTTTGTTGCTGTAATCTAACCCCTCCAGTCCATCTGGAGTCTCTGGTTGAGAAACACAGAAGACGGTGCTTGGAGAAAGGGTAGGCCACACCTGAGTGTGGATCCCCTCCCTGTCCCTTGCTAGTGTTGCCACCTAGCAAGGGACAGGGAGGGGATCCACACTCAGTCACTTAACCTGTCTCTGCGCCGCCCCCCGCTCAGTTTATACCTCTAAATTGCAGAGATGAAATGAGACAATTCTGTTACAGAAAGCATTTAGCATCCTGTCTGAAACATAGCCCCCCAAAATGTTTTCTTTCCACAAATCATTGCTGTAGTAAAGTCAATTGTCTGTACTGTGCTAATACAGTAATCACCAACCACAAGTGACTATGTATATGTAAATCCATTAAAAGTTAATAAGATGGGAAGTTTAGTTGTTCAGCAGCACTCACCACATTTTGAGCAGTGGTAGCCACATGTAGCTGGTGACTACCATATTAGACTGCACATATGGAACATTTTCACCAGAAATTTCTATCGGATAGTGCTGGTTACCTTATTCACTTGATTTTTGAGGCTTCCAAAAAACACATCCCTGTCAGTCTTTATCTGAACTACATCATGTGAAATCTTTCCTTGGTGACAGGAATAAACGCAGCCACTGTTTCCTATCGCATCTCTTCTGGAAAGACGCTTTTCTCCAGTTCTGCATCACAAAGAATTCAGCCTCACTGGACTCAAGCTGGAAATGCTCTCTCCTTAACCTCACAATCCAGAAAACTATCATTAGTGGTGTCCCCCACCACCACCACTACCACCGCCGCCCAGACCTGCATTCTAGGGCCCTTGTACTACAGGCTTTCCCCGGCCCTTGAGAGTCTGGTGGGTGTGTAGGCATGGTGCTGAAAGTCCTAAGGCCTAGGTCTTATTCCCAAAGCAAAATACCATCTTTGGGGACTTGCTGCAGCCAGCATGAGCCTCAGGTAGCTCATGGGCCCAGTATTTAGGACATTGTGAATTCCCCCAAGAGTCCCAAGCACCTTCCAGGGAGAGATCAGGAAGCCCAACAACATTCTAGGAAAGCGGCTTGCTCCATTGAGCAGCTTGCTTTCCATCCAGCAGAGTGACATCCCCCAGGGGTTTAGGACATTACAGGCCAGGGACACAGCATGGAAACTCTGTAGGTTTTACAGGGCTTGTTTTACCAAAACAAAAACTGAGGTTGCCTTAGAGCATGCAAGATGCGGACCCAAAGAACCAGGTGAGATGCATTTTCTCCACCAGTGTTCCCAGCTCCAAGGCTTGCAGATAAGGATCGTCTCAGTCACACCTGAGCTTGGTTAATCAGCTTTCAAAACTCCAGGATTGGTTAGTCATAGTCTCCCAATCCCACCTACCTTCACCTTTGCCAAAAAGAAGACTAGAAAGGAATACAGATTCACATTTTCTGACTTGCTAATAGCTCCAGTAAACGATTAGGTCAAAGATACTAAAAGTAATAGCTAAGGTTTTATGTAATGGCATGGCAGTTTTTAGATCGTACCATCCCTTCTCATTATTTGTGAAAAGAAATCCGCAGCTGAGTGCATTCTCTTCAAGATTATACCTAACTTCTTAAAGTTAATAGCCATACTAACGCAATAATGCTCCTAGCCATTACTGTGTGCCAGGCACTGTCCAAAGTGTTTTACACATGCACAGATATCAGTGCACATGCACCTCACCAACAGCTCTATGAGTATGTGAGCGAGTGTGTGTGTGTGTGTGTGTGTGTGTGACTCGCCTCAGCTCACACTGGTGGAGCTGCACTTCAAACCAGACAGCCTGGCTCCAAATCCATGCTCTGAGCCACGGTGTGACCTGCCAATGGTAACAGAAAAGAACCACAGATATATAGTGAGCTCCTCCCAGCCCCGGCTCCCTCCTCAAAAGGAACCACTGGTAGCAGCTTCTGTCCTTCCAGAGTCAGTCAGCAAATACCAGTATCTAGAAAGAAGAAGTCGGGGTATTACATCCCAGGGTCTCACATATAAATAGCGGATGATTTCACCTTTTCTAATAACTGACATCTACTTCGTTTTCCAAGCCCCCATGGGGGTGCTTGTACTACTGAGAGCAGGGGGAAGGGTGGGGGAGAAAACTTAAAGTTGTCAACACAGGGTACTCAGACCGTTGCAGATATCCCACCCACCCAGGGATGCTGTTGTCTCCCCTGCGTCTGACTCTGAGCCATGGTCCAGGTTCCAGTCTCTATTTTAAGGATGGATTCTCCTCCCGCAGGGTCTTTTTTTCCCTCCCACTCCCCTTGACCTTGGTCTTTTTAGAGAAGAGCCCAAGAGACAGGAGCTGACAGCTGTCCAGCCTGGTCGCAGTCCTTTTTCATGGGGACTCACAGCCTGGCCTGGGCCCTGTGGCTTGGAAGTTTCGATAGCCATGGCTGTGAGTTGTTGGGGCAGGGGGGCCCTTCACCCGCTGGTTCAGCCCAAAGATGGTGGAATCTGCCAATATGACCTTCTCAAGGTGGAGGCAGCTGACATGTTCCCAGACTGTGTCCCCCAGTGCGGGCATAGGCAGAACCCCCATGGGACAGCCTCATATCTCTTTGGTTCCTACCAGTAGTACTTGCCTCAGCGATCCATTAGAGATTTTTCAGCTGGCGTAACAAAATCATGCTTCCGTTGGCTCATTGGCTTATTGATTCTTAGAACTGAAAAGTCTACATAGAGCAGGCTTCAGGTAGGTCGTGAGCCAGAAGGTCAGTAATATCCCCGAGGACCTGGTTTTTTCCCGTGCCTCATCTCTACCTTCATCCTGACGCCCACTCATCTGAGGGGGGCAAGATGGCACCAGCAGCTTCTGAGATCGTAGGCTTCCTCTCAAAGCCGCAGTAACTGGAATCTCACCTGTTCTTGGTATGGCCTCAGGGCTTGGCTAAGGAACGTGCGGCCTGGGGCTCATGGCACTGGCTCCGGAGTTCTTGTCCACACTCTCTGTGAGCCAACAGAGCTGGGATAGCCATGACAGCAGTGTCACCATGTCTGTCTTTATCGGCACAAGACCCTCATGCTCAGTCCTCTCAGGGCTCTGGCAAGCCTCTGTGTTTAACCACCTGCAGGGAAGACACTTCCCAACTCCTCCCCCCTGGAGGAGGGGGATGCACAGTTAACACCTCTCAAAACCCTCCCACTCAGCTCTCCGGCCTCTTATTACTCAAAGGGGTAGGAAGGGGCAGGTGTGGACGCTTGGGGGCCTCTGAACACCTCTACGTAGCACACTGAACAGCTGCCAGTGCCTGCCATTGGTTCAATCGGAACTCAAGTCTCCAGGCTCAAGACTTTGACCCTGTTAACAAGAGAATACTTCTGCGAGGAGCAATGCAGTCCACCATGGCAGCCATTGACACCACAGTGTGAATTAGCTGACTCCTTTCCAGGTGTGCTCTGAAGTGGGAAAGCCTGACTGGGCCTGCGGCAAAGGAAGAGTATGGACAGGTGAGGCTCAGAGAGAGGAAGACAAGCCTGAGCTACATGGCAACTAAGTCTGAGGGCAGGCTTACCCTGGCCATGCTGAATGATGCAATCGTAGAGTCCTTATAAAAAGGCTGGGTCTTCCTACCACAGGAGGAACTGGTACCAAGTGTATTCGCACCCCAGTGTGAATCCCACAAGTGTGAGCATTTCACTTAGTTGTTTAGAATGGGTAACACATTCCCCCCAAGAATAAAAACTCAACCACCACAAAAGAGCATGTGGTGAAGTTTCTCACACCTCTGTCTTCCATCCCATAATTACTAATTCTTATAAACCTTTTCAGAGACGTCTTTGCATATTTCCACATTTATGTATGCAGACTTATGTATATGTTATTTGTTTCTTTTTAAACAAACTGTAGCACACAATTTGCCTTACACTACACCTTGCCATCCGTTAACAACTTTATACCTTAGAGAAAGTTCAGTGTCCAGCCTGGAGCTCCCTCCTTCTTCATGGCTGCATAATATTTCACAAGAGGGAGGGATCATAATTATTCAACCATGGAACTTAGAGGGTTTTCTTCAGCCTTTTACTCTTCATTCTTTCCCCCAAAATATGTATTGGTGCCGATTGTTGCCCAGCCCTGTTCTAGGGACTGAGAGCAGAAAATGAGCTAATCGAAGGCTGTACAATCCACATTCAGGGATGAACATTCTCATGAATACTTCTTCAGGTCCAAGTGTGAATTTATTGTTACCATAAACTCTAGAGGTAGAATTGCTGGGTCACAAGGTGTGTACTGATAGACTAGTATTGATAGATATTGCAAATAGCCCTCCAAAAAGTTGTATCAATTTATTCTCTCAGCCTCTGTACTGAATATCTTTTCATATGATTAAAAGTCATTATAGTTTTTTTTTATACATTATGCTTCTTAAACACAAACCAAGTTCTCTGTATAAAATTGCTTACGACAACCTGTGCAAAGACTAAGGAACTAGAAAACGTGACACCTGGGACACACTCTATATGAGCTGAGAAAAAATATCATCGATTTCCAAATCAAACCAAGGCCTGATTTCCCTAGTATTTAAAGAGCTTCTGCAGATCAATTAGAAATCCAACTACCTCACAGATAAATGGACCAAGGACATGAATAGACAATTCTCAGCGAAGTAAATATTCTCCTGTGTTCCAGAAAATCTGTTTATGAGTGTTATAATTACACATTTTTAAAATGTAAAATTTTTTAAATGTGTGTTCCCAATCTATCCCATTGTAGTTGTTATCACTATTAAAAATGATGGAACTTGGAAGAGTCCCGTGTTCACATAGCAGCACCTGTACCCCTGGTCTTTTCTGTGTCTCTTCCCTCCTGTTTATGAGGTCTGGGATTCTCACCCCCTCATAGGCACTAATGCTGCCATCAGCCATTCCCACCCGTCCCCTTCCTGGCTACAGTGACAGACATTGCTACTTGCCGGCCACTATCCACTCTCCCCACAGTGATGCTGCTGGGCTCGGCCTGAATCCCTGGGATCCCTTTCCTGAATTCTGGCCCTGCCACTTGGCATCCTTTTGCTTCCAACCTGAGGGACAGGTGACTCTTTTCAGGAGGGCTATCCTTGTGCTACTGCCCCTTTGTATCCACATAAAGAGAGAGACTGCAGTGCCTGGGCTTTGTCTCCCAGGGTGGCCCTTAGCCAATAACTGGCAGACAGAAGTATGGAAGCCCAGATCCACTGCGTGGGGTGGGGACAACTCTGAGGTGCAATTGACATTCCAAAGCTCTCCTTCAGATCAGGTGGTTACCCTTCTTATAACTTTGTCTGAGATTCATGCTCGGCTACCCTCGTTCTACACTGGTTTCTCCTGGGAGTGTTTCTGTTTTAAATCACTTGCACACAATGTTTGTCTCAGGGCCTGCTTCTGGGATACCTGACATAAGACACAATCTTCTTTCATAGTAACAAAATCCTGACTTCTATTCTGGCACATGTCTTTCCTGAATAAAGGCTACATTTCCCAGCCTCCTATGCAGCTAAAAATATGACTAAGTTCTTGCCAATGAGATATAAGCAGAAGTGCACTGTGGGACTTGTAGAAAGTTCACAGCTGACAGCGAGAGGTCATGTGGGACGCCAAGGACACGGGGCACACCCTCGGGATGTGGGAGCAAAGATCTGGAAAAAGTCTAGAACCCTAACAACTTCATGGACCTGCCAATACAAAACACAGATTACCTACCACCCCATCCCAACTTTTCTTATGTGACAAATAAGTGTCTCTCTTGTTTAAGCCAATGTCATTTGATGTTTTTGTTCTATGTGTATTGAACCAAATTTAATCCTAACTTATAGACCAGACCACCACTACAGAGGCTGAAAAAAGACAGACACTTACTTGCTTTTCCAGCCTCCTCTGCAGCTAAGTTTTGCCAGTGTGACCCAGTACTAGCCAATGAGATGTAAGGAGAGGTCTGGTGGGGTAAGAGAAGGGTTTGGGGGAAGAGGTTCTGGGAAAGATTTTTGTCCCAGATGGAAAAAAAAAAGTTGTATGACATAGAGCTCTCTTGCCACCCTGGCTACCTACTCCCTGCTACCTGCCTTTGGTTGCAGCACGTGAAGATATGATATCTGGAGCTGTGGCAGTCACTCTATAATCATGAAGCAACAAGTCTATAGACAAAAAGACAACCCACTGAGGATAGCTGTGCAGAAAGATGGAGAGAGCCTGAAACCAAAAATCACTGAATTACCAAACCATCCCTGTGATCTCCCCCTTCACACTACTGGATAGGCTACAGTGTAAACTGTTACTTGCAGCTGAAAGCAGCCTAACACCTACTGGGGTGGGGGCGGGGAGGCGGGGTTAGAGGCCAATGCATTGAAATAAAATAAGGAAAACTTCATCTTTATAAGACCTGGAGGTGATAAATTCTCAAGAAGACTACTACTGTAACCCCTTGGAGGGGAAGACAACTGGGTTCTGGGGAGATAATTATCTGTGTTAGGGTGCCTCCGAAGGCAAGAAACTCCAAGGAACTTAAACAATAAGAAATGAGCTCCAGGATCAGTTGATTTGAGAACTCAACAATGTCATCAGGAACCCAGGATCCTCCCCTCTCTCTGCTCAGCAATTCTTCAAATGGGCTTCCTTCTCAGGCTGCTAGCAAGATAGAAGCACACTTTGAGGTGGCACATCCAGATATGACAAGGCCTGTGGAGTCCCATCCACCATTATCCTTCTGACTTCTCCTGCTGATACTCTCCTCTTTGTCTTGTTCCTTCAGCTGCACTTACTTGCTTGCTCTTCTTCAAACATGCTGAGTGGACCCCTGCCTTGGGGCCTCTCTACTTGCTGTTCTCTCCCCCTGCAGTGCTCTTCCCATACAAGTCTACCTGGCTTTCCATCTCCTTCAGGCCCCTACTCAACTGTCACTTGCCCCGTGACCAACAGTGGTCAAGCCTGCCTTGACAACGCTATTTAAAATGATACTCACTTCGCAACTCCCTATCCCCTTTAATTTTTCTCTACTGCACGTAAGTGCGTCCAACACAGGGCACGTTCCCTTGCCTGTTTGATTGTCTGGGGCCCACCTGCCTAGAAGGTGAGCTCCAGGAGCACAGGGATGCTTTTCTGATTGTCCCCCCTCATTGTCCCCAGGGTCTAGCAGAGTAGGTATCCCATAATTATCTGCAGAATCAAGGAAGGAAAGACAAGAAATGGACATCATCCAAGGAAGAAGTGGAGGAAGGAAGGTGTTTTTAGAGACTCCCCTCCCCTTCAATAAGACTCTCCCCCCAGCCTTGCCCCAGCGTCTCATCCAGAATCAGGCATGCCAGGCCTCAACCAGTCACTGGCAAAGAGAAGGGACTTCCTTTAGCTCCAGTGGGGCTGTGGTCAGTGGGTGGTGGGGGTGGGGGTGTGAACCCCTGAACAAAATGAAGAGAGATGGAGAAATGGATGCTGGCCGTACCTAGCAGTACTAGTTCTACCCTCCAACCTCTCGTTCTCCTGGGCTTTCTCTCTTGTGTGTGGATGAAAAACAATGACCATCTCATTCCTTCACTGTGTCTAAAAAGAGTTGTCAGTACTCACTGCCTCCACTGCCCTTAAGCCCCACCCAGGCCTCACCCAGCTGGAATCCAGCTTCCACCTCTGGCCTTTCAATCTGCCTCTCACCAGGGTTATCACTGACCTACGTGTTTCTAAGTCCAATGGGGCCTCTTGGTCCTTATGGGACTCTGCCCTGCTGACCACTTCAGCCTCCTCTCCAGGCCCAGCTCTCCAGCGACCTGTCCCACTTCCAAGGTCACTGTGCTACAGTGACCCTCATCAGTGTCGGCTGCGCCTAGCCCCCTTCTCCACGGGTCCCCAATTTCATCTTCTGGGGGAAATCACAGCTCTAAGCCTTGGAAAACTGAAGCAAGTTCGTTCGAAACACAGTTTCGAAATCTCAGCAACTGCAGGGGAGAGAAACTGGGTCCTGGAGTTGGGCTGGGGGCGCGACCAGGGGTGGCGCCGGGTGGGCGCGCTCCCTCAGGGGAAGAGTCTCCGCTGCCCCCCTCGATCCCCTGCCCGCGCGGCCCTAGCCTGACACCCCCCCCCCGCCCCGCGTCGCGGAGGCGCCGCCGAGTCCGGACTCTGAGCCCGGGCGGCGGGAGCCAGGGGGGGGGGACTGGGAGGACGGGGGGGGGGGGGGGGGGGGCAAGGGCTGCGGGAAGTGCCAGAGGGCGCGGCCGAATGGGGACCCGGGCTCCCCGCAGCCCGCTGCCCCGGGGGCGGAGGGGAGGGGCCCGCTGCGACTTTATTTCCTCGAGCACCGGCGTGACCCGCTCGGAGCCGGTCCTGCGCGGCGCTAGCCCTCCCGTGTCCATGCAGCCCCGCTGGCCACTGCCGCCCGCGCCCGCGCCCGGGGGCCCGCGCCCCACCGCCCCGATGCTCGCGCTGCTGCTGCTGCTCGCCCTCCAGGGGGCGGCGGCGGCGCCCGCGGGGTCCGCGGGGTCGGAGGACTCCGGGTGGCGCCCAGACACGGAGCTCCAGAGCGGGCTCCTGCAGCAGGCGGCGCGCGTGGCGCTGCACTTCTTCAACTTCCGCGCGGGTTCGCCCAGCGCCCTGCGAGTGGTGTCCGCGGTGCAGCAGGGCCGCGCGTGGGTGAGTGCGGGAGCTACACGGAGGGGGCGTGCGGGGCACGGCCACGCACGCGTCGGCGGTGACGCCTGTGGGTGACGCCTGTGAGCGGTGCCTGTCCGCCCTGCGGCGGGTGGGTGACCGAGACTGAGCTAAGTGCGCCCGCGCAGTGTCCAAGGCGTGGAAAGGGCTCATCCGTGCGCAGAGGCCTCGGAAAACTGGCGGTTCTTTCTGGCATTTATGAGGCCATAGCGTTTTCCCAGGGCAGCTCCCATGCCCGGGAAAGAGGTGCATGGCCAAATTGAGGAACAGGCCCAAAAGTCAAGGAGTTACCCTTGTCTGGGGTTACCCAGGGTTGGTTGCTATTGGGGTGCTCACGGCGGGCGCGACCCACCAGTGGCTCCAGCAAAAGCCCTGGGCGGGATTTCTAAATTGTAAGCCAATTCCCACGCGAGACCAGGGACACACTGGCTTGTCAATTGCGGGCACCATGCAAGGGTTTCAGGATGAGGTTGGAACTTACCTGTGGGCCTGGGTAGGAACCTCGGTAATCTTGGCGTCTGCTTTAATGGGAGTGAGTGGACCGGGGCTCAGTTTTCTATCTGAAAGGAATAAATGAGAACGTTGCAGGTCGTTTTTGGTGCTGATTTCAAAGGACTGGCTGTAGGTTTTGTTCTGTATCTCTGGAGCTACATTGCTTTCTTCATCATATAGAAGATTACAAAAGGGACAGAACTACACTCAGTTTTGGTCCCCAAAATTATGACTTTCTTTCCAGCAATTCCCAAATATTCCACAGAGCCTGCAGACTCAGCCTCAAAGAATCTAGTATTGAGTATAGAGTGTAAACAGAGTTTTCGAATGGCAGTAGGATTTTCCTTTAAGATTGTTCCAGACCAGATGTCAGACACAGGTGGGGAAGGCCTTGGTTCCTCAACGACGTTATCCTGGACCAGGGTGGCTGAATTTATTGAAGATGAAATCAGATTGTTCCTTGGAAAAGGCAGCCTATTCCTGTCATCTGTTTTAATAATCCTTGCTGTCTCTGGGGGCAAAAAAAAAAACAACGTTGTTTTACTAGCCCAACAACAAGAGTAGTGAGGGGAACAGAACTTGAGAATGTTTATCAAAATCAGAGCGAGCAGCCACCTCCCAGAGCTCAAAGAGGGTGTTTCTGAAGATCTGCTCCCTGGTTACCAGCCAGTGACATTCTCTACAGAAAACCGTGTTCAGATTTCTAAGGTACACTAGTTTTCAAATGCTAGGAATTTTTATCTTCCTTCTAGGACAGTGAAAAAATAATAAAATGAAATTCTTTGCATTTTTTTACACATTTAGTCATCCCTTTGGAAAAATAAAATACTTGGCATCTTTAACGGAATAAACCAGCTCTCAAAACCCAAGTGAGTTAAAAAAATTTCTTTCCTCTTCCAAAAAGAGGTCAGTTACTGCTTTGCATCTGTAATAGTGTAATGTTCCTGAATTTTAGAGGGATCGATCCTCCTGTGGGGCCCAAAAGGGGGGGGGGGTGGGAATAAGTCAATAAGTTAGAGGCAGACAGGCATGAGCTGGAGGAGGAGTTACAGAGAAAACTCCTGGGCATTGACTTTAAGAAAGAATAACTTCCTATGGTCATCTGGTTTACCTTTACATTGCCTCCAAAAATGGTTTTAAATGTTTTCACATCAAGGAGCCAAAGAAGAGAGAGCTTAATAACGTTCAGGGCCAAGACTCTGTGAAGCCTAAAGTGGTTTCAGTTTCTCTCCGGAATTCAGTGAAATTATTTTCCTCCATTTGGGAGGCCTCCAAATATCACCACTAAAGAAGAGCCACCTCAAGGGTGATCCAGGCAACCTGGGGCAGGATGTGTCTTAAACTTGTGACCCAAGTTTGCCAGGGTTCTGGGTAGCAGAAGCAGAGGAGGAAGTGGCTGAGAGTGAGTGCTGGTTCCCAGGAGGGAACTGCCATGTACTGCCTTCCCAGAGGTGCAGGACCAGCTGCTGGGATGTTGCAGGGAGCCCCAATATTAGCCCCTGCTTTGTCTCCAGTGAGCCATACTACTTAGAGAAGGTCATAAAAGTCTTCTCGGGCTATTTCCTCACTCGGAATGGAAATAATCCATGTTCTGCCAACCATGGCAAGTACTCTTACGAGTCATGTAAGATGTTATAAATATCAATTGTAAAGTATAAAAATGTTAGCTACCACTATTGCCTGACGGGCAGTCCTTTCATCCATTAGTTATTTTTTGAGCACTTACTATGTGCCAGGCACTGGGCTAAATATTGTGGCCCTAATTCAGATGGGGTGGGATCATCAGGAAAGCCCCTGAGATTCATTCAGTTTAGCACTCAGCTGCCTGCATGAGAAGCCAAGGTACCACCCGCATGGAGCTTTCAATGTCGTGACTTAAGGAATTTCTGTTTCAATTACAAGAGCAGTTGTAGCATTGACAAGAAGTGAAAAATGGTAGATCCCCCCAAACTCCTGCACTCTTTATCCAGTCAGTGCATTTTCAGAGCGAGCACTCACTTGCTGCACAATGTCTGTCATGCATTCAGGACTGACCCCAGGGTGAGCAGGTGGCTGGCTGGGTGAGAGGAATGTAGCTGGTAGGGATCCCTCTCCATCCTTGGGGGTCAGCGCGTCCCTTTGTAAGATGAGAGGCTGTGACCAAGTCAGGGTTTTTCAAATTAATGGCCCACTAGTGGGTTATGAAATCAGTTTAGTAGGTTGCTGTTGTTTTGTGTGTGTGTGTGGTGGGGGTTTGTTTTCATTGAGATAGTTTGGAAATACAAACTATTAGAGTACATCACAGAAGTAAGGGTAAGTAATGCCTCAGAAAGTTTCAAATATATGTGTATGAACTAGGTCATTATGAAAAATGCAGTTCTTGCTGTGAGTTTCAGCAAAAAAGAAATTGAAAATCAGTGAATCGAGATTTTTAAGACCTCTTCTGGGTGGGAAATTTCCTTAATTGTGTTTTCTTGGTTCTGCAAGTATCCCTCATTTTAGAAACACGGTTGTCCTCTAGTGGTGAAATGCAGTAATGGCTGTGCTAGTAAATGCAGCCGAGCATTGAGAAGATATCGGTGCTAACTAGTGAAAGAGCCAGTGAGCATTCTGTTTACCTATTGTAAGAAGTGGTCACAGACACAGGCTTTTCTGTTCCCTCACTAACACCCGCCTGATGCCATCTCCTTCCAGTCTTATTCTTCCACGACCAAAGAGGCTTGAACTTTTCTGATATCACGTGGCACAGCTCAGGACCAGTAGCGGGCGATTTTGAGTGGTCTTGTGAGTTCTCATGCTACCTAGGGTATCCTAGGTCAGCCCCACTCCCCTCTACTCAAGACTGCCCCTTACACTGAGACAAGTCTCCGCTGGCCACTCAGCAAGCCTTGGGACCACTGACCCCTGCCCCGAGCAGCTGGTGAGAGACCAGCCCTTTCCTGACATACTCACGTAGAGAGACTGGCTGAGATCCTTGAGTACACACACTTTGTGATAAGTTCAACTCATTTGGGAATCAGCTGTTGTTTGGAGATTGGTCACTTAAGCTGAATGCCCTGTGCCCTGGACTGGACCATTAGTTAGGAACATAACTGAAACAATTGACCATGGTGAGGGGATGGGGGGAGCGGGGAGTTATGCTCATACCTTAATTGCTTCAATTTAAATTAAAATCAATGAAAATGTAAATATATCACCTATCTTTTGGCATAGAGCCAAGGCCATTTAATTGGCGCTCCTTGAGGTCTGTTTAGCAAGAAGACACCTAGATATCAAATATACGGTGATGGAAGGAGAACTGACTCTGGGTGGTGAACACACAATGGGATTTACAGATGACGTAATACAGAATTGTACACCTGAAATCTATGTAATTTCACTAACAATTGTCACCCCAATAAATTAAAAAAAAAAAGAAGACACCTAGGTGGATCATCTGTGATTTGCATTTTGGTTTACTTACAGTGGAGGGTGCATTTACAAAGAATACAGTGCATAATCCTCTACTTTTCCTTTTCCTTCTTTCTTCATGCCCAATCTTGACTCTCCCACCCCCAATTCAACAGCAAGAGTTTGAGACTTAACTTTATCAATTCCTTCTACAGCATTTAACTTGGATTTTGTGGAAATGACATCTTTTTTGGGTACCCACTCTTTACCACTTCACATAACATTTAATTATGCAATTAGGTAATAAGTACACCTGCCTTAAGCAAGTTTGGGAGCAAAACAACTGACTTTTGGTAAGCTGTGCCTGTGCAGGTGGGCTAGGCCCCTGGGGGCACCTGTTTGTGTGGCTGACGGTAGGCCACAGCGAGCTTGTCTGCTGAGCCACAAGGCCGCTAGGTGACCACCTACCGTTCTGAGAAACGCTTTCCTTTATCTCCTTTCAGTCTATAAAGCCCTATAATAAAATACAATTCATGTAATTACTGTTCTTCTTGAAGGCTTCCCTCCATTAACGTTGATAATTCAGAGGTGATTGTTCACAAGAAGAGGAAAGCGATACATTAAGCAGGCTATAGAAACAAAACTGGAGAATGAAAAGGGCCACAATGAATATGGAGGGGAAAAGATAAGTAATAAAATACTAAAATGAAATGATCTTTACTTTCATACAAGGAAGGCTCCTAAGTGCTTTTACAGACATTGTGAAAGAACGGGGTGGGGTTGGGGGTTGCAGGACGAACCAGGCACTCACCCTTCAGCGCTCTCACACTGCCCTGGGGATGAACCGTAACAATCCTGAGAGCACAGAACAGAGAGGCACCTGCCTTCCTTCCTCCCTCCGCAGGCACTGCTCCTGCTGGCATGGCACAGGTGCACCCAAGGTCTCCTCCCCGCTTCCTGCCAGAGCCCACACCTGGTCTGCGGGCTCTGACTGCACAGTCTGGGTGCAGCATGGAGTGGGAAAGGCCACCTGGCCCTGGGGGAACGCTTTGGCCTTGCCCTCCTTGGCACTGTTCCACTCACCCAAGCCAGCTGCACCCAGGTGAGTTAGCAAGTAGGGAGGCTTTTAACCAGCTTTTAATAAATGGATTTTTGAACCACAAATCTTGTGTACCAGACCACAATATTTTCTCCTTGTCTTCCCACATGTGGTGTCATAGCCACGGATGTGTGTGATCCCAGAGCGTTACTAGTAGCCCCAAATAAAGACCATGAGTGGTGGGTTGTGAATTTAACCATTAGGAATCAAGCTTAGCTGCACATGCTTCCTCGAAGGACCTAGGTTGTTCTGCTGGAAAGTGAATGAAATGACTGATATTAACAAGATTGGAAGGTTAAATACACACACACACACACACACACACACACACACACACACACACACACAATCTCCCAAATCCAACCTGACCCTTGATCTCAACGTGCTGACACCCTAGAGATTTATGTGGCCTTGGCTTTTGCAGTGGTGCCTGGATTGAAGAGGTTTTTACAGAGCTGGTCCCACAGTGTCCGGGGATAGTAGCCATAGCCAGTCTGCACTCTGGATTACTTCTTACGCTTGTCCTGGATGCCAGTAAAGTCCATTTATGAAAGCGGGTCTTGCACCATTGCTACGCACGAGATGTATGTGATTCCATGAGGCCCCAAGGAGAGGTGCCCACACAGAACAAGACATTTAGGATCATAAGTCATTTTGTATCTGTAGAGTTTCATTGCTGTAACAAATTACCACAAACTTGGTAGGTGAAAAAAAAAACACCATAAATTTATTCTCTTATAATTCTGGGGGTCAGAATTCCAACATGGGTCTCGCTGGGCTAAGATCAAGCTGTTGGAAGGGCTGTATTCCCTCCAGGGGCTCTAGTGGAGCGTCCTTTCCAGCTTCTAAAGGCCACCTGCATGCCTTGGCTCATGGCTCCATCTTCCATCTTCAAAGCGAGCAGCAAAGCACCTCCTGAGTGTAACACTACTGTCTTCTTCCTATGAGGTGGCTTGTGATGGCAGTGGGCCTACCCGGGTAATCCAGGATGCTCTGCCCATTTCTGGATCCTTAGCTTAATCACTTTGGCTGAGTCCCCTTTGCCAAGTAAAGCAACATTTACAGGTTCCAGAGATTAGGACATGGGCACTCTTGGGGGTGATTACTCAGCCGCCCGTACCCAGCTCCCTCCCGGGTGGCTGCTGGACAAGGGACTGTACCCAAAAATCAGCAGCTCTCGCTTCACCTCTTGCTTGGCTGTTCTCTGCAGCCCAGTTACTCTCACCTCTGAATGTGCCTGCCCTCCACACCCCACCCTGGTACTAGACTGCGGGCTGCTTTGTGCCTGTCCCTCAAGAGCCGACTGTGTTTCCACTCTGCACGTGTGTCTGCTTCCACAGGGCAGGAGGCCTGTAGAAGGTCCCTTTATCTCTCTCCTCTACGGTACTAGCATAGGGCCCTGCAAGACACAAAGATTGAATATTTTAAAAATGAAAACAAAGGTAGCTGCAAGGGTGCTGAGACCACTGGACCCCTGGCACAGGAGGCCAGGCCAGGCTCTGACCATTCCCAGCCCTTCCAGAGGAGGAAGGGTGACAATGCCTGCATTCCTCTTACTACCAGCCTTTCTAAGGAGCCGCATGCTGAGCTAGAGACAAAG
Organism: Rhinolophus hipposideros; assembly: GCF_964194185.1. NCBI lineage: Eukaryota > Metazoa > Chordata > Mammalia > Chiroptera > Rhinolophidae > Rhinolophus > Rhinolophus hipposideros. Next base: position 82,087,747 of record NC_138048.1, read on the forward strand.
CAGGGGACACTGCCCCCCAGCCATTTCCACTCTGTCTCCTTCCAAGGGTCAGAGACTCCTACCCAGAGTTGTCTGTACAGAAATGAATGCACAGTGTTCCAGCTCTATCTCTCTACTGCTTAATCCGCTTAAGCCAAGTATCCACGTGCAAAGATCTCCTTGGACCCCATGGGACAGGCCCGGAGCTGAAAGTCACTGACTTTTGTTCCATAAACAATATTCGCTTTATCTGGCATTGCCCAAGAGAAGGAAAATGCAATAAGATAATTCTGGGGTATAATGTAATACACTGATGCGCTCTCTGTCCAAAACATAAGAACAACACAGCAATTTTTATCCACAAATGAGTTGTTTACGTATCTCCAGCTAAGCCTGACTCATAAAACTAACCTTATAAAATGAAGAAGTTTGCTTTTACTGGAATGGCATGACATTTACATTTTCTTACCAAATGTGAAGGCTGGAGGGGACATTTAGAAGCTGAGTCTGTTAGGTCAGGGTGGCCTAGTGTGTGAGGGAGGAGAGATTAACATCACCTGAGAACTCCTGCAACCAGAGTTGTGCCCAGCCCCTACCCCCACAACCTGAAAACATGAAGTTTAAAGTTGTCACCACCGGCTCTCAGGCAACATGAAGGGACCCTGCTTAGCAACCAAAGGCAGAGACAGGAAAAACAAGGGACAGCATCTCTCCAGAGCACGGGGTTTGCTTTCTGTAGATTAGCTTTCAGCAGAATTGTGTCTTTAGAGACCCAGAGTCCCAGTGTTTTGTGGCCTCCCTGCAGCAGCCCACACCGAGGTTTCTCTGGGCACCGTCCCTGCTCTGCCATTTGCTCTAAGGTTTTGAGTGAGTGTAAAGGGGGGTGTTACATTTCTAATGGGCTCTTGGAATAAGTACCTATTCTCCATCCCTCATCAAGTTCCTCAGGTTTATTTCCAATACTCACACCCTATTTCAATGATTCTACTTTAAACAAACAAACAACTATTATATCATATCTCATATAAAGATATCCAGGCACATGGAGCTGAGGTCAAGATGGTGGCTGGGGGCCCGGATACAGAAGTTCTTACAGGGACATTATTCCAGAGCCGTGGGTCTCAGACTTGAGCTACACCAGAATCCCCTGGAGAGCTTGCTAAAGCCCAGGGTGCTGGCTCCCACCCCACGTTCAGATTCAGTAAATCTGGGGTGGAGCCTGGGAACGCGCCATCTAAGGACTTCCAGGGGCTGCTGGGATGCTGCCAGTCAAACAACTACACTTCGAGAATGTCTCTTTAGATGTTGAGGAAAACCACTGACTTCTGAGGGACGGGTAGGAAATGACAAGTAGCTCCAGTGACAGTCACTAGAATGCAGCTCAACAGGAAGGAGCTCGGGTTGTGACAGTTAGGTCTCTCCAAATGCCGGAGGGTATCCAGAGGACTAAATGAAATGGAGGAGTGTTATCTCAAAGTTTGGTGACCCCAAAGTCTGGCAAATCAGGTCACGCTGCCTTAGAAACTGAAGGAGGCCGGTCTCCGTGACAGGATGTGCTCTTTTTCAAGTAGGACATTTGAAGAAGGCAGTCTGGACCAAAATAGTTTTTGAAGAAAATTCACTCTTTGCTCCTGGTTATGTGGATGGCTATCTTGCCATGCTAAGACATTTACATATGCACCGAGAAGTCAAAACTGCACATTCTAATAGCAACTCTGCGAAGTCATGTCATATTTTCAGCCAAAAGCATCAAGCTTTGTAAAGCATCGCGGTTTGCGTTCGTGTCAGTGGATCAAAGCGTTTTCCTCCAGTACCCCTCCATTAACTTGCTCATCTCCCCAACCGCAGCGACCTCCAGGCCCAGACTCACGCTCTCTTCCTTGTGCTGAGCGCCCCTTTTTTTCTCTCCCCTGGTCTCAGTCCTAACCTTCCTTCGTGATTTCCCCCCTGTACTGGCTCCTGCTCCAGGGAATACCTTGCCAGAGAGAGTGCACCCCGGGGCTCCTTCCAAACTCCCCGATCATCTTCACTTCCATGCTGGTGTGCGTGGAGCTGCATCCTCCAAAAAGATGCATTGAAGTCCTAAACCCCCAGCCCCTGTACCTGTAAATACGACCTTACTTGGAAACAGAGTCTTTGCAGGTGTAATCAAGCGTTGATAAGGCCAAAGAAGATTAGCATGGGCCCTAAATCCTATGACTGGCGTCCGTATAAGAAGGCCATGAGAACTTACAGAGAGAAGAACGCCATTTGCAAACAGAGGCTGAGCTTGGAGCAATGCAGCTGCAAGCCAAGGAGTGCCAAGGGCTGCCAGTGCTGCCAGAAGCTAGGGACAGGCAGGGAAGGATTCCGCCCAGAGTCTCCGAGGGAGCACGGCCCTGCTGACACCGTGATTTTGGACTTCTAGCCCCCAGATCTGTGAGAGAGTCCATTTCTGTTGTGTTAAGGCTCCCCATTTGGGGTACTTTGTTACACAGCCCTCAAAAACTCATGCCCAATACACATGCCCCTGCCTGGCTTCTCCTTTCCAGAAGGTTTGGGGTGGCCTTGTCTACAGGTGCCGTGGTTGTAAGCACAGTCCCCCGTTCCCTCCCCCCCCACACACACCCCTGGCAGCTTTCTTCCCACCCTCTCTCAGAGAGAGGGTGCTGGCTGTGTTCGTCTGCGCTGTGTGCGGGCAGACTGGCAGCTCTGGAGGCCGGCTTCATTACTCACTAGCTCTGGGACTTTGGGCAATTCCTTCACTTTGGGCAAATGTCTCAGGATCTTCATCCTTAAAATGGAGCTGGTAATAGTCTTTATCTCAAAAGGCCCTTGTGACGTAATGAGTGATGCATGGCCTCTGTGTAGAACCACGAGAAGCATGTGTGAGAGCTCGCTGTATGTCGTGTAGCTTTTACCATGTTTGCCGCCCAATGGCGACAGGATGCATCACACACAGGCAGTGAATAAAGGCTTGGCGTTGATTTGATAAGGATTTGAGGAGCATTGTTTTCTACCAAAATACACACACACACACTGTGATGAGTTCAGTCCTTTGTAGATTTTCCATTATACTCGTTTCTCAAACAGGACTTTAAAAGTGGCCTGTCTCATTTCTCCAAAGAGGACATACGGATGGACAATAGACATATGAAAAGATGCTCCACATCACTAATCATCAGAAAAATGCAAATACAAACCACAATGAAATATCACCTCACACCAGTCAGAATGGTTATCATCAATAAATCAACAAACAACAAGTGCTGGCACGGATGTGGAGAAAAGGGAACCCTTGTGCCCTGTTGGTGGGATTGCAGATTGGTGCAGCCACTATGGAAAACAGCATGGAGGTATCTCAAAAATCTGAAAATGGAACTACCCTATGATCCAGCAATTCCACTTCTGGGTATTTTTCCAAAGAAATCCAAAACACTAATTCAAAAAATTATATGCACCCCTATGTTTACAGTGCTATTCACAATAGCCAAGATCTGGAAACAACAAAAATGCCCATCAATAGACAATTGGATAAGGAAATTGTGGTACATTTATACAATGGAGTATTACTCTGTCATAAAAAAGATTGAAATCTTACCATTTGCAACAACATGGATGGACCTAGAGGGTATTATGCTAAGTGAAATAAGTCAGAATGAAAAAGACAATATAATCTCACTTATATGTGGAATCTAAAGAACAGAATAAACAAGCAAAAAAAAAAAAAAGCAGAACAGAAATAGACTCATAGATACAGAGAGCAAACTGATCATTGCTACTGTTTCTCCGAAAATAAGACCTAGCCGGACAATCAGCTCTAATGCGTCTTTTGGAGCAAAAATTAATAAAGACCCGATCTTATTTTACTATAATATAAGACTGGGTCTTATATAATATAATATGAATCATATAATATCATATAATATCAATACCGGGTCTTATATTAATTTTTGCTTCAAAAGACGCATTAGAGCTGATTGTCTGGCTAGGTCTTATTTTCAGGGAAACACGGTAGATGAGAGGAGCATTGGAGGAATGGGTAAGAAAGGTGAAGGGATTAGGAAGTACAAATTGGTAGTCACAAAATAGTCACGGGGATATGAAATACAGTATGGGGAGTATTATCAATAATGTACAGACTTTGTAGGGTGTCAGATAAGTACTGAACCTAATAGGGGGATCACTGCATAAATTATATAAATGCCTAACCACTGTGCTGTACACCTGAAATTAATATAAAATAATACTGAATGTCAACTATAATTAAATCTATAATCTATATCTGTACCTATGGTCACAGGATATAAAGTACAGCATAGGGAGTGTAGCCAATGGTATTGTTTTGTAACAGCTATGTACAACTCAGAGGGGTAGCAGACTTTGGGGTTATCACTTTGTGAGGGGTGTGAATGTCTAATCATTATATTATTTTGTAGACTTGAAACTAAAAGCAAAAGGGAGCAGGTCCCATCTCCCTCCCACAGCCTGCAAGGGGAGCTCCAAATAGCAGTGTTGATCATTGCCCTAAGGAGCCCACCTGAGGCATGGCCTGTGGAAGAGGTACTTGGGGAAGGAAGGGATTTGGCCCTTCTAATGGCCAGTGGCAACAAAAAACAAGAAACCCATAAAATAAATAAAACACACAACAAAAAACAGATTAGATCATAAACCACGTCCTGAGTGGTCGGTGACTGTCAAGCACTGAGTTCTAGGCTGTAGTACATAAGTCCTCTGTTATCCATACAGCAGCCCCCCCAGGCCCCCGCCCCATCCACAGTGCTGCTTTCTGCAGTCTTCAGTTACCCGTGGTCAACTGTGGTCCAAAAATACTAAATGGAAAATTCCAGAAATAATTCATACATTTTAAATTGAATGCTGTTCTGAGTAGCATGATGGACTCTGGGAGAGGGGGCATGAATCACCCCTTTTAGCTGTATAGCTACCCTCCCATTAGTCACTTAGTAGCCATCTCCGTTATCAGATGTTTTAAGAGGGAGGAAGGCAGAGGCCACATTCCTGTAACTTTTATTACAGTTGATTGTTATGTTTATTCTCTTTTATTATTAGTTGTTGTTGTTAACCTCTTACTGTGCCTATTTTGTAAATTAAACTTTACCATACACGTGCATGTACAGAAATAGCATAGTCTACACAAGGTTCAGTACTATCCACAGTTTCAGGCATCCACGAGGGTGTTGGAATGCATCTCCCTTTCTCCCTCAGATAAGGAGACTGACAATAATTAAAAAGAAATCTGTAGCAAAGAACTACTAATTCATTCCTTCAGGTTATACAGTCACATGGTCATTTGCTTTGTTGACTTTTTCTTTATATCAAGAGCTTTATTCTGCAAAATATTAGAACAATGTGCTGTGCCTCTGGCTGCCTTTTAAGAAAAGGATATGAAACTTCCTAATGTTTCACAGAGGGATGGTTTGGGCAGTGTGGGGATGAAAAGAACTAAATGCTGTCATCTGTTGTTGCAGGGACACTCCTTCCCTCAGGAAAGCCAGAAATGTGCCTCTCTTTTCCCTAGCACCAGGTTTGGCTCTTTCAAAAATGTCTCTTTAGCTATTTATTATTACTGTTTAAATAATAGCTTTGCACCATGTGGCTGCAGCAACCTGTGTGCAAGCCACGGAGAGAGGGCTGCCTGACCTTGAGTTTCTAGATTCTCAGCCACAAATAGGGAGGCAGTATACTGCACTCCTCAAATCTAATCTCACGGACAGTGAGATTAGACAAAGACACAAGTTTAAGAGATGAGGTGGGGACATCCAGCCGAGTTACTTTGGACTTAACATTTTTTAATGACTTCCTTTGTGAAAGCCCATTCCTGTGCCGGTTGGTCCAGGTAGGAAGCTGAGGAAACGACTCCTGGATTCAGGTCCATTAGCAATGCTTCCAAGCTCCCTCTGTGATGCTGGTGTGTTTATCCTCTTGTAATCCTCTTCAGTCACCCCACCCTCCCAGGGGTGACCACTAGGAAAAGACCTCATATGTATTCTTCTGTCTATAAGTATTCTTATAAAAGATATTGTTGGTTTGTGTGCAAATTTTTATAGCGTGGTGCAGAAGTGATTGCGTTTTAAAAGGTTAAAAATAATTGCAAAAACTGCAATGACTTTTTTTTGCACCAACCTATTAAAAAAAAGTTTGTAAATGGTATTTAGGCCATACGTTTTGTTGTTTCTGTTTTTATGCACAGAGTTTAGGGTCTATCTGTGTTGCCGTATGTGCGGCTAGTCTGCATAAGACTCCATAGCAGGCACCCCCCATTTACCTGCCCATCCCCCAGGGGTGTACATCCACCAGATTGCCTCCAACTTCCCAGCACACACACATGGCCTCAGGGAACGTCGTCCTGTGAGTGTCCTACACCTGCATCGCAGTGTCTCTGAATACACACCCAAAAGTGGGGTTGCTAGACGTAGGGCATATGTAAGCTTGATTTGACCCAGTGGGCCAGACTGCCCAGCCACCCTCATACCAGCCGTGCAGGAGCAGTTTTAAACTCCCAAACCCAGCCAACAATGGGCCTTATCCGCTTTCTGATTTATTGCCAGTCTAATAGTTGTCCAAGGACACCCCATTACTTCTTTAATTTGCATGTCTCCAATTACTCATGAGTAGGAGCACGTCTTCAGAGCTCTGTTAGCATAAAGATACGTGAAATGCTTAGCACAGTCTAGCACAGGCCCAAAAGGCTAGCTGTCGTTGTTCTGCAAATACAAGCACCATTTAAATGTGGTTGGTGTGATAATATTATCTTAACACAAAACTTGTATTCTAGTGATAATTTCTGATTTTGAATTATTGTTCATCGTTGCCTTCTAGTAGGACTCATTCATATCTGTCCACCATATACTTCTCTCCATTCTCACTGTTCCCACGTTGGTTCATCCACCTTGTCAACAAGCCTCCTACAATCTCAACATTCGCTCTGGAAACCTCCTCACTCCAACGAGAGGGATCTTTTCAAAATCCTTCCTTCCTGCCCACGACTTGCCATTTCTCTTAGGATGAAGCCCTCACCTTAGCCTTCAGGGGCCGCACCTGCCCACCGGGTCTGCTTCTCCCTGATGCCGGCTCCTGTCTTTCTGCCCTCTGGCCCCACTGGCTGCCTGTCTGGGGCCTCCAGTCCTGCCACCCCACTCTCCACAACTCCCAAAGTCAATTCCTTCTTAATTGTCAAGGTTCAGCTCAAATATCACTTCCCCATCCCGAGACTGAGCCAGTTCTCCCGTTCTTTTCACAGCCCTAAGTCACCCGCCACCCATAATCAAAGAGTCAATTCCAAAAGGATCTCAAGGATTTCAAGTCCCTCTCCCCCATCTCACTGCCCTGAGGGCAGGGCTGTGACTGCTTTGTCCCCTCCTCTCATGCTTCTAGCACAGGGTTCGGAAGACATAGATGCTCAACAAATCCTAGCGTGGATGTGGAACCACAGAGACCTTTTTATTGCAGAATAATTTTAACCAAAGTGAAACACAATCCTACAACAGCCGGAGACACTGTCCCAGATGAAGGCCCTGGCTGGTGCTGCTGCTTATCTCCAGAGACCCAGCAAAGCCGCCTCAGGGGACCTTGTGACTCAGAGGAAGGCAGAAAGGAGAGGCCTTTGTGGGAGATAAAAGGGCTGCATCTTGATAAATGATAAAATACAAACCAAAAATATAAAAATCTTACTTTGAACAAAATGTAGCTGCTTTTAAGAGTGTCTAATTAAAACAAAATGAGGAAATCAAATCAGTGAGAAAAACAACTCTTCAAAAGGACAGGCTCCATTCTGACCCAGCTCACAGGCTTTGTTACCGAGTTCTTTCCCTACAAAGAATGGGTATTGGCACCTTACCTAGCCTCCATGTGTTTCCAAAAAAACTGTTGTGTCAGATAATATCTTAAGAACTCTATTTAAAATAAGCATGACTGTATCACTAATTTTATCACTGTTTTTGTTGTTGACATAAGAAATGCCCAAACCTGTAGACTTTTTATAAGTTTATTTGAGCCAAACTGGAGACAATTGACTGGAAGCAAGATCTCAGATGCTCCAGAGAGTGACAGTTTGGCAGTTCCTTGTACGCATTTGGAATTAAGGAAGGAAAGTAAGGAAGGTTACCTGGAGGTGGGAAAAAGCAAGGCAGGGATTGGATTACAGGACTGTTAGCAAGATTATGTGCTTCCCCTGAGGGTGGTGATTTCAAAGGTGTGTTAACCTAGATGTGGAGCAACAATGGACAGGGCTTGCTAAAGGCAAAGATAAGCCTTTTAGTAAAAAGTTACATGACTACCCACCATGACCTGCCTAGCTAGAAATTTATGATCAGAGCACCCTGTGATGTTACTTTTCATAGCACCCCTTTTATCATCTCCATTTTGAATCCTCGTGGATAGCAAATAAACATGCCCCACTTTCATATTGACGTGAAGGGTGGTGGTCCTGGGGTGTACACCTTCCCTGGGAGATTGCATCGAATTTCATGGTTTCAACCACCACTTCTGCTGAATCTCCTTCTGTGCATCCAGCTGCCTCCTGGACGTCTCCGATGGCCCCCAGCACTAAAGATTGTACCTGCCAACTCTGCTCTCTCCTCTTCTCATGAACGGCCTCCCCACTGACCCCAGTCACCTGCATTCAGGGGCCCCGAATGGACATGAAGGGCAGACTTCTAGGTCCTGCATGCAGTAGGCAGGAGGGCCCTGGGGCTCGTGTGGCCAGCGATTCAAGGCTTAGAACCTGCTGGCAAGAGGGAGTGCTGCCTCCTGTGAGTATCAGTTGTCTGTGGGAGGCCGTGTGGCTGAGGCATCCCAGGCAGCAAGCCCACAGTACTGTGTATTCCTCTAACTTGGGCGTGGGTGGTGAAGGCACCAAACTTCAGGAGACAGAAGTGGAGGGGGAGCCTTGTCCAGCCCATCATACAGGTCGCACTTTATACCCTTCAACTGCTCATTGAGAGCTTCAAGAGTAAATCAAACTGGGTTAGGTTAGGGTCAGGGTCAGGGTCAGGGTGAGGGTCAGGGCTAGGACTAGGGTTAGGGTCAGGGTGAAGGTCAGAGTCAGGGCTAGGACTACGGTTAGGGTCAGGGTCAGAGTCAGGGATAGGGTCAGGGTTGGGTTCGGGGTCAGGGTCAGGGTCAGGGTTACGGTTAGGGTTAGGGTTATGGTCATGATCTCTTCATTGACCACCTGTTGGTAGACGCGGATCCAGGGAAAAATCCTGAGACTGAAAAGTCTATCTCCATTAGAAGAGAGCAGGGAAAGACTGGAGAAAGCGGCAGGCTAAACTGTCTGGCAATTAACAGAGGTTTTTAAGGGAAATTTATATACAAGGCAAATTTTGGGCAATAGCAAGACAAAGTGGATATCCTCCACGCTACTTGGCAGGTGATAAAAGAATTACATAGAACAGAGCAGGATGGAAATGGGTTCGGTGTGTGGCTCATCCCAGATAAGGGAAATTGCCTTACAGACTTGTCTGGGGGAGGGCAACAGCCTGTTCCAGGAAGCAGCAGAGGGGAGAGGTCAATCAGCCTTCTCTAAGGGGATTTACAGGAAGCCATTTCTGTTCTGGCCCAGATCTCGCTCTCGAGTCCGGCAGCGGTCACGTCGTGGAACACTCTCTCCTCCATATCACCTTCGTGAAAGTAGCCACTTCTGTCCTATCACTCTTTCTTCCCTCATCACCATCTGAAAACCCATTATTTATTACTGGGTACACCTTTGTTGCCAGATCCCCTATCCCACCGTGAGCGGCAAGAGGGAGAGCCCTGGTCGTCTCCGCACGGATGCAACCCAGTGCCCAGGACAGGATACGGAGAAGCACTGACGCACTGGGGAATAAAGGAACCTTCGTGAAAGTAGCCACTTCTGTCCTGTATACGCACGTCTATTTCTCATCCAGCTGCTCTCAAGAGTCAACGTCCAGCCTCAATACCACCATTTCTCTTTCTCAACCTCCCTCTTTGTCAACTAGCAGGCAAAATGGCACGATCAGACCAAAATATAAGATCCTTTCTCCTTCTATAAAAGCACTGATTTTATCCAGATATAAATGCTACAGCTGCCCTTTTTTTGTATGCCATGTTATCGCAAGAATGTGTTTCTTGGATATGAAGATGTTAGCAGACCTTCCTTGGCTAAGAGTCAGTTTCTGTGTTTCAGGTTAATTCAAAGAAGGAACGTAAAGTTGACCTGGTGTTCACCACAGAGCGTTATAACCCAGAGGTAAGCGGTCATAATTCACAAAGTCGCTTATAAGCAACTCACGTGAATTTACTTTATAAAAAGTGAGAATATTAATCTACAGTGACATGCAGGGGTTTTGTTTTTGTTTTTTCTGTTTTTGTTTTTTATTTGTTTTCAAGAACTGAAGAACAGAGCTAGGCAGGAGCTCAAGATTTCAATCCTTCAGCGTCATGGCCTTATGCAGGGTTGCATTTAAAACAGTTCACACAGCCATCACTCCCTCCTTCCTTTGCCCTGGGAGGGAATTTCACAGCTCCCTTTGGTATCCCTTCTTAGCACCTCTGAGTTCTTAGAATGACTCACTTTCAAATGCCAGCCTGTTTCTCTTCCTGTCGGCTGGTGACATTTCTCGTTAGCAGGCTGGCATAGCATGAAGCCAATTCCACAGGCTTCTGTACATAGAAGCATTCTGAAAAATAGAGCAGGACCAATGCATGCCATAGGCTTTACTGGTCTCTGCAATTCTTACTAAGCAGGCCATGGTGTGTGTTTCCTTTTCCCTGTTCTCAAGAAGAGAGTAAACAGAAAACTCATACAGAAATTAGAACCAGATGAGCTTCCATGTGCTAGGCGAAGCTGGGAGGCAGCAATGGGTGGAGTGGAGACCAGCCCAAATTCCCTGTGTGGTGTGGAGTCGACATGGCCAGAAGAGCAGGCAGCGTCCAGCATTACAGTGTGTCAGGGTGGCAGAGCTTTGGAGGGGAAGCCATGACCCCTGAGTCTGATGCTTCCAGAAGAGTGCTTCCCAGTATTTAGAAACAAGTCTGAACGAGACAACACTGTACTCTGACTTTGCTAATTAACCTAAGAATTAAAATTTTTCTTAAAGCGTGATTTCTAGTGTTGCCAACTGAAAGTGTTAAAGCTAAAAGGAAAACAATTACTAGATTATTTTGACCAACAAGATGTCTCTCTGAAGAGCACAGCTAGCTAATTGCAACATTCCATTTCAGGGCATGAGGAGAGTTCTTTCATCTCCAGACAACAGCTTTGATTCCTCAGAGCTGTTTTGGTGGGGAAGGAAAAGAAAACAAAAGGGAGCGATACCCGGTTCTTTTTCTTTTCTCTGGAAATGGCTGACATCAAAGGAGAACGTGTACCAGCCCTGCCTTCTGCCTTTGATAAGCCTCTTCTTGATGCTCCTTGCATCTCTTTCTCTGTGTGGCGCTGTTCATTAGGATTTTAGTGCCCCACTGGAATTTCCCCTTATTCAAAAGCAGCCCTCACAGGAGGAAAAGTTGCCTATTGGAAAGGCCTGTTTCAGTTTTTTGAGTTAATTCTAGAAATTGGTGTATTACACAAATCTAATTTTGATTACAGTTGTTTTCTTGTGGGTTCTTTCTTTCTTTCTTTCTTTCTTTCTTTCTTTCTTTCTTTCTTTCTTTCTTTCTTTCTTTCGGGGGTTGTTTTAATTGCGACTCCCCCCAATTTAAGAGATTGATGATACATGCATTTTCCTGGGGATATGTTCCCTGGCTTTTATTGTCAGGTAAAGGAATATGTGACCTTCGGGAGAAGCACTGTCCTAGCAATGAGTCCCACACCCGATGTCCACCTGAAGTATCCACTACCCAGCTCCAGATGTCTCTGGATTGGAAAATGAGGAGAAGTGAGCCCAGAATGCTCAGTCCATGCACACTTAGGTGTTAATGCAAACAAACATCCCTTGGTCACTCAGGTAGTTGAATTAGTCCCGTTCGGGTGAGCTCTGCCTCCACTTCTCTGGATTGGGTCTCAGCGTACAGAGGAGTTAGCAGAGGGCCAGGGCTTTGGCATCAGAGAGACATGAGCTCAAGTCCTGGCTTACCAGTTACTAGTGTGAAACATGGAGTAGACTCCTCTTTAAACTTCAGTGTCTTAATCTGCAGAATTGTAATAAGGAAACCAGACTCATAAGGCAGCAGCAGACGTTGTCATTTCGGTTAATAGGAACCAGTGTCATCTTTTGGTTCAAGTTGGCAAGCTCGAGGTCCAACTAAGCACTATGTTGGTCCACAATAGAGAGTAAAGTGCTAGAGGTCTGAGCCAAGCAGTACTCAAGAGACATCAATAGTGTTTCTTTGGAATAGGCCCAGCATTGTTTTATAATGACATCATCAGAAAGCAGGAGTTTAAATGACAGCAAAATGTGAAGGACTATTGTGTTCGGCTACGAGCACAAAAATCACTTTCTACCAAGCAAAGACCACGACATCTGTTGATGCCAGTGCCTATGTGTTATGTGCAAGGAAATTCTCAACCGTGTGTGTGTGTGTGTGTGTGTGTGTGTGTGTGTGTGTGTGTGTGTACTGGGGTGGGTGGGAGTAATAAGGCACCAATCCATTTAATTCCAAAATCTTTGTTTTAGGAAGGTGAGGAACGTTTGGGGAAATGTTCTGCTCGAGTGTTTTTCAGGAACGAGAAACCCCGACCGGCCATTAATGTCACTTGTACACGGTTTGTTGAGAAGAGCAAAAGACAACAAGAGGATTACCTGCTTTACAAGCACATGAAGCAACTGAAAACCCCCTTGGATGTAGTCAGCATACCTGGTAAGAACCAGTATCTGGAATTCCTATATTCAGGAACGTATGTAATCACTAAATCTTAAAAAGAAGGATCATTTAAATTTTTATGCCCCCCGCATGGCCCTTTAATCCTACTGTAGAATGTGGTACACCTCACTTTTTAAACCAAACTCCAAAGTATCGTTTTCCTGTCCTTTGCCTCCAGTATACTGTAGTACTGCGCCTCTGTAACTTCCCCGCTCCCCATCGCAGATGAGGGCAAGGCCAGAGGTGAATCTCTGAGGCATCGGTACAGGTCTTTGCAACAGGACATGCACACAGGGCTTCAGTTTTCTGGGCTGAGTCCAGAACCTGAGGTGACATTTCAGGTGGTGGCTTTGGACACTTGAGGTGACGAGACACCATGCAGGGCTTCCACTGTGCCCATATGGCTTTCTGCATGAGGATTGAGCGAGTTGACTGTCTCCGGGCTTTGCTGGGAGGCTGCAGTGGAGTCAAATTTATCTTGTTTTAGGTCAAGAGCTAATGGGCAGCGGTGCCATCTCTCATAAGAAACAAGCTCTGCCCCCTGAAGTGACCCAGCTGACGAGCAGCAGAGCTCATTTGTTCTGGCACTCAACAGAGTGTGTGGGCAGCAGCGGAGCGCGGCACTTACTGGCAAATCTGATTTGCAAAACCACACAAGTAGTCTCTGGACTTGCACTTGGGTATTAAGGTTGACATCTGACTGCCACAGCACTTCCAGTCCCACACTCTCACAGTTCACTGGTTTGCCCAGAGGTTGTGACAGGTCCCTGTGAACAGGGAGGACCTATGTCTCCATTCCATGCATCTGGGCCCCAGCAATTTATTGAGACTGAGTGTTCTTAAAAACCTGGGGGTGGACCACGGCTCCTTGCGTTTCTAACATTCAGAAGCTTGGGTAAGTCTCATTATAGTTCTCTGACAATTCCGATTAAATCCTGTTTCAAATAATTATGAAGAACAATTCAAAATCTTATGTGATAGAATTTGTTTATATTGAGCACTGCCTGAAATAAATGGGCTAATGATGAATATTAAAAATCTGCTGTTATTTAGGGATCTTTTTTGCTCCCCTTAAGCATTAAGGGAAATAGGGTTTTATATATTCTCCTTAAAACACAATTTTGGAAATTGTATGGGACCTCTTTGACTATTTGCCCCAGAATCACTAGGTTTTGGACACTTTGATAGCACAAGTTAACTGGAGCTTATCCGGTTAATAAATCCTAGGTGCCCACAAGGATCATTCTACAACAAATCTAACAATGTGACTACTATAAAGTTGCAAAACCAGTTTTGAATAGAGGGCACCTTTTCCTCAACAGACGTTCTCATGCCACTATTTAAATTCAGTGAAAACACGTAATGGTGCTATTCATAGCCTGGCTGTGAACATACAATTATCTACTTAAAACTGAAGAGGTTTAGTTTAAGATAAAGTGCATCAAAACTGTGGCGATATCCTTGGAGCACCCAGTTCAAATCTCAGCAGATTGTCCTCAATATTGTAGTTTCTCTACAAAGGTTAAGTGAGAAGATCTAATCCCTTTCAGGATATCCTTGCTCCACACTGTTTTCCCCCCAAAAAAGTAGTTGTCTGGTTTTTATTATGCGTAAAACTTTTACTCCTTCTAATGAATTCATAAACGTCTGATAGATAAGCCCAAGTATACTACATAGGAAGGAAACGACTGAGGACCTGGGAATAACCAGCTCGAGTCCCGTCGCCTGATTCCACAGCAGTGCCCTAGCACTGACACTTTCAAACGTCCTCACTATTCACCGTGTTTAGTGTGACTAATTTATCTTCTCACACGTCCATGAACAGTTACATAATAAATTAATTACGTGCTAAGATTTGAGTTCTTTAAAGTCACAAGAGGTCATCTATGAATCACTGTATCCTTACCTCTAGCAGTAGTTAATATTAAGTAGTAATATTAAGCAGGTTTTTAAAATTGCTTTTACAAGTGTTTGCTGAATTAAAAAGATTGCAGGTCCAAAAACAGTACCACACAAAAAGCCCACTTGATTTATTCATGTGCTCAAAACAAACAAAAAAAAATGATAGAGATGCTACAAATAGATTGCTTAGCTTTAAAGACAAAGATCACAGAAGGACAAAGCCATCTGGCAGACTGGCAACGACCATCACCTTGGCTGTGAACCCAAACCAGAGGTAATGTGGGGAAGATAACCGATACATGTTTCAATCAATCTAATTACAAAGTGCTTCTCAACTAGGGTTTCCAGGCAGGAATTCCCGCCCGTTCTCAGGAATTTTTTCGCTTTCCCGTTCCTGAATCCCGAGATGTAAACTGTTTTCTGTTCTCCACGATGAATCGTTACCACAAAGTGACGGCCGAGACTATCAACCACCTGGGTTCAAGGAGCCAATTTTCCCGATTTACCGGCCAACTTCTCTCAGGTTTTGGGAACAGGAAAGCAGGAAAAAAAAACCCTGAGAATGGGTGGGAATTCCTGCCTGGAAACCCTATTCTCAACTAACAAGATTTTAGATTAACTTTGAGTCTCATTATGGCTCTTACTTCACATGTATATAGTACAGTGAGAAGCCGTGAAATTGTTTTATAGCTTTACTTAGCAGGACAAGTTGAAGTCTGTGAATTTCCATATAACGCAGAAACATACAAATCGTGCTGAAGGTCTTGCTGTGAAAGAGCTGACTGATGTGACTAAGCTTAAGCCCGTATTTCATTACTGAAACTTCTGAAATTTTGTCCCCAACATGCCTTAATATTGTCGTTTTGCTCACAGACAGTCACGGGCACATTGATCCCTCTCTGAGACCCATCTGGGAGTTAGCTTTTCTTGGAGGCTCTTACGTGATGTGGGAAAAGACAACGCAGTTCTCACACTACTACATGGCACAGCTCAGCAGCCTGAAGCAGTGGGTAAGAAAAACTGAAGATTAACTCGTGCCACAAGAGATACAACCAAGGCAGTATGCTTAGACTAAATTAATGTGAATTTCTAATCTCATGGCAACAGTTTTCATTGCATTTCATTTTCCAATAAATATGTGAATGCCTGCAACGGGCCAGGTATTATATTAGGGACTGAGGACATAGCAGCGAACAAAAATCAAAAGGTAGCTATCCTGATGGAGATTCAGTCTAGTGAGAGAAGACAGACAGTGAACTAATAAACAAGTAAATACGTATTGAATGGTGGTAAGTGCTATGTAGAAAAATTAAGTAGGGAAAAGGGAATGCAGGACATTTTCAGAATTACTACTTACATAGTCTAAATAAGGCCTCTCTAATTTGATCAGAGATGACACTGCAACAGAGGCCTAAGGGAAGTGAGAGGGAGCCATGCTTCCACAAGGGAGGAGAATTTTAAGCAGAGGGAACTGAAGTGGCACAGTAGCTGCTGGGTTGGAGAAACAGCAGTGAGCTAGTGTGGCTGGAACAGTGACAAAGGGACTGTGCCAGGAGGTGATATCAAATGGAGGAGGCCAGTTATGTAAGGCCTGGAGGCCATTCAAAGGACCTCTGTCTTACTCATCAGAGGGTGTTTAGCAGAGGAGGGACATGGTCTGACTTACAATTGGCTCCCTCTGGCTGCTTTGCTGAGCACAGACTGTAGAGACGGGTGGAAGCAGGAAGACCAGTAAAGTATTGCAAGAACCTGGACCGTGGTAGTGGGGGAAGTGATGAGAAATGTTTGAACTCAGGATATACTTTGAAGATAGACTGATAGCATTAGCTGATGGGTTGGATATGGACAGCAGAGAATGAGAAAAGTCAAGGACAAGTCACAGGATTTTTTGGCACAGTCACAGTAACTGGAAAGGGAGATTTTATTTACTGATTGGGTAGGACTATCAGAGGAACTGATTTCGGGGGGGAATTAGCTTGGTTTGGGGCATACTAAATTCCATAACCAAGTGGAGAATTTATATAGTCTTCTGGATATGAGTCTCAAGTTCAGGGGAGAGGTCTGAGCTGACGTCATCACCATGTAGATGGTATTTAAAGCCACAGACTGGATGAGATCACAGAGAACGAGTGAGTTATGTAAGGACCGAGTCCTGGAACATTTCTAACTTTAGAGCTTGGCGGTATGAGAAGAGTGTTTCAAAGATGAGGATGTGTAGATTGTGTCAATGCTGCTGGAGAGGCGAGGGACGTGAGGACTGAACACCGGCCATTCGACTGAGGCAGCTGCAAGTCAAGGGAGAGCTTATCAACGGCTCTCTCTCCGGCACAATGTGGGCAAAGCCTGAGCGGAGGAGGTTCAGGAGAGAACGGGAGGAGAGGAAGTTGACCCTCCATCTCTTTAAAAAGAATAACTGGCTATATAGGGGAGTAGAAGAAAGGGAGTGGGCAATAGCTGGAGGATGGGTAAGCATTGGGTTGGAAGGCTTGTTTACTGCTGTCTTCTTAGGTTGGGAGATTTAATAGCATATTTATATGTTGATGAGGACAAATCCAGTAGAGAGAGTTAGAGTACCGACTTGTAGGAAAGAGAAGGAAGACTTGTTGGAGTGAGTGTGCCCTAGGCTAGAGGGGATAAGAGCCATCCCAGAGATGAGCTTAGACGGGAGAGTTGACCTGGAGGGCAGGCAGAGGAGAGAGGCCCAGACGCTGGTAGGAGGGTGGACACGGCTGTCGCTTGTGGAAGTTCTATTCTAACTGCCTCTGTCTTCTCAGTGAAAAAGGAGGCCAAGTCATCAGCTGAGAGTAAGGCTGTGTTGGGAGTGTGCAGACGTGAACATCACACAGCACTACAGGCCCCTCAAAGTCTGTGGTCCTGATTTAGAGGACCAGTCACTCTGTGTGATGTGGGTTCGCAGCAGGCAAGTGTGATGGAGAGAGAGGGGGCCATTTCCAGAGCAAACAAATCCACTCTTCTGAGAGAGGCGAGCTAAGCCAACCGTAGGCACAAATTCCTAAAAACCATCTTCTTCACGGACGTGAGAAGCAGTGGGCTCACCCCTGGATGATCTCCTGTGAGCACCTTCTGAGTGTGAGGACTCACTCAGCATCGTCAGCATTATCGTGTTTCCCCGAAAATAAGGCCTACCCCGAAAATAAGCCCCAGTTAAGATCGTTAGCCAGACGGACGCATTTAGTACATTATGATGATGTTCCAGAAGAAGATGACATGACTGTATTTGAGTAAATGTAGATTGTTGTACAGGAAAAAATAAGACATCCCCTGAAAATAAGCCCTAATGCATCTTTTCGAGCAAAAATTAGTATCAGACCCGGTCTTACTTTTGGGGAAATAAGGTAGTCATGCCCAAAATACTTCGGTGTGCTTTCTAGAGGCCACTTGGAAAATGGACAAGACGTAGTTTTTCTCTTTACTGATCAAAATGAACACATTTCTTCCCCTTTATAGTGTGCTTTTTAATATAATTTTAATAGAAATTACCATTTCATTGATAGTTGCTATTTAACTAGATCAAACTTCCATCTTCTCTCTCATCTACCAAGATGATCATATCCTCAATATGATCCTTAACTGAGTCCTTACCTTAACTGAGAAGTCACGGGAAATTTTTCTTATTTATGGTATAGAAAATGGTGTCAAGATCATTTAGAACTAATTATAATGAATATGAGACAAACACTCAATAGGAACAGGTCACCAGACACAACAGAGAAAAAATTAGGATCTTTTAACATGTGTTTTCCTCTCTTTGGCAGTTGTAGACGACACATTACCAAACTAACCACCAGGACATACAGTTCAGCAACAGAAGCCCCGTTTATCTCTCCTTCTAGCCAGTGTATCATCTGTCCGTTCATCTCTCTCAACCAACTGCAAGTGGGAACCGTAGGGACAAATGTAACCGTGGAGTTACGAAAACAAAAACGCTGACTGATCAGAAACAATGTCCCTGATTAGGAGTTTTAGATTTTTTTTTTTTTTTTTAACCTGTGGGGTTTGGATTTTAGATAAATGAATGAATGTGCAGCTGACTTGCTGGGTCACCCATAGCAAATCACCCATTAATCTCTTAGGGTCTAATAAATGGGGCTCAACAAATTTATGGAAGTCCTTGAAACTAACCTAAATCTAAGTCACGGCAGCAACTGGGAAACTTGGTTTCCAGGTTGATACGCATTTCAGCTTAGAGTTCTCTTAAAGAAAAGCATGCACATATTGTATCCACATAGATTTTCTAATTTGGCTATTGGGTGGCCACTAAAGATTCCCATAATCTTTCAGCAAAAGAAGCAACATGGCAACAAGCACAACAAGCAACACTTTTTAAAAGGTCACTAAAATCCAGGCAGCATCCTGGGACACTAGAAGCAGGACGGGAGGGCTGACAATGCCAGACTGCCCAGCTCAGAAGCAGAAGCGACTGGAGGTGCGCTGTGGCACAAGGTAGCTCAGGAAAGTACAGGGCTTAGAGTTTTTGCAGAGGCTTTCTGGGTGTGCGTTCCTATCTTTACACTCAGGGTTAAACCCGCCTTTTAACGCAACTATGTAAGGAAGTGCAGGCATATAAACTCACAGCCCCAAAAGAACAAAGCTTGAGAGAAGAGTGGGCTAGGAAAGAAAGCACTGAATACAAACATAAAATAAGACCCATCTTACCGGCACAATTACGGCTTTAGAAACAAAGAACAGATGTCATTCCCAAACCATAAGGAGCAAGCCAAGGGCAGGAGAGACACTTGCTGGCTAGAGAAAAAGAAATGGTTAAGGGCTTTCCCTACACCCTCAGCCTTTCATACTAATTGAGAAAAGTAAAACTGAGTGTTGTTCCAGCTCTTATCAGTCGATAACACCGCAGCTGTCTAACCTGCAGCAGCACATCATCAATCCTATCCTAACTAGAAGCCCCCATGGCCAAGGTACATGACAGAAACCATCTCCTCTGTCTCATTTTTTCAGCGAAATCTATTTTCATAGCATATGTCAATAACCTAAGCTTACTCTCTACTAAAACCACACAGGTTCTGCTAAGGATCACTCTCTCTCTTTTGGGGGGAAGGGGAGTAGGGAAGGGGCAACAAGTAAGTAAAAGGGGACAAACAAAACACTTCCGGTATGTCTCTCCGAAGATTACAGTGCTGAGTTACCAGAAAAATGTAACAGTGAATTGTCATCAATTTGGACTATAAGGATTTGGCGTTTGTGATGATTTGAATAGAAGCCAAGGAGATTATTTCTGAATAATATTCAAAATAATGATTTCTTGGCAGACCTCAACTTGGTGAGGTCTGTCTGGAATACCTTGGCAGGCTGGGATGTGCAATGTCCCCTCTGTAGTTCTTTAGTAAGCCCTGCTTTTTCTTTGGGTTTAAGGGTGCTTTCTCCTGGAGGAGGAAGAATCCATAAAAACAGAAATGTGAGTCTGCTTCAATCACTTTACTGAAGAAGAACTTCATTAAATGGAACAGGGTTTTATAATAATTCAAATTTTTATATTAAAGAATGGGTGACACTGTGTATTTAGAATAGTTTGTCAAATGTAGTTGGAATCCCATCATTTGTTTCAAGCTTGCCCCCTTTTTTGCCCCAAATCTGGAGACCGCCATGATCTCCTTCAGAAAGGCTACTTTCAACAACAGTAAGAAGGCATTGACCTGAAAAAGCACTGTAAGTTTATAAGTAAAACTAGTTTTTAAATTATAACAATACATGGTTAAGTCAGGCCTTGAGAAACAGTGCAGATAACACGGAAGTCTGAGATAAAAATCACACAACTCAGCAGCCTGCTGAGAACCATTTCCTTCCAAGGTCAAGATAGTCACCAAATGAGGGTTCAGCAAGGCTGAAAACACCCCCAAAGCCAGCAATGTCCGGTTGATCATCGGGGCCTCTGGAAATTGTTCGTTTATGAAAGAGACACTGAATTTTCTGTCATGAATTCTCTGACTTTGCAGGCAGCTTGTGCCACAGATATTTGCTTTGAACATTTCACACATACACTGCCAGACAGGAGGGAAACTTACCCAATGATGCAGACACCACAGAAAGTCAGTCAATTTCTGATCTACCCAGGTCCTCGCTTGTATCTTCTCCCTCCAGCACCCTCCCCACCTGCTGGAAATTTCATGGCTGGTAAAAGTCTCCATCAATGGAAACCAATGGGAGACAAAACTTAAGTTCTTTTGCTTGTCTTTGCTTTTTTATATTCTTTAATAGTCTCAATAAAAACCTGGTAGAGTAAAATTATCATCTAAGTTGAGTTTATTTTTTTTATTTCTTCTCTTCCATTTTTACTAGTAAGGGATAAGCACCTTTGCCCACCATGCCACCTCCGCCCCCCGCAAAATAAAAGAAACAACCCAGGAAGTGTCGAACACAAAATAGGAAATTGGTATAGATGCTAGTAAAACTTAGAGGAATCAGGTGAATGAGAGGTGAGGAAGACTGCTGGCCTCCCTATACATACCCAGGCACTGGTGTTAGAGGCAGTGTGGGAAGGAAGGAAGAATGTGGGCGGTGGAGTCAGGAGATCCAGGTTGGAATCCCCACTTGTCACTTACTTGCTGTATACTTGTTACCTCCCCTATAGAACCAGGCTCATAATACACACTCTTGCGAGGCAGTCAGGAGCATTACATGAAGACATGTATAAAGTACTTAGCACAGAACCTGGCCTACGGTGGCATTCTAGAAGTCCTGGTTGCCCTGCCCCTTGTCTTACTGCCTGGCATACCAGTGCTACCATATCAACTTGAGGTGCATATACAGTATTGCGTTCCTAAGCCTGTCAAAAGATTCTCCCTGTCCCCACTGACCTTAGCCTCCATCAAAACCCACAAACATGGGCCGGCCATGTGGCTCAGGTGGTTGGAGCACTCCGCTCCTATCACTGAGGTCGCTGGCTGGATTCCCACATGACCCAGTGAGCTGTGCCCTCTACAGCTAAGATTGTGAACAACAGCTCTCCCTGGAGCTGGGCTGCCATGAGCAGCCAGAGGTTGGCGTGTGCTGCTGTGGGCTACCGTGTGCCGCCATGAATGGCTGGGAGATATTGCGGCTGGCAGCCAGCTAGAGCTGCCGTGAATTTCTGTGAGCACAGACTGCCTCAGCCAGGGGAAGCACAAGGCTCATGATACCATCATGGGCCAGGGAGCTGCGCCCTACACAACTAGACTGAGAAACAACGAGCTTGAACCGGAGTGGTGGGGGTAGGCGGAAGAAAGGGGGAAACAAAAAACAACCCACAAACATTAGAGAGAAAAAGTGATAGACATTAAGGAGATTTTCATATACCTCAGCGATAAAACAACAACAAGTGAGTTCCATATCTTGATGCAGGATACTGCCAAAGGGAAATGAGGCTAAAATGAAAGAGGCAGCAGGAGATTCAAGGCATCCATTCAACACAAAAATTTATATAAGATAAGCCTTCCAAATTCTGAGCTAATATAAACCTACCCTGTTTATTACACTCACTCTTTTTTTCTTTCTCTAGAAAACAAATGACAACGCAATTGATTTTGATTATACTGTTCTGCTCCATGAATTCCCAACACAGGTAAAACACAAAATTATATATAGAATTGTTTTTAACAGAAGTTTTTGCATATCATAATGTTTTTGAACTCTTTATTTCCTAGGAAATCATTCCCTGTCGTATTCACTTGGTCTGGTACCCTGGCAAACCACTTAAAGTAAAGTACCACTGTCATGGGCTGCAGACACCAGAAGAAGCCTCTGGAATTGAAGAAGGATCAGCTGTGGCACCGACAGAGATTAGTAATTTCTGAACAGAAAAAAAGTCTGCTTATCCGAAATTCTAAACAAAATGACTGTACTAAGTAGCCTAAATCAGTATCCTACTAAAATAGCTAAGGTATAAGGCATTTTAATAATTTGGGAAAGCCTATGATACTCAAAAATTAAAAGATGTCAAGATTTTAAAAAGATAATATATTTCAATGAAAGCAAATTTGTAGGAAAAATATTGTCTGTTTAAAAGGAATTTTACTATTTTTTATGATTTCAAGCAAGTATTCTTTTTTAACTGATAGCTACTTTTAAATAAATGTTTATATTTCTAAATAAAACGTTTAAATGTGCTTGTAGAGATTTATCTATGTAGGCAAAATTTGTGCTAATCTGGAATTAAATGAATTCTGAATATTGCTTAATTCATATTTCACAAATAAAAATATAGAGTGTCTCACAGATAAAACTGAGTGTCTTCAAACATGTATTAAATGTAACAGTGATATAACTGAAAGTAAGTATAACAAGTGTTTACAGTTTTCATTTATAAGGACAACATGTACCCAGTGCTGGCCTAAGTAGTCCATAAAAGCAAACACAGTATGTATTGTAATCAGATTCAGTGTGGTACCTCCCCAAGGCAGGAAGAATTGATCTAGAAGTATGGCCATCACTTGCTCTGAAAATTAGTATCGTTTAATGGAACACATATCCATGTCTAAAAACCTTTAGCCAGGTTCCTTGGCCAATAATTGGTTAGGAAGCATCAGCCTTAAAATATACCAAAATATTACTTTTAAGTCTGCACGATTAGAAAATTGGGAAAATTTACACCAAAGAGAAAAAATTTAAAGATGTGGATTCTTACAAAATAAAAATAAGATGGATGATACTGTTACTTTTTAGTAGATCTAGTTTATATATTTTTTCTATTAAAACCCCAACCCTTTGCATTCATCTTTACAACATCCACTTGATTTAAAGAACTGTAAGGATTCTGAAGCACTGGAAACAATCGTTTAAGAAAACATCAGATCTCCCACCTATGTGATAACACAGAAAAAATACTTTTTCTAAAAGATCAATCTACAATGATTCAATCATGCCAAAACCAAATGATAAACTCTCTCTAACTGAAGTTCCCTAAATAATCTTCAAAGAAGGTCCCAAGAGCATTATAATAACATATTCAATGACCTGTGATCTTTAATCACTCTTTTAGTATCCCATTAAGTGCTAGAAAGGGGTTGCAGCTTGTGAGTCTTACTTAGCCTCATAAAAGCATTTTTATTAGTGAGATTAGACTCAGAAATAGAGGTCTCTAAGGTAATCTTCTAACAGATTTATTTCAGTATAAGAGATTATGAAGGGGGAAGTCTACACATACAGCCAACATACAAACACAATTACCTAACTTATGAATTTACAAAACCCACAAAAGCTAAACCAACTACAAATTTCTCAATATCACTATTAGAATATCTTTTCTAGCACAAACTCTAAAATTGCTGATTTGATTTTACTACTACTGATTTTGCTAGCTAACAGCAGAGAGAAAATTACTTCACGTTCCTTGACATAAAATGAGAAACTCTAAATTCCCTCTTTTCATTAAGCGCCTATATCTTCTGAATCACTCTGAGCCAAGAAGTTATATACAGCATCACTCCTGGTCTCTTTAGAACTTCCAGAATTTTAAGACAGACGAAATAGTACCAGGATTTTGTCTACCTTCCTTTTGATTCTACTGTTTCATTTTTCCTGTCTGAATTACGAGCTGTTAGAAGTTAAATTCTTCTGAAAGTCATTTGGAAGTTTCTGTATTTGCCCTTGAACAATAGTCTTTCATAACATACAAGTTTATTACATCAATTTTTCTCAGAACCTGTTCTGTGATTTTTCTTAGCTTTCAAAGTGCTACAATTACCTAACATGCTGCCTGGTACTCATTTGAATGGATAAATGAATGAAAGCTCACAATAAATTGCCTTGAATACAATTAACTATTTCGATAATGCACTCCAGTGTTATTTATTTGAAGTCACTTTAAGCAGCAATTAAAGCTCTAATTCAATCATTTATAGTTACTTAGCAGTGCAAACAGCTGTCTTCTACAAAGGAATGTACTCCTACATGTCACAATTTACTACTACCTGGTGGCTGCCTAGTTTTATTGCCATCAATTTTAAGGCTCATCCAGATGTCAAAAAAATTAAAATAAGAAAAAATCCTAAAACTTTCGAGTTTATTACATTTTAGTGATTTCACAACTAAACAATCTGAGAGTGAGCAAGGAGGAAAGTGGTAACAAAAAATTGACTGTATGGGGGCCAGTCCAGTGGCTGAGGTGGTTGGAGCGCGTGCTCCTAACTAGGAAGTCGCTGGTTCTATTCCCACATGGGCCAGTGAGCTGCGCCCTCTACAGCTAAGATTGTGAACAACAGCTCCAGGGGGCCTCGGGTGAGCAGCTGGAGGTTGTGGGCTGCTGCGGGCTGCTGTGCGCTGCCATGAGCGGCTGGGGAGCTGTCCTAAACAACTAGACTAAGAAACGAGGGCTTGAACTGGGGGAGGTGCGGAAAAAGGGGGAAAAATTGACTGTATTTCTTCAAAGGTAGTTATCAAACTAAGAACCATTAGCCCAAACTCCACACAAAAGAATATTAATAGCACACACCTGAATAAACCTTCCATTTCACGTGTTGAGGTGCAGGCACTACTGCCGTGGTCTTGCACCTGTACATTATAATCACGTGGAGAATTTTTGATCTTGATCCAGAGAATCGGAATATCTAGGGGTTGGCCTCGGTGTTTCTTTTTAAAGCTCCCCAGGTGATTAATTTAACAGTGTGGCCACGGCTGGTAATCAGGGCAACGCTGCCAACGGCTGCTACCATTTTCCAACACAAGTCATACTGTCTTTCTTTAAATTAGCCAACAATTATCCCTCAAAATAGAGTATAAAAAAATCCTCATTTATGAATAGTCTCATTAATTTCTTTCTCGTTACAGACTTTGGCGGTACATGCTCTCTACCACCTATAAGCAAACTAATGACTTAGCAAGAGATGTGGGACTGGTCCCGGGTCTGTCCCGATGTTATCCTACTCTAGTTACTCCCACCAACCGGGCCTGTGTCGTTGCCTATAAAATGTTGGTGTTGTGTTAACTCTCTAGGCACTTTTCTGACACTATATCCTTATAACGACAATTTTAACAAGTTAAAGCATCAAAATTTATCTTACTTCTAATATTTCTGACTGCTGGTAATAGCCAGAAGAACTATACTAAATTCTAAATTATATTTCCTCATCAGGAACAATATTCTAAATCATTGCAAATAGCATACTGATGAAATGCCAACGCAATATTTTTCAGGCTTGATGCTATTGTAGCACCAGACATATTTACGGGGAAAATGCACTTGGGATGATGAATAATTGTAACTAAATTATCAATTGAACCGAATACATTATGTGGTCTTGGTCAAGTTATTCACCTTCTCTGTGCTTTTGCTTCCTCTATTACAGAATGGACATTACCTACTTTCATAGGGTTGAGAAAACTAAACTAGATAGTGCATTTAAAGCACTTTGCAAATGCCTTGAAAATGTACTCAATACTTCTAAAAAATCTTTTTTTCTTGAAACCTTAAGTTATAAAGGCAATCTATAAATCAAGAAAAGCAAAGGAATTTAAAATAGGTATTTGGTTTCTATTGTTCACTAAAGAAAAGAATTAGGATATCTACCACATCAGATGATTTTTGAATGAAGCAATTCTGAACATTATGGTAGAACTGCCAAGGAGTCCAGCTCATTCTAAAAACAAAAGCTTAACATTTGTTCTTTCACAATCTCAGTGAATACAATACATGATAAATTCCAACAGACTCAAATTCAACCAGCATCTAGTAGTTGCAGGAAACAGACTAGGCAGGAACTCTAAAAATTATGTTGTATTATTTAGAGCTGCAGAAACATAGATGAACATAGACAAGAATAGCACATGCAAGAATCTATTTCTCAACTCACAGGTCCACAAGAAAGTAACATTTAAACTCCTGAAAACAGGCAGCTACAAATTTGCGGAAGCAAACTGAAGCAATCAACTCTATATAAAACAGCTAGAGATTTAGCTGGCATTTTAAATTTCTAGCTGTTTTATATAGAGCTGATTGCAATGAAGAACCTGAAAAATGTTCTCTATTAAGATTGTATGCAATCCTCACTTTAAAAAGTCCTGCCTATTAAAAGCTGACTCCAGAGAGATCCAAGATGGCAGAGTAGATCAACACTGTGCCTGCGTCCTTCCGTGAACACATTTAATATTACAACTAAATTATAGAACAATCTGAAGTCTACCTGAACAGAAGTCCTATTACTAAAAATATAAAGAAGCCATGTCGAGACCGGTAGGAGGGGCGGAGACATGGAACAGGACCCAAACCTCCGCGTGGCGGTGGAGAATCAGGACAGGTATCTCAGGTGCTGAGGTTCCCCTCGCCAGGAGCGAGGGGCCCAGGCCCGCATACCAGGTTCCCCAGCCCAGAATGCTGGTGCTGGGAAGAGAAGCCCGCACATCTGGCTATGAGAAACAGTGGGGATTCCGACAGTCCGGGCGGGACAGAGGCTGTGGGAAACCCAGATGTCCTCTTAAATGGCCCGCACTCAGACTCACTGGCTCACAGGCACTCACCTTGGGCTCCGGTGGAGGGACATGACTCGAGAGGCGTGAGAGACACATGGTGGGGGTGGGTGGTGGGAGGGGGGCCAACTGAGGTGAGTGGCTTCAGGCGACTCCTGGAGGGCAGTTGACATTTTTCCTGTGAGCGGTCTTCCTCCCGGGCAGCTGGCAGGTGGGCGTCACCTTTGTGTTGATCCCACCCCCTCCGCTTACGGCAAAACCTGAATCTGATTGGTCTGTGAGCTGTGTTGCTCCGCCCTGCTGAGTAATGGGGCCCCACCCCACCCAACTCCCCCAGCCGGAGCCACTTTCTCCTTGATCAGCCAGCCCCACCTGCATTGCACTCTTTCTTGGCAAACTACTGGAGCAGACTGGCAGGACCCTGGTGAGCAGGAACTGGCCTCCGTGTGCTGAGACTATTGCTGGTAGCTCCAGGCTCAGCACTGGCACCAAACAGGAATTTACATTAACCTGGAAACCAACCCTCTTCCCACTCTAGTGACTCTGAGAGCCTGCCTCACCCAACCTGCATACTGCAAGAGGCTCTATCAGTGGCTGAACCTTAAGGGATCTGGCACGTGGCAGCAGGCCTCGGAGTGTCCTGGCTATTTGTGGAGCTACCCCAGGCCTGGCACTGGTGGCAAACATCCTTGGTTTACAGTGTGGCCTCTCCCACGTGTCTCCAGGTTTAGCACTGGCAGTGAACAACTGCAGATTACTTTGTAGCTCCTACCAGGAATTCCCTGAACAGTCATCCGCATTGGGTAACCTGGGCCTGCACTGGAGGCCCTGCCAGGAGGCCCCAGAACCAACATACTTGGAGGTTAGCTTCAGACCACAGCAGAGCACTGCCCAATTAGCCTCACGAGAGGCACCTACAACAGGTACCAGAGCCCACTGCTGTGAATCCCACTCAGTCGGGTAAGGCCCCTGCGCAGCAGCCCATAAGCTGCGGACATGGCCAAACCCCACAGCCAGTCAGCCTGAGGGTCAGTCCCACTCACTGATGCCAACAGCAATCAAGGCTCAACTATAACAGGAGGACACACACAATCCACCCAAGGGACACTCCTGGAGCACCTGGAGCAGGTAACCAAGGAGACCCTGCCATGGGGCCCTGGGCACCTACTACGTTAGGCCACCTGGCCAAGACTGGGAGACAGAGCAGATCTACCTAATACGTAGAAACAAACACAGAGAGGCAGCCAAAATGAGGAAACAAAGAAATGTGTCCCAAATGAAAGAACAGGAGAAAAATCCAGAAAAAGAACCAAAATGAAATGGAGGTAAGCAACCTACCAGAGACAGAGTTCAAAACAATGATTATAAGGATGTTCAAGGAACTTAGTAACAACTGCATCAAAGAGATAACAAGCATAAAAAAGGATGTAGAAACCATAAAAAAGAACTTGCCGGAAGTGAAGAACAGTAACTTGTAAGAAGAATGCACTATAAGGAATCACCAGCAGACTACATGCATGAAGCAGAGGACTGAATCAGCTATTTGGAAGACAAGGAAGCAGAAAACACCCAATCAGGACAGCAAAAAGATAAAAGAATCCCCCAAAATGAGCATAGCTTCACAGACCTCTGAGACAACACCAAGAGTAACAACATTCTCATCATAGGGAGAACCAGAAGAAGAGAGAAAGCAAGGGATTGAGAATCTAATTGAAGAAATGACTGAAAACTTTCCTAACCTGGTGAAAGAAACAGACATACAAGTCCAGGAAGTGCACAGAATCCCAAACAAGAGACTCTGTTTGGGAGAGTCCAGGAAGTGTACAAAAGAACCCAAACAGGCTCATGCCAAGACACATTACAATTAAAATGGCAAAGGTTAAAGACAAAGAGAGAATCCTAAAAGCAGCAAGAGAAAGGCACCTAGTAACTTGTAAGGGAGCTTCCATAAGACTGTCAGTTGATTTCTCAACAGAAACTTTGCAGGCCAAAAGGGATTGGCACAAAATACTCAACGTGATGAAAAGCAAGGACCTATAGCCAAGACTACTCTACCCAGCAAGGCTATCATTTGAAATCAAAGGTCAGATAAAGAGCTTCCCAGACGAAAAAAAGCTAAAACAGTTCATCACCACCAAACCAGTATTACAAGGAATCTTAGAGAGACTTCTTTCAGATGGAAAAAAAAAATCGAAATTATGAATAATAAAATGGCAATATCTATGTATTTGTCAACAATTACTTTCATGCTTCAATCAAAAGACACAGGGTGTTTGAATGGATAAGAAAACAAAACCCTTACATATGCTGCCCACAAGAGAATCACTTCAGAATGAAAGACACACAGACAGAAAGTAAAGGGATGGAGAAATGAAAAAAAAAACACAACACAAAAAAAAATCAGGAGTAACAATACTTATATCAGACAAAATAGACTTTAAAACAAAGACTCTAACAGGAGACAAAGAAGGACCCAGTAATCCCCCTTCAGGGTATTTATCTGAAGAAACCCAAACGCTACTCTGAGGGGCCGTGTGCATCCATGTTCATTGCAGCACTGTTTTCAATGGCCAGGATGTGGAGGCAGCCTGGGTGTCTGTCAACGGAAGAATGGATAAAGAGGTGGTACGTATGTACAGTGGAGTATTCCTTAGACGTGAAAAGAAATGGGTTCTTGTCATCTGAGGTGGCAGCATGCATAGACCTGGGGGTACTGCGCTGAGTGGAGTGTCAGACAGAGAAAGACAGATACAATGTGATTTTGCTTATATGTGGAATCTAAGAACAAAATTAACAATCAAAACAGAAACAAACTCATAGATGCCAAGAACATTTTGATGCTTGCCAGATGGATGGGGGTGGTTCAAGGTGTGGGTGAAAAAAGGGGAAGGGATTAAGAAGTACAAACTGGTAGTTACAAAGGAGTTATGGGAGTGCAAAGTAAAGCATAGGGAATATAGTCAATGATATGGTAATAACTATGTATAGTGCCAGGTGGGTACTAGACTAGTGAAGGGAATAGCATCTTAAATTATGTAAATGTCTAACTACTATACTGTATACCTGAAATGTCATGGGGATGTAACAATCAGCATAGGGAATACGGCCAATAACATTGTGATAGCATAGTATAGTGTCAAATGGTTGCTGGACTTACCACGGTGATCACTTCTTTAGGCATATAAATATTGAATAACTATGGTGTACCCCTGAAACTAATATAGTATTGTATGCTAGCTATATTTTAATAAAAATCTTAAAAAAGATGACACTCTTAAGAAGTGTCATGATATTTGCAAGTCACTTCCAAGTGTTTAGCAAAACAATAATTTTTTAAAAATTAAAAATACAAAAGTTTGAGATATACATAGATGGATGACAGAAATAAAGCAAATATGACAAAACAAATTATTATCTGATTAATGAACTGTTAACAAAATTGTTAATTGTTGAGTCTAGATGGAAGGTCTATGGCTGTTCTTTGTATTTATTGTTTTTCAGCTTTTCTATGTTATTAGGTTGGTGCAAAGGTAATTGCGGTTTAAAAGGGTAAAAAAAATGCAAAAACCGCAATTACTTCTGCACCAACCTAATAAAATATTTATGACAAAAAATTTGAAAAGGAAGTTTATACACATTCTAAACTTAGAAGTACAATTGATAGAAGTCTCTTCCTCCATTAAAATAAATATTAAATATATTTCAGTAATATTTTATTTGAGCTTTAATGAACTATAAAATCAGTCAATATAGTTGAGATATACACAGAATTAACTTTGATATAATAGAAGCTCCTGAATTTAACAGAAAGGGCTGCTGAAACTTCTTGTTTCTGCCTGAATTCATTCCACTAGAATCCATTAAAGTACCTAAACCTTGCAGATTCAGTTAAAGTTAGTCAACTTAAAGTGACTAAAGTTAGTTCTTGGCTTTTCCTTTTTTTGCAGCAAGTTGACCTGTAGCTTCCAAATACTTATTAACGAGGTCCTCTTGTGTGGACGGTGAACATGGCTGATATCTGCAGTACTCCATTGTGTATTCTCCCTTGCCCTGGGAGTTAAAAAACAAAAACAAAAACACCCCAGATTTTTAAAAATATAAATACAAATATATACATACACATATATATATATATATAAACTATCAAGTAAAGTCATGCAAAAACAAGAGTTCACAAATTTGATCATTTTGTAGGGTAGTCTCTTATAGAGCACTAAAGTAAAATTGGCAACATTTGCTTACCTCTGTGCATGACCTAAGTTCAGTGGAATAACCAAACATATCATTTAGAGGGACCTGGAAATAAACACAGTAGATATTTTAGCATTGTTTACTGAAAAATATTTGAGGAAAATACAGGGAAGCCTTAGCCATTTAATTGCTTCAGACTTAGGTTTCTACTAACAATTCTTAGTTTAAAAGAATTAAAAGCCAAAGAGAAACAATTTTGTTTCACTGCAAGTAGAAACCCTATTTAAAAATAAGTTTATTTGACAGTTACAACAAGAAAGAAACTAAATCTTTCAGTTTCACAGAGTAGACATCACTGACACGCTTCCCTCCTCATCCCCACTCCACTCTGGCCAAAGCTCAAGCATTTCGAATGTTTCTGCTGTGAAAATGTTAATACAACTTCCCTTTGGACACCGCGATGATAATGCTGATGGCAGTGTCTTCTAGAAAGCATTACAGAATGTGATAAACACTTTCCCTCATGAGTTTTAAGTCAAGCAAGGTACAGGAAAAGGAATAACATATTATCCCCCCAAATTAGAGATAACATAATAAAGGAGCTATGCAAATAAAGCTATAATGAGAAAGAAATGATAACTACACATCTAAGAAAATAACATTCACAAAAGCCTACATGAAATGAATCTCATTTTTGCCTTTGCACTTAACAGTTGCTCTAACAGCGAATTATAGAAATTGCCACGTGTACAGAGGGTGCCAAAAACATGTACATACATTTTAAGAAAGAAAAAAAACTGCATTAAAATTGTAATATCAATATGTACTGATAACAAAAGATGAATACAAGTCATGTGTATACATGTTTTTGGCACCCTCGGTATGTAATCCAATACTCAAATAGCCAGGGAAATGTGTCAATTTGCTCTACAATCTCCAAAAACAAAAGCTAACTCTAATTTCCTCTTGTGGTTAATGAAAGCAAGATTGTCAAGTGACCAATAGTACTTACGTCTGCATACAGTGTAAAATAGCCCTCGATTCCATCTTGTCCTGTGATTACCCCATGGCGCCGGTTAATTCCTGCAATTACTGGTCCCTGAAATTCATTTGGGGCTATAACTTCCACAGACATGACAGGTTCAAGAATACATAAGGTCGCATTTGCCAAGGCTAGATTTAAAAAAAAATTAATTTATTAATCTTTAAACGAACTGTAATTCTTTTCTATCCAGGTATATAAAAGGAAGACACAGTGTGTTCTCCCAAGCGTACACACTCAAATAATGAGGTTAAAATCGGGACTCATTTTTCTGGTAGCAGTAACAGTCACTCTTCTAAATGGAAATTCCACTAAGACAAAATCTAGCTTTAGTATTTCCATTACCACATTTTTACCCTTAAAAATCATTAAGCTGCAGAGGATAATATAAAAGGAGTCTTAAAACTACATTCAATGAGGTACTTTACCATCTAAATCATGTACCAGTAGTTGAGAGTTACTTATTCTCTCTTTCTGAAAATGTTCAAGAGTAATGACACTAACTGGTAGGTCTTTGACCAAGGTACACCAATTCTTTCTTGTTGGTCCCTGGCAGACAGTTGTTTTTAACTTTATGAAAACAACCTGTATCGCCAGCAGGAGTGAAGAGGAGGGTACCCTTCATCTACGTGGAGACAATAATCAAGTCATGCCTGAGGTCTGTCTTGCTTTCCTAGGGTGAATAATCTTAATATCTGAAAATTAAAAAGACAAAGTTTCTAGCTCTGCTCTGTCTCTACTAAGTTATATACCTTTTGGAAAAGCACAATCTGTCTAGGTCTCAAGTTTCTTCGCCTAAAAAATAAAGACATTGGACTAGATGCTAAGGGCCATTAAACACTAAAACCCAATGTGTATGTCCATGTTTATGTTTTCATCCCACTGAATACATAACCAGAACACTTCTTACTGTGACAAATGCTGACTGAGTTTTAAACGTAACAATGTGGAGAGATTAAACAAGTATAATCAAACTTCAAAGATTCGTATTAAATTTGGATGTTATGAAAGTACAGTATAATACTTCAGCCTCAGACTGGAAGAATTATCTTTACATAAAGACATTAAGGAAAACACAGAAAAGATGATGAACAAAAATATTTGTTTTAAAATAACCATAATTTCCCAAGCATCAATTTGTTTATAATAATCTAATCAGCAATTATTCCTGTATGCTCATTAAAGCTCTTTTTTGTAAGATACTATTAACTTAAGAGCAATAATTATCACAGCAATTTAATATTCTTGCATTTCTTTGAAAATTTTCTAATTTTCTAATCATATCCTAGCTCAGACCTACCTTTGACTAATTAGTCCCAATGAGTAAATCTGTTCTGAAGAGAGGAAAAACTGAACTTTGCAGACTCCTAAGCTTCATTGGCTAAGCCCTGCAGAACCCTACACAGACATCTAAAGCAGTAGACTAACAATTCTGGACTGTAGAAATATTAACAGTTCTATTTCGTGTTACTTCTTGGGTCACCACAACAGCAAAGCCTCCTTGGCTCTTCTGTATTTCATGCAGAAGGCACCCAGAAAGACAGAAGTGAGCAGAGCAGACACATTAGGATTTAGATACATGTTATCTAGTGTTTTCAAGGACAGTAATATAAAAGCAACATTGTGAAAGGGGCAGATTGTAAAGGAAGGGGCCAAATATACAGTACCCATCACTTGACTGCTGAGAATGGCCTGTCTAGTTCTCAATTCCATATTCCCTCACCCTGCTCCTTTCCTTTTAACATCTTCCTTCTCATTAAATCCACCTCCTGATTCACTTCGAAGAACCTTGCCTTTATTCATGCCTTCCTCTAATCCCAATCCATGCGACAAGACTCCACAGAGAATTTACTCGGCCATTTTTCAACAGTCAGATGACAGCCAAGCCCTGAAAACAATTTTCCCTCAAGCAGATTTATGTGGTGTACAGCTTTTTAAGGCAAGAAGTACAAATACCATTATCATCACAGGACCTTTTAAGCCTAAAGCAGTGGGTAGAGATGGTAGTGTGTTTCTATTGCAGCCCACGAGGAATAATGTAGTTAACACCAAGCAAGATGCTGAAGAGGCTATGTGAGGAGGTGTCAAGGGCTAGGACTCTGGTCTGGGTTTAGCTCTCAGACCCACCACTAAATAGCATGGAACCTTGGGCCATTGGGCCACTCTGAGTCCCAATTTTCTTAACTATAAGGTCACTGTGAGGATATGATAATCCATGTACTCAGCATAACATACAGCACATAAACAATCCATGTTGTTAGCATGGCCACTCTGAGACAAAAAGCTGAGGCTTGGGGCCGGCCCGGTGGCTCAGGTGGTTGGAGCTCCGTGCTCCTAACGCTGAAGGCTGCCAGTTCGATTCCCACGTGGGCCAGTGCCAGATGGCTCAGTTGGTTGGAGTGCGGGCTCTCAACCACAAAGTTGCTGGTTTGACTCCTCGACTCCCACAAGGGATGGTGGGCTGTGCCCCCTGCAACTAACAACGGCAACTGGACCTGGAGCTGAGCTGTGCCCTCCACTACTAAGATTGAAAGGACAACTTGACTTGGAAAAAGTCCTGGAAGTACACGCTGTTCCCCAATGAAAGTCCTCTTCCCCTCCTCTAAAAGAAAAAAAAAAATATCTGAGGCTTGGGTGACATGGCACAGTGCTAGGTCAAAGGTAACAGGAAGGGAAGCGAGATTAGCATTCACTATGTTCAAATATGTATGTACAAGTGTTTTCAAGTCCATTCTCATTTAATATTGTGGAATTACTATCTCCAAGTATCATCCTTGACATCAACACTTTTCCAGGCAGCAGAGAAGCTTTCTAAGAAGGAAATCCTGGGTCTTCTGATAGAAGAACTCAGTGGGATTAACAGAACTGAGGCTTGGCAACTTCACGAGAACAGTCAGGTTACCCTGACTGCCTCAAACATTATCGAGACCCACTTTCTGAGACAGAAGAAAACGGCATATTACCAGCGCAGCATCAAGCTCATGAATACTTAAAGTGATTAACAAAAAACCACCAATGTTCCACAACTTCTAAACCAAGGACCAAAGCCTAAAGGGTAACTTCCTATGTCTTGGTGCACCACAGGTGTAAAGCTTTGTAAACTGAATCTTAATAAAATTTTCAACACTTGAAAAAACAAAAAAATGTCCTAATGACTTGCCCATTTCCATGCAGTTAAGTAGGAAGCAACGGAACCAGGATTCAAACTCAAAGCGTGTCATGTAATTGGCAGGAGATCAAAACAGGGGCCCTGTCAAGTTAAATGAGTTCACTAAGACCCTGGTAGGCCTTTATTTCTCTCGCAGAGTGGCCACAAGCTCAGTGTTTCTGGGGAGACCAGGCAGAGAGCTATTCCTAAACTTTGGCCATAGGAAATGATCGAAACGGTCACATCCATAGGGTGAAACATGCCCATAATGAGCGTTCAATTTCACATTTCAGTTTTGATTACCTCACTGAATAATCTCAGGGACAAAGTTTAAACTGTGACTAAAAATAGTTCGTTTTCTTTTAAATGAAAAAATATACAGAAATTTGAACTATTTTTCTTCCAATTTTGATAAGAATGTAATAGCTCATTAAGTATAAATTTTCTATTACTAACTTCATTTATCAACATTTCACTCTAACATTCAATGGAGATAGCATTCAATGGAGATGCTCGCTTAAAAGCTGATATTCTTACTTGGCAAAAACTTCCTTGTACCCTCTATATTTTTGTCTTCTATTCATGGAGAAATGAGAATTAGATGAAGGAATAGCAAAATAGTTCATTTTTCATGCTAGCACCCTACTTATTTGCATGTTTATCTGGCCAAAAAAACCCCAAAAACCAAACTTCTCGTCTTTTCCTTTGCACACGCAACAGGCAATTAGTCATACTTAATAATATCTGTACATTTAAATAATTAAAAATTAAATGGAATTAAATGATACATATTCAACTGTTTAGTTAACAGTAGATTAGTAGACTTTTTCATGTATATATGTGTATATTATGGGCATATAAAGCTATCTATCTATATATGTTTATTTATATTTCATATAGGAACAATAGAAAAGGATGAGGTGGGGCCGGCCTGGTGGCTCAGGTGGTTGGAACGCCTTGCTCCTAATGCCAAGGTCACTGTTGCCAACCTCCGACACCCTCAGTGGAAAGGGGGTGAAAAAGGGGGGGGCGGAGGAGGGAGGTGGAGGAGGGCAGGCATGAGGTGGAAGAAGGGGGGGAAAAAAAGGATGAGGCTCTTTGTTAATTGATAACCATACCAATTATCTTACTTTATGTAATCTCTGTCTCCAGGAAAGCTACCAATTTCTAGTAAAGAACCAGCATAGAACTACTGGTGCTTTCCATTTGTTTTAACTGTATGTTTTAAAAGTATCACAATGTATATATTTGCCCAATCATCACATTGTACACTTTCATTAGTTTCATTAAAATAAAGAATTAGGAATCTAGTCAAGGTATGAGCAACCTTTTCCAACCATTGCCTCAGAGCCAATCACAGATGCAAATAAACGAAAAACAACATAAAGTCCAAAATTCATACAGAATCAATAAAATCCTAATTTACAGAATGCTTAAGACATGTGTCATGATCAATCTAATTTCCTACTGTCCATTTTGAAATGCAGAGTTGAAAACATTTCTGAAATGTTTTAGGAATCATGATATAATTCTCCTAAAGAGATTTATAGACATTACTAAAGACACTTATGAATTACACATAATAGATACAGAGGAGATGACAGAGGATAAATGTTTTGGCTTCAGGACACAGCTTTGAAGTTCTTTTGATTGAATAACCCTGATGTCAAACTGCTGCGTGGTCATTTGCTTTTCTCTCGTAAAAGCAAGGAATCAGATATATTTGCAATTGTTTTGGGCACTGTTTCATAAGGGTTTTAATATGCATATCACCTTGTGTGAGAAAGGCTGACAATTTTAGCAGTTTAGCAAAAAGTCTCCACTGTGAATAAGGTTTACTGAATTCTTTCAAAATACTTAGACGTTCTCAAAATGCCTAACAGCCTACAACGGCATACATGAAAAAATTACTTATGAATTTATGGATTTCCTGATATCTGAATAAGTCACAAAAAATAGTATGACTGTAATGTTTCTTTAAAATATTTCTTAGGTATTTCTGAGTATTTTTCTTTTCTATTAAAAACAGAACTTACAGGTTATTTATGATTTTAAACATATAAAAATTACCAGATAACAGGAGAACAGGTAGGCTTTCAGTTTGGCAAGACAGAGAATACAGTAATCCAGCCTCACTTTGGTTCTATGAGGAGTATCTGCCCAGGGCCCGCCCTGTTCCCTGGCGTGATGCCCAGCGCTGCCTTCTCAGGCTCTGAGGGTCCACCAGGGAAAAACAGTCACAGCGATGTGGCAAGTGACAGCACATGGCATACCTTGTTTCAGAGCACCTTCTCCTGCGCGGATGAAAGAGATTTCGTTGGAATCAACCATGTGATGTGCTCCATCTTGCAGGACAAACCGGAGCCCAGAGAGCTTGTGACCTGACAGAGGGCCCTTCTCGCAGGCATCCAAAAACCCCTGTGAATGAATGTACACAACTTCTGGGGTGAGTGGCTTTCACTTGCAGATGCATTACCAAGAACCCCCAAACATTTTAGTATTCAGAAGGTTAACATTTTTATGTAGGCAATATTTCACTCCTCAAAAAAAAGCTTTAAGAAGTGGAACAGCCTTACTATTTAAGTTTTATTATTGTGGCATCTAGAGGAGTAATCTCTTGGAAAAGCATATTACTTAAAGATGTGAGCTGGTTTGAAAGTGATGTTCAGGGTGCTAACAATCTTTCCAAAAACTCCATCTTTAGGAGTTACTTCACTCTCACAACCCATTATAGAGACAGCATGATCTAAAGGAAAACCTCCGCCAAAACTGGCATTTTATTCCACAGCTGTATCTTGAGCTCCTACTATTTACCTATCACCGCTTTGCCTCATTGGCGAACCACTACATTATAGCTTTAGTGTTACACAATATCAGTAAGAATTAAAGTTAAACGGTAATTTTTCCAAATGCAATTATTTAAAAAAAAATAATTTCACTGAGGTATAACTGATATACAATAAACTATACATATGTAAAGAGTACGATTTGATAAGTTCACAATTCTTTTTCACTCAGTCACTTAACAAATATATGTAGAGCTCCTACAATTCAAGTTAGTTTTTCTTGTCAAGACAATCACATGACTGTACATACACTACACTGTATTTCAGACATTTCAAAACTGTAAACTCTGTATGCTAAAAATGTACCTAAGCTCTCATTCAGCTTGGAGAAGAGAGAAGATAATTTAAAAGTGTGAATGACAAAATATTGTCTTGAAATAAAGGATAATGAAGGA
The DNA here is from genome assembly GCF_964194185.1 of Rhinolophus hipposideros. Taxonomy (NCBI): domain Eukaryota; kingdom Metazoa; phylum Chordata; class Mammalia; order Chiroptera; family Rhinolophidae; genus Rhinolophus; species Rhinolophus hipposideros. The sequence continues at coordinate 82,126,429 of NC_138048.1, forward strand.
AATACTCTAACCATGAAAAAATGCTACCACCACTGAAACCAAAATTATAATCTGTTAACAAAGATTTCTAAGTTAAAAGATTAAAAAAAAAAAAACTAAGCTCAATCTATAAGAATAGACAGTTGCTAAAAGTTTACAATAGTCCTAAAGCCAGTGACCTGGAAAGCAAATAAAACACTAACCTCTTACATGTGCAAAACACTTCACAATTCCCAAAGAAATGGCAGTCTTATCTGATCCTCAATTTTGTGAGCAGTTCAAGTTTAAGCATTTGACTCTCAGCTTACAGATGAAGAAACTGGCTCTGCACACTGTGATTTACCAAGGAGCACAGTAACCAGCAGCGGAGATGACAGCAGCACCCTGGGCGGGGAATCTTGATCATTCTACAACAGTCTCCTAAAACTTCCATAAATCCCTAATGACTATTACAAATTTCAATTGCTGATTATAATCAATGAAGTAGTTTTAACTTATCAAGAGGAACATGTAACTTTTTAAAAATCAATTTATCAAGAGAAATAACCATGATTAAGAAACAAAATGGTTTCCTTTCATTGTCATACCATAGATATGCAACTCTTGAACTTAGATGAACTGAAGATTCTAAATCAGATGGAAAACTAACAATTAGATAAAGAAGCGGGACTGTAACTAAAATGAACCCTGGAAGACAATGTGATAAAAATACGATTTGATACCCAATAAACTGTTTTTGATTTTTTTTAATGCAAGAAAGTTTCTTTTGTTGTTGTTTTTTACCTTTTCTACAGCAGGCACAAATTGCTTTGGAATATTTGCCCCGAATGTTTCATCCGAAAACTCCAACTTAGTGTAGTTCTCTAGGTCCAGAGGCTCCAGTACACCTATCACTTTTCCAAACTGGCCTGCACCACCTGATTGTTTTTTATGTGTAAACTCAAACCTGAAAGTGATTTAGGAGGTAAAAAAAAAAAAAAAAAAAATCAACATGGCATTATGTAATTACCAAAATGAAATAACACCTACTAATTTCAGTGAAAACTCACATTTCATCACTTTTGCTTTTTCCTTTGAATATGATAGCCTTGCTATAAAATTTTACTCTGTAATTCATTTAAAAAGAAAACCTCTCCTTTCTGTTTTACTTAGAGGTGAGGGTGGAGTACAGCACCAAAACAATTCACTGCCTATTTCTGCCAGTTCTGAATTTCACAAGTAGAAAAGTAAAAGACAATTAATAAAAAGTCAGTATAAGATTCTTGTTCTAGTAACCTAGAACATCCCACAGAGATTACCAATTTCTTTTGGAATTCTTCCCTCTCCTAGGACACAGTGTTCTCTCCTGAAATCTCTACAACTGAGGATAGTTAGTTACTTGAAAGTAGGAGCTCTGCAGTTAATTTATTCAGATAGTTCCTATTTGACTTCACTACTTATATTTTGGACTGACGAAATAAAAAGAGAAGGGAGTTTCAGGTGGAGTAATTAACACCTGAAAAATGATTAATGGCAAAATGAAAATAACTAAACATAAGTAAATCATGCAAATGGACACAGGTCAGTGTTTACTTCAAACCACATATTAAACATATGTAAAAACAGGCTACTATTTCACTGAAGAAACGCTGCATGAGTAGCTTCTGTTTGCAAGTCATCTCTTCCTTTAAAGTGAAACCTTCCAAGACAATAAAATGGAAGAGACCAGCTCCTCTCAAAAGTGTCTGCAGATAACTGCCGGTAAATGGACATTAATGAGTATTTTCCTACATACAGATCTGTGAGTGCTTTGGAAGAAGTAAACATTAATTTTGGTAGGAGATGCTAGCTTGGAAAAAGCAGATTTCATAAAGAGCTTAAGCGTGAACGTGCCTGATGAACTGCCTATAAATGATCTTCCAGGGCTCAAGAGCTTCAGGATGGGCTGGGAAAAACAAAATGCTGGAAGGTTAATTCTCCAAGGACGGGGGGAAAAAAACCAGCCACCAGAACTGAGAGAAGGAAAACAGAAGAGAGACAACTGCCAAATCACCACAGAATTACTGAAGGGATTCCAAAACTGTGTTCCACGGACATATTCTCGGGTATGCATGAGTTCTCTGAGGCATTTTTAATTTTGTTTTTAATCTGACAATATAACATCTATACAACATACTCTAGATCTGTGCTGTCTATATGGTGATCACTAACCACTGACAAATTTAAATTAAATTAAAATAAAATAAAAAATTCAGTTCCTCAGATGCACAGTCAGTCACACTGGAGAATGTGGAGAATGGCTACTGTACAGGATAGCAAATACAGAATACTCCATCACTGCCCGAAGTCCTACCAGACAGCACTGCTCTGGAGGACCAATTCATAAACAAATAATCCATGCAGTTTCAGGATCATGTCTGAATTTATAATCAAGTGGATTCCAAAATCAAACCAAACCAAACCAAACCAAACCTACTTATGTGCTGGGCTTGTGCCAAGCACTTTTCATAGATTGTCTTACTTATTCTTCACCACAAACTGATGAAGTAGGTACTGTTTTTAATCACCATTTTACAGCGGAGAAACCTGAGGGTCACAGAAGTGAAGTAACCTGCCCGACACGATACAGTTATTACATGGCAGAGCCAGGATAGGCACCACAACCAATGCTCTTAATCAAACGTTTCTCTAGAAGGTTACTAAAATATAAACTGATTTAATCTGCAAATGCGGCATTCACTTCAAAAGCCGTTAGAGGGAGCTGCACATAGAGATTTTTACAATAATTTAACTGGAGAAAAGGTGGATGGAAGACTATCATGCTGAAGGTAAAAGAACCCTTGTCCCTGTGGGTCAGACCACTGACATGTTGTGAAAGGCAATTCAGTTTTGGCAAAACATCGTCTCTCACATTGAAATTAATGTGAATTAGAATTGTGCTGGTTTTATTGTTTATCTCTATTTTGTAGATTTATTTTGAGTTTTTGGTTGTACCAAAGTTGCAAGCCATAGGCGTTTTTACTGAGTTTTATGTTCATAGTTACATAAAATTATAATTTAATTTACCTGATCCCAGAAACCGATAATAATTTTGTAACTTTCAAGGTAGCCCATACATTATTTAAGGATAATGATCTCTTGACTAACCATTCAATAAGCTTTAGTAAGTAAGATTTCAAGGACTCAGATATAGGAATGAGATTCTCTTAATGCAGTTTATTTAACATCTTAAAAAGGCAGTTAAAATTTTTAATGAAATGATAATCGTTTTAAAAGAACTTCAGGTATGTGCCTGTAATGTCACAATCTATGCTACTAGCCTTGACCTACAAGAGCATCTGTATACATCTGTATACATATGAATACAAGGCATCTGTATTCATAAAGCTTCTATTAAATGGTGGCTTTATCTGGGAAGCTCACATATTGTATTTCTCACAACTCTGGTAATAACAGATGTTAACTAGCTATTTGTGAAACTTTAACGTTTCATTATCAGCAAAAAGCTCTTTCTGCACCATCAGAAAGTGATACCCTGCCAGTCTTTCCTGGACACTATCAAAGGAGCACATAATTCAAATACTTATGCACACACGACAACCCAAGAGGCTGGCTGATATACCGTTTCCCCCAAAATAAGACAATCAGTTCAGCTCTAATGCGTCTTTTGGAGCAAAAATTAAGATAAGACCAGGTATTACATTATATATATTACATTATATAATATTATATTATATTAGACTCAGTCTTATAGTAAAATAAGACTGGGTCTTACATTATATTGTATTGTATAAGACTCGGTCTTATAGTAAAATAAGACCGGGTCTTATATTAATTTTTGCTCCAAAAGACGCATCGGAGATGATTGTTCAGCTAGATCTTATTTTCGGGAAAATACGGTAGCTGAAAGAGTCATACCCCTCGCCCCCCAAAAGAAAAAAAACTTTCAATTTTTTAGAAAAAGGCTTGAAACTAACCCCTTCATCCTCTAGTTACTTGACTTTACTCTAGTTGTTGGCTTATGTAACTAGCAAGGATGGGAAATGCCTTTCTGCTTACTATTTTTTTTAAATCTACTTACTCCAAAGAAAGACTTTATTTATAAATAAATTGAAAAGGGTATTTGAGGAAGACTTTACAAGTACACTTTTGTTAACTTGTTTTGAAAGCACTACCACATATATGTCCACCCAAAAAACCTTCAAAAGTCCAGTTTGAGAAAAAGCAAAAAATCTTTATTTCCAAGTCAACAAGCTAAAGTGAAGGTTGACTATACATCTGATGAAATCTTAGCTTCTTGATCTAGAGAAAATCCAAAGAATATCCTAAATTATAGTTCTTTTAAAGGTCACCCAAGAAAGTAATTAAGAAATCTCGAGTGACAAAGCACTGCCTGCTAAGTTTGTGTTTGCTTAAACAGCTTTAAAAACTGCTTTTGTTAGAAGCTACATCAATGCAGTGCTTTGTATAAGTTCCATTTTTAAATGTTTTAATCCTTAGTTAAATTTTCAAAGGGACTGAGAAAGCTGGAAGCATTCCAGCTTTGGTGTTATATCAAAACCTCATCTTCTAAGTGAAAAAGAGAGAAAGGTGCAGGGGCAATTTAAAATTTCTCTTTACCCAAATCACATAATCCGCCAAGTTAATGCTATAGTTTGCAGTCTCTCATACCCTGATTTGGGCAGAACAAGTCCAACCCCATAGAAAGCTGGGGATGAGCTAGCCTGTTCCAGGACTCCCACTATGGGATGGGGAAAACAGGAAGCAAAACTGATTTACTACCTGGAGCTCCTTTGCACTTTGCCCTGTGCCTGACACTGTGGGTGGTGTATAAGGAAGCTCCAGTCTGCAAAGTGAAGCACCCAGACTCTCCATGGAGAGAGCGGGAGGCCCCCGAGGAGACGCTCCATAAAGGCAAAGGCCCAAAATCTCTCCCCCCACTTCTGTAACGTCTGATAAAAAAGGATAAAGCACCCCCAGCCAACCTAGCCCACCAACTCCCTCCCCACACACCCACCCCTCCCTCTAGGCTGCAGGAAGAGCTCCCCCCTCCCCCGCAGGAACCTGAGAGGAAAAGTAATGTGAAACAGGGCGGGGCCCCAAGGGCAGGCCTTCGAGGGAGCCAGCGCCCAGGCGCAGCTTCCTGAAACGGAAGGAGGGAAAAAAAAAGGGAGGAGGGAAAAGAGGGAGGGAAGGAGCTAGTGATCCCGCCCACGCCCAGCCTAGCCGAGCTTGCAGACTTTTCCGCCTCGGCGACCTGGCAGCGGGCTGGACGACGGCGCACTGGTACGCGTCCCGTTAAGCTTGAGCCGACCGGTGCTCGCCCAGCCTTCGATCACCAAGAATGGAAATCCCGCCGACCCACTACCCAGCCTCCAGAGCGGCCTCAGTGGCAGAGAACTGCATCAACTACCAGCAGGGGACCCCCCACAAGGTGTTTTTGGTGCAGACAGTCACGCAAGCCAGCATGGAGGTGAGTCCGGCAGAGGGCGACGGCCGAAGGCACCCGCTTCCCCCACTGCCGAGGGTCTCTGCCAGGCTCCGCGGCATCTCGCCCTTCCCCTCCCCCCCTTCCACCCAAACTGCTGGCGTCAGGTCTTAATAGGTTAACATTTCTGGAGATAGACTATACTGCAGTCTCTGGGGACAGCTCTGGGCTGTTTGTTGTTTTCATAGGAAGGCAGAGACATGACAGTTTTTATGGACACTATTACAAGGAAATGGGAACATGTTACCAGTGAAGGGCGGCATTTCCCCTTCCCCAAGTGAAACCTGTAGGAACCATTCGAAAGAATCTTAAAACTGCCATGACATTTCTCATCTCCTATTCCACAGTCTGGATCAACGTTAAGTTCCTGTCTTGCAAACGATTCTTCAGTTTAAGACCGATCCTTATTAGACCCTTTGACCCAAATGAAGGGAGAAACAAACAGCAAGAGAAACTGACAACCATTCAGGCGGTGTGAGCTGAAGCTTCGCTTTAACCACCCAAACACTACTGCCATTGATTCCCTCTGGCTAAAGGGTTAAACTAAATGCTTAAGACCTCAGCAATCACTAAGCTTGTTTCCATTTTACTAAAATCTAATGGATCTGAGATTGTTCCTTATTTGACATAAGTTTAACTGCTAACAGCCTTTAAGTGCTGAAAGTAGATGTTATTTCATTCAAAAGTGAAATACTTAAATATTTGTCTTACTGTTACAAAATTTGTTACAGTATCATTCTGCAGGTCTACTAAGATACAAGTAGAAATAGTATTTAATATGTCTAATCACTTTGCAGTAATCTGCCTCAAAATGGAATTCACCTTCCTTGAACACTGGAGGGGACACAGGGCTTTATGGAAAACCTTTTCAATGGTGTCCTATTTGTCATCTTTAGAATTATAAACTGTTTCAAAATTTCTTATGTAGAGAATTTAGGACCACAGATCCAGAGGTTGAAGTTCTCTGATGATTGAAAGTGAATTGGAACCTATTTTATTTATATACGCTTTTATCTTACCCTTCTGTTCTCATCCAAAATAAACCTCACAAAAGACCCTCTAAATTGGATTTTCACATACATGGAAATATACTTTAAGGTCTAAGGCTTTAATTATTTACCCACTCAGCGCCCCCCATCCCCAACCAAATGAGAATGGACTCTTTTGACAATGCAGAGAATTGAGTTATTTTTATAACAACTAACCACATTTTCCTAATTTTAGGATATTCAAGGAAGAGGACATAAGTATCACCTTAAGTTTTCTGTGGAAGAAATTATCCAAAAAGTAAGTGAAACATACTTTATTATTAAATAACATTTGATTCTAAATATTCAAGATCACCTTTGCTGATCAAATCATAGGATTAATTTTTTTTTTAAGTTGTTGTAAAACCCTGCCTTGAAAAAAAGAATGACCACACAACGGTCAGTTTTTACTCTTTTTGTGTATTCTGAGATACAGGAAACGTTGCTATTGAGCTATTTAAAAAACAGACTCTATATGCTTCCCTTTAAATTCCCTTTAAAAATGTTATGTTCTCATAGGGCAGTCTGAACTTATGCCTAATATTAACAAGTGAAATAAATTACTCTCCAATCATCACTACTTTATGTCTGCCTTTCTCATTCTGTTTTTGATTTATTTAAAGAAAGCAAGTGCTTTTTAGATATTTATGAGCAATAGAATAGATGGCTGACGTCATGTTCAGACAATAATCTTTCATTAATGGGGCAAGGAAAATTTTATATAGCTGTCAAATTATTAATGAGGGAAACTTAAAAGGAAGGAATTGCAATTTGTACCATAACCATCTTAAAATTAAAAAAAGCTTGCCCTTTTGTTGAGCATAAATCAGAAGAGATACAGGCTAACATAAGGAGATTCGTTGAAAGGCATCTGAGCTGCCAGACAACCATCTTTACAAAGCAGAACCAATGCTACAATCTTTTCATTTTACAAGTAGATACAGATTGCTCTGAGTTTGAGAAAATTGTTGTTTCAGGAGCAGAGAGTAAGAGTAATGGAAAGATTTAAAAAAGTAACCAGAGTCTAGAGTGGTATACAAAGTTGGATTAAAATCTGGCCTTGCAAATGGATGCCCCATTAATACTGAAATATAGTCCAAGTTTACGATGAGTTTATAAGATTATGAGACCTAATAAGTTGTAAAATTAGTTGTCTATTTTAAATATCTCTAAGAAATTTTTACAAGACCACTCCCAATTAGAGTAGGCACTCTGAAATCAAGTCTGAAAGACCACCATTAGGGGATCAACGCTTTAAATGTTATAGCTCAACAACATTTAGCAATGGATGGCGATCTGCATGTAAAGATCTTTTTAAAGATCTTTTGCAAAATGTTTCAAACAGCAAGTGACAGTGAACTGCACAGCTGAAGTACTTTACCCTCCAATGGGAGAAGACACTGCACCAGAAGTCAACTTCACATTTGAAGGAGAAATTGGAAAGAACCCAGATGAAGAAGATAACACATTTTATCAAAGACTCAAGTCCATGAAGGAACCACTAGAAGCACAAAATATTCCAGGTATATAAATATGGCATGGGAAAGGATCTTCAACTTTAAGATCAACATCAATTATCTGTGCTCAAAATTGTCAGATGTTAACATTATGTTGGAAATATACTAGCTTTTGCAAAAATATCCATTACCAATCTAATTCAACAAAAAAGCCCCTGAAACTTTATAGATCCATGGCTTAATTATTTTCTGCACACATTTGAAGGAAACTAAGACATGACTTAGAATTTAATTTTTTTTTAAGTTAATATTGTATATGTAAAGTAATTTCATTTATCATGTTTCCTTCACCAGACAGTTTTGGAAATATAGCCCCAGAAATGAAGCCAGTTCGACATTTAGCTTGGGTTGCCTGTGGTTATATAATATGGCAGAATTCTACTGAAAACACATGGTATAAAATGGTAAAAATTCAAACTGTCAAGCAAGTGGTAAGTGATTTCCATAAAATATACTATTAACAGGGTTAATGTTTACTGAAAGTTTTATAATTCATTTTAGATAAGTGGTGCCCCTTCGGTACTTTTGTATTTAAAACAGTGTAGCCGGTATTCTGAAGGAGAGGTCAGTGACAATCAGGGCCAGAGAAGGTGAAGTTGCAGATATATAACTCAAAGTCTTGAGTTATAAACAATTTGGCATTCAGTTCTGTGCTCAGCTTAGTGCAGAGTATTTCCTTTGGCAACCTAAGTTTTATGTTCAAGTTACTATAGTCATGAAATATTGAAACTATCTCTGCTTTTTTTCCTCTACTGAAATGGTAGTGCCAGAGCTACTAAGAGTCATGGTTGCCATTTTCCCCCAGGGATCAGCTGGGACAAAAATATTAGCATCTCAGTCTTTGTGAAGCTTGCTATATATAATTTTCTTTTATAACCCATTTAGTCATAATTTACAACCTCATATCTTACTTGTTGTTAGCCTTGTGTTTCCTTAAGTGTGATATGACTATTCTGAACTGCCTCTTTCTAGACCTTAACGACATAAATTGTTTGATTTTAGCTTTATTAAGGGGTTAAGAAGAAAAAAAAAAAACATGTCAACTAGTAGTATCTAAAGGAAAAAAAGAAAAATAGTGTGCAAAGAAGCCACGACAAAATGTAATGGCTGTGTGCCATGTCAGGGGGGTAGTGGATGGGGGGAGGAGGATTGTCACTGTGTGAGGGATGTAAATGATAAATGTCTAACTGTTACATTGTTACACCTGAAACTAATAAAAAAAATGTTATTAAAAAAAAAGGAAGCCACAACAAACAGTTTTAGTCAGCTCCATAAAAGACAAAGGCTTTCTAGTCAACTTGTTACAGCTTGTTGGTAACGGCACGACAGCTGGAGCACCCTAGCACCCTACTCCACAGGCTTTGGTAACCAGTTAGTAGATACCTACAGGCACCACAGGGCAGGATACCCACTTACAGTCCTCAGTGTGATGTCAAATACCTAACAAATACTACAACAACATTTTAAGAAAGAGCCTTTTTCGAATGCATTTTTGTAGACATCAACCCTGGTTACAGCATTAGTTCTATGGGTGTCCTGAGGGCTCAAATAATTGAGTAACTGGTCCAGGTTACAGAGGCTGTATAATCATAATTATGATTTTTCAAGCCATGTTTTCATAGCAAAATATGCACAAAGGTAGGGCTAGTAGTTTTATGAAAGAAAATTCCTTCACCAAATTATAATTTTAAAGCATTAAATGAAAATCTCAACAGAAGGGTTTAACCACTGCTTCAGGCTATATATATTATATATCTTTACGTATTAAGATCCAACATATAAGAAACCTTACTACTAATTTTCACATTAAAAGATATTCTTTGTTGATATATTCGAAGGAAAGATTCCTTCAAGATACTGTAAGAATAGTATACTTTCACTTGACCTGAGGCCCACATTTATAATCACTATTAACCAAAGGAGCCACAGGAACTTGTGTGCCCCTTGAAGTCTAGGGCTTCTTTCGATCCATCGATTATAAAGCCTTGTCTCTGATGACTGTGGCTTTCAACTATATAAATGCAGTATTTCTGTGCAGTTGATGGTATAAATACTTTATATGTGCAAAGCGATAAGCAGCACAGATCAAAGTTTTAGTAACAAAATCATAACTATGTTCATTACATTTTACTATTTTCAGTTTTTTAAAAGAATGTCTACTATAAAATTGAAAATTGGTTTCCTTCAATGTAAGCACTCATTTCAGAACTGTATCCCTTAAATGATGCTTTTCTGAATATTGTAAACATTAAGAAATCTCAAATGACAAGCTAAAGACTATAATGCTTTAAGTAGCTACCACAACTCAGAAACTAAAAACAGAAAGGAAAATGATTTTTAGACTGACAAATGAAAAATCATTAATTTTTAATTGTAGTTTGAAAGCAAACTTATTTATAACAGAAAGTTTTTCTGTCAGTCGAAATAAATTGTGACATTCAATTTTTATTTTTACTTAAGTGGGAGTATTATAATCATCTAATGAAAGCTGATTATTAAAATTAAAATATTTTTTTTGCCATGACACATTTTACACACCAGGTTTTTATTTATTATAGCAAAGAAACGATGACTTCATTGAGTTAGACTACACGATTCTACTTCATGACATTGCATCTCAGGTAAAGTATCATTCACCTTTATTTGATGCCACTTTGAAAATTGAGACTTGTTTTATAGCCACAGTATTCCTTATTAATTTTGACTGTAAATCAGAATTCATGTAAATCCATATAAATCAAATAGGGCTGAAGTATACTATACTTGTAGCAATTTAATTTGTTTTGTGCTATTCTTTAAGGACTGTTTTGTTTCTAACAAAATATAAACCCACCTCTGTTTTCTTAAATGTTTTCTGGATTTTATCATAGCATTAGTTTCCTTTACTTGCAGGAGATTATTCCTTGGCAAATGCAAGTTCTGTGGCATCCACAATATGGTACTAAAGTAAAACATAACAGTCGTCTGCCAAAGGAGGCACAACTGGAATGAATGAAGACCCTAACACTGGATGAAGTGTCAGTATGCTTATTGAGGATGTATATGTCAGTCCATTGATATCTAGCTTAATGGGCTAAATAAATCCCAAAGTGTCACTTTCTATAAATGTCTTGATTACAGCACAGAACTGTATAGCTTCCATAATAAAGAGTGTCACGATGTGAAAGTGTCCTAATAACAGTAAAAGAGCTATGTTCAACTGTGTTGCATACTTACGGGACAGGGGCAGTAATGGTCTCTCTGAAAGCAACTTTTGGCTTCCCTGTGATACAAGGACAGCCATATTCTCTTTCCATCCTCTAAAAAGAACGGGAAACAATTTTTTGGTGTATTTAAATTTAAAAAATTGAAAGAAGAAAAATCCTAAGAATCTTAACTATTAGCATTTATTTATACGTAAGCATATAATAAATCTTAAATCATTTACGTATCTTACAAGGATTAGATACATGGTATTAAATAATACAAACTCCTATACATTTTATATAAGTGAATTCTAATTTAGACTGACTTACTTACCTTCAGTTAATATATCCACTAACACTTCATCTTTGTTCCATTTTATTATATATTCAGTGGAATAGTATACAAGTACGAATCTGTTGTCAGAATCTTCTGCTGTCTCAACTTCAAAGATATGATCACAGCCAGAATTTTTAACCTTAAGTCAATATATCTGGTTTTCATTCAGATATACATAAGACCTTTCCCAGGAAAGCACAGGCCCCATCTGCCCATTCTTTTATCTATGTTATAATGATCTTCAAGTGCTGACTTGAGAAGAAAACAAACAAGAAACGACCTGAACAGTGGGTACTGGTGGGCAGACTTTCTCAGTAGTTTTCTCTCAGCAGGTTGTCTCCCTAAAGCTGGGACCAGGATATACTTCACCCAACTAACCATGACCTGGGGAGGGATGGATGGTCTTATTGCAAATCCCCTGAGCCTTGATTCTAAAAGTTCGCAATGTTTTACAATAAAAATATTTAGAGATCAAAAATAATGAATTTGTAACACACAGTAGAGGAAGCAGTATACCACGTCTGGATACAAACCAGAGTGAAGCTTGAAGAATCGCTATTAGTTTATGGACATTAGACTGAGAATTACTGACTTTTGCTCTTAACAAAACACAGACGTAAATAAAGTGAATTAACTTCTTCGTTATTCATTACCTGAGCATAGATTTCCAGGTGTAATTCTCCCATTCCAGATACAATTGTCTCTTTGCTCTCAGTGTCAAAGTGGACTTTAAATGTGGGATCTTCTCTTGTAAACCTGCCAATACCTTTTGAAAATTTTTCCAGATCATTCTTCAAAAAAAGAAAGTGATTACACATTTTACTAATCATGATAAGCAATGGTACTGTTGAAAGCATACACTGAATGAAATCAAATACGTGAGCAGGGAAGAAACAAAAACGATCCACCACCCAGTTCCTAGGCCGTACCCTTGTAATAGGTGAGTTTGAATACCACGCAGCCAAGAGAGCAGGACTAGCTAGCTGTTGGCATTTTCTTTCCACATCAAAATACAAAACAAGACTCCAAGACTAAACTCTATTCCCTTTCCTATTATATCGACAAAAACTATCCATTTGTGGAAAACTGCCCATAAAGCAGAAAGTAGAATCTTGTTACTGTGTTGTATTTTAAAAATCCTCTACAGAATCAAAGGAATCAGCATGTTTACCAAGACTATTGTAGATTCAAGAGGAGAGTGAAGATCAAAACTGAGACTTTCAAAACAATCTGCTTGGATGTAGTTTGATGCATCTTTATTCTCCTTACTTGTAAGGGATATGTGGTAAGGGATAGGGATATGTGGTAAGCAGAATAATGGCCCTCCAAGAATATGCCCTAATCCCTCCAAAACTGTGATTGTTATTTTACACGATAAAGGGGACTTGGCAGAGGTGATTAAGGTTACAGACATGAATGTTCTGGTGGGCCCAATGTAATCACACAGGCTTTTAAAACTGGAAGAGGAATGCAGAAGGGTAGGTCGGAGAGATGTGAAGAGGGAAGAGGCAGGAAATATTTGAAACACGACAGGGACTCATTTTGCTGTTGCTGACATTGAAAACAGGAAGAAGGGCCACAAACCTAGGAAGGTGGGCAGCCTCTTGAAGCTAGGAACAGCCCTCAGGTGATAGCAAGGAATGGGGACCCCAGTCCTACAACTACAAGGAGATGAACTCTGCCAACAATCTGAGTAAGCAAGGAAATAAATTGCCCCCTAGAGCTTCCAGAAAAGAACACAACCCTGCTAGTATCTTGATTTTAGCCCATTAAGAACCAATTTCCGACTTACGCAACTATAAAATAATACACTTGTGATGTTTTAAGCCACTAAGTTTGTGGTAATTTCTTACAGCAGCAATAAAACAAACAAGCCTTGAATCACCAGTACTTCCAGCTATTATATGTGTCTGGGGCTGTGCTATGTGTTTTGTATATGTTATCTCAAGTTCTAACCACAATGCTGCAAGACAGAATTATCCACATTTTACAGGTGGAGGCAAGCAGGTACAGAGAATTTCAATGACCTCCTCAGGGCCACACAGATAGTGCAGGGCAAAGCCGAGACAGAATCCTACGTTAGTCTAGCTCCAAAGTCTCTCCCTTTTTCTCTGCAAGAGCCAGGGCCTCCCAATTTACTAGATCATCCCTGCCCCCACTGTGGAGACTCAGAGCTTTATGCATTGACTTCATTATTTGATTTAAATTAATGTACTCCAGCAAGCAGATAACCCTGAGACACCAAAAATACCTTTCAGATATTGATGCATTTGATTTCCCTCCATTGTTGTGAACCATCAAAAAAGTCTTACATAAATCCTCAACTTAGGAATGAAGAAGCATAATATCTTTAACTTCTAGCCCTGCATATTCTGAAGAGAAAAGCAAACCATTTAGCAAAGACCTTGGAGAAACTGTGGCATCTTACTGTGGTAAGATGTAAGGTTTGCCTTTCCTCAAATTTCTGAGATGGAGTGATTTAATGTTTCTTGCCACCTCAACATTCTCCTTTCTATAATGAGAAGGGTCTGGAAAATCTCAAGTTCCTCAAAAGTAGCAGCTGTTAATGCATCCACGAGACAAATCAGAATACGTTCTATAAATGATAGTTCCCAGATGACAAGAGGTCATAAATGCAATGCATAAATGAGTTAATTTCAATATGCCAAATTAACGTGATTGTTAAGAATGTCAAGGCAATTTAAGAAATAATTATAGTTCAAGAACAGGACTAATTGCAATGGCAAGCCAATGTGAATGCAGAACTTATTCAAGCAGTCGGCTTTGTAAAAAGTTAAAATGACATCAAATAACATCATAAATCTGTCATGTTTGAACGTGAGAAAAATATTGTTTGCCTGTATTGTTTGCAGGCTTCCCATGTTATAATCAGATCTAGAGATGTATTATAATGCATGAGGCAATTAATCTATGCAATATTCTAATGTCCTCAGAGTAAGGTTTTCCTACAACTTAGGACAAATGCCTGTTTCCCCTTTCCCATCCCATTATGATCTGAATCTAGGAAGTCACACTTACCACTGTGGAACCAATGATATACCTTTACTTAGTAAAGAGTTATTAAGCAGTCTCATGAATAGTTTAATATCACCAATTTCTTTACTGAGGAGTAATTACTACTAACAGACTAGCAAATTTTAAAAGGTAATCTTAACACCAAAAGAGGAAACAGACTGCAAGCCTGCTGGTTATCACATGACACCACGTCATTGTGGAGACAATGAAAAAGAGCTCAAGTCTTTATTGTGATAATCTAAGCAGTAAGTCAAATGCCTACCTTGTTAGAAGGCTTCATTGCTATTGAAATGACAGGATCAGGAACATGAATTGACTCCTGAAATTTTTTTAAAAAACAGAGAAGAATTCATATACAGTACTGTATGGGTCAAGGTCAGGGATGGATTAATTTTAATATTCTGTTTTACAATAGAACAAAGGACAGGCATTAAACATCTTTAGGCTAAACAATACATATCTTGATCTGTTTGCATTAAATAAATGAATATATTAATATATTAATAAATAAAGGTGTCCACTTATATGATCTCTTCCCTCCCAAAATAAAAATATCTATTTATTTAACAGTATAAGACCCTTAAGCTTATTGACACGTTCAATTTAACATAATTATATTAATGAATCCAAATGCTGAGATGTGGCATTCTTACTGGTTGGTGGCTACATTTACTGTTGCTATCTTCTGATAAGTTCTTTATTTAATCAATGATCACCGATAAGAGAAACAGAGAAAGGGCACTAGATTCTTTAGGCATATGATACCTCATTTAATCAATCACAACTCTGAGAGGTGGATACTATTATCCTTATTTTGCAAATAAAATCTTACAGGTATGGAAAGAAGATAAAATAGCGTGGCCAAGGGCTAGTAGGTAGTATAGGGCAGACGTGAGACTCTAACCAAGGTCTGTTTGCTTCAAAGCCTGAGCACCTCCAGTCACTTCACGCTAATGACAAGCATGTATAGAAAGCCTTGTCAATCCTACTTACAAAGCATTCCCCTTATCTAGAGCCCCCTAAAGCCTACACAGATTTAGTTACGATTTTTGTACTGTCTTAAATCAACATTAAAACCAGACATTGGAGCATATTTTATACAAAGACACTAAATTATAAAATTATGAATTCATCATATGATCTAGGAACTATTATAGGGCTCATCTGTTAGGGTCAGACCAGTTCTTACATAAACGACCCATTGTAAATTTGTTCACTGCAAATTACCTATTCCCTATGTACTTATTCATATTTTTCTTTATTGAATTCAGGGGAGGGACCACCCTCAAGAACAAACAGTCATACGGTAGGACAGCCTGCTATCCTATAAGGGCAAACAAGAAGTGAGTGACAGGAATTCAAAGGCAGGAACTGCCTGAGCATGTGTGGAGGACAGACTATTCCATGTCTTGACCGCTGTCTGGCCCATGAGCTGGACCCAGACCAGAATGGGGATTGCTTACCACAAAACCCCCTTAGAGACTGTCTGATCGTACTTGATGTTCGTTCTGACATAAATCAGCACTCCTCCCTTGCCTCCTGCTGGGTGCTGGTTCTTGAAACAGGCTGTTGTCCTGTCCTGACCTGGCCAAGCACGTAAAGCAATTTTCATACCTGGTAGCATTCATGTACTAGTACCCTTTTTACGCTATGTAATTCTCTGGTGCCTGTCAGGCCAGTCGAAAATATCCACTTCATCTTGCAGCTGCCCAAGAAGGGGCTACAATGTTAGTTTCCTTTAATGAACTGTGTTAATTGCCAGACTGGAGTGGCCAGCCTCTTTCTTCGGTCTTTCCCTGCCCTCTGCTTACAGAGGCAGAATTTCGGTGTTGGGGGTCTTCCCTTGGTCTGTGTGTACTAACGGCACATTCATCCCTTCAGGGTCCCTCAGCAGCAAAAAGGGACCTAGTTCCACAGTGGAGGCTGTATGCAGTAAATCAGACTAACTGCATCTTGCCTTCAGAGTATGATTCTGTTTTGTTATATTATTCCCATGTCTAATCTAAATGTTAGCAGTCTGGTCTTACAGTTCTTGAGGGAAGGGTCTCCTTTCTAGTGGCTGAATTATTGAGGAAGGAGCACTCCTTTGGAACCAGCCTGATTGTGGTTACAGCAATTAGAGAGGTATCCATCATGGGGAGGCAGATCTCAGGGTACACGAGTCAGAGCTCCACCGTCCAGATGTGTCTAGTAGAGATTTTCCCTCCACGCTAAACCTTAGAGGATTGTGGAATGATTTTACTAAGAAAAACCAGATAAGTTAGCTGACACAGAGCATTTGTCTAATTGACATTTAGAGAGCCACAACCAGTCTATACTTGATGCCTGTGGCACTCAATGAAAACTTCTGTGGTTGTTTTTCTGAAGTACTACATGTACTACATAAAAACATACTTTTGAAACTCAAGTGACCAACGGCTTTGAAATTAAATGACTTACCATAGAAAGCCCATTATTATCTTTGTTTGTGAATGTGTCTCCACTAGCACAGTCAATGCCAAACAATGCACAGATGTCTCCGGCAAATACTTCCTCAACATCCTAGATAAAGAAATAACACAAATTTGTACTTGCAAGTAATACATATCAGAACAGGTGACTAAAGAGTACCTGAACAATAAACATTGTACATAAACAAACATGGCAGGATCTCACCATGAATTCTATAAAGAATGAACTAGCCAGAACCAATGCAACACCAATAATCAACCATGGCAAGACGTATCTTAACCAAGGCCCTTATTTAAACCACATCTCAATCAACAAGATTATATTTAAATAGAAACTCAGATTGTATTTAAATAGAGCTATGGCATCAGTACTTGGAGGATCTACAGACTGACAGAATAGAGAGCCACGCAGTTCTTGAAGTTATTTCTATGGAATTAAAAAGCATGTTCTTTGTGTGTTGCCACAGTACAACAGTCAGATGTGTATGACGAATATGTACAAGAAAAACTAACAAAGGAAGGTTTGAAAACAAAGGCAGGAGAATGGAGCCCATTGTACTTAAAATAACCTTAATTTCTCACAGATGCACGCAGTTAAGAAAACACAGGAAATCTAAGAACAAAGCATTGGTGCCTCTAAACTTCCTAGTTTTTGTTTTTATATACTGACAGTTCATTCATAACAGGTGTGGCTGTGAATGAGCAAGTGAGTGTGTGTGTGTGTGTGTGTGTGTGTGTATTCCTTTAATGGTTACATAGCTGTACAATTCTCCTAGCTGCTGGCCCATAAAACAGCTGTGACAACCACTAATCCCTCTAGCCTGTCCCCTGCTGCCTATTTTACAAAACAGCAATGCTGTTAAATTTTTTTTTTTATTAAAGTTTATTGGGGTGACAATTGTTAGTGAAGTTACATAGATTTCAGGTGTACAATTCTGTAATACATCATCTATATATCACATTGTGTGTTCAATGCTGTTAAATTTGGAAAGACTACCTATTCATCTTCCAGGAGATATAAGAAGTTATGGCCACCAAAATTACTAAATGTTTGAAGATTTTGCTTAGACTAATAAATTTCTCCAGGAATACAGAGCTGAATTGGGAAAGGGCGAGAGTAGGAAACAAGCTCATACACCCAGTATTCTTGCCAAAGCCTAACCCTATGTACTGCAGAATGTTAGGACAGATTCAGAGACAATTCAAGAATTCAAGTCAAAATTTATCTCCCAGACCAGATCTTGAGAGGTTTTAAATCTTCAGATGGATTCTAACACCATTATGGCCCTTCTAGGGTTGGTTCAACAAATACAAAGCTCTAAGGTCAAACAGAGCTTTCATACCTGCCATATTTCAGAAAGTAAATCCGCTGAACAATGTGGGAAATTATGTGTGAATTTATTACTCTCACTTACCTCTGAGAACCACAGTTACACTGTTCCTAAAAATTATTACACTCTATAATGATAGTTCTTGAGAAAAGTACTAAATTTGTGTTCTGTGTCTTTAGGAACTAACTGTCCCTTCTCCTTAACCTTGGCCATAGAGGAACAATACGCTAACACACAAACAGTGTACAAACTGTGTTCTTAACAACTGCTAATTTAGCCCATACCACAGAGCTATATCAGAACTGTAGCACAACTAACTAAAAAGGAAGAAGCGAGGAAAACACATTCAGTTAGAAGTGATTTTCTTGTGGGGCTCAAGATACCAAAAAGGTAGGTCTATTTCACCTGCATTAGAGAAATTTCTGATCTCACAATGACCAGCTACTTGCCTCCATCATGTCGGCATGCATGCGAACCAACCGTTGCACTCGCACTTTCTTTCCTGTTCTCGTGTTGTAGATGGTGTCACCCTTCTTCAACTCTCCTTGATAATTGCGAACATAAGTTAACTGTCCAAATCGACCTGCCTAGAAGTCAAGATTGGGTAAGGGCAGAAAGAATAAAAAAAAAAAAAAAAAAAAAAACACCACAAAATATAAATCAAAATTAGGAGGAAATCTTCAAAACTACCTCCAAATACTCCATATCAATTTTAGTAGCTTTGACTATAGGTAAGTTAAATGGTTGTGTTGTTCTTTTTGGTATTATAATCCAAGATACTAATTCTGCTTCCTCAGAAATAAAAGTTATTAGAAATAAATTTTAAAAATTATTTATATAATAAGGAAGTATCCTTTTGACTTCTAATATTATTTCTAGTATAAGTTAATTTTAATACAATAAGACAAAAACAAGGTATAATTATTGGAAAGAACAAAAATATCATTAGAAATGGTAAAATTGTGTCATACATCTACAAGGTCTGATCAAACAATACAGTGAATATTTAAATACAAAAAATTATTATAGTAAAAGACACATTGCCATTAATTCCTCGCAAAATACTCCCCCCTGCTTCGAATACACTTATCCCATAGTTCTTGCCACTTTCTGAAGCAGTTCTGGAAGTTCTTTTCCGAGTTTCTTTAGTTGAGCTGTGATGGCTGCCTCGAGGTCTTGAATCATTTTGACTTTGGGGAAGAGTCAGAAGTCACACAGTGCCAGATAAGGTGAATAGGTGCAACACCATAATGTTTGTATGTGACAGAAATTGCCATACCAGAAGCAATGTATGACATGGAGCATTGTCATGATGGAGGATGATTTATGGCACACTTTAAAACACACCTTCTCTCAACCGTAGCTCACACCCAAATGACTACACCGAACAAGCTGAAACTTGTCACATATTGTTACTGAGGTACAACGCACCGTTTCCCATGTTGAAGATCCCTGCATTTCCGTCGGATGGCACTCGGCAACAGTATTCACCGTAACTTTTGATCACAATGAAAAGATTCCCTGTCTCACATCGCTTCTGGTACAGCAATTTTTGTCAAATAAAAACATTATGGTGTGTCCTCTGGCTCCTCTCCAAAGTCAAAATGACCATGAAAGGTAAATGTTCTGAATCCATTCAGGACATCAAGGCAGCCACGACAGTGCAACTAAAGACACTCACGAAAGAGGACTTCCAGAACTGCTTCAGAAAGAACAATGGGATAAGTGTGCTCGAAGTGAGGGGGAGTATTTTGCGGGGGATTAATGGCAATGTGTCTTTTACTGTAATAATTTTTTAAAAATTTAAACATTTACTATATTTTTTGATCACACCTTCTATTTAACTATATAAATTTTAAAGTGCTAATTGTTTTTAAAAAAATCAACATTAGAAAAAGTGTGTACAAATAAGCAAAACTTTGACCTTAATTTTAAAAAATGAAAGACAAAAGAAATAAGAGACAACTACAAAATAGGAAATACAACTAAAATCTAGTATATGGAACAATGTTCTCTATCATTAGGAATTAAGGCAAGATGAAACATCAAAATATCATTTTTCATTTATGAAATCAGTAATGATTTTTTAATAAATAATATTCAAGGCTGATAAAGATTCACTGACATAATCTACTACATTAATTCTAGAAGTATGAAGCAATTTGGCAATATAAATCACTTGATATTAAAACATTCCATACCTTTAAGTCAATAATCACTATTCTGGGGATCCTAAGAAAATATTCCTAAACATATTTTTTAAAGCTTTACGCATAAAAATTGCCACTGCAATGTAATTTCTATTTTTTAATTTAAAATTACTTTTTCTCTTTATAGAGTATAAGTATATTGTAAAAATTTAAAAATAAAATCTAGGAAAAGCCCCCCAAATATAATTCCATCCCAGAAATAACCACTGTTAACATTTCCAACTTATCCACCTTTTGTCCCATTTAAAAATTTATAAACAGAAGCAACAACACAGCAAAAAGCATACTTAGTGCCCAAATCTGGGTTTCTGGGATACCATTCTCGAATAAAAGGAACCATAGCTTCTAAAGAAATGGCTTATTCCAAGGCTGGAGCAGGGACTATAGACGAAAAGCCTAGATCATCCTGTATTGGCAGAAAGTAAGGAAGCAGCAAAAAAGCAAAACACTGGGGAATGTTTAAGAGGACACAGAAGCCAACTGAAAGAGCTCCAATGGTCAAACCTGGCCAATCTGGCCACCAAAACAAGTAACAAACTACTAGATTATAACTCAAAGTACAAAATAAATATCCATTTAAGTCCATACTGATATAAATGATTGAATAAATAAATGAAGGAGAAAAGACAACTGTCCCAACAGAAGAATCCTAAATAACTTAAGTAGATACTGCTTCCTGAAGGAGATGGAGTATAATTCCCCACATCTTAAGTGTGTGCTGTGCATACTAACTTCCTTGTAAACAATATGAAAAGGGTGGAAAAAAAAAAGTGACAGTGGAGAAACATATAACCAAACCTGTCATAAGAGTAATTTTGTAATAGGAATAAAATCCTAAAAGAAAATTTCTACATATCACAGTTAAATACATTAGAAAGCAACTTACCTCCAGTTTAAAAGCCAGGCCTACAAATGGGTGGGAATTATCTCTTTTGGAGTTCATTAAGATTTTGGTTTTCTCTTTTGAGTCACTTAAAATAAAGGAAATATAACTCTGTGAGATGCCATATTTGATATTTCTTTTATATCAATTTATTTCATCAAGAGTATTATCTGAGAAAAAGCACATATGTGTTAAACACTTTGGACCTCACACATCAGTGAAATTTCACTGAAAGAAATCAGTAAGAATAACTTCTTGGGCTTAATGACTACACTGTGATAGGACCAAAGTAAATTAAAAAACAAAACAAAACAGGAATGGTGTCATAAAGAAAGAAAAGAAAAATAATCAATGAGAGCTTTTAAAAAAAGTTTGTTTCTTAAAGCTATTTTTTTTCACATGACTGAGAACAACTGGTCCCAAATAAGAAAATTTTCTACAATGTAAACCTTGATGAATAATAAAACAAATCATATTTCTAACTCACAAATAGCATATGGGAACTGGTATAATAAATATTTTTCTGTGTGCTAAAATTGCTACCCAAATAGAAATGGTGATTTTTGTAAATTAAGAAAAATAACACAAACATAACTGCAATAACCATTTTTATATTTTTTCATAGTGCAAAGTATTTCTGCATAAACTAAGAATCAGTTTCCAAGACTTACTTCTCCTGATTGAGAATAGCATAGTTCTGGACCTCAGAGGGATTTGGGAGGTATTCTAAAACAGCATCTAAAAGAGGCTGTACTCCTTTGTTCTTCAAGGCACTTCCCAAAAAGACAGGAGTAAATGACCTATTTAGAGTAGCTCTTCGGATTGCAAGCTACAAAAGAAAAAGAAAAAGATTAGTAATTCCTAAAAAATCACACTTTGTTTCAGATCAATTATAAACCAAGAAATGAATGAAATGAATATCCTTTGAGTACTGGCTCTAATGGAGACTAGAATCAGGTCCTCTATAACTTAAGGTCAATTAAAAAAAACACACCAGTGCCTTTTTCAGGGCTAGGAAACTGCTTTCAACAGTCTTAGAATGTCACTAATTTTCAACTGGGTAAAAAAAATACACACATAGAAAATAGACACATACATAAAACAGTGTAAATGGTGTGCTAACTGTGTGAGACAGTCTGCTAATGGTGTCAGATAGAGGGAAAAGTAATATCTATAAAAAAAGAAAAAGAAAAAACTCTATTTAGCTAATAGGTAAATAGGTAACTACTTACCTATTTTAGGGAGGGGGCACAAAACTGGGCAGCTGGGAGATGGGGTTTTTTTTCCTTTGTACCTTTGTATATATACTTTTTAAATATTTAAACCACATGAAAGCATCATCTATTAAAAAAACATTTAATTGATGTTTTCTTTTTAAAAGAACATATATACTCACTGCTGTGCATTTCTGTATTTATCTTCTTTCTTCTTAATGAGGATATATACCCAAGTGGTTGGCTGTTTAAGTGTGTTTTTTTCTAGAACAAACTAGGACTCCTTTCCAATTTTAAGATACTACATAACTCACTATTTAAAAAAAAAAAAAATGCCACGCCAAATGTTTTGAAGAAACCAGTTATGTTAAATAAATCTACTGATTTCATTAATAAAACCCATGCATAAAAGCTCATGCCATGTCCCCTCCCCACAAAAAAAAAAAAAGGAAAAAAACAGAGCTCTCTTTTTCTTAATTTAAAACTTATTTTGAGAGCACTTGCCTTTAAATCTGAAATTGAGGGGATTTTTTCTTCCAGGAACATCTCACCAAGCTGCTCATCTGAATTAGCAACACATTCAATCAGCTCCTGACGGTGGTCAGCTGCCGCTGCCCGGAATTCTGCTGGAATTTCTCCATATCGAACAATCTGACTAGGAAAAGAAATGTTTTATTTTGGTATTTGAAGGATATTCAATGAAATATATAAAGCATCAATGAAAAAGTTACACTAATAGCTAAAAAATCTTTTTAGATGAGAAAGCATTCTGATATATTTGTGTTAATTTGGCAAATAAGACTAACGGCTATCTTTAAAATTTAGACAGACAGTGGGCAAAACAGGCAAAGCATATTGCTCTAGGTTGTACTGTTAGTGAGTGGAAGAGCTAAGATTCAAGCCGACCTGATTCCAAAACCCCTGTGAGCCTTGAAAATTCTAGAAACCAAATTAATCAGAACTTCAGTCTCTTACAAGCAGGATCAGCGACCTGACTCTATTCCTTTCCATTAGTAACACAACTGCTAACACATTTTGTAGTAAAAAGGTTACTAAATATGACAGACTCTTCAACATTGGCCCCAGTTCTCCATTCCTCTAGGGGTCAAATAGGTAAGAGTTACAGATAAAATATATACAACTGAGAAGTGGATATACTTGATATTTAGAAATAGGTACGAAAGGTTTCAAAGTATTTTTTTTTAAATGGAAACCAATGTCAAAAATAACAATCTTTTCAGAAAACACATTCCTAAATAAAAAAGTAAAAGCCAATTGCAAATTGTTCTGAAAAATGTTCTTCATTGCCTTTGCAGCTTAATTTCTTCCTTCCTGCTAAGCTCTCTGGTTCTTAGACTTATGTTAGAATCATCTGTGGAGTCCTTTCAAAATACACATACCCAGTGGACTAGGGTTGGGAAAGGGGGCAGGTGTATTAAGAAGTCCCATCTGTGGTTCTGATGTACAACAAAGTTTAAAAGCCTCTACTGTAGAACACAGAAACTTGTGCCCTGGTAATTCTGGGGAAGCAGACTTAATTCATTTATTTACAAATATTTTTTGAGTAGCTATTATGTACCAGATAGCTCCTTACATTCTAAGGAATGATAGACAAACTTTGTTGTCATTACTCAGCTGTCACACAAAAAGTGTGAAAAACACTTCATCCACTGAGCAGCCTCCAGCTTTTCTCTGCCTTACAAGATGGCTGATAAATTCTACAGTTAATTGATCACAACTCCCTTTACCCACCTGCCAGACCAGCAACCCCAGTTCCATGGCACAGGAAGGAAACCCCTCAAGAAGTACTTTTGGAGAAACTGCCAGGCTATTGGGGCCACTCCTCAGAGCAAAGGCTCATTCATGACTCCCCTCACTGTCCAGATTAGTGTCACTCAAAGTCTAGTCTGCAGACCAGAAACATCAGCATCCTTGGCAGCTTTCCAGAATGCAAATTCCAGGCCCACCCTAGATCTATTGAATGAGAATCCCTGGAGGTAGATAAAATAGTGTGTTTTAACAAGCTCCCCAGGTGATTTTCCCCAAATGGCACTGAGCAAGTATAATACTTCGTATGCAAAGGTCACCAAAAAGTTGATCGAGGGACCAAATACCATGTGAAACACTTACCAATTTACTTCTTGTATTGCCCAAACTACTTTTGTACCATTTTTAACTGCTTTTTACATAGTAATCTTTTTATCTTTGTAATCCCATGAAATAGCTTAAGGAAATATTTATGATCCCTATTTTCTTCCCAGTTTTTATCACAATGCATAGGACATAACAGCTGCTCTCTAAAAGTCTGCAGAATGAATGAATGCGTGAATGAATGAGGTATTACTGGCCCAAGCTGAAGGCCTCCATGCGTGTCATAATGTGATATAAACATATTAGCCACAAAAACTAACATTCTCCATTGGAATAAATACTAAGCAAAAAGGGAAGAAACCAGGATTAAAAGCATTAAAACAAAATCATCTTGGAGGATACTCTTCCAGCCACATTTCAAAAGGTGATTACTCTATGTTTAAAGAACACATCCTTTTCCTTCTCTCTGATAGCTTTTAAAATTTAACATTTTAACAGTGTATTTGTATTTGTAATACTTACCCAAAGTCTCCATCGAAATAGATGGCTCGTTCCTCAATAAGATCTATAATACCTTTAAAATCACCCTCCAAACCAATGGGGATCTGCACAAACGCTGCATTATGATTTAGTTTAGACCTGAAAAATAAAAATACATATAGTTACCTCTTTTTCCTCCCCAAATCCCTTTGAAATGACAAAATAAATATAAAAAGAAATCAATGGCAAATGTTGGAGAACTGGGTGGGGTATCATCAGCAGGTCAGAACATAAGATATAAAGCAGCTGGGAACAGACTTGACAGTCAAACTCATCATGTTCAGGAAGCTACAACACTACAACAAAAAGAACTCTAAAATAAGTGTTTTCCCATCTGATCCCCAAAATACCCTGGATCAGAAACAGAAGGGGGAAAGAATAGGTCAATGGGTGGTGAGCCAGGATTTTAAAAGATGGCGGGATAACTATGCCCACATCTCATTCTTGAATCAGCTGACTCGAGCGAAACAGTACAGCTATCAGAAAAGAAAGTTCTTAGGGGAAAACTCTCAGACCAGGTATTTAAGCCAGACACTCATCATCAGCCTGTACCCCAATCAGGCACAACCACTGAATAGAAGTTACATTCACAGGCAGGGATTTTTTTCTCGAGAAGAAATATGCTCTAGATACCACTGTTTAATCCAGACTCTAGGTGCCCATCTATAATAATGGACAGATAGGTAACTAGGAATCACCAAATATTTGAAGGAAACCAATAGCTTGAAAGAGAGGTGTGAGCTCAAGAAACCTCCAAGGAGAGAGTTACCAGACGAAAATAAAATGTAAAAGTCTGAGAAGCAATGATCTCTGTTAATAAAGATGTTGTAGTAAAAGAAAAAGTTTATGAAAATTAACTACGTACTGTTGAAATTAAAAAGAAAAAAAACAGGCTAAATAACAGAAGGGATGTAGATGAATATCAGATTAGTGAGCTGGAAGACTGACCTCAAGAATCTGTGATAACCCAGTGCAAAATGAGAAGGAGACAGAATGGATGAGAAAGCATGGTGGAAAAGACAGAGGCCAAATCCCGAAAATCTGTTTAATAGAAGTTACAAAATGAGAAAACAGGTAAAAAGGAGCGGAGCAAACCAAAGTAGTGAAATAAATGCTAAAAGAGAATTTTCCTGGAATTCCGAAAGACTTGGTAGAAAGAGTCCCTCTGTTGCTAACCGTAAGTAAAATGTAAGTAATAAAGATAAAAAGTGAAAATGTTTCATTCTATCAAGAAAATATTACAAATACCCAATAAAGAAAAAATTCACTCTCATCTTCTCAAATACATCACTTTCGTCTAAGTGCACACAGCAATACGGTCACTTAAAGTTCCTCAATACCGGACGGACACATCACTCCTGGTCTTTCTACCACCACAGACTGTGCTGCTTATATCCACCAGCTCTAGCGTGTGAACTCTTCAGCTCCATTTACATATTACAAAAGGTCAAAAGTGAAACTCTCTTTTCAAAGGTTATGTGAAATATATAGAAATATGCAAATGTAACAAGCTATAAACACTACTGGGTTATACCTGGTACAGGAAGGAAGTGTTGCTGTTGTTTTAGCACATGTTACCAGATGAAAGCAAGGGAACATAGCATACTACTTCAGAGCATTCATTAAAATTCAAATAAAGGTTGAAACTGAAGATGATCCTCTAGATTTGTCTAAAGAAACACAAAGTAGCTTTAGAATTATACTCTAGAAGTTACTCTAGATTATAACTTCTATAATCAGAGCAAAACAGCATAAATTGCCAGATTGTTTTCTGAATTCACCTTCAACCTCCCTACAATTTAAGCCACATTTCCTCCATTCTACAGAGAAGGTAGTTGATAGCATACCACAAACCCAACTACTGACTTCAGTGTTCCATTTACTATAGTAAGTCACTCACATAAATACATTTTAAAAAGAAAAAAAGAAGGCTAAAGCTTAATGATACTGAATTAATTGTCCTTCTGGATGTACGATTTGTTGTCAGATTATCACACCCCTCTTGTTCCTTCTAAGGTTCAGTACCTCATCTGCTGCAGGGCCCTGGCTGGGTTGGAGCCCACTCGGTCCAGTTTGTTAATGAAAGTTAGAAAAGGAACACCGTAGCGCTTCATCTGCCGGTTAACAGTCATGGTCTGGCACTGTACCCCTCCAACCGCACAGAGGACAAGGACCGCGCCATCCAACACTCTTAGGGCCCTTTCAACTTCTATTGTGAAGTCCACATGCCCTAAATGAGACAAAGGAATATGTGAGGGTCTTAAAGAGCAGTCTGAAACTGAATTTTTATGTCACGCACAATGAAAAGTTTTTGTATCTCAGCTCATTATGTAAGTCTTCTAATTAGAATATGGATTCTTTTTTTTTTAATTTATTGGGTGACAATTGTAAAATTACAACAATTTCAGGTGTACAATTCTGTATTACATCATCTATAAATCCCAGTGTGTGTTCACCACCCAGAGTCAGTTCTCCTTCCATCACCATATATTTGAAGAACATGGATTCTTTAACCACCAATACCATTCACTCCCCATAAGGTCCAGGGACCAAACAAGATCACTTCAAAAAGATACAGGGCACAGATACCTTCGGAATCAGCTGCAGAGTGTAAAAGGCAAGAACCCTGCTACTCACAATTTACTAGTACTGTTTTTCAGGGAAACCACAAAAGGATGAGGTGCTCTAGGTCCCAAGTCAGATTTCTCTAATAAGAATTCAGGCACACTTTTGAGTAGTATTTGGTAATCCAAAATGAGCTGTGCCAGAGTAAAGAACTAAATGCTTTTGCCAAAACAAACCGCAATGAAACCAAGAACTCAACTCACCGGGAGTATCTATAATGTTGATATTGACATCTTTCCACATAGTATAGGTGGCGGCTGACTGAATAGTGATTCCTCTTTGTCTCTCTAGTTCCATGGAATCCATGACAGCACCCACTCCATCTTTACCTTTCACCTAAACACAAGCACAGCAATTCAGATTTCTCTGTCCCTGCATTACAAGCACAGAAATATTTACCGAGATGGAACCAGAACGCAGGTAGTTAACTGATGTAATTTCCAGAGAAACTTAGTTTGTCAAACCATCTCATGAAGTAGAAAACTGATTACAGATTTTGCCCTCTATTCACTGCCTAATCCCCTTTTCATTGCCATTCTCAGCAACCGCTACCATAGCGCAGTCACAGAGCCATCTCACTCCTTCTGCACTGTTCCAGTCTGCCAGCCTCGTGCTGTTAGTCTGTGAGTAGATGTACAGAGAACAGCTTTTCCCCAGCTCTGCCACACGTGGATTTTGAGGCCTGAATGGGAAGAATTCAGCTTTTATAGTATGTGATTTAAGATGATCTTCATCTGAATTTTTTTCCCCCTCCTTGTTCTCCTTCCCCCACCCCCCACTCTGATTCAAGCCATTATTGTTTCTCAGTCTAGTTGTGTAGGGCGCAACTCCCTGGCACATGCTGGTATTATGACGCTTTCGTCCCCGTCCCCCTCCCCCTCCCGCTGAGGCAGTCAGTCGCAGGTCATTGATCGGTGGCTCACAGCAGCTCTCACTGGCTGCCGGCCGCTCACGCTGGCCAGTGGCTGCTCATGGCAGTACATGGTAGCCCACGGCAGCCCGGGGCAGCTCATGCCAACCTCCAGCTGCTCAGGGCAGCCCAGCTCCAGGGAGAGCTGTTGTTCACAATCTTAGCTGTAGAGGGCGCAGCTCACTGGGCCCTGTGGGAATGGAATCAGCCACCTGGGCCTTAGGAGCCCCGCTCGCCAACCACCACCTAGCCAGCCCCTGAAGAAATATTTTTAAATGCAGAGTTAAGTTATTCATTGATACGTAATTTCTTCAGGAGAGTTTCAAGATTTTTCTCAAATAATTTTTCTGCTATATGTATTTTTTAACTACTAAGCTCATACTATATATAATTTTGAACACTTTTTCCACTTAACATTATAACTACCTCTTCATAACATTGAAAATTATGTACCTACTATTTTAACGGCTGCTTAAGGGGACATCCTATTGACTTAACATTCTCAAAAGACAATCTCCTCAGGATACCCACAGAGATGGTCTCCAGATTCTTCAGAGCAACATTTTAAGCCTGCTTGCCCTATCCTCTTTGTGATAAGATTTTGGTTATTACTATTTTTTAAATCTTTCAGGTTTTGTGAAGTTTATTAAACAATAACTACAAAATAAATAGCTCTCATTAATCTGGAATCACATGAACCACAAACCTCATGCATCTTTGCAATTCTGCCTGTGTAGTAAAGCACTCGTTCTGTTAATGTGGTTTTCCCAGAATCAATGTGAGCTGAGATTCCAATATTTCGTATCTTTTCATTAGGGATCACCCCTGATGAACACCACCGGCAAACCTTCCAATTAACCTGAAAAAACAAGAAAGCTCAAGTCAATGCCCTTTCTACGAGGTAACACCCAGCAATCAGAATGGGTTTGGTGGACATCTTCCCGCCAAGGAATCTCAACACACAGAACACGTCACATGAGATAGCCTGGGAAAACCAAAGGAGTAAATGTCTCAACCTGCAACTCCTGTAACCGAAGGAGAGACCGTCTGCAAGAGAGGACAGAAAAATATACACTCTTAAAAAATAAATAAATAAATCAGAAAAGGTATTTTCAAATAAATTAATTAAAGTGGCAGATAGCTTTACTGAATGCGACAGGTTTGAAAATATACAGTGGGGCTGATAAAATCAGAAAGGCAGCTCCCAACAACTAACAGGAAGTACAGGTTTTGGGTTAAATTTTACTTTGATTTTCTCCCCCCCTTCCCCCTTATTGTAGTGCACAGCTATGTAGCAGGGACGTGTGAGGACTTACATGCTCTGTGCAGCAGTGCCAATGGCTCCAAGGCAGCCCACACGAGGCTTCCGATTTCTTCAACACAGAAACAATGACATTTTCCTAAAAACTTCCTTTTAGCACGGGGAGGGGAGGAACCCTGCATTTCAGGGAATCGAGGCCCAATGTAAAGCCTCCCCGTAGGACTGCACATCCCCAAGGCGCTGCAGCCACTTCTGAGAAAAGGGAAGTGGAAAAGGGGGGTCAAGTAGTAAGCGGGACCTGGGTGGCAGGCACCCGGTTGATGAAACCCCGGGGACACCAGCGAGCAAAGCGAATGAGGTTTGCACGACGGGAAAGGCTCACCTCCTACCTAATCCTACGTCACTCATCGTCCCCGCAAAAGGCCGACACGAGCCCACAGAAAAGCCCCGGAGGTTCGAGCGCCAAGTCAAACCGCGCAGGGTCGGCTCGGAGAGCGGGCGGGGACGGTACAGCGAACAGAGCACTCGACAATGAGTCGGAAGCCTGGGGTCGAGCCCTGGACGCACTCATTTTTCTACTGTCTTGACCTTCAGTCCAGTCGCTTCTGTTTAAGGTAAACCAAGACCAAGAGGTTTCACCGTAAACAGGAGACCTGAGTTGTGAAGGTACCGAGGGGCTTTTCGGCGCGGAGGCAGGACTTGTACTCGGAGCTGTCCGCAGGGACGTGCCAGGGAAGGGCGGGGTGTCACTGTATCCCTGGCCCCGGAGGGCCGCCAAGTCCCGGGAGGTCCCAGGGTCAGCCTCGCCTCGCTGGGCACTAATACCTGCTTTCTCTGCCAGCCCAGGTCGGCGAGGACCCGCGGGAGCGGCCCGCGCCCCAGAGCCGCGGTGGCGGCTGCTCCCAGCAGCCTCATGGCCGGCGCAGAACAGGAGGGAAAGCCCCGCGGCTCCGGGTCAGTTTAGCAACCCGCACCGAACGCTAG
Source organism: Rhinolophus hipposideros (assembly GCF_964194185.1). NCBI lineage: Eukaryota > Metazoa > Chordata > Mammalia > Chiroptera > Rhinolophidae > Rhinolophus > Rhinolophus hipposideros. The sequence goes on from NC_138048.1 coordinate 82,157,477, forward strand.
CGTTCAAAGTCACGCCGGCAGTCAGTGCCGGGAAAGCACTTCCGGGGCGAAGGACACGGGGAAGGAAAGAGGGAGGAGCTTCCGGACTTCAGAGCAGAGCGGCGTCCTCTGTTCCCCGGGCGCCCTCTCCTGACTTGGAAGAGAAAGTGCGGTCGCTTTGCGGCGCTAATCAAGCTTTGCAAGTTCCAGAAAGATGCGGCCTTTAAACGTGGATGTTTTGTCGATATGTTAATAGCAAAGGGGAGAGATGTTTATAAAGAATTTAAGCGAATTAAAATTTCGCAATTAAAAAGCGAAATTGTTATCTGTGCTAGTAGAAATATAAAAAATAATTGTAGGACATGACCTGCAAAGAACGGGGAAAAATAATGAACTATCAATTATTTGTGCTTTTTCTCATTTCACTATATTCCGTCATTGTTCGATGTTAAACGTTTTACGTCTAGTCCACATGGAAGACAGCATCCTTGATGATTCTTAGATCTCTTGCAGGCATCTCAAACTTAATATGCCCAAAACGGAGCTTCTGACCGTCCTCCCAAACCCTTCCACATAAACGGAAACTGTTCCTTGAGTTGCCCACACCAAAAATGTCAGTCACCTTGGCAGCACTCTTTGACACCTCTAATCTGTCAGCATATGCCATAGGTACTACCTTCAAAAATAGATCCAGAACCTGCTGCTTCTGCCCACCTCTCAAGCAACTGCCACGTGGACAGAATTACGGTTAACAGCCCCTGCTGCTGTTCGTATTCCCAACGCAATATCTAGAGGGTCCTTTTAAGCCAGATCATGCCATTTTTCTGCTGAAAACACTCCGTCCTGTGACTTCAGTGTTGCTGTTATCTCTACTTTTGGGTAGGTTTGAAATTTTTCATAACTAATTTTTTAAAAATCTGAAACGGCCTCTTCGCTCTCTGAGTAAGCGCCTGCAAGGCCCTGCTTGACCAGCTAAGCTATTGTAGTCCTACTTCCCGTGCCCTTTGCTCCAACCACATTGGCCTCTTTGCTGATACGTGACCGGTCTTTTGCTCTTTCCTCAGATACCAACGTGGCTCTTTTCCCTCACTTTCTTCTCTGTTCAAACAGCCTCTATCAGTTTGGCGGTCCCAGATCAACTCTTTTAAAACAGCAAGCTCCTCCCTTTCTTCTCATGCTGCTTCCTTTTTCTTCAGAGCACTTCTCAGATATACTGGTATTTTACATATATGTTTATTGTTTGACTCCCAATGAAAATGTCAGTTCCATGAGGACCATTATTTTATTTTAATTTCTGTATCCCTTTGCATGTGCTTGGTGCTCAATAAATATTTGTTAAATGAATGAATCCGATCAAACAGAAATCAAAGCAAATTACAAGGGACAAGAAAAAGAAAAATCAGAGACTTAATGAATTTCAAATTTACATTTTGTATCATCCATGTATTAATTTGCAATAAAGGATTTGTAAGCTGTTTTGATGAATAAATTCACTAATGTTGAATATACCTTTAAATAATTTTTTTCATTTATAGACTTTAAAAAATTGTCTTCATAAGCCTTTATATGTATTTGTCTAACATATATAAATTCAATACGTAATTATGTAAATGGTAATAAAATTAAGGTTTTTACTTTAATTAAAACATAATTATGTTAAATAAAACAGTGTATCTATTATACTGAAATTACCATTTTAACAGTTTCCTTAAGTAAAATTTCATACTCATTATCTTGTGTGTGTATATATATATATTCATATTTTTCTGTAATTATTCTGAGTATATTCTTAATTATTTTTATTAATACCACTTTTAACCAAAGTAATCAACTTGTGTTTTTGCCACAGAGAAAACTGGAAGACAAAATCAAGCACTGTCCAGCTCAATTTTTATGAGTACACATTATCATTATCTGTTAAGTTTTAAAGTGGCAAAATACACATATTGACATCATCCTGTCCATCCATTTGCACATCCTGTTAATTCAGTCATTTTATAATGTGTAAAAATAAAAATAAAACTATCTTTAGTAACCAAAGCTTTGTTTAGCTTTCATTTTTACTTAGAAATTGTCCAAGTATCCAAGGACTAATTTAACATTTTCTAAGGTTTTTGAAAGTTCACTGAGGATTTGAAAAACTAAAATTTTAGCTAATACATTGTCCTTATCATAGTATTTTAATATTTTTGTAAGATCAAACCCCTATAAAAGACATCTGCATCACAATTTTATTTAGATAAACACCATTTTATATTTTGTAACCTTACACAATTGATAATAGAGTCAATAACTTATTTGACCTATAAGATCAATATGGGAAATTCGGAAAGTTTAAATCATGAGAAGTTCAACTTCAGTTTTGTATAAACTACTATTATTTATTAGCATTGATTTTATATTAAGAAACGTGGAAGAAGACACAGCTGACTTTAAATATTCTTTCACTACTTTGCCCAAATCTATCACTTATCAGAAATATTTAACAAATATTTTTAAAAAATATACTTTATAAACTTACATTCATAATTAGATCATACTTAAAACATCTTTTTAGCTTTAAACCTTTATTCTTATATCCATAACAAAGGGTATTATTTTTCATTTCACTTGTCCACATTTTATCCAAAAGCAGCACAAATAGTTTGCCTTTTTCTTTTAGATACTTTGGACTGTTTATTTGGACTAGATCGTCCTAGACTGCACATTCGACAGAATGATTTTTTTTCTGAATCTATCTTTAAAATTTTTGAAGTGGGAGGAAAAGATAGGAACAGGAATAAGGGTTAACTAGAGCCAGTTTTATACTGTTAAAAGATAAACTGAGGTATATTAAAAAGTGTGAGTTACAGCAAAATCGATTCAAATAGAGCAGCACTAGCCCAGAAGTGGTTAAGAGCGCTCCAGCAAGGGGAGCTAGGAAATAGACTTTTACAGAGAAGCAGCAGAAGCAAAGCAAGGAAATTCTTTGGCTATAGCATTAAGCATTTGCCTTGCTTGGGAAAGTCTGATTGGCTGTTTGTGATTAGGTGTCTTTTAGTTTCAGTTTCTTAACCTTAAAGTATTACAGGCTTAGGTTTTGCTTTGCTCACAAGGGCTCCTAAAAGCTTTAGAGCCACCTGTCTAATGGCCTCCTTGTTTAATTAATTTAATAATGCAAATATTAAAGTGTCCATGGGCTAATTACCTTCCCTCTTTAAGGAGAGAGGAGTTTAAATATAAGCCATACAGTTAAAAAGCCCTGAAAGCTGAGCAGTCTTCTACATAAACCAAGTGGTCTCTTTAGACAACATGAAGACTCTCTTCTCCTGAGGTTTTGTTGTTTTTTTGGTGCTGTCTTCTAAGGTGCCTCTCAAGTGAAAGTCTTCTTCAACATGTCCAAGTTCTCCAAAGTGGTCAGTACATACAATTCCTTGCTTAACTTTTGCCAGAAGTTAGTACAAATCCGTTAGCTGACAAACCCGTGAAAAACTGCCTGAGGTTCTATCTAATGTAAAACATTGCTATGTCTGTCTCAGGCTGACCTGAGAAACATGGTTAAAGGGCCACATGGGTGGATAGAGGTCTTCTTTCCCAAAGCAAACTTCTCATACACAGACAAGACTGAGGAAAGTTTTCATATACAAGTAATATAAAATGGTGGGCAAGCAGACAGAAGATGGATAGTGTTTAAAGCCAGAGGACAAGAAAGCCTGATCAGAGCCTCCAAACCCCAGGAGACAATAACAAGAATTACATTGGTGCCAGAGATCATCGGAATGCAGTCTTACTGCAAAACTCATGTAATCAGGGACAGAGGGGCCTCAAGAGGCCTCAGGTATGAACATTACAACCAAATTGAAGGTCCTATTCACTACAGTAAGGGTCTAGGTTGAGCCACAGTATAATTTCCAGTGTCCTAGCCTAATGAGCCTAAGATGATTGTCTTCGTTCATTCAGGTTGCTGTAACAAAGGTAACATACACTGGGTGGCTTATAAACAATAGAAATTTATTTCACATAGTTCTGGGGGCTAGGAAGTCTGAAAGCAAAGTGCCAGGAGATTCCAAGTCTGGTGAGATCCCACTTGTAGGTTCAAAGGCAGCCAGCTTCACTCTGTCTTCACATGGAAGAAAGGGCAAGGGAGCTCTCTGGGGTCTCTTTTATAAAGGGCACTAATTCCATTCATGAGGTCTCTACCCTTATGACACAATCATTTCCCAAAGGCCCCACCTCCAAATACCATCACACTGCTACATGCAGGGCACCATCTGATTCCAACGTGCTCCTGCCACTGCCCTGCAAGAGAAAAAGGACAATGGAGTCACAAAAATAGAGTAATGAAAACCTGTCGCTGAGACTGCCAGAACCAGGAAATTCTCTGAAGTGGCAAAGAGCTTAACTACGAAACTTGGCCTTATTGTCAAGGCCACATTCACCAAATTGTTAATATCCTTGCATTCCCCAAAGCCCCACAATTCCAGAAAGATCAATGGTTGTCCATAAAGAAAAAACAATATATGAACTATAAGTACAGAGAGCCTTTTTTTATATATTGGTTGACTTCAGCATTATGGTAAAAATAAATTCTGAAAACAGTCAATTTCAGCACCATATCAACAGAAAAAATGGCCATGTAATCTCTATACGTCAAGTGGCCCCCTCCTTAGGAAGCACTGTGGGATAAGAAGTGTGTGTGTGTGTGTGTGTGTGTGTGTGTGTGTGTGTGTATGTGTGTGTGTGTGTGTATTATCTAGTTTAGTTTTTATTTGATTTCTATGCTAGGCAAATTGGAAGGGAAAAAAGTATCTACGGATTCTCTAATTGCTATATGATGCACAGAAATTATACATTTTAAGTACAAGTATTAAAGTGTTCTCGTATTTGAATATAATGACTCAAGTTATCAGTGTAATGATTTAGGCAAAAGGAAAATAATTACAGTGCTTACTCTTGGTTTTGCTCTATCAAGTGAATTTATACAAAAGTGTTCTTTAAAATTCACACCTTATGACAATTTCCCACTGTTACTAGAACATGAAAGTATACATAAAAGAAAAAATTTAACATCTTTAATACATGCTCAATTTCCATTATAAAAATTAATTAACACATATGCATCTTATTTTAGTGACTAATTAAAAGCATGAAACATCAACTAAAATTAACAATATATGATATAGAAAATTAGATGAGTATAAGCTCAACCACCTAATTCTACTTCCAAAGTTAAAAAAGGAAGCTATCAGGATTATAGAGTGATAGTGGGTTTTCTGTTCTTTTTTCCCCCTTGAAACAACAGACTTAAGAGTTCAGATTTTTATATTCTAATAAACTTCAAACCTAACTTTTATAAAAACAGATTAATGCTTGAATTCTAGTAAAATAAAAATACTAGAGCTGAATTTTTAAATGGTATAATTAGAAAGGGAACAATTGAATTATTAAGTATCTTGCTCAAGAACACATATCACCTGTCTAAGAAATTTTGAGATAATCAATCACTCAGGTTTGCAGAATACCAAATGTATTTTTCTAAATGTCACAAAAAGGCTGAGTAGAGTTTCTCCAAGGACACTCCAACTTTAGAATGTTAACTGTAGAAATAGATTAAGCTGGTTGTGGGAAAGAAGAGCAGAAATATGCTACCTTAAGAAGTTAAAGAGAAAGGTCAATGTAAAGTCTGATAAATGTTAAGAATGTAAGAGAGAACAAAAAAGAATATAGTATATAAAGAAACTATAAGAAACATATATATTAGCAATTTAAAATCTTTCTTTGCTAATGAACTATTTGATTCTTTATTTTCTTTATCAAAGTAATAACTAATTTCTCATAGATAGTACTAGTATAGTTTTGCTGTGTTTTTAAAAAAAATCTTTAAGCTACCTGGCTACATAACACATAAGATTTGAGCTAAATAATTACGACCTTCATTAACATGACTCCAGTGTACTGTTAGTGGAAAGTGATACTATTTTTTAACATTTCACTTTCTTATAACTAATTATATAGGACAGAACTAGCTCCACATTCAATCTTGAGTGTACAGAAGAATATGTAGCCAATAGGAAAATGACTGGGAGTTTGATAGAATGTTTAACAACTTTGTCACATTGCCGAAAATCAATGTTTTATTGCTAACGTAGGGACAATATAAAGCTAGCACATCCAAGAACACTGAGATATCAGATGGAAGTCTCTAAGTACAGTACTGATTTAACAATGAGATTGGTCTTATGTATATTACCCAGCACCTTTACTTTCTCTGTTAAAACAACCAAAACTAAACAAAACAAATGCAAGCCTATTTATTTTTTGTTGATTTTCACAGGGGATCCTTTGACGTTGAGTTTGTCCACAAAAACATTTGATTTTCTCCCACGTTCAGTGGCTGGATTTTGATGAGGTTTCTCCCTGAGAAATATACATATGAACATTAATACCATTTTTTAAATGGTCAATGGCTTAGAAATCAATGCAAACATATTAAAAACCACTGTCATTTAAGGAAAGTTTTATCTTAACAGTTCCTTAATAGCTTGGAAAAACATAGGCAGACTATTTCATTTAACATTTAAGAGAGTAACAGCTGCTTTCCCGAGATAGATTGAACTGTTCACAGTTTAACCATGTTGTCCAACATGGTATCATTTATGTTCAAATTAGCTAAAATAATTTTAATTCACTTCCTCAGTTACATCGGTCACATTTTAAATGTGATTCAATAGCTACATGTAGCCAGTGGCTACATTTTTCAACAGTACAGATACATAACACTTGCATCACTGTTGAAAATCACTGTAGAAAATTCTATCGTGCAGTGCTAGTTTACAGAAGGTGCCACCGATAGGACTGTAGATTTATAGGTTATCTATCAAGAACTTGTTTTCTTTAACTGTCACCTAGATTTCATAGTCAAACTTACCACTGTTCAGTTTTTATCAATAAACTTTTCAAAATGAGATAAATATCATCTAAAATGAATATGAAAGCACATTTTCTATAGAAAGTATTAGTGCTCTAAATTCCTAAGCAAGTATTTTAAAATTAAAAATATTGGCACATGAAATTCTGCACAAGGCTTCTGATTAACTTAATAGCCACTTGTCTACCGCTGGTTCTGAGAAGACTTCTACCTTCTGCAGCAATCCTCCATTCTTACAGCCTAGAGGTCCCTCTCCCTCTCCCTCCCCTTCCCCTTCCCCCTCCCCCTCACATTTCAATAGTAATTACGTATTGTTCTCAACTTTTTCCCCAGAGAACCAGATCAAATTGTAACTCCAGAATATATACTAAATGCATAGAAATATCTCTAATCTTTAACATGTGGTTTCAGCACATTTATATTTCATAGCTACTCCCCAAAGGTAATTCCCAAAGGAGGCTAAAGTTTTTATAAAATTCTTCCAAAATATCTAATATTAATAAGTGTATAAAAATGCATTTACCATTAAAAGTTGATTTTTGACTTATTAGGGAAGTTTTGTTAAGCCTTTCAAATAGAGCCTCTTTCCCCTTATCGCATCTCTAGACACCAATATCTTTACCTGGTATGAAATGTACGACTCCTACTAAATCTACATTCAAATCTGTTTCATAAAACAATTACATTATAGCATAGCATTTTCCCTTAGGAGGATTTTAGGCCCTATCTTCTGAAGCATAATTTGCTTCTGAGTTACTAATCATATAAATCCCTAAAATATTATTGGTTCTCAGATACAAAATTAAATTTGTATGGAATATTCAGACATAATATAGAATTACATCTTTTACAAAAGATATTGCTATCTTGATACAAACAACTTGGATATTAACCAGAACTTATTGATAACAGAGGTAAAATTACATAACATTCTTCTAATTCTTCTTGAAACAACACAATTTATTTTAGAAATAACTTTTACCTTCTTTTAAGTTCTCGGGATCCTGAATTCTCATGACCAACACTTCTCATCCTAGTGTTTTCCAGATTGCGCCATTGTCCACCTGGTTTGTACTTCAAAACCTCATTTTGCCATTCGTCATCAAAAGCGTGAGCATCGCCTACATTAAGTATCAAAATATAGGGGTATTAATGTATAAACTGTCAGTAAGTGCCTTGCTCCCCACATACTTCATTCTAGCCTGATGTATCCATCAGCCTAACCTCAAGATAAAGGTAGAACCATATCCAAATATAATTTCTCAGCCTGGGAAGTGCCTAGACCTGCCCTATCCAATATGGTATACACTAGCCATACATGGCAATTGAGCACTTGAAATGTGAGTTGTCTAAATGCAGTTGTGAAACAGAAAGGGTACAATAGCTCATCAATAATGTTTATGATTACATGTTGACATGATAATATTTTGGATGTATTAAGTTAAATAAAACATATTAAAATTTAAGAAAAGAGTAAGGAAACTACTTCAAATATAAAGGTCTCTGTCTGATTCAGGGTAATATTACCTTTTTCGTTTGTTCCTCTTATATTCCTATTGATAATTTGGTTATTGATGATCTGGTTTTTCATACACCTGCCTGGAGATCGTATTATTCTACCCAATGTGCCCATTGACCCATTGCACTGACTTACAGTCTTTCTTCCTGGGTCCTCTCATAGTGATCATGCTTTTCCTCTGTATTTGGATAATTCTCCTAGGAGAATCCTATTAGTACTTCCTATTAACTTCACCATTTTCCTTTGTAACTTGGCCTCAACAAGCTGCTGTTGTCAACTTCCTAAAACAGATTACTCATCTTGACTGTGAATGTATGTTGTTATGAAGTAGATAATCTAACTTCCATAGTAATAACAATAGATACATGATAATACCTGTTCTTTCAGATTGCCTTCATAATAATGTATTCCTTCACTAAATTTTTCTTTAACAGATTAATTATTCTGAAGTATTCCATATATATTTAAATATGACAAGAATACAAAGGATAAAATTAAACAAAGATTAAGATGTTGTGACTTCCATCTCATTGAATAAAGATAATTTTATCAAACTCCAACCTTAAGAAAATTTTTTTTTCTAAAATGATACAATAATTTCAACCCTCTATTATGATAAGACATTTTTACTAAAAATGCTTCTGAAAACAGTAGACGAATATAACTTAAAAACTACAATGAGAAGAGTTAAGATACTGGAAGAACTTAAATGTATTGAAGAATGAATATAAAATCGAGAAAACAAAAAGATTTACTTGATACATATACCATGTTTTCCCAAAAATAAGACCGGGTCTTATATTAGTTTTGCTCCAAAAGACTTATTAGGGCTTATGTTCAGGGGATGTCATCCTGAAAAATCATGCTAGGGCTTATTTTCCGGTTAGCTCTTATTTTCGCGGAAACACAATATATATAATATATTATATATAATACATATTTCTAACAATATCAGAAATTAAAATCTTGTCTATATAATAGTCTAAGTGCCCAACAATACAGAGCAGTTTAAATTACTTATTGTCTATTCATGATAAAACTTTCAGGTAACCATTTAGAAGGTCTTTGAAAAATAACATCACAGGTGACAGTTCAATATTCTAATGGTGAATTAAAATAAGCATAATATAAATTATGTAGATAGTAAAATAGTGATATTGCAAAAAGTATTTGTTTATATATACATAAAAGTACTAGCCAGAGCGGACGTCCCGGACTCCAAGATGGCGTCGGTCGTACCAATGAAGGACAAGAAACTAATGGATGTCAAAATAGCGGAGCTGCCAAAGTGGATACTCATGCGAGATTTCACCCCTAAAGGCATTGCTGGAGCATTTCAGAGAGGTATTACCGGTATTATAACAAGTACGTCAATGTGAAGAAAGGGAGTGTCACTGGGGTTTCCATGGTGCTGGCAGCTTATGTGCTTTTCAACTACTGCCGTTCCTACAAGGAACTCAAGCATGAGCGGGGATGCAAGTACCACTGAAGAGGGCTCAGTGTGGAGGACACACACTGCATTCCTGACCATGGCCTTTTTGCCCAGCACCCCTGAATCTTTTCGTATCCTAATTGACACCTAATAAAAGATGACCTGACTGCTAAAAAAAAAAAAAAAAAAAAAAAAAAGTACTAGGAAGAAATACACTAAAACATTAATAGCAGTTATTTTGAGTTGAGATGGGTAATTTTCATTTTCTTTATATGCTTCAAATATATTTCTTTGATAATCAGAAATATTTAAAACATTTTGCTTACTGAGTCTTACTAAATACCAATCCCAAATATTCCATTTTCCAAGTAGAAAACAAAAAATAAATGATTACCAAAAATTACTCTAAAGTAATTTTTACTCTAAACTCGCATTACCAAAATTACTCTAAAGACAGATCTACTATGAAACAATGAAACTACACTTTTATTACTTTTATAAGGTATTCCCTACACAATTATTCATAAACTACCTCAAAACATCTTATGAAATGTTTCGACAAAAAATATTCACCAAGTTCTACCAGTATAGCTGGTACTTTAACTTTAAGAGAAAGAATGCTATTTACTGTGATAACTTACTTTCATTCATATTGATGAATTCTTGATTGACCTCTTCATCTCCAGTCTTCTTGTTCTTTGACTTTTGAATGACATGAGCGCGATCATGAAGATGATGACCAATAGCCATTTTTTCTAGTCCACTATCAGAATCTCTCAATGCTCTCCTAGTTTCCTTTATCTGTAAAAGTAAAGAAAATAAAAATTAGCTATTATTTACATTTTAAGAGTTTATTTGAGTAAAAATTGAAGACAATTGCTGGGGAACAAGATCTCAAAGGCTCCCCAAATTAGCTATTACTTAAATATAGAATGGATAGAATTCTAAACTCCCCTTGGCCTGTTTACCTATAGAGGTAAGACCACAAATCTGCTGCTCTAAAAATAATGGGTACTCAATTCCACTACCAATTTGCAGTAAAATTATAATAACAGTTCTCTGATATTCCCTGAATTGCTTGGAATTAAAATGTCTAGGACAAATAGAACCAATATAATTTAACCTTTTATATTCCAAATTGCAATCAAATATTAAAACAAATAATAACTTAATTATGTAACACTTAGTGCCTTCAACACTACCCTTCACAATGGAATAGATGGGAGTACATGCTAGCATTCCTACAAGTAAGGGCAACTAATTATTCTGCAGTCATGTTGATGCGCTTGAACCTCATGGCTCCCACCTATGAACTCTATGGGTTACTATAATATTTATGATAACCAAAAACTATTAACATGGTTTGCTGTGGGACATCCACATTTATATTGTTTACAGTTAGGATATATGTCACTCATAGCAAGTTAATATTAAAACGTCTGAGATGAACAAGCTGCACTATTGCAAAAGCATCATTAAAAGGTATGTCTTATATGTAAGAACTGAAAAATGAACTACTAACACCCATTAGACAGGCAAACCTAAATTATTTTTTACCCTAAGTACTAACAAGGAAGTGGAGAAATGGGAACTCTCATGCTGGAGTTTGTGGAAGCCGACTCTTTTAATCTCCATGTGATAAAGAACTTCGTAAGTTCTAGTAAAGACTACTCACACCTCCTCCAACCCAAAAATACAATTCCTAGACCCTTTGCGCAAGGAGACATGTATACAAATGACTAAGTGAAAAATCAGAAATACCTAAATATTTATCTGTAGAAAAACAGATTTAAAAATTGCGGTATATTCATATTTTGGATACTATTAAGAAGTTAAAATAAAGAAACCAGAATTACACATATCAACTCGAATAAATCTCAGAAGCATATTACTGAGCAAAGTCAAGTTGCAGAGAACATATGCAATATGAAACCATTTATATAAAGTTTAGAAACCTGTAAAATAATTCATTACATTGTTTATGAAACATATATTAGTCATGAAATTGTAAAAGCATGCATCAGAATGATAAATTCCAGATATAGGAAAATGGTTCTCTGAGGGGGAGGGAAAAAGGAAAAGGAACCAAGGAGGGAAGAGTGAATTGGAAGCTTTACCTGCAGCTGCAAAGTCTTTTGCTTAAAAAGGAAACAAAACAAGAGACAACTTAAAGTAGATAGAGAAAAATGTTATGATTTGACTAAACTGGGTGAAAGGATGGGTATTTATTATATTATTCTCTATATCCTTTCTGTACACTTGAAATGTTTCATAAATTAAGAAATTCATTTACTTCAAATACAAATTAAAGGTAGACATTTGTTTCATGAAACAGATTTCTTTTAGTGTCTATTTACCTTGTAAACATGTAAAGGTAATAAACACCAATAGATATTTACATGAATAAAGGTATCTGGGACAGGGGTAGGCGGTGAGGGAGACAAAAAAAATTTTCTTTAAATAAATACAGTTAGCTTTATTGTTTTTCACAATGCCATGGTGCTTCTCACCACCCCCCCCACACACACACCCACAATACCAGATCAAATTTTAGTAATTGTATAGGTGATCTACCATTCCACAAGTATATAAAGCTCCAAGAATGCTTAGAAAATACTTACTCCTCCTGGAGCCCGACGGGTTTGAGTGGAGGCCTGGAAAACCTTTGGTGGTTCATCTCCTACTTTGGAATAAGTCATAACTGAGGAAGAACTAAATGAATGTGCATTTGGATCCACTGAAAGATGACCCTGGAGGTAAATATAAGTTGTAAATACTGAGAGTTTAGTCAAATATGAAGAATTAATGTCACAGGATTCACAACATTAGCCAGAAGTCTTACTAAGGATACTATGCTACCAGTGTGGTGTATCCAAATGGCACCCCCATGAACGTCTAATGTTCCTTCCATTTTAGGCACCAATTCCAACTATCCTTGTGAGGAATAACACTCAAGGATCCTTAAGTTTTGGGGATCAAGGACTTGTGGCTTCAATTTAAATACAGATGCCGTGGTCCTATTATAGTCAGTGGCTGACACTTGTATGCAATTTTGCCAGTGTTGAGCCAATTAGCCATACGCCAGGAAGCTTTATACCTCCTACGGGTACCAGATTGCCACACTACCAAACTCATTACGAAATGATCCTTACATTCCAAACTGGATGACTAAAATAATATGGGTCTTCTTCATCTCAAATCAAGTTATTGTTTTGATGTTAATGAGTAGAAAAATAACTGAATTAGTACTAGTATTTGGACCACATGGATCTACGTAATCCAGTGTCTAAACATCATTCCTGAAATTTCTATTTTCAGAGGTTTTTTTTTTAACACGAAAACTTAATTTCTTAGATGATACAATTCCTTTTAAGTGGCAAGTTATAATAAAAATATATAAATTTATATAAAATGTTCATTTACAATAGTGACTTTCAGCAGAACAAATGTTTTAGAGGTTGAATTTTTGTAATTTTGAAAGTTAATTAATGCTATTTTTTCAAACTTAAAGCTTGTGAAATCAATTTGGTGGGTTGTGACCAGCATTTTGAAAATGTGAAATAAAACTGAACATATCAGCACACTAAATATAGTATGATCATTTTCTCATGAAACTTTGTTTCAGGTGTATTTATACAGTATACAAGTATTGTGTACTGGATCATGATGTAAGATATATTTTTTAATCACTGTGGACTGTGGTTAAAAAAAAAAAAGAGTTTGAAAGCCATTATAGCATAGGATACCAATAACTGAAAACAACGTTCTCATCAGATTTTTAGTACTTACAAAGTTTCTTTGTAATTCTTGCATACTGTTTCTCATATTTGACATCATTCGGTCCATTGCCTGAAAAGGGGTGACATCTGCACGCTACAAGATATTAGGAAGTAGGTTATTAACTATAAGTACAACACAAAAGAAGCCTTTTCCAAAACAGCTGAAAAATTTTTTCTCGATTTCTACAGTGGGATCTCATGCAGTAATGGACCGGGCGAAAATAATTTAAGGACTATACAGTGAAAGAGATTTGGTAAAGAAAAAATTGAAATATACACCAATCCCAAACAGCCAACACATAAATGATTAGGGAGCTGTAACACTATAAATACATGCATACATTCATGTGTGTGTGTATATATATATATATATATATATATATATGTATATACACACACACACACACACATATGTACATGCAAGAACATATAGACACATATCATTAGTCAATTTTCTCAAAACATAATTTGGTTAATATTTAAATATTGTGTGGTGTATTCTGGGCTGGGACAGCACTAGTATAGTCTAGTCTTCAAATCTTTCTTTTTCCCCTCTCTTAGTCCCCCACCACACAAATAAATAAAACTTGGACGTAAGATACCAGCATGATACCTCCACAAGCACCACATGACTGACTGAGCCAGGCCTCCTTTTCATGGTAGGGTCCAAGTGATAAAGGTTAATTCGCTCTACTAATAGGCCTTGAATTTGTTGCCCACCATTGAAGGCTCAGTCGGGCGTACCTTTGAAACATGAGGTATGCTCCTTTGGGAGAACAGTTAAGAATTCTAGAACAGTGGTTTCTCAACCAAGAGCCATTGTGACTCCCAGAGGGGAGAGTATACAGGGGGATAGTCATTCTTGTTTGTCACAAGTGAGGAAGGTGTACAACTGGCGTGTAATGTATAGAAGCCAGGGATACTGCTAAACGCCCTACAAAGCATAGGGCAGACCCCAAGAACAAGAATAACTGGCCCCACGTCAGTAGTGTTGAGGCTGAGAATCTCTGCTCTAGAAAAATCTGCTATTGATTTTAGGTTTCATCATTAGAACACTCACCAGAAATTACAAAGTGAAGCACCAATGCATTGTCTACTATTATAAAATAGAGAGAATGTTTGGTTCCAGGAATGCAGGCAAGAGGAGTCTTTTGAGTCCTGTATGGCACTGTGGTTCACTGCTGATATTTCAGACCTTCTGGAGATTGTTTTGCTGTGTGCCAGAGCTGGGACTCAATAAAGAATTATCGAAGATTTGTTTATGTTTCTGCCTTCTGTTGGGTTTTATTGCTAATAACAACGGGAAATAGATGGGAAAACCAAATTCCTGTAATTTGGTTAATGTTTGGAACGCACACTTAACACAGTAGGAAACACAAAGTTACATTTAGGAGATACTGACATATCTTTGGGTACACAAAGGACTGCTATAGAATTATCTGCATTTCAGAAATTCAAGAACTATTCTGAATATTTTGTTTCAACACTATGTTGAAAATCAGGGCTGTATAAGACGCACAGTTCACTAAAGGTGGAAGGGGGCTAGCCCAAAGAAGATGAGGAAGAGGAGGAAAAGATCAGATGTTTGGGTATATTCTGCCCTATTCTCAATTCACTGTCAAATCAGCCATCAAACTGTGTATCTGTACTTGCCGTGGGGTGGCCCAACACCCTGGACTGGCAGAAAGTGGGGATGCAAATGACAGCTAATCCCAGTGGGCTCTTAAGGAACTTGGCACAACGCTCTTCTCTGTGCCTCGAATGTTTTCCCCTAACTCTTAGCATAAGTACTTTCTTTTCATCATTCGAGTATCACCTCCCTAGTAAGGCCACCTGTCTAACCCGATCTCTGCTTTCTGTCACTACCCTTCCACTATATCACTGCCCTGCTTCATCTCCTTCAGCGTACTTCCAAGTACGTGGACTGTCTGATTGTTCTGTTGTTTACTGTCTGTCTCCCACTCTAAAACAATAATCTCTGTGAAGGTAGGGCTATCTTCTCTGTCTTATTCACTGCTATGCTCCCAATACTTTAAAAATAATTGCTGGCACATAGGAGGGCTCAATAAATATTTGCTGAATGAATGAACAAATTTTCTCTAGCTCAGCTCACACCCATTTGTCCAGCTATTTACCAGATAAACTATTTACCACCTGGGCAACACACAAACACCTCAAATACAAAACACCCCAAACTGAAATGATCCTCTTGACCATCCCTGCCCTCGTATCGACACTGCAACTCTGCTCTGTTCCTTAGCTCAGTGGCATTCCCATCTACCTAATTCCTCATGCCAGAAAAATAGGTATACTACTTTCCTCCTCTTTCTCTATCGCTCCTTCAACCCAGTCAATCACCTAGTTCTATCTATTCACCTCTCTAACTGTCTCTCAAATGAGATGACTTCTCTTTACCACCAGAGCCATGACCGAGCAGAAGCATGCATGATACTCCTCACAACAGCCTGGTGGCCTCCCTGCCTCCACTATGGTCCCTTCTAATCTCTCTCCCTGCTGCGGGCACACGATCTCCCAAAAGCGAGAACCTGACTCTATCACTATTTTAATGAAAATTCATCCACTTCTTCCCCTGCTCTTATGATGAAGGTCCACAGCCCTTAGAAGGGCTGAAAGAAGTCCTTGGTTCCCTGTCCATCCTCATCTGGATCTACTCTCCAACTCATACTCTGGGACAAGGGACCTTAAGCACCTTTGTGCTCCCTAGCATCCAGCTCTCCGTACTTGCTGCTTCCTCTGTGTTGAACACTCTTCTTCTCCCCTTCCTGCTTCTCCTGGCTAACTCCTATTATCCTCAAGGTTTGGGAAGTCTTGTCTGATTGCCTTCTACCCCATTACCCCAAAAGGTCTGGGATACAGGCCGTTTTCTGTCTGTGCTCCCACAGCATGCCCAACTTCCTAGCATTTTAACTGATAACTCTATGCTGCAACTGCTTTGTTTCTTCGCCATTTGTCCCACTAAAAACTCTGGCCCGGAAGGACAAATGTTATAGGTCAAACTTTAAGGAGACAAATGGTTGAATCCTGGCACAAGAGAATAAAAAGAAACTTTTTCATGAGAGTGTAGATGCATCCACGGGAAATGTTCCAAAGCCATGATATTCTCTGCTGCTCCTCAGACTGCCTTTAAGTGTGTTAGAAACCAGCATCACCGAAAAGAGGATCCAACCCAAATAAACTGGGGTGCAGAGTAGGTATACTTGGATGTGGGAAAGGGAAAGCAGCATGAACAAATTGGCAATAGAGACCTCGAGAAAGCAGCCAACCTGAGCTTTTCCAAATGTGCTTGTCTATTTACAGTTTGGTGCTTTTTAACCATTTGGAAAGTCATCATAAGCATGTGGAAGTTTCCAATTCTCAGTCACAACTATGGGGATCCATTTTGCAAATCAAGTGAATATTCACCTATTAAAATGTAGTTTATCTTTTTGAAGACTGATTTTATATATGTTGATATGACTTACTTCAGAAAAAACATGCCTAAACAGTCTAAGATAAATTTAACAAATGAAACAGGCTTTTTAAAAAAAAATTCAGTACAAATACTACAAAGCCATTATAAAAGTCAGACTGCATGCCAATTCAGTTTGCGTGAGTTAATGAAAAATAAGTATTTGTCACAAAATATTGCTAAAATGATTTGTGTCTCATACGAACCATAGCACCAAAACTGCCAAAAGGCACAAGGGAACTCATTGCCTAGGGAAAAAAATCCAATTAATTTTGGTTATGATATTTATTACATGACAATCCCTGAAAAAGAAACAATGCACTATATATTCCTATAGTTCAGAGCTACCAAAATTATACAAGCTTTTAATAAAAAAGAACTCAACATATATTTTTAAAATTATCTGCTTAATACTCACTGTAGAGCCTGACAGGAGCCTTGCAGGCAAATACGAGGCCATATATCACTTTTAAATATGACTAGTCTAGTATTTATTAAAGGTAGTTGAAATAATAAGTATTTGCTATGGCTTAAGACAAACATTTCTCAAAGGAAATGCAAATTCACACCAAAATTAATTAAAACATAATGTACAATGATTAAGATTATATCATCTTTCCTTTGCTCAGCTATTCCATATTTTTAAAAGATCAGTTAATCTTGTCTGTAACTGATTAAAAATAAAAACTTACGTACATTAATAAAATTTCAAAAGATTATAGAGATAGTGGACAAATAATTAATAAATACCTCCTAAGAACTTATTGGAATAAAAAAATATAGACTTCAGAAAGGATCACACACAGATTTAAAAATATTTAGTCTTTGATAGGCAAACCAATGTTAAGTATAATAGTCATGATTAATAGTTCATAAATTATACTGCTCAATGGGTACAGATGAATGAAAGTAAATTTTTAGACACACAAATTAAAAACTTCCATTACTTAGAAGCTTCAAATGTTGAAATTAAATTTTGAATTTCTAGGTAAAAACTATATATATTTTTATCATTCAGTGATTGTCTTCCTGTGTAAGTTATGTTGAAAAATAGAGAAAACTGTGTGCTTACATTAAAAATTATATATCAGATGTGATATATACTCATACTGTATTTCTAGAACAGTAATCTCCAAAGTGTATTGGACGCACCAATAAAACTCTTCTTTTTTTTTTTAGTGATTCTGGCACCATCATTCAATCTAAATGTCAGATGTTCATATGTCACTTATTGAATTATACATTGCCTAATTCAATAAATTTAAAGATTAAATTATGTAGTTTTAAAAAAACCATTTTTCCCAAATGTACAAATTATTTGAAAATAGCCCCATAAAGAAAACATGGGGCTGGCCCGGTGGCTCAGGCGTTTGGAGCTCTATGCTCCTAACTCCAAAGGCTACCGGTTCGATTCCCACATGGGCCAGTGGGCTCTCAACCACAAGGTTGCTGGTTCAATTCCTCGAGTCCTGCAAGGAATGGTGGCTGTGCCCTCTACAATTAGCAACGGCAACTGGACCTGGAGCTGAGCTGCGCCCTCCACAACTAAGATTGAAAGGACAACAACTTGACTAGAGAAAAGGCCTGGAAGTACACACTGTTCCCCAATAAAGTCCTGTTACCCTTCCCCAATAAAATCTTTAAAAAAAAAAAAAAAAAAGGAAACATGAACTGAAGAAAATGCTAATAATACAAACACAAGAAAAAGGCATAGCTGATGCTTCTACTTTTGTAGTAGTCTCTGATTTCCTCATAATATGGCCCATAAAGATAACAAGAATGGGCCAAAAATGAAAAAAAAAGGGATAAAGGTGTCCATCTGAAATAATAGATTTTCATCCACTATTCTTAGAAGCATCAGCATAATAGCTCACCGTTTAATCAAAACCTCATTTTAAAACATAACTTCACGAAAAGAGAAAAAAGCTTTGTATAAATTATTATTAAAAGTTTGAAAGGAGTAAGACAGCTAGCATGCTCAAAAAGCCTATCATTTTCTTGGCAGTGCTGTTTTCGAACTTCATAGCACTCTTCACATCTTCTGAATTTTTGTTCCTACCTTCACTTCCAGTTATAAAATACTGACTTGGAAAAGTCAGGTTGGGATCCAGGTCTTTTGTTGCTAGTATTGTGGTTTATTTGTTTCATTTAATTAATTAACTATTCACTAATTCAAATAAAACTAATTGGAATGTGAATAATATATATTGGAATAATATCTATATGAAAAAGAATATGAAGATTACTTTCACTCAAATGGCAAATGCAATTCTACACATCAAAATTCTTTGGAGTACTTAAAATATTTTACTCTATTTAAGATGACTGGAAACAGAAAATATGAGAATGTTTTTCTGGAAGTTTCCCAATTGACCAATTCAATGTTTACTGAGTTCCAAATATATACATTTCAATTGCGGAGATTCATCTTTATAGAAACTCCTGTGGATTTGTTATTGTAGAACTGCCATTCCTGAGGCTGAAAAAAGCAACAGAAATAAAATAAACAAAAAATAGTTAAGATACATAAATATCCTGAGGGTTTTTTTTTTTTGAATTGAGTATGTAACCTTCTAGCTTTGCTCTCAGACAAGAGTTATAGAAATATATTGCAGTTATGCAAGGCTTTTGAATACAGTTAAAAGTTAATCTGAGTTTTGAAGATACAGAAGATTGTTTTGTTCTTGTCCAATAAAGTATTGTCCTATAGCGTTGGCTGCTATTTTAAAATGGAAAAAACAAGTGTTGTAAGGTAGAGGAAGGATATTTCTTTGCCTGTTCTAATTTAAGACATGGGAAGCAATTCAAAGGTGAGAAGAAACCACATATATATATATATAAAAACAATGCTTTAAGTTTGGCATATAATATATAACCCTATGGCCCTAAAAGTTTTGGAAGCATAGTGGAATTCTATACAGCTAACAATTCAATGTTAAAGGATTTGGCTTTCCAACAGGTCCTTCCTTTACAGAATAGTTATTTCTATAATATAAGAATTAGTCATATCGTATCATGATAGACATACTCTTCTGTAATACTTTTCTTCACATTTCCACAGGACCTTCTCACTAACTTTAAAATAAAGAACTTACAGTCAAGGAATTTTCGCCATCATCTTGTCCTGTATGATTATGAGCTCTTCCTCTACTATCAGAGATGCTGAGCAAGTCTCTTCCAAAAGGTTCAGAAAAACTTCTCATCATCTGTCGCATACTTTCTCGGTGTGCAACAAAAGAATCACTGTTGAAAATACATATAATCATGTAAGAATAAGTGTGGAATTTAAATAATAAGCAGCTAGATACTACAAAGAATTATTGAGCAAATATGCTTGTTAAAGAGATAAAAGATTTTAGAAGAATAGAATTATCTCATAGAGACCCAGTTTTCATGAATAAAAAAAACTGTTCTATTTGTTATCCACTATAATTCACTTGTGTATTTTGTATAATAATGATACAACTTTATCTCTTACTATATAAAAATGATAAAAACACAAAGTAACACAACTCAGGTAGCAAGCATAAACTAGCACTAAGCGAAATGGCCAAAAAAAAAAGCACTCTGAAAAATAATGTTACCAGGGCCACCTCGGGCAGTCAACAATATAAATTCCAGTGAGGAATAATAAAGAATGTTGCCTTGTTTATTTTTTTAAACTCTTCTTTATAAAATATGCATTGAGAACTATAGCTATGTTATGAACACTGAACATATGTTATTTTAATAGACAAAGCTACAGATCATCTCTATGAGGCTAATTTTTATCTCTAACTATAAACACTAAAAATCACTACACAGTAAAAATATTTTCCAAGTCTTAAGACAGAGGTTCTCAAACTTTTTAAAAATTACCACCCTCACTCTTCTTTCCTTAATATCCAAGTTGCCATCTGATATTATTTCTCTTCACTACAGAACATTAACATTTCTTGCTCTGCAGGTATGCTTGCAACAAATTGTTAGTTTTCTTTTATCTGAAAATATTTTATTTTACCCTTTATTCATAAAGAATATTTTCTTGCAGCACTTTAAAGATGTTTCATTGTCTATTGGCCTTCATTGTTTTCTGCTGAGAAGCCTAAGATAATTCAAATTTTTTATTCTCTAATATTCAATCAATGTGTCATTTTTCTCTAGCTATTTTCAAGATTTTTCTCTTTATCTCTGGCTTTCAGAAGTTTTACTATGATGGAGTGGCATGGATTTCTTCATCCTTATCCTTAGGAGTTCACGTACAGCTTCTTGACTCTAAAGATTTATCTTTCACCAAATTTAGTAATTTCCATTATTATTTCAGCTAGTTTCAATGCCTCATTCTCTCTCACCTCCAAGTTTCTCTTTTTGTTTCATTTTGTTTTCAGATTGATTTTTATTAATCTATGTTGAGATTCACTCTTTCCTGCATCATCTCTATTCTGCTGTTTAAGCCCATCCAGTGAACTTTTTCCTTAAAAATATTAATATTGTATTTTTCAGTTCTAGAATTTCTGTTTGGTTGTTTTATAATTTTTCTTCCTCCACTGATAGTTCATATTTTCATTGATTGCAAGCATATTTTCCTTTATATCACTGAGCACAATTATAGTAACTGCTTTAAAATTCTTGTCTGTTAATTCCAACATGTGGATCACTTGGAGATCCATCTGTATCTTTTCGCCGGAGAATGGGTCACAATTTCCTGTTTGTCAAGTAATTTTGGATTATATCCATATATTGTGGCTGTTATATTGTGGAAGCTATCTATTATATTCAGGAATACTGATTATTTTTCAAGCAGTCAATTATTTTGGCTGGTCTTAAAATTCAAATTCTGTTTTGTGAGTGACAGCTCAGATCTTAGTTTAGTTCTTTTTTCCTTAGTTGGAATGCTTTACATGTGTCTGTGCCACGCATGTGTGGTTTAAGCCTCAGATGCAGAATTTATTCACAATACTTTGTGCTCACCGATTCTCTCCTTTTTGAGACTTTCCCCCTCACCTTCCAGGGAGTGTGGTTGCACTAAACTCTGTTCCTGGTCCTTTTTCAATTTTGAGTCACCTCCAGTTCATGTCTGGTTTTGGTCATTCTCTCATACCTTGTCCAGAAAATTGTTTTTGTATTTTATTCTGGCACACAGTGTTATCTGCAGGAGAGTTGGTACAACTGAGCTTTCTTGGCCATACTAGAAATTAGTCTCCTAAAGATCTTAATTGCACTTTCTATAGTCTTCTTTGTTTCATTAGCTTTGATTCCTTAAATGTTGAGTTTTCTGTTTTGTTAGTGTAGCTTCTGTTTTTCATGTTAGTTTTCCTCAAATGTTTGCAGTTATTTACATACTTAGACCAAGTTAAGAAATTTAATTAATGTTGGAAAAGGAATGATTAAAAGTATTTTATGTGACTTTTACAGGTCTGAATTAGGAGGGAGAAGCTGTAATGTGTGTTTAGTCCTACAGTTTGGTTCAATGTTTGAGACTCCATTTTCTGTCTGTCTCTCAGATCTTGGCAGTTGTCCTTTTATTAAAAAAAGAAAGAAAGAAAGAAAAGGCTCTCCTGCTTTAACATCCTCCCAAAACTCTTTTAATCTGAGGCCCAATAGACTTATCTTTCTTTGTTGTATCAAATTAGCTTCTCTAGCTTCTTAAAATTTTCTTTTACTTTTTATTGTGATAAGAACACTTAACATGAAATCTACTCTCCTAAGAAAAATTTAATATACAATACAGTATTGTTGATTATAGGCACAGTGTTATACAGCAGATCTCTAGAGCTTATGATGCTTTTTTTGTTCCTCCATTTCTGAGATTCAGTACAGCAGAGGAGTATCATTGGAGCAATAATCTATCCTCCTAAAAAGGAAGTGGAGGGGAGCATAATGACTTCAAACTTTAATTTTTCCCTTGTCACAGTAGTTTTCACTTATTTGCTTTAAAATAGCAACACAAAGGCTAAAGGCCATTTTGCTGCCAGAAATTACTGAGCAGGCTTGGGGTTGAAAGGGAGATACAGATTGGGAGAAGGAAAGGAAGAGGCTATACAATGTAGATTGGCATTCAATCCATTTCACCTCCTTTCAATGTGCCTTTCTATCCTATAGAGGCTACAAAGCTAAAAATTTAACCTCCTGGATTCCACTGCAGCAAAGGTTCTGCCAATTGTAGGAAATTATTAGAGAATTGAGAGGTAGAGGTGCAACACAGTCTGTACGTAAGTATTACTTCTCTTTGTCGGTAAGCATGATCACAGAGATACAGTTTTCCTGCAGCAGTGTTAGCAGAACTCAGTGTGTATTATCACTAGAGCTTTATGGGAATCAGGGGACAGGCATGAGAAATCCATTTTGCTGGTATGAGTACTAGCAGGTATACCATGGCTTTGGAGCCAGCAGCAGTAGCAGCAGCTTCCCAATTCAGCAATTCCTAATGCTAGAAGTGGCAGATGGCCCCTCAGTCATCTGGATCTGTGATGTGGCTTAGGGAGACATTCCTGAGAGTTCAATCTAATCTATTTCCTTCAGCTATCACAATAATTCTCTAAACCCTCTCCCCTCCCCTCCCCTCCCCTCCCCTCCCCTCCCCTCCCCTCCCAAGCCCTCCCCTCCTCTCTTCTCTTCTTCTTTCTTATTTATTTTTAAAACATTTTATTTATTTGTGTTTTTCTAGGACCCATCAGCTTCAAGTCAAGTAGTTGTTCCAATCTAGTTGTAGAGGGCACAGCTCACAGTGGCCCATGTGGGGATCAAACCGGCAACCTTTTAAGAGCACCACGTTCTAACCAACTGACTTAACTGGCCACCCTCTCTACGCCATTTAATACCGTGTGATAAGTTTCTTTCTGGCTAAATTTGCTAGAGTAAAATTGTTTTCTGCAACTGAACCAATGTAGGTGGGAAGGTATACTTGTTTTATTTTTGTCAGCTTTAATCTCATTCCAGTACTTCTGAGTAGTACTGACTATTCCAACTATTTTTATCATTTTTCTTTTATGTACTCTTCACTATTTTTTTCTAATTTATATTCTTTCTCTCAAAGGGAAGACATCGGTTAAACATTATTGGTAATCAAAGAGGAATTTTTTTTAAAATTTAAGTTAAAAATAATTAAAATGTTGCTATTTGTGTTAGCTCTCTATAAAGCAAAGACTACTGGAAATTAAAATAACATGAAAAATATTGTCTGTCTTTTCTGCTAGATTAGAAGCTTCTTGAGGAAAGGGAACACATATCTCTTACTCACTCCTCTATCCAAAATTATCTGGCCCACAGATGTTTCTTGACTGATAGAAGAACAAAAAAAAACAACAATAACAAAAAAGGATAGGAAGGGCCAAATAAACACTTTTCAGCATTTTAAAAGAATTTAAATAGAATATTATGCCACCTTTAAAAGGGCAAGGCTGATGTTTATGTACTGATATGGAAGGATTAACAAGATATATATATATATATATATATATATATATATATATATATATATATATATATATATTTATTTATTTATTTTTACAAATGTATAGAAAAAAATCCCAGGAGGCTATGCAGCAAACTGATCACAGTGGTTGTATTCTGGGAGGGTCACTAGATAGTTGAGGACCAAAGGTGGGAGTCTTATTTTTTTATTAAATATATTGGGGTGACACTGGTTAAAAAGATTATATAGATTTCAAATTTACAATTCCATAATACGTCATCTGTATATTGCATTATGTGTTCACCATCCAAAGTCAAGTCTCCTTCCGTCATCATATATTTGATGCCTTTACCCTCTCTACCTCCCTTCCCCCCCTCCTTTTCCCTCCGGTAACAACCATACTGTTGTCGGAGTCTATGCACTTTTTGTTTGTCTTGTTTGTTCCTTTGTTTTCTGTTTTATATCCCACATGAGTGAACTCACACGGTTCTTGACTTTTTCCATCTGACTTTGCATGATATTCCCCAGATCCATCCATGTCGTTGCCAATAGCAGTATTTCACCTTTTCTTACAGCTGAGTAATATTCCATTGTGTACATATGTACCACATCTTAAGCTATTTTTTGAAGTATAGCACATACAGAAAAGTGCAGAGATAAGCTTTTCCCTATCTTAACCATTTTTTGTGTGAACATTTTTGCATCTCACTAAACAACTATAATAGCTAAACTTCACTGCTGCTTTTTACTTCCCCCCGAGCTCTGTGTACTTCATATTACCTCAATTCTCACAACAGTAAATCAGGTAGGAAACCATTATTATTCTAATTTTACAGATAAGGAAATCAAGGAACAGAGGGATCAAGTATTTTGCCTAAGGTCACATAGCTAGTTTAGTGGTAGATCTAAGACTATAATAAATCTGTCTGAGCCTAAACCCATGTCCTATCTGCCATGATGCTATTGTACAATGTTTTGCAAACTGTTTTAGCCTGGAATGCATTCTTTAAGGGAGTTTTCCTATAAGCCTAATATGTAAAATAGATAGAAGTGGAGCTGGACTGGTTGCAATGAGGGTGGAAGCCCCCAGTCTTAACTGCTCTTGTCCCCTGGCTCCCTCCCCCTCCTATACGTCTCCTGCACCTCCATCACAGGCAATCATTGCAACCATAGCTCCAGGAACCCCTGGTACGTGGGAAAGGCCAGTTTGGAAAACACTGCCTACACATCCTCTTAACAAACTGCATCATTAATGCAATCAACTGCTCCTTGCTGTGATAAACAATCTTTTTCTTTTAAATTTATTATTTTTCAGTTATAGTCGGCATTCAATATTATTTTATATTAGTTTCAGGTGTACAGCATAGTGGTTAGACATTTATATAATTTATGCAGTGATCCCCCCCGATTGGTCTAGTACCCACCTGGCACTGTGCATAGTTATTGCAACATTATTGACTATGTTCTCTATGCTGTACTTTACATCTTCATGACTATTTTGTAACTACCAATTTGTGTTTTTTAATCCCTTCACCTTTTTACCCAGTTCCCAACACCCACTCTCCTCTGGCAAACATCAGTTTGTTCTCTGTATCTACGAATCTTTTTCTCTTTTGTTTGTTCATTTATTTAGATTCCACATATAAGTAAGATCATATGGCATTTGTCTTTCTCAGTCTCACTTATTTAACAGCATAATGCCCTCTAAATACATCCATGTCACAAATGTTCTTTTTTATGGCTGAGTAATATTCCACTGTGTATATATACACCACTTTTTCTTTATTCATTCGTCTATTCATGGGCACTTAGGTTGCTTCCATATCTTGGCTATTGTAAACAGTGCTGCAATCAACATAGGGGTGCATATATCTTTTCAAATTAGAGTTTTAGATTTCTTCAGATAAATACCCAGGACTGTAATTGCTGGGTCATAAGGTAGATCTATTTTTAATTTTTTGCGGAACCTCCAAACCATTTTCCATAGTGGCTGCACCAATTTGCAATCCCACCAACAGTGGATGGGGGTTCCCTTTTCTCCACATCCTTGCCAACACTTGTTGTTTGTTGATTTATCACTGATAGCTATTTTGACAGGTATGAGGTGATATCTCATTGTAGATTTAATTTGCATTTCTCTAATGATTAGGGACATTGAACATCTTGTCATATATCTATTGGCCATGTTTATGTCCTCTTCGAAAAAACTGTCTATTTAGGTTCTCTGCCCATTTTTCAGTTTTGTGTGTGTGTGTGTGTGTGTGTGTGTGTGCGCATGTATGTGTTGAGTTGTATGACTTTTTTTTATTTTTATAAATTTTGGGTATATCACTAAGAGCAATGTGTCACAGTTTGTTTACTGCCTGTTTTCTACTATGAGTTTTATGGTTTCGCATCTTACATTTAAGTCTTTAATCCATTTTGAGTTTATTTTTGTATATGGCATATATCTATCCAGTTTTCCCAATACCATCTATTGAATACTTGTAAACCGTCTTTACCCCACTGTATGTTCTTGTCTCCTCTGTCATAGATTAATTGACCATATATAGACATAGGTTTAATTCTGGGCTCTCTATTCTGTTCAATTGATCTATGTGTCTGTTTTTATGCCAGTACTATGTTGTAAGATAGTTTGATATCAGGAAGCATGATACCTCCAATTTGGTTCTTCTTTCTCAAGACTGCTGTGGATATTCGGGGTCTTTTCTGGTTCCACATAAATTTTAAGATTACTTGTTCCAATTCTGTGAAAAATGCCATTGGTATTTTAATAGGGATTTCACTGAATCTATGGATTGCTTTGAGTAGTACGGTCTTTTTAATGATGTCAATTCTTCCTATCCATGAGCTCAGTATATTCTTCCATTTATTTGCATCTTCTTCAATTTCTTTCTTCAGTGTCTTAAACTTTTCTCAGTACAGGTCTCTTACCTCCCTGGTTAAATATATTCCTAGGATTTTGTTTTTGATGCAATTGTAAATGGGACTGTTCTCTTAATTTCTCTGACAGTTCATTATTGGTGTATAAAAATGCAACTGATTTCTGAATATTAATTTTATATCCTGCTACTTTACTGAATTCATTTATTAGTTCTAATAGTTTTTGGTGGAATCCATAGGGTACTTTATATATAGTATCATGTCATCTGTGAATAATGACAGTTTTCCTTCTTCCTTTCCAATTTGGATGACTTTTATATCCCTTTCTTGTCTGATTGTTGTGGCTAGAACTTCCAAAGCTATGTTGAATGAAAGTGGTGAAAGTGGACATCCCTGTCTTGTTCCTGATCTTGAGAATGCATTTAGCTTTATCCCATTGAGTATGATGTTAGCAGTGGGTGTGTAGTGTATAGCCTTTATTATATAGCCATTCCTACTTTGCTGAGAGTTTTTATCATAAATGGATGCTGGATTTTGTCAAAAGCTTTTTCTGCATCTATTGATATGATCATATTATTTTTATCTTTCATTTTGTTTATCTGGTGTATCACATTGATTGCTCTCCATTGAACCAACTTTCCATCCCAGGAATACATAAAAGTATTGAATCAACTTTCCATCCTAGGAATAAATCCCACTTGATCATGGTGTATGACCTTTTTTTTTTAATTTTTTTTTTATTGGGGTAGGGAAACAGAACTTTTATTGGGGAACAGTGTGTACTTCCAGGGCTTTTCTTCCCCCCCCAAGTCGTTTTGTCCTTTCAATCTTAGTTGTAGAGGGTGTGGCCCAGCTTAAAGTTGCTGTCCTTTCAGTCCTAGCCTTAGAGGGCGCAGCTCAGCTCCAGGTCCAGTTGCCGCCACTAGTTGCAGGGGACACAGCTCACCATCCCCCACAGGAGTCAAGAACCGGCAATCCTGTGGCTGAGAGGACGTGCTCCAACCAACTGAGCCATCTGGGAGCTCGGCGGCAGCTCAGCTCAAGGTGCCGTGTTCAATTTTAGTTGCAGGGGGCAGAGCCCACCATCCCTTGTGGGAGTCGAGGAATTGAACTGGCAACCTTGTGGTTGAGAGCCCACTGCCCCATGTGGGAATCGAACCGGCAGCCTTCGGAGTTAGGAGCACGGAGCTCCAACCACCTGAGCCACCGGGCCAGCCCAGTGTATGATTTTTTTATTGTATTACTTAATTCAGTTTGCTAATATTTTGTAAATATTATATTGGCCTACACTTTTCCTTTTTTTGTAATGTCTTTGTTTGGTTTTGGAATCAGGGTAATAGTGGCTTCGTAAAATAAGGCTGAGAGCTCTCCCTCCTCTTGAATTTTTTTGGAATAGTTTGAGAAGGACAGGTGTTAATTCTTCTTTGAATGTTTGGTAAAATTCACCTTTGAACCCATCCAGTCCAGGGCTTTTGTTTGTTGGGAGTTTTTTGATTACTGATTTAATTTTGTTAGTTGTAATTGGTTGGTTCAGATTTTCTGTTTCTTCTTAACTCAGTCTTGGAAGATTGTATGTTTCTAGGAATTTATCCATTTCTTCCAGATTGTCCTTAGCTGGCATATAATTGTTTGTAATATTTTCTTATAATCCTTTTTATTTCTGTGGTGTCACTTGTCACTTCTTTTTTATTTCTGATTTTATTTGCATCCTCTCTCTTTTTTTTCTAGGTGAAGCTGGTTAAAGGTTTATCAATTTTGTTTACCTTTTCAGAGAACCAGCTCTTGGTTTCACTGATCTTTTGTACTTTATTTTTAAAGACTATTACATTTATTTCTGCTCTGATCTTTATTATTTCCTTTCTTCTACTCACTTTGGACTTTGCTTGCTCTTCTTTTTCTAGTTCCTTTAAGTGTAATGTTGGATTGCTTGAGAATTTTTTTTTTTTTTTTTTTTTTTTTTGCTTCTTAGAGTTGGTAGGCCTGTATTGCTATGAATTTGCCTCTTAGGACTGCTTTCGATCTTAATCATTTTTAAATGTACAGTTCAATAAAGTATATTCACATTGTTGTGAGGAGGGAGTCTTTAACCATGTGCTCTTTTATACCTTTTGAGTTTTTGCCATAGCATGTATTACACATGCCGAAAACACACTTTTGAAGAAGTAAAGCATCTTGGTACTTTATAAAATACAATATTAATTGACAGATGTTAGATGTTACAGAATTTTAAAAGTCTTTTTCATTTTTTAAAGTGTTATAGTGCATGTGTAAATATGGAAAATTGCGATGGGAAAAAACTTCTGTAATTCCAAATCAAATGCAAATGTTCAGTCCAGGCTGCGTAAATGTGCTCTTCTTTCATAACATTAATAAAGTTTATCTTGTGGCAACTCCTACTAAAGTGCTGTAAAAAAATAATGACAATTTATTTCATCAGTGTAAACCCTAAACTATACTAGCTTGTCAAATTTTGGTTCATGGTAAGATGCTACTAAGTTTTATGTTTTAAAAAATTAATATTTCCCAGCTGTTATTAATTAAGCCTTTGTTTTAAATATATGCTAAGACAGATACAGTACTCTAAAACATTGTGTAGTTCTGAGACCTTATTGCCTTATTAAACTTGAATGTTTCTGAAAATTGGATATAGAAAATTGAATGTTTCAAATGATTAAGTTGATTCTACCATAAATCATGGAAGGGTGCTTTAATCTAAAGGATTAAAAAAAAAAACTACTGTGTTTAACCAAATTAGATCACCACGTTGCATTAAGAAACAATAATATCTTAGCAGTAGAGTTTTACTAAAAATAAAGAACTAGGTAGGCATCAATAGTTCCAGCAATCATAATCTCGTCTTCTACTCAGAAAGCAGTGTCATTTCCCAAGTACATCTGAAGATATTACAAAGTACCAAAACAAAAAATTTAAAAGATGAATATTCTCTAAATAAATTTAGTAAGGAGACTTTATATAAGAGTGTCTTCAGATCTGTTTATTCTTGTGCAATGTCAACTATTTTAAAGGAGACTGTTAAGTAGAAAAATATAGTTATGAATGACTTAAATAAACAGCAATTCCTCTACATACTTGTTTGACATGATAATTTCCAATCACCTCTGCATTAAAGCCACTGCTGGTCTGGATGATTGAAACCCACTTTACAAAGCAGATCATTGACTAACTATATTCTAAAAAATTTTAATGTGTACTCTTAGTTCTCTTACTTCTCTATTTGTTCTCCTGCCATAACCCTGTTGTCCTTTTTTATATGAATCCACGTGGGGACACTGCTCTGACTACTTTCCAGCCTCCTTCCTGCTTACTGACAAATTTTACGCAAACTCATAAAAGTGCACTCCAATGTGTGTAGGTTTAGGATGCTCTCAATGTAAGAGAATACAAAAATTTCAACAGAAGCCCAGAAATTAAACTATTCTTAACCAAATTAGTAACAGAGTCTCTCAGAATGAAGAGACTCTTTAGCTGAATGTTGGGTATGAACTGGAGAAATGTAGTTGTAATAAATTCACTTAGGAAATATAATAAACTAAAGACACATGAGCAGAAGGTTTATTTAGATATTACATGTATTTCATAGTCTTTCCAATTAAAAACAGACTAACATATTAAGGAAAAAAACAAGTACAGATATTATATATACAATGCTGAAAAACATAAATAAGGTCATTTTCCATGAATTTTTGTGAGATTTTTAGTTTTGGATTTTTTTCTTATGAGGTCTGGCAATTAAATTCGAGAACTTGCCACCGTGCGCTTCATTAGCACTGCACAAACAGCTCAATAAAGTTTCATAACCTTGATAAATCAGTGTCTCACAGCTGTTTTCATGTCAATGTGTGGCAGTATCTTGCTGAGTGGCGTTCATTATTGTTATTGCGTACTTTTGTGTGTTGTTGTGAAAAATTTTGAGCTTGAATTAGAGCAACAAACAAACTACATTTCTTGTTAAACTTGGCAAGAGTGGAAGTGATCAGGGACATGTTAGTCCAAGTTTATGGGAATAATACCATGAAGCAAATGGCAGTGTACAAATGGATTAAATGTTTTTCTGAGGGGAGAGAATGCGTCACCGATGAAAAGAGATCAGGGAGGCCAGGAACAAGCAGAACTGATGAAAACATTGCAAAAATTTGTCGAATTATGCGTCACAATCGTCGGCTGCGAGAAACATAACAGACCAAGTAAACACTGATAAACAGTTAGGAAAATCTTAACTAAAAATCTTGGCATGAGAAAGGTGTGTGCAAAAATGGTCACGAAAAAGTTCACCGATGAACAAAAGCAAAAGAGGGTGAATGTTTGCCAAGACCTTTTGGAGAGGCAAGACGATGTTTTGGGTCATGTTATCACTGGTGATGAAACATGGGTGTACCAATATGACCCTGAAACAACGTGTCGCAGTGCACAGTGGAAGTCAGCCAATTCTCCATGACCAAAAAAGTTTTGTCAGTCCACATCAAGAGTCAAAACGATGTTGCTAACCTTTTTGATGTCAGAAGCATTATTCATTATGAATTTGTACCAACTGGACAAACAGTTAACCAAGTTTACTATTTCGAAGTGCTGAAAAGACTGAGAGAAAAGTTAGATAAAAACAACCTGAACTTTTTGCCAACAATTCATGGCTCTTGCATCATGACAATGTGTGAGCCAACACGGCACACTGTCTGCGAGGGAGTTTTTAGCCAGTAAACAAATAACTATATTGGAACACCCTCCCTACTCACCTGATCTGGCACCCAATGACTTCTTTCTTTACCTGAAGATAAAGGAAATATTGAAAGGAAGACATTTTGATGATATTCAGGACATCAAGGGTAATACGATGACAGCTCTGATGGCCATTCCAGAAAAAGAGTTCCAAAATTGCTTTGAAGGGCAGGCACTGGCATCAGTGAATAGCTTCCCAAGGGGAGTACTTCGAAGATGACCATAGTGATATTCAGCAATGAGGGATGTAGAAATTTTTCTAGCATGAGTTTGCGAACTTAATTGTCATACCTCACATTGATAGGAGTGACAGGCACAGAAGATTTAACAGACTACTATTCCTGGATTTTCCACCTGTTAAAAAAGTCTGAGAATCACTCTTATAGAAGAATTACAGGTAACTAATACTATGGGGAAATTGCAACAATTTAAAAATTAAATGGTCAATGGCACACAATGAGCAGGTTATGTTATAGTGCACTAGAGGGAAGAAAGGGAATTGTTTTATGCTTTTCCAAATCAAGATCTGAAGATCAAAAGTTACTTTAAAATTAAGGAAATCAGAATTTGCTGTATTTATCTCTCTACTTTTTACTTAAAGAAGCAGAGTTTCAAGTAGTTCTAAGACCCTAAGTGAATTATCTAAGAAACAATTTCCTTCTAATTTTTACCTCTAAAACTATATTATAAAATATTTCATATCTCAATGATATTCAGTGCCAGATGATGCCAACTGAAATTATGGTTAATTTTGTTTGATGTGAATATGGTATTGTGGTTATGTAATGAGATAACCATATTTTTCAGTGATATATACACAGGGGTGAAATGACAAGAATTCTGGAATTTGCTTTTAAAACACTTTGGAGACTGTAGCAGCAATAGAGATGGATATAGCAGGTGTAAATTTTGAAATTCTGAGTATTGGGTACACAATATTGTTATACTTTTATAGTATATATTTAAAATATATAATAATAAAACATCTTTAAAGAACAAAAAGAAATAGTACTATGGGAATTAAAGGATTTCATACCACCTTATATAAAGTTATAAAGTGAATGATTCAAAAGAGAGTCGTTTTGCTTATAGTTCTATACTCACTGGATATTTAGAGCTTAGAATATGGGTACAAATAGGGAGATTAAAATGTTCATTCTTGTTAATGTATAGTTACTTAAGAAAACCAGTTAAACTTTAGTTTAGATATTTGGATAAGATTCAATTACAATGAAGAAAGACACTTCAGGGAATACTAGATTTTGTACTGTGGATAAGTATTAAACAACTATTATTTTCCTATAGAAACATAAAATCTAGTGAGATTCATTTTTCCGGTTGTATCACAATTGGGTTAAAATTTCAGCAACTAAATGTGGCTCATTTAAAGTGTTGCTCAGATTTCTCTTTACTTAAAAAGAGCAGGTATATTTATATGTAGAGAAAATACTAAAAAAATCTTTATTTTTTGAGTGACATGAACAAAAGGTGGCCTGTTGGGAAAAGCATTAAGACAAAAGTGGGCTCACAGTCTGGCTTTGCACCTGTCTGAACCATTCAGGAAGAAATCTAGCTGACCATGAAGTGAGTTCAACTTATGTCTACCCACAACAGCAAATGCTTGGAGATAAGACTAAGATTTCTCTTGTCCAAGCCTGAATTCTTTTTTATCAAAGCCAAAAACCTCTTGTGGTAGCAAACAGTGGTTTTAATATTTTTTAAATTAACCTAATACAAGTTTGTTTTCTCAGGGAAGATATTTATAGTTTTTATATATTTCTATGTATTCATATTGTTCTCTTTTGAAAATAAATGTTTCATTCTTTTAAGAAAATAAACTGGAAATATGATGAGGCCTCATAAAGTTCATACCCTATGAACTGAACATTTCATATACATAAATTAGCCTAACATAATAATTGAAAATGTATTTAAAGATTTATATGAAATATATTCTTTGTACATCCACAGGATATAGTATTTTGCAGAGACTAAATTCATACTTTAAAGAAAATCTAAAAACTGGGAAAATGCTTATGATTAAATATTGAGGAAAAACAGTATATTTATAACCATAATGTTTGGTTCCAATTTTGGGAAAAAAATTTCATATATGCAAAATAGGAAATAAATACACCAAAGAATTGATAGAGCTAAAATCTTGGGATGCATGATTTCCTTTTACCAAACTTTCTATAATTTTTAGGTTTTTCCATGAGGATGCATTTTCATTTAAATCAGGAAAAATTTATTTATACTATTAAGATAGCCATGCTATCTCTTTTGGGATGGCGGACACAAACCACACCAAACATAATGACATTTGGTACCAAATGTATGTTTTCTACTCCATATTATTGACCTATCACAAGCTAGGAAAAATAAATTGTTGCCCCCTCCCCTCACAAAAAAATTCTTAAGTCTTAAATTGATTCTGGCTTTTTTGGGAATAATTTCAACATAAAAAAAATTTTTTTAATAGCTGGTACAGTTTCACTTCAGGATAAGTTCCTATTTTTAAGATTCTCTCAAATGTAAAATATATGTGTGTATATATACATATAACATATATATTTGGCGGGGGACAGGTTACAATTTTATTTGGCCTGTATGAGAATATAGATATTTTTGCTTCTAAGTAAAAACCATTAGTTATTACATAAGGGTCTCAGATAATTGACATGGCAGTCCCATTCATCAAGGAAAATTCCTTCCTTCCACCATACATAGAGGGAGCAAAAGCTTAGCCAGCAGATTGTTATGGTTCTCTTGATCATAAAGAAACGATCCCTAGTTTCAATGAGGTGAATGTCCATAAACAAAACACATCAGGTGATCCAAGGTTTTAATACTAGATATAATGCATATAACATCCGTAAGAGAATATTGAGGGCATGGGCTATAACTTTTACAAACTTATAATAGAGTTCACATGGCTGGGCATATAGTAGAAACCTAAGAAATATTAATACTTGAGGACTGAATTACATTTCCACAGGCAATTCTATTTTCCCATTGTTTAGAAGTAGTTTATAATGGTGATGTGGCAAAAACCTTCGATATTGAGTTACAGGAATGACTATGGTCCCCTCCCCCTACTTTTATGTGGATATTTATAATGTTTGAGAGAACTAAACAATGATATGAGTGGATGCGACTAAATGGTATTCCTTGACACAGCAACTGTGTCATAAACATGTTGTTCTCCTAGCTCCTAAAACTCAATGGTTTGTAGCTAACGAACCAAAAAATGCTCCAAATCAATAGTCTACCTTAGAAATCCTCCCAGTTCGAGGCTTATCTATTAAATATGATATCAACATGTGCAAAGTTCATTTATAAGAAATATCCACGTTTAAATATTTCTAAGAACAGAAATTTTTAGATGCTATAAATCACTGTAGCTGTTAGGGGGTCTTAACATGAAATGAGATCCTGAAAATCAAAACTTTACATTTTAGCTGAGTATTCTCAAGCTACCTTTAGTAAAAGATTAGAATTAGAATACTAATAAGCACCAAACTATGTCATCTTGATGAAGAACCTATCTCATATTATGTCTGAAAACAAATATGTAAGTAACCTTGCACAATGTTCACAAAAGCTAACCTAGTAATTTTGTTTAATTTCCTCCTATGACAATATTCTCAATCAAAGAAATATCAGTCAGTGCCTGTCTTCTACACGGAATACATTCACTTCCAACTCAGTCAGTGAATATGTTAGAGCAGTGTCCTCCAACTACCTCCAAAATACAAAATAAATAAAATTTAAAAAAAATTTTAAACAGAGATTATAGCTATGTAAGTTCTAGCTCCTGCAGAAAGCAAAGAAATGGAAAAAGCAATATCCTGTGAATACATACGCAGTGCTTTGACCAAAGACTGGTCATCACTTATATGATGCCCATATGTTAGGTAGTTTAAGGAAATGCTAACAATTTATGATTCAAAATATGGCTGATAGAATTGCCAACCTGCTTCTGAGTCTTTAACATCTAATAGCTGATAAGAGGTAACATAGCTATTTTTTGTAAACTTGCACGATCAGAATTTCATTTCTGTAGCTCAGAAGATTCAAAGTTCATGTTTCTGTACAAAGTAGAAATTTATAGATTATACTAGAAATACAAGTATGTGAACTCTTATACCAAACAATCAATTCTTTTAGGGTATAGGATGCCAAAATCATTTTAACTTCAAATTAATTTTCCTGCTTATATATGCATATTCCTATTTGTTCTTTAGCAAAAATGCAAATAAGACAGCAAAGTAGTATTCTTGAGAGAAAACTGCATGCCAGGAATTGCCAGCTTTTAGCCTTTGTGTTTTTAAGCAAATTACAAGTATTATTTATTTAAGAAGGTATATATATGAAGGTATACTGTAAGGAAATTTTCACTGAAATAACTTCAGCTCTGAAACATAGTAAAATACCAATATTAAAAATGTCCCAAATACATAGTAAAATAACAACTTCGAACTATTGCTTTTAAAGTTTGCCTTTAATTTTCTGATGAAACATTTAACATGTGCTGTTATGGGAAGATAAACATTGAAAATGCATACATTTGCATTCAAAACTACAGATTTTAATTGTTTTTTTCACTCAAATCTTTTAAGCATTTTGACAATTTGACCACAGTACCTTACCAGTCTCAAATCATTTAATAATTCTAAATTTCTATCCAAGAAGTGGATTTTTTCTCCACTTTTGAATAATTAATAAAGTAGTAAAGTATGTTTATAGTGATATCCTTGATTATTAACTAATAGATCATTTAGATAATGGTAGAGTTCAAATGAGAAAGTGCCAGAATCAACAATGGCATTTATTGAATGCAAATAATTACTTTCAGCAATGAATACCAGATTAATTATGAGACACCAGCTTAACATTACACAATATTTACTGAATACTTTCTACATTTCAGATATTAAACTAGCCACTAAGGAACCCAATGATCAGACACACAGTGTTAGAAATAGATACAAC
The DNA here is from genome assembly GCF_964194185.1 of Rhinolophus hipposideros. Classification (NCBI taxonomy): domain Eukaryota; kingdom Metazoa; phylum Chordata; class Mammalia; order Chiroptera; family Rhinolophidae; genus Rhinolophus; species Rhinolophus hipposideros. Next base: position 82,194,567 of record NC_138048.1, read on the forward strand.
ATTTATATAAAAGATGGCGGGCATGGAACTCTTCTGTGTTCCTTCAGATTAGTAGTAGATTTAATAAGTCTGTCACCTTTATGAAGTCTATATTTGACTTATATTAAGTAAGGAATACTCATTTTCTTTGGTATTGGGATAAAAGGTCAGATTACTTGAAATAAATATGAACTCACAGTCTTTTTCTCCCGAACCTCCCCAAAGTATGTTTACTCTCTATATAGTTAATTGTGGAGCAAAGAATCAGTTTCATAAAGTTAATTACATTAACTACATTTGAAGAAGGACCCATTGACGTGTAACTGCTGGTCCTTCCCATCCTAAGCACCAGGGAAGAGTGTTCTTTGATGTATGCCTCCTATTTGTCATGTTACTATTTCTGACCCTGACTCTCTGTTCATTGCCTTTGCTCAGAAAGAGCCACCCAAGAGTTTAAATTACACTTTTGCTAGACAGTTTAAATAAAGTACGTATTATACATTCATGGTTAAGCCCATTGCTCTTTTTGATATAGTCAAAGACATAATGCACCCCCAAAACTGTCTATCATAATCTTCTTAACCCATTGTACTGATGTCACAATTACATAAGAACCACTTCAACAGTTCAACTAATCTATGGATATATTTAGTCCCTACTCTCAGAGACTTTTAAAAGAACAATCATAATACAAAATTTGAAATTTGTTAAAATTACACGGATCATAAATGTCCCAACAGCTCCTAAACAAGTGAACAAAACAGCATAATCAATTTACCTGAGTCCATCTACACCGTCATTATAAAGAATAACTTTTACAATAAAATGTAATAATTTTAATTTTTCTATATTAATCATTTCATTTAGTCTAGTATTCATTATCCTTTCGATCATCACTTTTATATTATTTGGTTTTAAAATAGTACTGATACATTTACATCAATATAGTATTTTCCTTTAAAAAAAATCCGTCGTAAACTGCGAACATTTTAACCTTGTTAAAAAAAATGGTCCCTAATAAATTAAGACACTAAGGCAAAAAAATATCACAAATCTTCCTGTCTTAGGGATCCAACTAGATTACTTTTATATAATAGCCAAAGGAAGAATTAAAAAAAAATACTAGATCATAATGGAACAATTAATCAATTTCTGGATGTTTCCTCCTAAGGCTTCACATTATTTCACCTGGAGCCCTTCCCAGGGTTAGTGCTTGTTTACCTGAGGTGTTAAATGCACCCTCTCCCCGCTTCCCTGCCCCATCTGTGTTTCTGACAGAGACAAGAATCCCTTCCCAAACAAGGCTAGCTCTGTAACAAAGCAAGCAAAGAAAACAAACAGTGCACATGGCAACTTGCAAGCCCTTGGAGGTGAGAGCCCAATTCTACAACTTTGTTGCGCTCTCATAAACACTTAGGGAAAATGCTGTTTTAAAACCGCATCCCTTTTCAAAGAATTGTCATCCTATAAGACACTCCTCACCCCTCATTTGTAATTGAAACAGGGTGGGAAGGGTCCTGGGAGCAGAACTCCCAGCAGAAGTTCCGCCGGGATGGTAGTTACCGAGACAGCAGTGAGTCGTCGCCTGCAAAGCCCCTGCAGCTGCCGAGGCGTCATTCCGAAGGCGGAAGGCAAAGGGGGCACCCCAAGTCCGGCCGGGTTACGAGCAATTCTCACCCCGAGGTGCGTGTGTGCGGAGGGGAAGAGGGACATCTCCGCCTCGCATGCCCCGAATCCTTCTCTTCCTTTCTACCGCGTCCCCACCTCCTTTCCCATCCCACGCCCCCCGAATGCTTCTCACTTCACCTCACACCCCAAACCCTCCCGTTCCACGCGACACCCCCAAACCGTCTTCTCCCTTTCTCCTCATGCCCTCAAGCCTTCCTCTCCCTCACACCGCCTCCTGGACTCCGAATGCCCTCTCGCCGTCTAAAACTCGCTCTCTCCGCTTAAAACATAAATAGCGCCTCTCCCGATCCCCGGATTCCCGCGCCCTCGCGGGCTCCCGGCCGCCGACACTCACGAGAAGAAGGGATCATCCTCAAAACCGTTGCTCAGCATCCTGAACATCCTAGCCCGCTCTCGAGCCGCGGCGGACGCAGATAGATTGGAAAACGATGTCACTCGCCGCGGCCTCGACTCGAGCTTGCGTGGCCCGCACAGTCGACGCTTCTCTCTCGGCCGCGAAGGCGGGGCCCGCCGGGAAAGGCGGTGCGTGACGCCTACCTGCTTTCCCATTGGACGCTGGCTCCCTGACGTCACGAAACGAGGCGGAGACAATGCGCCGCTGCCATGGCAACTGCGATCAACACAGCGGAGGCTAGAGGTTTGGCATCGCGCCAGCCAGGCAACCCTCCTGAAGCCTCTTGAGGGACAAGATTGCTTGTCCTCTGGCCCGAAAGAACATAAAAATTAGAGCACGCTTTGTGTGACCTTAGGAAAGTGACGATTGGCCTCGAACCCGAAGTCCCTTCAGGAAAATGGGGATGGGTCAAGGTTTAGGTTACATGGTATCCAAAGACCACATTTTGTGACCACAGTAAAGAGTCCTGTATCAGAAATACTCTGTGATAGTTGGTCAAAGCGGTACACAAATAATGAGAAAAAATGTGCAAAAAGTTTTTTAATAAGTTAGTAAATAGTGTACTCTGATTTCACCAAATTTATTTGCTGTGAGTCTAAAACTCAAAGCAGTATATCCCAAAGTGGGAAATGCTTGAGTTATATGTACACATGGTATTTTAAAATAAGATGAGAAAATTACTCTCTCTTCAGTCCTCTTTCCAGTCTCTGTTTCAAGAAGCAAGTCTCACTCTGATGTTGGTATGTCTTTAACACACTTCTCCAGCATTCCTTAACCTAACGGGTGCAAGGCTTGCAGCAAGCAGCCCTATCCAACTAAAATTCCATTGCTATACATTTTTGTTTTAATTATATTTATACTTTATGCTGTTATAGTATAAAGTATATTATATTAAAGTATATTATAGTATAAAGTATATTTATACTTTATACTTCATGCTGTTCATGGCAAGTAAAACTGGTCTTAAAGTAATGCTATACACTAATAGCTAATCTTTAAAAATTTAAGTGAAAAAGGGAGCTAATTTAAAGAAACAATACAGGTGGGATTTGGACGTAGTGGAAGGGCTATCATATTATTCAATTTGGAAAATACCATCCTTGAAGACTTCCAGGAATCTAGACACAGTTGGAAGAGTGGAGAGAAGAGAGGACATTAAAGAGAGAATAATAAGAGGAAGAAGAGAGAAAATACATCTTCCATGTCCACCTTTATTTCACTGGGCTCCCAGCCTCTCTGGGAGGCTTTCCTATAGAGAGAGGCCATCCATGGCTCCACAGGGCCTCCTGGGATAGAGCCAGAGAGGTGGCACTCTGCCAGCATGAAGAAGCGTGCAGGGCCTGATTTGGAGGTGGCAGGAGTACTAGGGTTATTTTGGGAGTTGCAAATTTAATCCTTTGGACCTTTTACCTCCCTACCTTTAGCCAAGTTCTCTGGCAGCCTCCTTTTCCTGAGATTGGTGGCACGAGGTAGGGCAGACTTCACAGCCCAAGGCAAGATAGTATGGCCCTTCTAGGGAAGAGGATATTTTCTTCTCCTCTGTCCCGAGAATGAAGCTCAGGGAGCATACACATATTAGGAAATTTCTAAATTAGTTTCAAAGCAAAAAAAAAAAATGTTTTAGAAGACCTGAAATTATTCTCTCTCTAAAACAGTACAACCCAACATTTTAAGGAGGCCACATTTGAAAAACAAAACAAAAACTTCAATTTTGGGGCTAAATTTTTGGCAGTAAGTGACAGTATTAAAATAGTCTGGGTTAAAGTCAAGTAAAGCAACTTGTGAGAAAATTTTCCCTCTTGTTCCTATGGGAATTTTGCTTAGATTCATATTGTTCTTAAGCCATAAATACTTGTTAAAAAATAAATGAATACTTAAGTTTGGACCTTACTACATAACATACAGAACTATTCAGTATTTATTTGGCCCTAGGTGGCAGAGTGAAAATATTACTGAGGCACTTAGTTTGGGGACCCTTGTCCTAACCCCATGGTCTTTTTTCAAATTTAAAGTTGTATCATGAATCCATTTTTTGTAAAAGGGATGATTCCATTTCTTTTTAGTGTTTTCTTCTTTTCAGCTAGCTGTGTCACCAGTTCTCTAACAAGTTTGCATTATACCTTTAGGAAAGATGGGGAAATGGTGCAGGGCTCTTATTTATCTAGTAAGAGCATGTGTCCCCAGGTCTTCAAACTCCCTGTCAGGGCCACCTCTAGTCCACATATGGCATTTTTGTTCAAATTAGGAACAGGTGTCTTTTTGAAGATACTTTCATGAAGGGGAAAATTGTTTAATAAACTGACAAATAGACAATGTATATGATATGACTTGTGCCCTCTTACATGTCGCACACTTGTCCATCGCCGCCCCACTCCCAAGCCTGAATTCTTCCCACTAGACAGGATTATATGAGTGAGTACCAAGCTCCAGCCACAAAATCATGTGCAAAAGATGTAATTTTATTGTCCTGCAACTGAACTTTATATTTTGGCTCCCATTCCACTGGGAGGGACACTCTCTTTTCCTCAGGAGACAATGTCAAGGTGTAGTTGGTTGTCAATCACGCTCATCCCTGGAGACATCTTTATTCCCCTCACAGGGTGGAGCCCAGGATGCTAACTGAGCATCTCACAGTGTGGGCTACAGTCTGGAACAATGAAGAATTGTCTTGTCCTAAAGGCTCATAGCATCCCTCTTCTTTGAGAAAACATTCTAGAGCAGGTTTTTCCTCCAGTGAACATTCAAAGCAAATTTTGAATTCATGCAAGGAATTTTCCAGTGTTAAATTCTCCTTTTGGGGGCCTGCTACCGAGGTGAGAGACAAAAGTTTTGTTCACACCAAACTATGAACAAGAAGCAGAGTTTTTCAGTCCTGTTGACTTTTGGAATTCATTTTCTCTGTCGATGTGTATATTCATGGCTGGGAGTTTATTTTGCACAAATTGTAATTGAGTCATATTTTATTTGGAAAAATATCAGACAGTGTCACCTTCTGGGGTATTGGTAACAAGAGATGTAAATACCAATATGTTTACTAACTTTTTTAGAGACAAAACTCCAACTTTCGAGTCTGAGTGAAGTCTCACGTGTAGTTGATGAAAATCCACAGCTAAAATCTGATTAGTTTTCTTATTTACTTTTTAACTGCGGTATAATTTAAATACGGTAAAGTCCAGTAATCTTAAGTGTACAGCTCAATGCATTTTTACATAAGAATCAAGTTATGTAAACACCACCCAGTTGAAGATACGAAGCATTCCAAAATACTTCAGAATAGTCCCTCAGACTCCCTTCCAGTTGATCTCACAAAGGTGACCAGTATTCTGAGATTTGCTCCTTCTGCTTAATATTATGTCTACAAAATTCATTCATATTGTTACATGTAGTAGTTTGTTCTTTTTCATTCCTGTCTAATTTTATTATATGAATTTACCAGAAGTAATTTACCCATCTACTGTTTTTTTTTTCGCTTTTAAGACTAAAGCTGCTATGACCATTCTTGTATATGTCTTGATTAGTTTTTAAAATTAATTTAACATTCAACTATTTTTAAATCTTTATTTTCAGTGAGCTGCAGAAAATGTTTTCTGCAGACACTTTTATAAGGATTTTCTTACTGAGGCAACACTTTGATGTTTGTGACTGTCTATAGTTCTTTTGTGTATTGAAGAAAAACTTGGTTGGTTCTTTTTAAATAATAAAAAATTTTTAGAATCATTGAGCCTAAAACAAATTGAAGAGTACAAAGCATTCTTTAAGAAATACTGTTGAGATCATCTGTCTCGGGAACTGTGTAATGTGACTGTCTAAAGCATTATTTTAAAAGTTGTTTTTAAGTTTTTGATAAGATTTGGAGAGAATTCAAGCTGTGGGTGGATGTCCCACAACAAAGTCAATCATTTGAGAAGTCTGTCCAGGGAAGGAGAAAATTATTTTAGAAAACATTAAGAACTTGTAATGCCTGCATTCCTTTGTCATATGCTTAGATACCTTTATTATTTGAATTGGTAGAGGAAATCTGCTTCCATTTTAGAAGAGTTGTGTTTAATTTCAAGGGCATGCAAGTTTTAATACTATCTGGGGCATATATTTTGGGGTAACAATATGAAGGGGTAACAGAGAGTTAATAATGAGTGGTTCCAAGCTATACCTGGTTTCCTTCTAATTCATTTCTCCCTCAGACCTAGAATCCCCCTTGGGAAAGAGCCACCAGCAAGGCTCATAGTACTGAACAGCACTGGCAGCCTGTTGGGAGAAACTGAGGCAGCTCACGCCTGGGGTTGCTGATTGGTAGGAGTATGCTGTGGTCTGCTGAGTGTTCTTAATAATAAAAGCTAAAACATACTATGTGTTTGGCACATTGATTCACAATGATTATGATTTTACAGAAGTAAAACACGGGCTCTGGAGAGTAAAGTAATTCGTCTACAGACATATTGCTAAGAAGTAGAAGAGTTGGGATTGGAAGCCAGGCTGTCTGGCAGTAGAATCTGGACTCTTAATCAAAACTCTAGGTATAACCCCTGCTGCCCTACTGTGCACAGGTGACCAGCTGTCTCCTCTACTTCTCATTGAGGGTGGGGCTTTACCTAGAGAGGGAGTCAAAAACACAAACACCAATAAGGGCCACATAAGAAATAAAGGTGAGGGAAGTGGGATAGGTAAGATGATAAGACTTGATAATAATCAAAATAACAACAAGCATTTACTGAGTTTCCACTGTGTGCCAGACACTTCTCTACGTGTTTTACATGTTTTAACACCCTTAATTCGCCCAGATAATCTGATGAGGTAGACACAATTATGATGCCCATTTTACAGGAGAGGAAGCTAAGGGTCAGAGAAACCATTTGCTCCAGGTCACACACCCGGGAGTGAAGCCCAGGAGTGCGGCCTGAGAACCTGCACTCTGACCCCTGTGCGTTATGTGTGGACTTGAACACCTGGAGGTGTGGGCACAGGAGGGGGGCCTGGCTCCAGCAAAGGGGGCAACTGTTATTTAGCTCCACATGCCTCCCCTGCAGAAATTCATGCCCACTGGTGAAATGGAATTTCACATATCTCCCAATTTTTTAAAGTTAGCAATGAATAAAAAACAAAATACTTGAGCAGGCCAGACACAGGCCACTGGCTGCATCTGGCCTCAGGCTTTGTCTGTGATCTAGTTACTGATAGTGCAGTTTTCATGGCATGAAAGGCTATCCAAGCCCAGGAACAGCCGCATGTTGGCTCTGAATGCAACTCAGAACCGTGTTGACAGTGAATCCTGGGCTGTGAGAGCCGAGAAGTGCCCTGACTCCTAACAGGCCTTTGTGAGTGCACACCAGTCACCACCACTGGCTGTCTGTAGCCTAAAATATCAGGGCCACGAGGCAGTGGTTCCATTTGTGCAGGACACTTAGATTACCAACTAATGTTTTCATCTGGTTTGCAAAAGTTCAGCACGTTTATCGGGTTCTAGGTATTATGTTACCTTTCTAATTCTGTTCAGTCTTAAAGTGGATCTGAAATCATCTTGCTTGTGCTCTAAAATGCTTGCATTCCTATTTTTTATTTATTGAAGACTGTCCACTCTGTATAGCTTTGGAATTATTAGACTCTAATAATATATATAATAAAATATCGAGTCTTTTTATCCCTATAAAAACAATCTGTTAAACTAAACGTGATTAGATGCTTCCAAGACTGTTTTTCCCCTTAACATTTTTCACTTGTTTACTTGTTTTGTCACCAGCCAGTATGTATAGGAGAGCCATAGGTTTTAAACAAAATGCTTACGAGGCAACATTTTTAGAATTTCATTTCTTTTACTTCATTGTTTCTCCTTCAAAACTTTATATTTATACTGGGCATGTATTCTAGGTTCTTGAGAAAAAAAATGTTTAAGTGTTGTATCAGTTTTTTAAGACTGTCATGATAACAGAACCACAAACTGGGTGGCTTCAGCAACAGAAATTTACTCTCTCACATTTCTGGAGGTTAGAAGTCAGGCTGTTGGCAGGGGCATGCCCCCTCTGAAGGCTCTAGGGAAGAATTCTTTCTTGCCTCGTCCTAGCTGACAATCCTTGGTGTCCTTGGCTTGTCCCTATATCCCCAATCTCTGCCTCCATCATCAGTCATCATGGCCCTCTCCCCTGTGTGTCTCTGAATCCAAATCTCCCTCTTTTATAAGGACAGCAGTCACCGGATTTAGGGTCCTAATTCAGTATGACCTCATTTTAACTTGATTACATCAGGAAGGATCCTATTTTCAAATAAGGGCACATTTCTAGGTTCCAGGTGGACGTGAATTCTGGGGGGTACACTATTCTACCCAATGCATGCATCGATCAGTCACTTATACAAAAATAATCAGAATAAGTACAGAACAAAATTCTCAAGACGAATCATGATACAAGACTTAAAATATAAGCCAACAATCAGCTGGCAAGTATATCACTTTACAGGATGCACTTCAGATATTAACCTCATTTCTGGCAACTTCTTCCTACCTTTTCTACTCTCATTCTCTCCTTTGCCCTATTTTCTTTGTTGACTTGTTGAACTTTTTATCTGGTCATATTCTATGAATATGTTTATGAAACCCTTGATACTTTTCTGGAACAAAGAATGGTAGAAATAAATAAAATAATAACCACTGTTAATTTGATGGTAGTGTTAAGATACTGGCCTCCCTTTGAGAACAAACTCATTATCAGAGATACTTTCTAACATGATAAAATGCCAGTGTAGATCTCAGAGTGATGTCTCTAATTGCCTAGACCTTTTTACATTAGGTATCTGCATGAGTTATAACTCTTTTGTGAAGATAAAAAGGCTGCTGCAAGAAATCGCCCCAGCTCTCTGAGGGCTGTCAGACTGGAGGGCATCTCAAATAAGATTAATGCTGTCTGCCTTAATGTAAGAAAAGATTTAGCATAACCAAGATTATGGATTCTACAGAAACCTGCCAGCACTCATTTATTTGGAATAAATATTATTTTTAATTAAAGTCCTAAGGTGGGTTATTCCTGAACTAATGAGATCCACAGTGATTTCCTTTAGGAATTAATTTTCTTTCTTAATTCTCAGTCATTTTGATGATTACAGTTCATTCAATCTTACTCATGGCAGTCAGCTTTGGAGGAGAAGCTGATTTCTAGCTAAAGGTGCTAAATGACCCTGTATTTATTTTTACATGGCACTCTCATTGTCTAATTATATTTATCATTTAACTCTTAATACTTTTCTAGAATTGTCTGTTGAATTTAGCTGTATTTGGTGAGTTGGCTTTGTAAAAGAGATCACTCACAAGAAAGCTTCATGCTAAGTGAAATGACAGCGAACATACAATCAGACAATTATATATAGCATTACTATTTTTAACTTTTTAAAAATTGATTCTTGTCCTTTGCTAGGCACTGTGCTGAGTGTTTTCTACACATCAACTCTAATCCACACAGGAATTCTTCAAGATAAGGATTACTATTTCTGTTTACAAAATCATAGAACAGAGGCTTAGGAGGTAGAGGTTTAACTCTGTAGCTCATGTTCATAGCATAATGCCAGGCGGCCTCTCTACTCATGGTGCTGATCACCCAGCTTTCTGCAGAACTCTAATAAACATCAGTGTTTATCAGTACGTGGCTCAGCCAGTTTTTCAGTGACTCAATAGGGCTGGTCACTATTGCTGTGTAACAAACCACCCAAAACTTTGTGATATAAATGAACCATTCTATTATGCTCATAGAGTCTGTGGGTAAGAATTTTTGACCAGAAAATGAAGATGGCCAATCTCTAGGGCCTCAGCTAGTACGCCTCTGTGGACAGAGGTGTCTTCACTCAATGCTGGTTGATGACTAGACCTTCTGTTAGGGCTGTCGGCCAGAACACCAATACGCACTTTCCATATTGCCTGGGTTTCGTAGCTACGTGGTAGGTCCTCAGTAGTTGGTCTTATATGGAAGCATAGAGTCCCGGGGGTTTCTCAAGAGAATTAGGCATAAGCCTTTCGGGAACTAGCCTTGGAGGTTAATGTACCGCTCCTGATGCATTCTTCTTCTTCTTCTTTTTTTTTTTTTTAAAGATTTTATTGGGGAAGGGGAACAGGACTTTACTGAGGAACAGTGTGTACTTCCAGGACTTTTTTCCAAGTCAAGTTGTTGTCCTTTCAATCTTAGTTGTGGAGGGCGCAGCTCAGCTCCAGGTGCAGTTGCCGTTGCTAGTTGCAGGGGGCGCAGCCCACCATCCCTTGCGGGACTCAAGGAATCGAACTGGCAACCTTGTGGTTGAGAGCCCACTGGCCCATGTGGGAATCGAACCGGTAGCCTTTGGAGTTAGGAGCACGGAGCTCTAACTGCTTCAGCCACCTGGCCGGCCCCCTGATGCATTCTTGTGGTTACAATCAAGTCACTCAAACTGACCCAGATTCAAGGAAAGGGACATAGACCCCACCTCTCAATGGGAGAAGTATCAAATAATTTTCAGACATGTTTTAAAGCCATCACAGTGTGTCACAAATACTCTACTACACATTGTTACTAATGGCTTACATGTTGAAGTTGGGGTTCTTATCTGTGTCCCTTGTTGAACCCTGCCCCTTCCTGTCAGCTCACTTGGTCCCCAGAAACATAAGTACACTACAAACAAATGCACATCTTTTAGCAGTTGGGGCTTCTGCCCCTAATTTCTAGCTGATGTTGCTAAATTGGCAGACTCCTTTTCAACCTTTTCTCCTACAGATGGAGAGAGCCAGAATATGCCTCATTTACCTTAGATGGTTCCGCTTGGCTTTTCAGGAGCAAGAGCAGGTTGAAAATATTCAAATGTATTGCTTCACTCACATGAGATCATGCACTTGGTTAAATCAATCTTTAGTAAATTAAAATACTTGTTGACAGGAAGTCCTTGCTGGTGGAGACAGAAATCATTGATCAAAGGTGGGCTGACAAATGTAGAATTAGAATTGAATTCAGCATTTTCCATGTACTACAATGTAAGATCAATGAATGGCTTTTTAAAATTACCTTTAAAGGAAGAAAAGGTTGAAAAAAGATGTGGAAACTATTTAAATGGAAGAGGAGGTGATTAGGCACCAGATTAAACTGACAATTTGGTGCCTTCTTCCCCCTGGGCCCTCACCTCAAGAGATCATACCATTATGACGTCAGACAAGCTGAAACAGTCATGCCAGCTCTAAATGAGATACATTCAGAGTCAGAGAACCACTCTTAACTGATTAGTATTGGCCTGGAACAGAGGAGCAATGGTGATTAGGAATTCTCAGGGTCTAAGTGCCACTCACTCCGGTTGAAATGTTTGCACACAGAGCTACTGCTGTTACTGCTTAATCTAACTTCATGAAAAGGGTGTTTGTTTAATAGCCTTTGGAGAGCTGAGAAAGGGAATACGCTACTCAGCAGTATTCCATGAAATCGTTTTCTGCATTAATGGAAATTTGAGTGGGTAGATGGGCCACGTAGCTAGGTTTCTTTAGGATTTTACTATATTTTTAAAGAAATATTATCTTATGATTCATAATTATCAGGATAGTTTCTGCCATGATGTGCTGAAACACTACATTTTCTAATCTCGCTTGCAACAGGGGAACAGTCATTTGACTAAGTTCTAGCCGATGAAGCCTACACTTCCACGTATCCTTTAACTTCTGAGTCATCTTAAAAGGGAGGGTGCACATCCTTCATGCTGCCTGGAATGTGGGCCTGTGGAATGTGAGCGCAATGGCTACAGCTTCAGCAGCCATCCTGAACCACGCTGCGGAAGCCATCTACTGAAGATGGTGCAACAAGAGGCTGGGTTCTTAATGCAGGAATCCACCATACAGGCCTTTAAATGTCTTTCCCTTGGGAGAGAAATAAACATTTTCCTTATTTAGGTCACTGTTCATTGTTGCTGCTCTTGTCATTGTTTGTGAAACCAAAACTGACTGGTATATGTAATCAATCCTAATGGACACACCTCTTGAAGATAATTTTATCAGCTTTCCTCCTAGAGATAAACAGATGACCTACTCAGAAGAGTTAATGAAGGTATTATGTACATAGATGTGGGCAGGATGAAGAGACCCACTCAATGGCTAATAGCTACAGGAAACTGTTCTAGCTTTCAGTTCTGAAGGGGCAGAAAGGAGCTGTTACTGTAACAAGGTGAGAGCTGTGTCCTTGGGTGAGGGTTGCCCTACAAGAGTTGTGGCCTTAGGAAAGCAGCCAAAATGGAAACGGCCCAGCAGAGGTAGAGATACACAGTTCTCTCTCCTTCCTTTCATTTCCTGCCAGTGCCTATCAGCTGAACCTAACCAGAAGCAGAGGGCAAAGGAAACTGGGTTATGCAGTCTGTAAAGGTCAGCCTTCTGGGACACCGCAGAAGGGAAAAAAAAAAGAAGCCAATAATGATTCTGAAGAAACAATGAAAAAAAACTAGATACATACAATATAGTTTTTAAGTGATTTGAAGAGATCGATACAATTTTCATGAAATCATGTACATTGAAAATTTACTTATTGTTGCTGTTATTCACTAGTTCAAAGGAAAAAGGTACATACCCAATAGCCCAGAAATTCCACCTTTAGGAATCCACGCAGCCATTAAAAAGAATGAGATGCCATTTAATGAGGCGCCATTTAAAAGAATGATGCATTTCCGGCGCCAGACGGTCGCCATGAAGTTCAACCCCTTCGTGACCTCGGACCGTAGCAAAAGTCGCAAACGCCACTTCAATGCCCCCTCACACGTGCGTCAGAAGATCATGTCGTCCCCGCTCTCCAAGGAGCTGCGGCAGAAGTACAACGTCTGCTCCATGTCCATCCGCAAGGACGACGAGGTCTAGGTGGTTCGAGGACACTACAAAGGTCAGCAGATCTGCAAGGTAGTCCAGGTTTACAGAGAGAAGTATGTCATTTATATTGAGCGGTGCAGCGTGAGAAGGCGAACGGCACAACTGTCCACGTGGGCATTCACCCGAGCCAAGGTGGTTATCACCAGGCTCCAACTGGACAAAGACTGGAAAAAAATTCTTGACGGCAAGGCAAAATCTCGACAAGTTGGAAAAGAGAAAGGCAAACATAAGGAAGAATTTATGGAGAAAATGCAGGAATAAATATTAACATAACCTGTCGTCTGTGCACCCCCAGCTTAACTGCAGATTTTTAGCCTGGTTTTGAAGGTATCTCTGGAATATTTGTTTCCTTCTTGTTTTGTTATTGATATGTGGCTCTGTAAACCTACTTTTGCTGTTTTGATTGATGAATAAAAATTGGAAATGTTTTCTAAAAAAAAAAAAAAAAAAAAACGATGCACATAGATGTACTGCTTTGCAAAGTTATCCAAGGGATATAACCAGGGAAAAAAGTTAAGTGCAGCCCAATCTGTTTTCATGGTCTGAAAAGAGAGCCCGTGTGTCAGTATCTGCAGAGGGATATCTGTTTCAGCACAGGCCAAGGCTGGGGGCGCTGTTAACAAGGTCACCGGGTGGGGAGACACAAGGCAGTAGCACAACAGGAAGGGCAGACATTGTTTTATATTCAAAAGTTGGCTGCATATGGATGACTTTCCTTTTTAATAGTTTTCTTTTCAATTAAAGTTTACTGGGGTGACAATTGTTAGTAAAGTTACATAGATTTCAGGTGTACAATTCTGTATTACAGCATCTATAGATAACATTTTGTGTTCACCACCCAGAGTCAGTTCTCCTTCCATCATCCTTTTTAATAGTTTTCAATGAAAAAAACAAAACACAAATCACAAAAATGGGGGCGCTATCACTTAAAATACTTAACTCTTGGTTACCTTTTGTGTCTTCTTTTATCAGTCTGTTGCCTATATTTATACAATGTTAACAAATAAGCAGATTTAATAAATTGCGTGACATTCGCTAGCTGTTATATTTAAATTACATAATTTCTAGAAAATATATGAATAAATACTGAAAAAAAATGAAGTACTTAACAGAAAGAGAATTAGTTGAGTAAAATGGTGGTCACTCATTATTTAATTTAAAAATTCCACATATGAACTGGAACCCAATATTGAAATCCCCCACTGACATTTAAATTATATTGATTTTGTTTTTAACTCCAACAGTAAAAATATATCTCAGATCTATGCTGCCATTGTTAGTAAAAGGACAGAGATTTTTGTCATAGACTGTGGGAATTCTAAACTAGGCTTTTCAAAAAATAAGAGAAAAAGCATATTTTTATAACTCTTTCAAAGTTCACCAAAGTCTGTGTAAATGACTTTCAAAGGGATTTAGAAATTAATTGAACAATGTCTCTTGGGAATTGTATTTCAGAATTACAAGAAGATAAAAATACTTAGAAAGTGGAATGTTGAGTTAAGGATTCCAAATAGAAACTGAGTCTCTGGCATTTTCTAGGCTGTGGTGGATGCTAATCTGTTTACTAATCACTTGTTACCTTCTCTTATTAGTTATAAAGCAGGTGAGTTAAAAGTCTGAGTGCCATGTTACAAGATGCTAATGAGAGAGGGTCAGTTCAGTTCATCATTCTGAGAACTGCAACAGGATCATTTGGCCATTCCTTTCCGAGACCTAAAAATAAAAAGTACACTGTTGAGTTTAAAATGTTGTCTTACTATATTGGTAGCCTTTATTTCTTGAAAATTGACCTATACCTTTCAAGGAGAGCAATCACAAGCGACAGCAAGTGGATCCTGAATGACCACATCCACACAATTTGAAATTTTATACAATGAAAAAATTAGACCAGAAAGAAAGTTGGGGCAAGTGCAGGACTAGTAAGATTCTTCCTTAAACTCTAGTCCCACGGTTGTCAGTCCTTAACGCGACAGGGAAGGCACTGTGTATTCTGTACTTCCCCATGATATCCAAAGGCCTCCGTCAGCTCAGAGATATTTGGAGATATAAATCAGAGAAACAAAACTAATTTGGTTATAAAACTCATCATATATACGTATATATGGTAAAATACACATAACAATTACCATCTTAACCATTTTTAAATGTATAGTTCACTGATATTAAATACATCTGCACTGTTGTGCAACCATCACCATCATCCATCCCTATAAAACTCTTTTCATCTTGTAAAATTGAAACTCTATACCCATTAAACAATGACTCCTCTTTCCCCCTCTCCTCAACCCCTGGCAACCACCATTACACTTTGTCTTCATGATTTTGATGTCTTACTCTAAGTACCTCATATAAGTGGAATCACAGTGTTCGTCTTTTTGTGATTGGATAATTCTAGTTAGTATAATGTTCTCAAGGTTCACTCATGTTGTTGCATATTGCAGAATTTGCTTCCTCTGTAAGGTAGAACAATATTCCATTGCATGTATAGACCACATTTTATTTATCCATTCATCCATCCATGGACACTTGGGTTACTTCCATGTTTTAGCTATAGTAGATAATGCTGCATTGAACCTGGGTGTAGAAATATCTCTTTGAGACTCTGCTTTCAATTATTTTGGTTATATATATACCCAGACACCTCTTTATTTTTGCACTGGCTCCAAATAGCGTTAGTAATTTAAATAACCAGACTGTTAAACAGACTGCCCATTTGAGATGAACAAATACATTCCCTTTTCTTTGAAAAATATTTCTTAAAAGCGTTCTTTGTGCCATGCATAGGCTAGATTCCGGGGACATAACAATAGCAAAAAATAATTTGGAAATATATTATAACAGAACATTTTATTTGATTTAGAAAAAAGAAAAAAAAACATCAAATAGAGCTGAATATATTGATCAATCTCCATCCTGATGATAAAAGATAAAGATGATTTGAGAATTCAGTGTTCTCTCTTACCTCCATTTTTATTTCTGTTCTGTAAAAACTCAGATATTTTCTTATCAAGATGATTTTTCCATTACTTCAAAAGGGAGTTCCAAAGAGTAAGGCTTACGTTTTAAAGGATGACGTTTAAACATTTTCTAAACAATTCAAGCACTGCACCTATTGAGTAATGGCCAAGAGCTGGTATAAAATCTCTAATACTCAGAAGGAATTTTGGGGTTGGGTAAGGGGGGGAAGGAAAGAGTAACACGGGTGCAAGAATTCCAGATCAATTCATCCCTAGTTTAGTGACCGAAAATGTCCCATGTCTAGCTTTTGTTACTATCTTATTTGCTCACTCAAATATTTTCACTTGATGCCCAAACCAAAAGAAATTTGGGGAGGGATCTAACCGCAGGTAATTGAACTGTATCTTTTAGTTCCAAAACGATGATTTCCACAGTACACGGTGGAAAAAGAGTATCAGGGAACATACAATGGTCCACATGGCTGTGCAAGGCCTTATTGGCAGATGTAATTCTTTTTTTGAGGTATTGAAAGCTTCCTTTCAGCCACCACTGCACATCTCATCTCGTGTCATCTTGGCTGACAAGCAGTGGGGATACAAGACTATTGATGCCAGTGGCCATATGAAAGCCTGGCTCAGCCGATTCTCCATCAAAAGGAAGAAATGGATGGAGAAAACCAGAGGGTGACCAGGAACCTAAAATATTGCCTGGATTTTTAATAAGATTGAGAGGGCGAGGCCCCTCTTACAAGAGGGACTCTTCCCTTGGTTAGAACTGCAACAATTCCCAGCCATCTAGAGCAGCTGTCAGGAAGATGGATGTGGACGGCTGTGGGTTCCTGTGGCTCCAGGAGCTTTCTTATCCTTTCAAGTGTTTGTTCAGTTGTCATTTCTTCCATTTAATGGGATTTCATTTCTTCCACTTCTTTAATTTTCCAACTTGGAGTAATTTCTCTCTTCTTTGCAAACATCCTCTCTTCTGCCACTAAATATTTTATCTCTTGTAACATACACACGTTGGGGCTTCATAACCAAGCCTCTTGAGGGCAGGATCCCTACTGGATTTACCTCTATATACCCACTGTCCTTATTGTGCGCAGCACAAGGTAGGTATAAAAAAAAAAAAAGAGGGTAAATCTGACTGAAGGAGACCTGAGATTCCTCAAGCAAGTACGTACATAGCAGGTTACTAACTATAGAGCAAGGGTATCTTGTAGTCTTGGCAGGGAGGGAGATCAGGGAACTTGGGACAGCTGGAATAGGGTCTACTGGACACTGCAGTTTAAACATATACATAATAAGGAGTACACTGAAGTTGGGGTGTAGCTTTTAAAATCATTATCCATGCAACAATTTGTTCCATATTTCATTAAGATGGCTACCATGCCAAAATGTTTCCTTGGTATAAATAGTAAAGTTTTTCTATTAAGGGCTTTCTCATAGGTTATTCTACTCAAAAATCCAAGTAGGCAAGTCCACTATTAGTATTCTCATTTCACATGCTAGCATGCTGAAGCAAGGTAGGTGAATGACTGAAAGTGTTCTGTCCTTATATCCTTAGGTATCTCCCTCCTCCTAATTAAGGAGTGCCTGAAAAAAGTGTTCTTACTCCATTTTCCCTGAGAATGTACTCATTTCAGAAATGAAAAGCCGACTTGTATTATTAGCACTCATCATTTTGCACAAAATAAGTGTTCAAAAAACACTTTGAGGTTTCATGTAGGTCCAAATTGTTATCATTAATCAGTGACATGAAAGGTATTGTTCTGTTTTATAGACTCATTATATTAGGATATCAAGGGGCCAGGATGCATCATCTAGCCTGCGTTTGGTGGTGTGTTCGATAGTGTTCTATGAAGTCTTTCTCAGTAAATTTGGTTTGGCTTGTGTGGGAAGACTGTAGTCTTCCATAGGAATGCAAGTAAACGCAGTTCATCATAGATTAAAATGCATCATGTTAGAAATCAGAACGGAGGGGCATAGACAATGAATTCCTGTAGGGATGAAAGTTTAATTAAAAAAAATAACTGGATTCTCCATCCATGTAAAAAATTTAGCTTTAAAATACAAATCTATTCATATTTTACTGCCTAGCACAAATAGACAGTTCAAGCTTCTGTATTGGGCTACTTGCCACAGAGGAACACTGGTGTGAAACATAATTAAAGATGATCATAATGTTTTCACTGCCTTATAGATGAGGAACATCAGTCATACTGAGAAAAAATGCCTAGTGGCCCAAATGACAACCCATATTCTCACCTACACCACTAAAAATGTACTTTCCAAAAGATGATAGTACTTTACTGTTTACAACTTGGGCAAAGAATGAAATACAAAATATTTCAGAAATGAATCCCTCTTTTAAGTCACTAAAATTTTGTATATCTATATTAAAAACGATACAAACCTGGGTTCATACTGGGAACTTATAGCTAAGGGAAAAAAGAACACTGGCATGTATTTAGAATGTGAAAACATGTTTGTATGAAAACAAGTATTTTTATCATCAATCTACTTTCCACATCTTTTGCAATTAAGAGTAAGCCTTCATGTTTTTCATTTTTAACAGGGATTAGAATTTTAGTAGTTGCAGAAATACAAAAAGAGATGGCATTAAAATGTCCTGTAGATTGGTAATCCTGTCCCAAGAACTTTTCATATTTCTCTTGTGTTCGGAGGTACAGTCTTCAAAGAGACTAAATTAGAGTGAGAAGAGACAACACAACACAATAGGAAAGGGAAATACTCATGTCAACTGTTCAAAACTAGTTTTGTAAGGCAAGGACTAAAAGTCCTTATCTCTGGCACGTTCAGTATGGAATGCATAGCTGATTTACATTCAGCTACTAGAGAAAGGTATTCTACAATGACAGATAGCCTTAGCAAAATTACAATTACCATATTTTGCTGTGTGTAATGCACTCCCATGTACAATGTGCACCCGTTTTGGCCCAAACTTTCAGGGGGAAAAAAATCTTTTGTTTTAATTTTTTAATTCAAATTTTTATTTGTTTACATTTACGTATTTGTTTCTTGTATTATAAAGGAATTTTAGCGTTTATTTTTAACATATTATGATACAAGAAATTTTATGTAACAAATAATTACAAAACACAAAAACAGATAGAAGAAGGTTCAAGAAATTTTATGTATCGGTAACAAATTTACAATATTTATGTATCACAGAAGGCCAAGAATGCTTTGTAGTCATTGCAAGTTCCTCATAAATTCAACAAAACCGATTACATATGGTATTCCAGGGTATTATTTTGTATACAGATATCATTATTGATTTCTAGAGTTATTCTTTTATCCCATAAGCATAAATAAAAGAATTAGAAACATTTGTATAAATATGGAATTACTACTACCCATGTATGATGCACATCCTTATTTTTCCCTCACAAATTTGGGCCAAAAAAGTGCCCATTATACACAACAAAATACGGTAGCTGGCTTCCTCGCAGGGAACAGCAGTTGGTTAAGTAAGATTGAAGTGAGAGCTCTTGTCAGTTTTCTCAGAAATGATTTCCCCATCATGGATATTTTGCCAACTGGTTAGGTCTAGCATGAACATGTGATTTCTAAAAGAATGAGCTGGTATCTGCTAACATGGTTCAAAGGAGCACTTAGTAAAAGCTAATCTCTAAGCAATAAACCATCAATTTATTTAATTTTCAAGAATTTTTTTCAATTTATTATTCTTTTAATAGTAACACACTCATTCTGCTTAAATTGTTTAGAGTGCTTTTTATTGTCCTATAATTTTGCAGTCAAGTGAGATAAAAGATTCAAAAATGCTTTCATAATACATGGAAGATGAAATTTCAATTTATAGCTTATAGTTTACTTCTTATATATACAAGATTAATCAAAATTGTGTCTTTAAATGACAACTTGATATTTTAAAAATTGTACGCAAAACACTACTGTGTGCCATTTACCACTGATCTTTTCAGGATTAGCTTTATTAACAGTATGACATTTTCATGCATTCTTAAATTTTACACTAGTTTTAATATTCACAATGTTTAAGTTCGAATCAACAAATATTCAAGCCTATATGAGAAATGAATGAAATGAGATTACCTTTTTATATATAATCGGGTCAATTCTTTTCAAGAATAAAAAGTTAATTTGGGATTTAAAAACCTAAATTTACAACATTACTGTTAACTCAACCATACGTATTATTTAGGCCACAGGACTGCCCATTAGCCTTTCTTGTCGAAGAGCAATTAATCTCTTGAACCACTTTTCCTCAGCATCACCTTTCTCAATAAATAACTGAAATAAGAAAAAGAAAAAGAAAAAAATGTTAATGTCTGCAAGAAACTTGGACTTGACTGTACATGAAACAAATCACTTTTATAGAATAATTTTTCAGCACAAGATTTGGATACTGTTTAATTTTTCATGACTTCATAATTAAAGATCATCTATTTGGAATTAATAATGCTTAGATAGCTTTGGAGTAAAAGGACTAATAATATCATCATTTGGTTAACAATTTATACCTTATTTTGTGAAGTTTGTTTCCTCCACGCTTCTGTGAAATGACACTATTTCACAGAAGAGAGCAAAATATGATGCCAGTGACATGTCCACACTCAGTAAACCAAGCAGAGCTGAGCCTGAGTGAGACCTTGAAGTGCCAGATTAAAAACAAAACAAAGCTCTTCTTTTCGTCCATTTTTTTCTTACCCATAGAAAGAATACTTCTAGAAGTCAGGCAACATGAGTCGGACATACCACATTCAAATACATGTAACAGTTCTAAGGGCTGGAGGCCAGCTGCCTATTTTTAGCAAATCAGAACATACGAATCCATTTCCTTCAATGGTTGTCCTGTCGCCAGCACAAAAGGACAACAGTGGGAACTAGTTCAGTTAACTAGACTTCAATTGACATTCTTACGGTTTAGGCATCTTACATTGGGATGAGCCAGAGAATTGTCATCCTGGTACTTGATAGCAGTGGGGATGCTGCCAGGGTCGACTTCTTTTTCATCACCGGGGAGATCAGCAACTACTGACGCTGGGCCTGGAGCTGCAGCCGCACTGGGTCCATTGGGTTCCACTGACTGAACAATAAAGCACATCTTATTAACTGCATCACAATGTACAACTAGAATGTTGCTTTAATAACATTTCTGATTTTGAATAATAATTGTTCAGTAGTCTCCTGTGAGATGATACTAATCACAAAAAGGCCATCGTTTATTCAATAAGAAATAACGATTCCTAAAACAAGCAAACAAATACGAAAACATTGGGAAATTGTTTCTCATTTCTTATGATCAGCATCATTTTCTTAAGAAATTGGTACTTAGGAGTCTATACCATTGAAAACAACTTATTTCATATATCACAATTCTATTTATCAAAACAAGCTTGTAACAAATCTCTAGCACTTAGATGCATTGGCCTCTTTAGGTATAAAAAGCAAATTCAAAGGTTATTTGTTCTTGTTTTTTTAATAAGTCTTACTGAGATATAATTCACATATTACAATTCATATAGCTTTTAGCATATCCACAGTTTTGTAACCACCACCACAGGCAACTTTAGAACATTTTCATCATCCTTCCCAATCCTCATACCCATTAGCAGTCACTGCACTCCGTTTCTCCCCAGCCCTCCCATCCCCAGGCAACCACTAATCTACTTTCTGTCTCTATGGACTTGCCTATTCTGGACATCTCGCATACAAGGAATCACATAATATGTGTGTTTTGGTGACTGGCTTCTTTTATTTAGCATGTTTTTAAGGTTCATGTCAGAACTTCATTCCTTTTTATTGCTGAATAATATTCCATTGTATAGAATATTATGTGCCAGGCACTATGCTAAGTGCTGGGTACAAAAGCACTAATAAATCTTCGTTCCTGCCTGGAAGGATCCAGCAGTATCGTGCTAACTTGGGTTAATTCTAGTATTTCCTTCCCTGAGAAAGGAGAAGGCCAGGGAAGTGGCTGATTAGCAGCAAGGTTTCAGGGATACTATGGAATGGATTAGATGAGAAGTTGAAATTCAAAGTTAAAATAAAAAAAATCAAGACAATTGGGAGATTAATTCAACTTTTTAGCCTTTTTTCTACACCTATTGGTTTTACACCTATAGTTTTTCAATTTCCATTTTCTTTTTATTTATGTACTCCTGAACATTTCACTGAGCAAAAACATCTAGAAAATGAAATACGCATGATGAGTTAATTAGAATAACTCATCTTAGAATTAGCGATCCATCAATTAACCAGTATTTGCTGAGCACTACAAATTGCTAAGCACTGGGTTCACAGGGAGAATAAAATAGATAGGTTCCTCGTCCCAAGTGGAGATTACATTTTGCTAATGGGTTGACAGATTACTAACAAATAAATACCAAAAACAAATACATAAGCACAAATTGTACCAAGTGACAGAAATATTTAAAGAAATATTTGTTAAATTTGAATTGGCAATTTTCTTAAGTACTTTTCCCTCTCCAGGTCTCAAATATTTCTATGTCTTCAACATATTGGACCTCGAAGGCTCGTAGCCCTAAGTGATATTGTACCAACCCTTTATAAAACCAAGGGCATATAATACTAGTAAAGCCCAACATTCTGCATAGGGAAAACTGGGAAGTACGCTAAACCATGAGGTCTAGGACATCATTTTTGGTAGTCTATGTTGCTCTGCAGAGAATAGAAGAGCATGTCATTCTGCGTATCTCAGCCATGCTTTGATAGGACTTAGCTAGAAGACAGGCTGTCTGTGTTGCACTGCCTTGAAAAACTGTGGATTGCTGTTATTCCAGCTGCCAAACATACGGCAGAGATAATACTGTATTATAAAAACCAAGTAATCTCATTCAATTTTAACTACACGGTATATTAAAGTTTTTTTTGACAGGTTCTTATATACACATAAGTGAACTTCTCAGAGGACAGAATCAGAGCATGGAAGTTATTATTTAATAATGGATAATTAAAAATGTGTGATAAGAACCATTAATTGCTTCTTTATTTAAGCGAGAAAATTTGACTTACAAAACCCTCAACATGGCCACTACTAAACCTCTGGCTTTGAGTAGCACTGCCACCTGGTGGTCCAGTTTGGAAAAAAGTGTTTTAAACTGTACTTCCAAGTGAAAGAATAAATGACCTTTTGGACATAGGCGGATTATTTGCCACATATAACAATTTTAAAGTTGAATAGTTGGTAGTAAGCTTATTAGGGACAACAGTTTAAACAAACTGCATCTTGGTTCCTGAAGTTGATAATATAGCAGGAGCTATTAGACGATCTCCCACAAGAGAAATATGATTGCGGAGGGTTAAACTAGTTAAACCGATATGTATTGCAGGAGATACCGTGTCTAGCATGTCATTGGTAATAGCCACTTTTCTGGTCACAGCACCCTACCTTAATTAGTGGAATTAACATAGATAAAAAAAGATTCTACCAATTGAAGGCGGCTGGCTAGTATAGAAAAGCCTTTTTCAGAGATACAAACTTTATACCAATGCATGTACGACTTTCCAGGAAAGACAGATGTTGAAACTTGGGTCATGGGTAATTTAGTCCTCAAGAGAGTTAGCCTTGGCTCTGCATCAGGGATAGCTCATCACGTCTCCCCATGATGTGGATGAAATAGTCCTCCAGATAATTTACCTCCCTTTGCTAAGTAATCTCCTGATAAATAATTCAGCTTCTTTGGTATCCTGAATCCCTACACTATACTGCAGACATAGACATTTTAGAAGCTGGAAAGGGATATCATGTTCTAAACCAGGGGTGTCCAAACTGCGGCCTGTGGGCCACAGATCCATTTTTTATCGGCCTGCAGCAAATTCCAAAACTATACTTAGTTTACTTAAATTAACCAGGTGAGGCAATACGGACTTCACCTCGAGTGAGTGGCCCGGCTGTTTGTGTATTTTACCGCATATGGCCCTTGGTGAAAAACATTGAAAAAGTTTGGACACTCCTGTTCTAAACTAATAAGTTGGCTTCTGTTTCATATTACAGTCGAGTGTGAATTTATTCATTGTTGGCCCATCACTGCTCTTCTGATCATTTTGAAACATAGTGACTAATAAAAGTCTAGTGTTGGATGGTTAATACTTTAGACTACTGTACATTCACCAAGGTAAATGCCATCTTCTGAGGCTTTTAGCATATCCCCCTATTGGTGCCACTTTCTACTTTTCACTGCATGCTTTCTTTATACTACAACAGGGAATGTGCATTGAGCTCACAATTATGAGAGACATTTTATTACTAGGAAAATCATGGGCTCTGAAGTTGGACAAACTTGGTTTAAATGTTGCTTCTTCTTGTTTATCAGCAGTGTGACCAGGAGTTATAAAATTTACTGAGTCTCAGCTTCCTTAGCTATAAATAAGGGATACTGTGATATTAGAAAAATTATATATGTTAAATGTTTAGTCTTAATGGTGGCCATTATTATTTTAGTTATTTAAATATAAAAAAGTGGGGCTAGGATACAACATTGTTATACATCATTTGCTTTAATGTTTCCAAAAGGCTGTGCTGAAACAAACTGGTCGAAAACTGATGTTTGTACAGGATACCAGTAAGTCTCTGTGTAAAAGCTGTGGCATAATTTTCAATTATTTGTTCAGGAATACAGTAGGTCATCAAGCCTCAAATAAAAAATTTAGGGTCTACAAACCATAAAAAATTACAACAATCTCTGGCCAAATCAAAATGGGAATCTTCATATCTACAATTCCTCTTAAGGAAGCCACAGACAAATACAGCCGTCAGTATTCAGTAAGAGGGGGAGGTGAAGCAGGGGTAGGAGGCAGAGAAGTGGGAACAGCTTTCATTTCTGGAGTATCTTCTATGTGCCAGACACTTGGCTAAGTGTTCTATGTAAAGTAACTTGTTCATCTTTTTAAAATCCTCTGCCATCTTTTAAAAATGGTATTATCCCTATTTTAAGATAAGAAAGCCAAGGTTTAATGAGGTTATAGTTTAAGAATGGATAGCCAGAAAATGGCGGAATCAGAATGTGGTTCCACGTCTGCCTGACTCTACATTTCATGCTTTTGACCACTGCTTCCCAATTGCTAAACCCAAGATTTACTGTAATTTGGTTTTGATTTTAGAGGAAAGAAATAAAAATGTTGGTAAATATTTTAACTAAATAATTTCTAAGTCGCTCAACTCACAGTGCTGGATTAATATTTCTAGGCTGCATTCGCTTCTCTGTCATACTTATCCAACCTAGAACTAGCTAATTCTAGGCTTTCCAGAATTGATATTATTTCTTTCTAAGAATTATTGCTAAAGGAAACTTGTTTTTAAAAGATAGTTGAAACAGAAGATGGGTTTTTCTTCACACAGATTTATGAAGGTTCCTTACAAAATGGAAATGGCTGTTCCATCTAGTCCTCTCATCCCTAATGGTAGAATCTAAATTACTAGTATTAAAAAAAGTATATTGAAGGTGAGCATAAATTCCAACTCAGCACTAAAAACTAAAGGAAACAGAAACTAATTATTAAAATAATTATTAATGGTTTTCCCTTTGATCAGAGATTTAGGTGAAATTCCTTTATATTGGTCCCAAGGAAAGCCATATAGCTATTTGGGATTTTGTTATAGATTTGGAAAGAAGAGGTTTTTCTCCTGGATTTAGTTAGCTATTTTAAGATGAATAACCTATAGGGAAATAATCTTTTAAAACTTTTCTGGGGGATACAATGAGGTAAAAATATTACTAATCCCCAAATTCAGATATACAGACATTATTACATTTATACATTTCAAAAGACTTTTAAGGTGAAATCAGACATCTAAGAATTTTTGTGTTGCTCAGCAAGAGGTCTGTCTTACTGGCAAGCATGGAGACTTGGGGAAAAAAATGGACATATTAGAGAAATGTAATGGGGTAAGGTGTTTATACGTAAGACAGATTGAGCATCTAGAGTAATTCAAGCTTTCAAGCATTATGCTTAATTTATAGAATGTACTTAGATATCAAATAAACAGATGCTAGAAAATGTTATTTAAAAATAAACATTTATTGGATCTAGAACTATGCTCAATATTTGATAATGATTATAGTTAATCCTCAACAACTCCAAAAAGCAGGTATGATTAGCTCTTTTATGAATCTGGAAACTGAGGCCCAAAGAGGTCGAGAAGCTTGCTCAAGATCCTAAATTACTACAGAAAGTGTGGGAGTTAAGATTCAAACTCAGATCTCCTTGAATCCAAAGCCCATGCTCTTTTTTCTATATCAAGTAGGTTTTTGATCAATTTCCTTACTCATTGCCAATTCCACTGTTAATTGGAAGAGCTGCTAGTATCTTGGAGGAGAAGAACGGTATGAAAAATAATTTTGTGTGCTCGTTTCGGCAGCACATATACTAAAACTGGACCGATGCAGAGATTAGCATGGCCCCAGCGCTAGGATGACATGCAAATTCGTGAAGCGTTCCATATTTTTGGGTTGTAAAAGAGGGTAAATGGGGGTCAAATATATGGTGATGGAGGGAGAACTGACTCTGGGTGGTGAACACACAATGTGAGATATAGATGATGTATGACAGAATTGTACACTTGAAATCTATGTATCTTTACTAACAATTGTCACCCCAATAAACTTTAATAAAAAATAATTTTATATTAATAATTAGTACCAAATAGGAAAAAGTTACTTAGAAGAAAACCCAGTGTATTAATTATAGAGGAGTAAGTATTTCCACAGAAAGAAAACACTATATCTTAAGTAAGTCCAGTGAGAACTGGGAAGTCAGGATAAACTTCACAAAACAAAAAGTAGGAAAGTAATTTTTAAAATAAGTTACAATTCAATTAGGACATATGAATCATCTTTTAATATGCTAGAGTAAGATATTAAAAAAATGGGCAACTATATTTATAAATGTGCATTTCACAGTTCTACTTTTTAGGAGTGTGGAGGCAAACTACAAAAAGGTCAAATGAAATCAACAAAATGTGAGCCGCCACTGGTGGGCAGCTGGTTTGTTCAGTGGTTAGAGCCAGTGAGCTGCGCCTCCCACAACTAGATTGAGGGTGGCCACTTGGCATGGAGCTGATGGGTCCTGGAGGGACACACTGTTCCCCAATATTCCCCAATGAAAAAAGGAAAAAAAAAGTTATCCCCCAAAAAGAAAACAAAACGACAAGGCAGGGTCTGTGGATTAACCGAAGCTACCTAGTTCTGTGCTCCCTATATGCAGCACATACTCCATTCATGTTTCCAGACTGCATTATTTTTACAAGTATATTTTAAGAAGTATATAGTAACAAAAGAAATGCTAACGGAAACACAAAAGGTTAATTTTCACATCTCAGGTCAATAAACATGAAAAAATCTGATAGGACTTATTGTTAACCAGGATTTCAGAGGCAGACTCTTGCACTTCTGGGGGCATTTGAAAGATGGCTTTGGGAACACGTGTGAAAATAAACAATATTAACCTTTAGTGAATAACTCATCTTGAAAAATTTATCTTAAGGTGATAATAGATACTTACAAACATGTAACAGCTCCAAATTTACAACTACTTAACACCCATAAACTTATAACTATTTAAATATCTAATATTAAATATTAGAGAAAAATATATAATGATACATTCACCAGTAGGATAGTATACAGTCAATGTATTTACAGATATAGAATATTTTGAATAAGTGGTAACTATACCATGTCTTTGTTATATGTATATTGTTAAAGAGTACATGCATTTCATAGTAGAATGCCTTTCCCACCAAAAGAACACATATTCCTAACAGCTGCGCTAATAATGATTGAAAGAATACAGGAAATATTCAACAGAAATAAAATGCCAATTGCAGCTCCTTTTACTAGAGTTGAATGATATCCATCTGGGCAAAAAGTACAGATTTATGTTACTATTTGGGTAATAATTTTATTGTTAAAGCCCCTTTCTCACTTTTCTCTAGCAATGTCAATTCAAAAAGTAGGTATATATGTTTGAAAATAAAACTGTATATGTTCATGATATGCGTATTACTGTTATAGAACTGACGTGTTGACATTTTACTTTGTCTTCTCAGTGAATTTTAAAATAAAAATGGCATCAGATACATTTTTACAGTACATTTTTTGACAAGTTAAACTGATTCTCACTGATTCATTCTCTCTCAATAACACGCTGGCACTCTCACCCTACTTCATCTATTAGAAGAAGCACTTACATTTAAGTGAAATCCATTAATAAAGCATCTCTTCAGTTGGAATCTAAAGGCTTATTCATAGTGCCTGAATGAAAACTTACCTTTTTGACTTCTTTACTTGATCTGAATGTCTGCTGAACAAAAGAATCACTTTCAATGGCTTCAATTTCTTTTACTCTTTTTACTTGCTCTATCAGGGTGGCTTGGTCTAAAAAAAGAGGGTATAATGTCAGTGTATTTTAGAATATAAGCTTGTTAACAACACTATACCTAAGCAATGTTCTTTCTTTCTTCCTATGAAGTAATTTCACGACTTCAAAATTTAACGGATAAAAAGAAATTATAGTTAAGCTATAACAAGAAACTCTTTTTCCCCTAAGATCCGCAAATATAACATTCCTACATACTAAAATTCTCACCTAAAACATTGCTGAGAAAGTGCTGCCATAATGATCTAAGCTAATCTGGTGGGAGGGTTAAAAAAAAAACACAACAAAAAAAACCCCTATTTTATTATGGAAATACATATGAAAGGAATAAGAGCACAATAAATCCACCTGTAGCCATCATCCACTTCTATAATCATTAACTTTCTATTATTCTTAATCTATTCTTCCTCACTTCAATTTTTTTGGGTAGACCTCGAGTATTTAAAAGTAAATCCCAGACATTCCTAAATATTTTAGTAGGAATCTCAGATAGGGCTTAAGAAAAAACAAAACAAAACAGTATCATAACTATAATACCATCTTCACATCCAACAATATTATCAATAATTCCTTAATATCACCTTATACAGTCCACGTTTAATTTTCTCTGATTGTCCAAAAAAATGTCTTTTCACAGCTGGTTTGTTTGAAACAGGATCCAAACAAGGTCTACACATTACACTTGGTTGGTAAGTATCTTAAATCCTTCTCAATCACTTACAGTCCACTGTCCTTCCTTTCATTGCCATTTATTTATTGAAGAAACTGGATCATCTGTCCTTTAAAATTTTCCACATGCTGGATTTGGCTGATTTGCCTCTCTTAGTGTCATTTAACATGTTCCTCTCCCCCCCCACAGTGTGTGTAAACCAGAAGTTACATCTAGAGGCTTGATAAGATTCAGTGTCAATTTCTTTAGACTGAGAACGCATTATAGGTGGTGCTGTGTGATTCATGACTTCATGTCAGGATGCACTTCTCCCACCTTCAGTGACATTAAGATTGAGTTGTGGGTCCAAGGTGAGGTCAGCCTGACCCTCCTGTTACAAAGTACGCTTACAGGTTTTAGCAGATATTAATGTTTGTTTGTTGCTTAGATCCATCATTTCATTTTGGGTTGCAAAATGGTGATCTTCTAATTCTATTATTCTCCCTGCATTTATTAGGTCAGATTTCCTTTATAATGAAGAACTCCCCTCATTAACTATTTAGTGTCTGTGAAACATAGTCTGTACAAGAAAAGGCACAAAAAATGTTTAATTCTTTCCCTATATCAATTCTATCCAACTATGACCATTTTTAGTTAATAAATATTTATATATTTAATGTATTTTAGTCCATGGTAAGTCATTTTCATATTTTGATGCTCAAATGAGTCCACCTTTGGGTAGTGGGAGCCTCTTCAAGTTGGCTCCTGCATCTTTTTGCTATGATCCCTAGTAGGTAAGGCAGGACAAGGTGTTCCAGTCTCATTGAGTACAGTTCCTGTCCCGGGGCTGAAATGAGCCATTTCTCTAAAGAGCTTTGGACTTCTAAAGAGCGGGGAATGATATTTAGAGACAACAACTTGGGCAGTAGGGGTGCTTGTTGTTACTGGATTGCACTGCTCCTCAGCCTTTTCAGTGGGTGGTACAGGAAATACAGGTAACCCCCGTTTTTCGAAAGTTCCCATTACACACTTCACTTTTACAAGACCTACATTAGCTCATGCTTCGCCAACTGAAAGAAGTTCGAAGAGGATTTTCAATTTTATTTTTTAAAAAGGTGAAAAGTGAAAATAGCATTCAGAATTTGTTTTGCAGCGATCCATTATAGAGGCGGTGGGCTCCAAGGGGTGAGGCTGGCACTGCTTTCAGTATAGGTTAACGTTACTTTAGGTTTTATGCTTTATCTGGTATGATTTACTTTTAGGGTCACGGAACACTCAAAATTTTTTTCATATAAATGAATGGTAATTGCTCCTTTGCTATATGCCATTTCGGCTTAAGAAAGTTTTCATAGGAATGCTCTACTTTTGGGTAGTGGGGCAAACCTGTGCATATTTTTAGGAGAGAAAAAAATAATATGAGTTCATGCTGATACTACCAACCAAATTAAAGATGATAAAACTTTTAGTCTTTGGTTTTACATTTGTATATGTTTTCTCTTACTCTCACATCTTAGGCCTTCATAATAATGATCAATAGTACTTACTTGTTTTTCCTAATACGTCAGCTGAGTATGTAGTAGTTTCAAAATAAGAAGGCAAACATTACTATTAACAACAAGATGAATTAATGCAGTTTAAATTTTCTTTGTTTTTTTTTTGATCTTAGAATTTATTCCAATGATGAATTGTCAAAACATTATGTTCTAAAGTCACTTGAAATAATTCTCCATTTGATTATGCTACCAAATTAATATAGTTAGGTTAATTTGTTTCAGTTCTTTTTTGATTTTTAGGTCTTGCTTTGTTTTATTGCCTTTGTGATTAATATTTGTTTTTTAACTGCATAAAACACTTACATAGATCTAAAGCGAAAAAAAACAACATTCAGAAAAGTGTAGGTTTCCTATCCATTTCCATTCCTCTGGTTCTACCCCCAATCCATAGGTAATCATTTTTATTAGGTTTTCATTTTTATCCTTCCATGGTTTATTTTTGAAAATACAAGTATACATATACTTTTCTTTCTTACATAAAATAGCACACTACAAATTCCTATGTGTATTACTTCTTTCACTTAACAATACAAGTATGTCTTCACTCTCTATATTCTCACAGTATAGAGTCTTCCTCATTCTGTTTTATAGCTGTATAGCAATCTATTTTATGGCTTTATGGTATTAGGTTGGTGCAAAAGTAATTGTGGCTTAAAAGGTGAAAAATAATTGCAAAAACCACAATTACTTTTGCACCAACCTAATAGTTTTTCCCACCAATGCCCTTTTGGAGATCATTTGAGTTGTTTCCAGTCTTTTGCTTTTAAAGTTAATGCTTTAATAAACAGCCATGTGCATGTGTCATTTCATATATATATATTTTACATACTAGCTGGGCAAAAAAAACGCAGTATTATGGTTCGCACCTTTGCTGTTTAAAGTCTTGTTCTAAGCTAATATGAATACATAGGTAAGTGAGGAGCTACTATATACTCAGCTAAGGCATTTAAAAATGTTGGCATTTTAGACTTCATGGATAATAGCTGGATCTCTTTAGAGAGTATCAGAAGATATTTGGTTTCCCAAGTTCCATAAAAAATTAACATTTTATGAAAAATCATTGTGTCAACTTTCGGCTAATCACATGTTACAATTACACAGTCTTATGCAAGCTCCAGTTTATTTAAGGGAAAGACAGTGCTTCTGAAGATGTGTCCCTGACAGCTGTAACCAGTCTTTTCTCCTGTGAGAAATCATGCATGGAATGTTTGGAAGTAACAGCCCCAGAGCCAACATGCCATCTTTGGAAGAATACATTTTCTTACATAAAAGCACTGTTAGAATGTCATGGAAGAGCAAATAGCTCCACATGCTTTAGAATAAAAGCTCCTTTGTATTTTAATTATGCAATGTACTAATTGAGCATGTGAAATGAGATGAGTCTTTGCCCAGCTAATTTATTAATGTCAACACACCCCATACTAGTGGATAATATTTTTGTTAGTTACATGTATAATAGTATTAATAGAGCACAGAAAAAATATAATGGAGTTGTTTCCAGTCTTTTGCTTTTAAAGTTAATGCTTTAATAAACAGCCATGTGCATGTGTCATTTCATATATATATATTTTACATACTAGCTGGGCAAAAAAAACGCAGTATTATGGTTCGTTTCTACATGACCCAACTTTGTCAATATGAAAACCCATTTGTTTACATAGGTCTTAACTAGCTCACAATCATTAATTCCTAAACAAAAGACAGTATTTCTGACTAAGATGACCTCATATGTATCAACTGTTTGACCCTTTGGATTTTTTCTTTTAACATATTCTCTCATTTGAATTTACAAAGCACATCATTAGTTTTAAATGTCAGAGGTGAATGCACAAACAGTATTAAGTCTAAAGTTTGTAGTGTTTGTACTTTTAAATATGGACATACAACCAGCCAGTATGTTTAACAAAACAGCACTGAGAAATTAGAAAGGAAGGAAGGAGAAAGATTAGAGAAAAACAGAACATTATCTTTGCGTCTCTTTAAAGATTATCCAGGACTAACAAAGTGACAGAGCAAATAAGGGAAAGCCAGTTTGCCTGATTTACAACATGAAAATAAACCAACATAGCTTTTACCTTTCAACGTGGGGACCAGCTTACTGGTGATATTTAAATTAAAGAGTGTGATATTTGATTTAAAGAGTAAGAGTGATATTTAAATTAAAATTTGAAAGATTCATGGGAGATTTACATTTTTAGCCTTATAGTAGCCCAGCTTCATTCTGTCCGAAAAAACAGACTTAAAAAATGTTTTAAACGGCTTCATACTCAAAATTCTAATATCAATGTCCACAAACGTATGTCTTGATTATAACCCTGTCATTTTGGGAAGCAGAATAAAACACATCAATAATATATAGCAAATTGTTTTAAATTCAGGTTAAGTTATACAAGCCAATTTTTCATTTAAAAACTCTGTACCAATTTTAAAGACTGGGAAAAATGTGAATTAAAACTAGTTATAGTTTATATATATGGTATGAATGCCTCGCATACAAAGCATCTTGTATTCATTAGCCCAGAGGTAAAAATAAAGAAAAGCGCCAAAGTTATTGGGAGAATCAAAGTTATAGGATGTTTTTAATTATTAACATGGTAAAAAAGAAGGAAACATCTATTAGTACTTGATGCTTTTTGATACACATATTATTGGAAATAAAATGAATTCTATAGGTTGTTTATAAGATGTCAGTAGAAGGGAGACATATTTCATAATAGTAAACTAAAAAATAATGGAGGCAGAAAGCCAAGTCACTATGGACTAAAAAAAATCAATACTAACTCACCGCATGGAAAATCATTGTTTCTTTTGTGATGAAAAATTAAAATAAAATATTTTATTAGTTACTATTGATATTGTATTAAAAAAATTAGGCTCACTTCAAGTTATACTTGACAATCAATTTCACGTGATACAACATTTACAGAATTTTCTTTTAAAATATCAAATGGTACACAAATTTAAGAGTAGTAAATAAATATGACAAAGTCCAATATAAACCTTTTATTTGAAAAGATGAAATTTTAATCTGTACACCATTTGTAATTATAAACTGATCTCTGAACTGGCAGCTATGCTACTCCAAGGACAGCAGATGGCACTATTACCCAAGATGTAACCATGGCATAAAAGAATGTAAGTTTCACGATCGGCATCTTACACGTGAAAATCTTATCTTCAACTGACTCCTTTGAATATTAATATTTTATGAATTTACCAAAGTTAAAATGCATTTTACATTACAAAGAGTTTGGGTTGGTTGGCCTCAAGTTATTGAGTTACTTATGCTACTCTTCCAGGGGAAAAAAAATTATGTAATCGTACTGCTACAAATACATGAATAATATAAAAGGATATCTTATTTTCAGTTTGACTGAAATTGACTCAAATTTTAGTCAAGAGTGGAAATATCTGTGAAATTCCTTTTTATAGTACATATGGATACTGAAAACAAAAACATTCAGATACTGAAATGTGAAGAATTTTCATGTGCTTTACAAGAAAAAAAAGCAAACAGCAGCACACCAGAGTTAAATAAGTAAGTAAATAAATAAATAAAGCTACTCAATAAAATTTGTGAACAAATAAAACATCCCATAAAACTTAACTTGAAATTCTAACGTTATTAAAACAATTTCTTATGAACACAGATTTTAACAAAACACTGCCATTGCTCTCCCTTTCAAACCAAAGCATACAAAGCACATATTAGAAAATTCATACAACCCCAACATTTTAAGGTTGTTCACAAGTCCCCTATCCCTGGGCATAAATTTCCAGAACAGATATCCACAAATAATTTGAAAGATGACAAAACTTCTTAAGTAGAATGTGGCTTATTAGTCTTCTGGAAGCTTATGATACAGTACCACGTTATATATGTCAGTGAGGCTCCTGAAGTGTCTCTGATAACAACCCCCTTTGGATGGGCTCCAAGACAGACTCATCTTTCCATATCAAATTAAGTTACAGGAATAACTTTAATGTGACTGCACCAGTGGAGAATTTCTGATAAACATTTTAATAAGTGCAAGTGCACTGGGTATCAGGCTAGGCTTTATTAAAAACAAAATCCACACTAAATACCTCATTTAGCTCTTCTCACCTAGAATGCTTTCAACTTTTCTGAATCCTCCCTGTCATTTAAGGCCACACCTAATACCCATCTTTCGGTGATGCTGTCCCTTGCCACCTGTGAGAAAAGGGGGTCGTCCATAGTTTGTTTGGCTCTTACATATAAGGTGATCAAACAATATGGTGAATGTTTAAATTAAAAAAAAAAAGTTTTACAGTAAAATACACATTGCCATTAACCCCCCTCAAAATACTCTCCCTTGTGGCACCTGGATGGCTCAGTTGGTTAGAGAGCGAGCTCTGAACAACAGGGTTGCTGGTTCGATTCCCACATGGGCCAGTGAGCTGCGCCCTCCACAACTAGACTGAAGACAACGAGCTGCTGCTGACCTTCCGGAGGGGTGGCCAGATGGCTCAGCTGGTTAGAGCGTGAGCTCTCAACAACAAGGTTCAAGTCCCACAAGGGATGGTGGGCTGCGCCCCTGCAACTAAAGATTGAAAATGGCAACTGGACTTGGAGCTGATGGGCCCTGGAGAAACATGCTGTTTCCCAACATAAAAAAAAACAAAAAACAAAAAAAAAACTTCACTAAAGGTAATAACTCTGCCATCTGAAACAAAACAAACAAACAAACAAACAAACAAAAACTCCCCTCACTTCGAACACACTTATCCCATCATTCTTGCCACTTTCTGAAGCAGATCTGGAAGTCCTCTTTCTTGAGTGTCTTTAGTTGTGCTGTCATGGCTGCCTTGATGTCCTGAATCATTTTGACTTTGGGGAAGAGCCAGAAGTTGCACGGTGCCAGAGCCAGTGAATAAGGTGGATGAGGACACACCGTAATGATTTATTTGACAGAAATTGCTGTATACCAGAAGCAATGTGTGACATGGAGCGATGTCATGATGGAGGGTGATTAATGGCACGCTTTAAAACACACCTTCTCTCAACCGTAGCTCACAGCTGACTGACTGCACTGAACAAGTTGAACCTTGTCACACACTGTGACTAAGGTTTGATGCGCCACTTCCCGTATTGAAGATCCCTGCCTTTCTGTTGGATGGCACTCGGCAGCAGCATTCACCGTATTTTGTGGTCACAACAGAAAGGCTCCATGTCACATATCACTTCTAGCATGGTAATTTCTGTCAAATAAAAACATTACGGTGTGTCCTCATCCACCTTATTCACTGGATCTGGCACCATGCGACTTCTGGCTCTTCCCCCAAAGTCAAAATGACCATGAAAGGTAAACGTTTTGAACCGATTCAGTATGTTGCCTTGTGCTGATATTAATCTCTTCATGAGTGAAAGCTTCATTTCCCCAGCTAGAGGGAACATACCTTTTTGTGTCAACTCCAGGACTGAGTGTACTGTGCTTTATTATTTAGTAAGCAGTCAAAAAACATTTGTTGAAAAAGATCGGAGGACATTCAAGTAACCATTTAAAAAATGAAACTTCATGGAGGGAATATCAAATTATCAGAAGTTTTTGTAACTTGAAACACTAAATGTCTTTAAATGGTTAGTTTTAATAGTTCACATTATCTGGTTAAACTCTGTCTCTGCTACTTAGTAGCTGCATGACTCTGGGCAAGTGGTTCAAGCTGTGATGGTCTCAGCTTTCTCCTCTGTGGCATGGGGATAACAGATTAAACATCATAGGATGGCGGACAGGTTAATTCCTCCCAACCCCCCATTCAAATATTTGAGCACATTCAATGTACCAGGCATTGTTTTACATGCTAGGGTTTAGAAATAGATAAGCTCCTCTCTCATGGGGCTCATAATTTAATGGGACAAATAATAAACATACACATAAACAATATGATATCAAAGAAAACAGAGCGGGATAGAGGGTTAGAAAGGAGAAAGGGGGTTATTTCAGATGGGGTCACCTGGGAAGAACTCTCTGACATGGTGCTATTATAGCAGAGAGAAGAACCACGTGGAAACCAAGCCATGAAAATCTGGGAGATGAAACCATGCTCTTAAAGAAGGATTTAAAGCCCCTGATAAATGATAGCTGTTATAGTAACAGTACTAGGGTGCCCATTTAGTAAGATTACTGAAGACATGGAAGTTGGCTGAAAAGTTTGTATATAAATCTCTCAGTTTCTGACTGTATGGTTTAAAGCTGGCTACCTTTTCTGAGTTCAGCTGGGTACTAAGCCGTTTAGCTCACACTTCTTGTGGCATCGCCTGCGGTGTGGCAGCGCTGTGTGAATAACTGGAGGAGGGGACAGGCCTGTGCACATCACTGAGAAGGCACAAAAGGCCCTGCTGAATTTTATCACCCACAAAGACCCTGGAGTCCCCCCTGACTCACTGAATGCTGCAGGCTGAGTGGGGAAGCAGTGCTTTGCTGACCCACGTCCTCCCGGGCTCCAGTGACTCAAAAGATGGGAGGTCCTGTCACTTCCTAATAAATGTCTAGGAACACAAACTTCCCAAAATGGTAGTTATGTAGTAGAAATCATGATATAAAGCAAACGTGTTTTAGTTTAGTGTCTGTAGGTCTACAGACACTTTGTTTTGATCATCAATATTTGGAATGCCGTTCTAGTGGGGAAGGTCATAGAAGCTAATATTTCATTTAAATGGTTGTTAAAAAGGCCAGAGGAGCTGTTCTGGTAGCAGAAGTAGTAAGCACAGTGGTAACAAAAGCTTAACATTTGTGGCACTCTGATGCACTAAGCACTTCACAGGGATTACCTCATTGAACTATCACAACCATGAGAAATAGTACTATCATTATTCTCACTGTACAGGTGAGAAACTGAGGCTAAGCTACATGGCCAGTTAGCCTGAGGTCACGTGGCCAGTTAGCCTGAGGTCACGTGGCCAGTTAGCCTGAGGTCACGTGGCTAGTTAGCCTGAGACATGGCATCTGATCCTTGAATTATGATCTAGTCATGATTTCCTGGTCAAATAAATTCTATACCCATACCTGCCAAGCAACAAATAATTTTTCCCCTCCTTCCCACCCATTTATTAGAAATAATAACTGGTTTTGGTACTGTTTGTACTTTGTATTTTAATGCTTGTTCATTCAGTAAAAGACAACGCAGCTTTATTTGTACAGGAGATGTCACATATATTATCTTGATCTTCTGGCATTATCTTGAGCTAGATTACAGACGTATATTTTCAGAATCTTTCTTTCACATTTGAAAAAATTGTTCAGGAATTATACATGTCAGATTCCCAAAACCTTCATTAATAAATAAGAGATATAAAGTTTTTAGAAAACCTAGTAGCATTCTTTCATTCAAGCCTGAAAACAACCTGAGTATTAGGTTACCACTTTAGAGCTGTTCTTTATCTATTGTGTAAAAACTGTTACAAAAATCTAGCATGGTGCCTGTGAATTTGGCTAAACCAATAACGATTATGAAGTCTAACTACAGAGACTATTGCCTTATGCTTGTTTCAAATGTAATAAACATGGGTAGTCAAATCCACTTCAATAGAGTGGTAAGAAATAATCATTCTAATAAAGATAAAGCTACTGGAAATTTTCTTATTTTAAAAGGATAGTTTTATATATATATATATATATATATATATATATATATATATATATATATATATATATATATAAAATTTGAGATATACCAGAGAAATAGGGCAGAATACAGACTCTGAAGTTGCTGTTTGCTGTCCATTTTAATTCTAGAATTCTTATTGACTCTAATTAAAATTCTGTAGATGGAAGAGTTATATGTTTCTAAGGATCCTGCAGTGAATGCTGTCTGCCAGCCATCTACAAACACCCCATAACCACACACAACTCGCCTGTCAGGAGAGCTAATGCAGACATCTCCGGGCACACCACATTTGTCACTGTGGCTAATATCAGAGATATGCAGCTCTTTTTTCTTAGCACACAAAAGCAAGATATGTAATTCAATGCTCAATTTACCCTTGTCTCACAGGAGATTTTTCCCCGCTAATTGATAGAAATTAAGCCATTAATCAAGCCACTAGCCATCATTCAAACCAGAGAAGATGAATACAAACTTTCATCATAACCACCTTCCCCATTTTAGTGTTCATTAGCATTAATTTTTAATGCAATTATGCTATTCTTTTACGCTGAGCTCATAAATTACTGCTCTTTTGTTGCTGGCTGGCCTTGTAAAATCCAAACTAATGCTTTGTGCTCTGATCTTAAAGGCAATTACTAGGTTCTTCTATCTTTTATATCTTTGCATACCCAATAACCTTTATATATAACGAACACCCATGACTGACTATGCCTGTTTGTTATTTTAATGCCTCTATGTAAATCTCTGTGAATATATAAATGCAGTCAAATGTACATACAACATATATATACACACATATACCACATACATTACAAAATATAGGTGTAACTATAAAAATAAGTTCTCACAAGTTCATATTGTAGTTTAGGTTCAAATATAAAGACTTCACTACGGTTTATTATGATTAAAGTGTAATACATTATTAAAGTTATAATTTTTATAACAACTTTGAGAGAGAAAATAGGAATAGTGGCTGGCTTTATAAACATTTATAAGGGTCAAACAACTATTAAAAGTAGAATAACTGTAAAATATCAAAATCTCTTAGTTCTTTACTTAGGGTTACTGTTTCATGTTTAAGTCCTTACTTTGAAAAATAACTTGTGTTGAAACCTGAAAATTAATGTGATGAAAATGAAGAGTACTGGACGATCAAAAGAACCATTTATCCAAGAGTGTGTTTACCAGTGTATGTACTAACTCCACAGTCTTATGTTTTGCAGAGTGGATGCATTGGTTTATTAGAGGATAATAGTAAAATGGAAAGACAGAATTCCAGAAAAAAATACTGAACCAAGAGGCAACACATCCAATCAGTCCTCCATCCTAGAGAAGGTAGAAAAGATGGACTCTCCTTACAGTCACCCAAAAGCATTGGTTATGCTCACTCTTCGTGCAGAGGAGAGAAAAAGAAACCTACAACTCTCTTCCTGTATCATCTCAGCAATGCCTTTTCCTTTATCTGCAAGTTGTTATGTTTGGGCTGCCCACTAGCTAGCGAAAGAGTGCATACGTGGCATTAAGATTAACGACATAAAACTTGATGGGGCAACGTCAGCAGCACTGGTGTTGGTGCCAGCCCAGTCACCTTCTGGAGTTGCACAGCTGTGGTCTCACCCTAACACTACAGGATAGGGGTAGGGAGTAGAGAGTGTATTCAGGAGTTTTCTACCAAAAAGAGGTTGTGAACCATTAACTTTTTAAGATATAAAGAAGTTGATGATCAGCTTGACTTCACCTTATGTTTCCGGTCATGGCTAGTTCTTTATTGGATCTCATCTTAACAGGAAGTTACCCATGGATTAGCTGCGGTGAGGCTTCATTGTACAAGGACTTGATTCTTTGAACCAGGGGACTTGTTACGTCAGGATAAGTGGACAGCCTAAGCTCACGTCTTTTGCGATCATCCCTTTCTGATGTCAGAAGCAACTAGGCACCTAACACTTGTACTTGAACATTAAAGTTGTCAGTATAAAGTTGTGAGTTCTAACGCCTCTGGTGTTCTAATGCCTCTAAGCATTTAGTGTTTGGGCTCATACGCTTAGAGAAAATAGTCCACTGCTCCATGTGCTTTTATTTCCCTGAACACATTAATAAAAATGTTGGGGTTCAGAAACAGGAATTGAAATTAATTCACCCAATATGCTATGCCAGGTGCTGGACTAGGTGCTAGAGATTTCTAGCACCTTGAAGTCAGATTTAAAAATGACTTACTTTTGGCCCTCAGAGTCCCTGGGCAAAATGGAACTTTTATATAGAATTTTTATTTGCAAATAGTTATGAGCTGGTAATTACAAGGATGTGTTGTGTTTACAAAGTGCCTTTAAATCTGTTATTTCACTTAATCCTGAAACAGAGATACTTTTTGGTAATAAATGGTACCTTCACTTTTCAGATTGGATATCTGATATGCTCATAACTTAAGAGATACCATAAGCAGCGTTAAGATATGAAACCAAGTCTTTATACTTCAAATTCTGCATGCTTCCCATTGCACCACATAGCGCCTGAACCTTTGAATCGCTGACAACCATACCTGATGAATAGTTCTGACTATTTATGCTTATGTTAAATGTTTATCAAATTTATGCAATTTTGTTCTTTTACACAGAGATGTGGTAGGGAGGCTGTAGTGGATGGCAGAAGACACTAACTTCTCTTTGTTAAAAGCAGAAGAAACCATTAAATACTTCAAATTGCAATTTTTAAAATTAGCTTTCTGGAGGTATAATTTATGTGGAATAAGTACACTCACTTAACACATACAATTTAATGAGTTTTGACTATGTATACATCTGTGTAACCAATACCACAATCTAGATTTAGAATATTTCTATCACCATGCAAAATTTCTTTGTGCCTCTCTGTGGTCAACTTCTGTCGGTGCCCTGACTACCAACAATAACAGATCTGCTTTCTGCCAGTGTGTATTAGTCTGCATTTTCTAGAACTTCATGTAAATGGTACACACTCTTTCATGTCTGATGTCTTTCACTCAGCATATTTTTGTGGTAGCCCCATGTTGTTGGGTATATTTGTTGTTTGTTCTACTACTGGTAGAGTTCTACTATATGAAAACCCATAATTTGTTTATCCATTCACACGTTGATGGACATTTACGTTGTTTCCAATTTCTGGCTTTTGAGAATAAAGTTGCTATAATATTTATGTACAAATTTTTGTGTGGACATATATTTTCACTTCTTTTGGGTAAATATATAACATTGGCATGCCTGAGTTATATGGTAGGTTTGCATTTCTCTGATGACTGATATTGAGCATTTGTTAATGCACTTTTGGCCATTCATTTCTTTTTCAAAGTATGTGTTCAACTAATTTTTTGTTCCTTATTAAATTTGGTTTTTGTCTTATTACTGAATTATAAAAGTTCTTCAGGTATCCTTTGACAATATGCATTGTCAACATTTTCTCTCCTTCTGCGAGATTTGCGTTTTTGTTCTTAATGGTGTCTATCAAAGGGCAAAAACTTTTTAAATTCAAAAAATCGATCTTATCATTTTAAAATATGGGTTGTGCTTTGTGTGTCTGTCAAAATTTGCCTACCTGAAGGCTGCCAGGATTTTCTCCCATATTTTCTTCTATGTGTTCTATAGTTCTAGTTTTTATATTTAGGTCTACAGTATATTTCAAGCTAATTCTTATGTACGATGTAAGATAAGGATCAATGTTTATTTTTCTCTATAAGAATATCTAGCGTTTTCAGCACTACTTATTGAAAAGACTTTCCTTTCCCCACTGAATGGCCTTGGTAATTTTGCCGAAAATTAATTGGCCATGTATATGAGGGTTGATTTTTGGTCTCTCTAGTCTGTTCCATTTATCTACATGTCTATCCTCACAGTAATCCACAGTCTTTATTACCATAGTTTTATACTATGTCTTGAAATCATGGAGTGTAAATCATCTGACTTTGTTCTTTTTAAAAGCAGCTTTAATTATTCTGCTATTTGCATTTTATATAAAATTGATTCTTACTAGAAACAGTGCTCCTAACACTTTATATTGAATTTTAGCATAAGAATGCAAACTATAATACATAACGAAATTCAATTTCAGGAATAAGTTGAAATGATTAACAAAATTAGACACTCTCCAAATATTAATTTGCTAGGTACAGCACTTGAAACGAGAAAAGGAAACAATGACAATTAATTAAATCAACTTTAAAAATAGTTCTGGGACCTCATCAAGTTGTAAAAATGTTATTTATCACAAATAAATATTGCCATTGTAAACTTTATTTCTTCTTTAGAATAAAAAATGGAGCCACATTCATGTTACTTTATAAAGGAGTTGCCACATAAGATACTAATTGTTTAAATGACTAAAAAAAGTTGATGGCAAGATTTTGTTTTGGTCAATGAATGCAGTTTAGAAAATATATTCAGGTGTAACTGTTGAAAGAAAAACTAGTAGGGAAAATAAAAAAAGACAGACTAATAGAAGAAGCAATTCTTCAGGTACTGTAAAGATCCAAGAGTGAATGTATATTTTTAAGAGTGTGAACTACCTGTAGAAATTCTAACTGCCCAGGGAATAGAACTGGGGTATGTAGATCTCAAATCAAGTGGATGAATAATCTCTACTCCTCAAACTATCATGTAAGAAGCAACATACATAGGCATTCTAAACTGAACTCTGAAGTCTGTAATTATAATCTCTTCTCTGTTTGGTCCATCATTTTGCCAATACTTTATCCTCATTACCATTTTTCGCTTCAAGAAATGCAAATAAAATTATTGGCTTTTAATCAAGAAAAGCCCTAAATGACACATT
Source organism: Rhinolophus hipposideros (assembly GCF_964194185.1). Lineage (NCBI taxonomy): Eukaryota > Metazoa > Chordata > Mammalia > Chiroptera > Rhinolophidae > Rhinolophus > Rhinolophus hipposideros. The sequence continues at coordinate 82,237,444 of NC_138048.1, forward strand.
ATCTATAATATTTAAAATAGGGTGGGCTCTGTATGTTTCTCTGTGCTGAAATAGTTGGCCACGCTGCATCAAGAAATACAGTCGTAGAGGTGACGTCATAGGAATGGCGGCAGCGGGGCACACTTTTTGAGTTCTCCTCCAGATCTTATCACAAACGGGACACCTCACCACGTAGAACAGCTAAGAGACTCATGCAAGGATTACTTGAAGGTGGGCAAATTGGGAGAGCAGGGGAAGAGGGAAGGGAGCGAAGTGGAGATGCGGCCCGCATCTGCGGCGGTGAAAACGAGGCCAACATCCGCAGCTGCAGAGACGCAGGGGATCCCAGGATGAAATAGAGAACACAAAAGCCAGGAGGTGGGCTGTTTCCCTGCGTCCCACATCTGATCTCTCCCACCAAGGGGGCAGCATATCCAGCATCTGAGGCAATAACCTCTGTGAGACCTCCAGTTGGGCCCTAGGCCGGACAAAGGACACAAACTCCATACCTGGGCCCCTTCCCCCCTCTTCCAATCCTACCCCAGCCCTTCCAAAGACTTAAACTGGCCCCTGAACTGAGGGGTAGTGTCAGATTACAGAGGAGCCTTAGTGCTCAGGCTCTGGGAAGACTGGTGTGCAGCTGTGACCCAGGGAAGAGGCTGGGAAGAGAGTGATTTTTGCTGGGTTAGGAGAGAAGAGACTCCTCTACCCCCAGCCACCACCTTTTCTGGCCTGCAGGAAGAGTATGACACGGATGGGCTGGGAGAAAGAAGACCCCTCCATCCCCAGCCCCCACCCTTTCTGTCCTGCCTAGGGCGGGGCAATTACAACTGCTACAACTGCGGAGGCACTCCCGGGGATCAGCAGTAAGCGGCAGACGCAGTGCTAGGCTTTCAGCAGCTCAGAAATTTCCCACCCGCCACACACACACACACACACACACACACACACACACACACACACGGAAGAAGTGCCCTAAGACTCAGCAGAACTGGATACAGAGCTGGTGGTGCTATTCTCAGTGTACGTGTGTGTAGGCAAGGGCAGAAACTGCACTGATCTGTAGAAAATAACATCCAGACCCCTCAGCCCCACTCATCTAAATCTGCAGTCCCAACGTCACTCTGGGCACCAGGTGACTGCCTCTGCTTGCACAATACGCAGGGGACTCTTTGGTACAGCAGAGGACAACCTGGAGATTACTTGGTGGGCTTAAGCCAAAAGTGGTGCTGCTTTTTGTTTTGTTTTGTTTTGTCTTTGTATCTTTGCCTGTGTTGAGTGGGGGTTGTCGGTTGTTTTTACATGTGAAGGTATTTCATTTTTTGTTGTTGTTGTGGTGGTGGTGCTTGGTGATTTGCTTTGTTCTGAAATTGCCCTACCAGGGCCCAGCTTAAGAGGCACAAGATTCAACATAGCCAGAGGGCAACTCCAGACCAAACCAGAGTACTACCTGGTTGGACCTACAAGTGACACACCCAGAGGGAATTCTCTACAAGCACAAGAGCCCATAGAGGCCAAACCACATTTAAGTGGTCAACCTTCACACAGCAGAACACCTTGCAGTGGGCAGAGCCAAGTCTCACAACTAGTCAACCTAGGAGTTAACCCCACCTACTCACAAGCAAAAAGCAATTAAAGATCTTCTCTAACAGGACAATATACACAACACAAAAGTCACCTTTGGAGCACACACAGAGAAGAAGAACGAAGTAGTGCAAGTCAAATATAAACGACACATACTACGTAAGATAACCCAGCAAGAACTAAGAACTCTAGGGGATGTACCTAATACATTAAAGCAAACACAGAGAGTCAGCTAAAATGGGGAGACAAAGAAACATGTCCCAAATAAAAGAACAGAAGAAACCTCCACAACTGGAACCAAATGAAGCAGAGGTAACCAACCTATCAGAGACAGAACACTGATGATAAGAATATTTAAGGAGCTTAGAGACGACATAAAGAAGGATGTAGAAATCATAATGAACAATCAGTTAGAACTAAAGAACACAATTACTGAAATAAAGAACTCACTTGAAGGAATTAACAGCAGGTTAGATGAAGCAGAGGATCGAATCAGCAACTTAGAAGACAAGTTAGCAGAGATCACCCAGACAGACCAACAGAAAGAAAAAAGAATAAAAAACAATGAAGATGGTTCACGAGACCTGTGGGATAACATCAAGCGCAACAACATGCGCATCATAGGAATACCAGAAGGCAAAGAGAGGAAGCAGTAATCCCTTGCTTCCTCTCTTCATTTGAAGTAATAATGTCCGAAAACTTCCCTAATCTGATGAAGGAAACCAACATACAAGCCCAGGAAGTGCAGAGAGTTCCAACCAGGATAAACCCAAACAGGCCCACACCAAGACACATTATAGTTAAAATGGCAAAGGTTAAAGACAAAGAGAGAATCCTAAAAGCAGCAAGAGAAAGACAGAGGATTACATACAAGGGAACTCCCATAAGACTATCAAATGACTTTTCTACAGAAACATTGAAGGCCAGGAGGGAGTGGCAGGAGATACTCAAAGTGATGGAAAACAAAGGTCTACAATCTAGATTGCTTTAGCCAACAACACTATCATTTAAAGTTGATGGAGAGATAAAGAGCTTCCCAGAAAAGAATAAGCTAAAGGAATTTATTACCACCAAGCCAGCATTGCAAGAAATACTAAAAGGACTTATGTAAATAAAAGAAAGATGAAAACAATTTAACTACAAATTTAAAAATGGCAATAACTATGTACCTATCAATAATCACTTTAAATGTAAACGGATTAAATGCTCCAATCAAGAGACATAGGGTGACATATACAAAGCAAGACCCTTGTATGTGCTGTATACAAGAGACCTCACATCAAAAGACACACACAGGCTGAAAGTGAAGGGTTGGAGTAAGATATTTCATGCAAATGGAAATGAGAAAAAAGCTGGATTTGCAATATTTACATCTGATAAAATGGACTTTAAAATGAAGAACATGTTAAAAGACAAAGATGGGCACGATATAATAATAAAGGGATTGATCTGACAAGAGAACATAACCCTAGTAAACATCTATGTACCCAACATAGGAGCACCTAAATACATAAAACAGATATTGACTGACATAAAGACAGAGATCAACAGTAACACTATCATAGTAGGGGACATCAACATGCCTCTGACAACAAGGGACAGGTCTTCCAGACAGAAAATCAATATGGAAATGACAGCCTTAAATGACACACTGGACCATTTGGATTTAATCGATATTTTCTGAGCATTTCACACCAAAGCTGCAGAATACATGTTCTTCTCAAGCGCACATGGAACATTTTCCAGGATAGACCATATGTTAGGCCACAAAACAAGTCCTGATAAATTTAAGAAAATTGAAATCATACCAATTGTCTTCTCTGACCACAGTGCTATGAAATTAGAAATGAACTACAGGAAAAAAACGAGAAGACACACCAATTCATGGAGGCTGAATAACATGTTACTAAATAATGAATGGGTCAACCAGGAGATCAAGGAAGACATCAAAAGATACCTTGAGGCAAACGAAAATGAAAACACAATGACCCAAAATCTATGGGATGCTGCAAAAGCAGTCCTAAGAGGGAAATTCATAGCATTGCAGGCCTACCTAAAGAAACATCGCTAATTAACAGTTTATCTTCACACTTAAAGTATCTGGAAAAAGAACAGCAAAATAAACCCAAAGGGAGTACAAGGAAGGAGATAATACAGATCAGAGAGGAAATAAATGAAATAGAAACCAGAAAAACAATACAAAAGATCAATGAATTCAAGAGTTGGTTCTTAGAGAAGATAAACAAAATTGGCAAACCTTTAGCCAGACTCATTAAAAACAAGAGAGAGAGGACTCAAATTAATAAAATCAGAAATGAAAGAGAAGTGACAACAGACACCGCAGAAATACAACAAATTTTAAGAAATTACTATGAGCAACTATATGCCAACAAATTTGACAATTTGGAAGAAATGGACAATTTTCTAGAGGCGTACAACCTTCCAAGGCTAACTCAAGAAGGAACAGAAAACCTGAAGAGACTGATTACCACCAGGGAAATTGAATCAGTAATCAATAATCTCCCAACAAACAAAAGCCCTGGACCAGATGGCTTTACAGGTGAATTTTACAAAACGTTCAAAAAAGAATTATCACCTATTCTCCTCAAGCTCTTCCGAAAAATCCAGAAGGAGGGAAGACTCCCAAAAACTTTTTACAAAGCTATTATCACGCTGATCCCAAAATCAGACAAAGACACCACAATAAAAGAAAACTACAGTTCGATATCTCTAATGAACATAGATGCAAAAATCCTCAACAAAATATTAGCGAACAGAATTCAGCAATACATTAAAAAGATCATACACCATGATCAAGTGGGATTCATGCCTGGTATGCATATGCAAGAGTGGTTCAACATCCACAAATCAATTCATGTGATACACCACATTAACAAAATGAAAAATAAAAATCACATGATCATATCAATAGATGCAGAAAAAGCATTTGATAAAATCCAGCAGCGATTTATGACAAAAACTCTTAAGTGGGAATAGAGGGATCATATCTTAACACAATAAAGGCCATCTATGATAAACCTACAGCTAACGTCATACTCAATGAGGAAAAGCTAAAACCATTCTGCTCAAGATCAGGAACAAGGCAAGGTTGACCATTTTCTCCACTTCTATTCAACATAGTGCTGGAAGTTCTAGCCACAGCAATCAGACAAGTAAAAGAAATAAAAGGCATCCAAATCGGTAAGGAGTAAGTAAAATTGTCATTATATGCAGATGACATGATACTATATATAGAGAACCCTAAAGACTCCACCAAGAAACTATTAGAGCTGATAGATGAATTTAGTAAAGTAGCAGGATACAAAATTAATATTCAGAAATCAGTTGCATTTGTATATATCAAGAATAAAACAAAAAGGAGAAATTAAAAAAACAATCCCATTTACAATTGCTCCAAAGACTATAAAATACCCGGGAATAAATTTAACCAAAGAAGTAAATAAAGATCTGTACTCAGAAAATTATAAGACACTGAAGAAAGAAATGAAAGAAGATACAAACAGATGGAAACACATACCATGTTCATGGATAGGAAGAATTAATATAGTTAAAATGTCCATACTGCCTAAGGCAATATACATACTCAATGCAATTCCTATCAAACTACCAACGACGTTTTTCACAGAAATAGAACGTATAATCCTAAAATTTATATGGGACCATAAAAGACCCCTGATAGCCTCAGCAATATTGAGAAATAAGAACAAAGTGGGAGTTATAACAATACCTGACATCAAATTATACTACAAGGCTACAGTAATCAAAACAGCATGGCATAAAAACTGACACATAGATCAATGGAACAGAATAGAGAGTCCAGAAATCAATCCATGCCTATATGGCCATTTAATCTACGACAATGGAAGCAAGAATGTATGGTGGGGTAAAGACAGTCTATTCAATAAATGGTGCTGGGAAACTTGGTCACATGCGAAAAAATGAAGCTGGACCAACTCCTTACACCATATACAAAAACAAATTCAAAATGGCTTAAAGACTTAAATGTAAGACCTGAAACCATAAAATTCCTAGAAGAAAATATAGGAAGAAACTTCACAGACATTACCTGAAGTAAAATTTCTACTGATATATCTCCTCACGCGAGGGAAGAGAAAAAATAAACATGTGGGATTATATCAAACTAAAAAGTTTTTTCACAGCAAAGGAAACCATCAATAAAACAAAAAAGGATCCTATTGAATGGGAAAAGATATTTGCCAATGATATATCTGTTAAAGGGTTAATATCACAAATTTATAAAAGACTCACTCAACTCAACTCCAAAAAAACAAACAACCCAATTAAAAAATGGGCGGAGGATATGAAGAGACACTTTTCTAAAGAAGACATGCAGATGGCAAACAGACACATGAAAAAATGCTCAACCTCACTAATCATTAGAGAAATGCAAATAAAAACCACAATGAGATACCACCTCACCCCAGTCCAAATGGCTATCATCAATAAATCAACAAACAACAAGTGCTGGCGCGGATGTGGAGAAAAGGGAACCCTTGTGCACTGTTGGTGGGATTGCTGATTGGTGCAGCCACTATGAAAAACAGGATGGTGGTATCTAAAAAATCTGAAAGTGGAACTATCTTATGACCTAGGAATTCCACTCCTAGGTATCTATCCGGAGAAATCCAAAACTCTAATTCAAAAATCTTTATGCACTCCTATGTTTATGCAGCACTATATACAACAGCCAAGACATGGAAACAACTGAAATGCCCATCGATAGATGACTGGATTAAGAAACTGTGGTTCATTCATACAAATGGAGTATTACGCAGCCATAAAGAAGGAAGAAATCTTACCATTTGCAACAACATGGCTGGACCTAGAGAACATTAAGTTAAGTGAAATAAGTCGGACAGAGAAAGACAAATACTATATGATCTCACTTATATGTGTAATCTAAAGAAAAGAGTAAGTGAATGAACTAATCAGAAACAGTTTTGGAGACATAGAGGAAAAACTGAGGGTTGCTAGATGGGTGAGGGGGTGGGGATAAGGGGGAAGGTGAGGGGATTCGAAAACAGTCGGTAACCACAAGATGGCCATGGGGTTTTGAAAATTAATTTGGGGAATGTAATCAATAATGTTGTAAAGATTTTGTAGGGTATCCGATGGACACGTGTCCCATTTGGGAGACCACCTCAGGGATGATGTAGATGCCTGATCACTGCACTGTACACCTGAAGCTGAACAATAATGAATGCAAACTATAATTATGTGTGTGTGTGTGTGTGTATGTATATACTTACAAGAAGCGGAGTACAGCATTAGGAATAGAGACAGTGGAAATGTAATGGCTCGGTGCGATGTCAGAGGGATAGTGGATGGGGGAGGAGGGTTCACACAGTGTGAGACGTTTAAATGATAAATGTCTTAGTATTACTTTGTCTTGTGTACCTGAAACTAATAATAAAAAAAAAAGAAATATACTCGTATATGATTCTTATTTGGTTTGGTTTATTGCTGTTAACTTTGGACAGGCTTGAAATCTCCTTGACAATAATGAAAATTATATGACAGTCAGAGCTATGAATTATATGCATATCTATATAATTTTTTCAATTAAAATATTCTCCCATAATGATCTGACATTTTAAATGCTACTTTAAGAAAAAGAGGATAGCAAACATTTAAGTTGGAAATCTCATATTAATAACATCACACCCTCATAAAATGGAGAAAAGTTTCCTTATTTTAACCTGTTTCTAATAAATTATGATCTCAATAAAACAAATCATACCCAATTCCTTTATTTGCTGTATTTTTTTTAAAATTGTTAAATTTATTGAGATGACATTGGTTAGTAAAATTATATACGTTTCAAGTGAATAATTCTACAATACATCATCCATATATTGCATTGTGTGTTCACCAGCTAGTCAGTTTTCCTTCCATCACCATATTTGCCATATTAAACTGAGACATATGTAGAGCCTTTCAGATATGATGAGGATCAGAGTATAAACTAAGAGATAAAGGAATTAACAAATGGGAAATGAGATACACATTTAGCCCATTCCTCTGTGACAGGGAAATCAGTAATAGGAACAAAGTAATATTAACCATTCATTTGCTTCTAATAGTATATTTTCATGACAAACGATGCTTTAAGTCATAAAGTTGTAAAATAATAGGCAAGTTCAACTCTATTTACAGGTGGTTAAGTGACTGAAAATTACTACTCTGTTTTAGCTTCACAACTAACTATACAACCTTAAGCAAGTCTTCCCATTCAATTTCCACCTTCTCATCTGACTGAAGGTATGATATGTACTATAAAGTGCAAATATGACCTCTAGATAGAGGAAGCACTTTAGCAGAGATGAGTCTGTTGTTCCACAGAAAAGAACAGGGCCCTATAGGACTGATAAATTGAGAGGAAGAAAAATCCAGGAGATAAGGAACTGATGATGGAAAGATTAGGATTGTGTGGGAGCTAATCCCTAGGAATGAGGCAGGACAAGGGATTCTGACAATGTGAGAAAAGGGGGCAGGAAAAAAAACGGAAAGTGAGATGGTGACAGAACATTTACAGCAGTTCTGAGCTTCACATGCAGATCCGCCAATGACAGCTCAGAGCGAGAGGACAGTGACTTCAGGGCATACCCTCTAACCACAGAAACATAATTTCTGAGCAACCTATTCTTGACACATTTTAATTCTATGGGTCAATATCAACTCCCAATACGTGACTGGTGCTCTAAAGAGCTGTGATCTTTGGGAATGGGGAGATGGCAGTGCTAGTAGCAATCATTCTGTAGTATTTCAAAATCTATAATGGGTCCTTACAAGTGGAGAAGTTTATAAACCTGTTAAGGTATACGTGCCAGTGTGTAGCATCTGTAACTGAAATGACAAGGAAGTATTAGGTATGTTGGATATAAGTAAACTTTCAGTAAACAATGTGAAAATTATACAAATAAAATTCTAATGCATGAACACTAAGCTTGATTAAAAATATAAATTTTATATACACACATACACAAACATGCCTAAACACTGCCAGGCCTACTTAAACTCATTTAATAAACCGAACCTGATATCATATAACAATATTAACACTAAAAATAAACCTTTGAAAATGAAACCACTGCAAATCCACAGTGAATTTTAAACATTTCAAGAAGAGTTTTTACAGGCTGACTTAGGGCTTGATCCTGGCAGCCAGATGGACATCGGAGGTCAATAATCCACAAGCAGTGAGACGGTGATTAGTCAGACAGTAAAACAAGTCCCTGGAAGCAATTACTGTCCAACACGTCAGAAAGCTATTTGACCAAAAGAGTCAGAAAATGGATTTAAAAGATAAGTTTCACTGTCTCCCTGCTGCCTGCCTCCTTTCTAAAAATCTTGTTTAGTAAACACATTCATAAAACCAGTTACTACTCAAACTATAATTAGTCACTGCAAAAGGCCTTTGCTCAAAAGTGACAAATGAAGGAAGGTTCTTCTAAACCAGACAGGTTTACTTGTTCCTCTACATGCTGATTACAAAGGAAAACATATTTATTTCTTTGTATCTGTCCAGTCTGAGATACTACTGCAAAGCTGTAAGCTCTAAGAGAATCTGATCTGGTTCAAAAGGTTATCAACCATCTTGAAATTTCTTATACAAAATAGCAATGGACCAAACCACCATGAAGTAGGGAACTAACATGTGATAGTCTAACAAGAATAGCATTTGGGTCACATTAAGCATTCACAAAGAAATCTAGAAGGTATTGGTTAAATGATGAGCTGAATATAGGCTAGTGTTGCTAAAGAATGGGGCATTCCTTTATAGGGGAGGGAAGGAAGCTCCTTGAAGATTCTTTCTTTCCCTCTCTCTCTCTTTTTATTCTTTACTTTTAGGGAAATGGCAGATACTTACCTATTGTTCTCAAGAATTTCTTAAGAGTACTTCAAAGCTACCTTTCACTGTCCTTGAAACTATAAAATGACGACCTTTATAGGAGCAGGATTCTATTTCTATTTCTTCTCCAACACATCATTCAACAGAAGTGACCACTTGCCTCATTCTTGAAACTTTTCATTTGGCTTCCATGACACTACATACTCCTGGTTTTCTTATTCCTTACTAGTTACAATTCCTCATTCTCTGAGACTGGCCTCTCTAGATGTTAGGGTGTTCCAATGCTCAGTCTGGGACCCTTCCTCTTCTTTACCTTCAGTCTCTCTGTAGGTGACCCATAGCGATAAACCACCTATATGCTGATGACCCTCAAATCTTTACGTCTAGTCTCTGCCATCTTTATCAAACTCCAGATCTTGATTTTCCTCTCTTATCCCCTAAATTTAAACTATCACTTTTCATTAGCTTCCTATCACATTTAAAAGAAAATTCAAACTCCTTAATTACAAAATGCTACACAATCTGGCTCCCGTTAAAATCTTCAACCAAATCTCTAACCTTGCCCTCACCACTCTGGCCTTCTTTGTTGTTCTTAAGCATTCTAAACTCACTTCCTTCTTAGGATCTTTATAGAAACTGTTCTCTCCATCTAGAACACTCTTTGCATGGCAAGTCCCGTCTTATTTTTCAGATTCAGTTTACATGCAAGCTCCTCAGGGAGGCCTTCTCAGAGTACTCAGTCGACAGTAGCCACTGGCTACTCTCTGGCACAGCATGAGAGAGTAACCAGAGAGGCCATTAGAGAAGCCTGGGCAAGGGATGATGATTATGGCTACCCATACCAGGGGTAGCAAAGAAGCTGGAGACATATTTTAGATAAAGAATAAACAAGAATTTTGTTGAGGGTAAGGGAAAGAGAGGAGTCAAGCTGATTTTCAAGTTTCTGGATGAAATTACTAGATAGAAAAAAGTGCCATTTAGTAAGATGAAGACTTGGGGATGGAATTAAGAGTTCAGTTTTAAAAGTGATGACTTTGAGATGCTTGCATGTTAAGATATACATTTGGAAGTAGTAAGTGTACACAAGGAATTTATTCTAATGAAAATATGATAAATTCGCCTCAGGAACAAAAGTATAGAGATAAGAAAAAAAAGAAAAAAGAAACTGAGTTCCAGTGAAAGCCCACACTTGCAGTTTGGGTAGAAGGAGAGATAGATGTGGCCAGAGCCAGCAGGAAAATCAGATAAGTATTACACCATATAAAGTGAAAAAGAGGTTTTTTCAAAAAAGGATGGTCTGATGAGTTGTGCTGAATGCTGCTACAAGGTTGAAAATCCCTCTTGATTTGACAATTAGAGTACTGAGGACTTAGCAGAAAGCAGTGTTCATGGAGTGACATGGTAAGTCACACTGGAGAGGGATGATGTTTAAAGCTTCCACTTCCTAGGTAATGGAGGATAAGACTCTCTGCATGATACTTCTGCTGACTTCAACAAATAATGCTGGTTAAAATAGTTTTAAAAATAAAATTAAATGTCTTCTAAGAGCACATGAAGTAAGGAATCCACTAAGACCAAAAATGAAGTGAATAAGTCCTATTAGTCCTCCAACTCATAAAGAAATTGAATCATTTGCAAAAAAATTTTTCGTTAAACACTGGGTACTGAAGAACTTTTACAGAAAAGTTCTACCACACCTTCAAGGAAAAAATAATTTTGATGTTACACAAACTGACTTCTTAACTCATTTTAATAGGCTAGCAAAAACTTGCTTTCAACACCAGTTAAGAACAGCACAAAAAATAAAAATTTGGGGGGATCAAATATATGGTGATGGAAGGAGAAGTGACTCTGGGTGGTAAACACCCAATGGGACTTATAGATGATGTAATACAGAATTGTACACCTCAAATTATGTAATTTCATTAACAATTGTCACCCCAATAAATTAAAAAAATAAATATAATTAAAAAAATTTTGTATAAGCAAATCAGGAGTGCTGATGGAAAAAGGGTAATAGAGTAAAAAAAATGTGTGTATACACACATACACACACATATATTTGTACACAAATACATATATATGTATAATTTATATATAAACAAATGAAATCAAGAAGTGTAAAAAGGATCCAACAATTAAGTTCGTGAACTCATCCTAGAAAAAGTGCTACATACCTCATTGCTGAATATGGTCACCTTTGAAGTACCCTGCTTGGGAAGCTATGCACTGATGCCAGCACCTAGTCCACCCTTCAAAGCAATTTTGGAACTCTTTTTCTGGAATGGCCATCAGAGCTGTCGTTGTATTGCCCTTGATGTCCTGAATGCCATTAAAATGTCTTCCTTTCAAAATTTCCTTCATCTTCGTTTGGGTAAGGAAAGAAGTCACTGGGGGCCAGATCAGATGAGTAGGGAGGGTGTTTCAATACAGTTATTTGTTTACTGGCTAAAAACTCCCTCACAGACAGTGCCATGTGAGCTGGTGCATTGTCGTGATGCAAGAGCCATGAATTGTTGGCGAAAAGTTCAGGTCATCTAACTTTTTCACTCAGCCTTTTCAGCACTTCCAAATAGTAAATTTGGTTAACTGTTTGTCCAGTTGGTACAAACTCATAATGAATAATCCCTCTGATAGCAAAAGAAAGTTAGCAACAGCCTTGCAACAAGTTCGCGAAATTAATTGTCACACCTCATACACCATAATCATGTTGGACTAATTTGGACTGCACATTTGGTTCAACGTCAGAAGATATGTTAGTGTGATTCATAACATTATCTGATTAAAGAAGAAAAACTAAACCAAAGAAATAAAGTCTTTACTAAAATTCAACAATTATTTGAGATTAAAAACTATGGAAGAAAATATCTCTAACCTGAAAATGGAAATCTATTCCTCCCCCCTCCAAAAAATCCCCAAAACAACCCAAATGATATAGAAGACAGGAAGAGACCAATGATGCTGGAAGAAAAGGCGATCATCAAAGGAGAAAAGTACTTGATAAAGCTAGAGGGGGCTGGGAACAGCATTAGAGGAAATGATAATACCCCTAATATAAGAGTGAAGAAAAAGGATGAGAGTAAATTCCAGTTGGCTTGTAGATGTGCAGGTGACAAGATGTGGAAGGTCTTGTCTGAAGGATTCTATTTTGTCAGTGAAGTATGAGGTAGGTCTTCCGCTGAGCGTGAACAGAGAGAAGAGGGTGAGGTAGGTTTGAATAAAAAGAAAAAATGACATAGTTGACTTGGGACAGTGAGTCTACTGGATAGATGGGTAGTTTGACATGTCCAGTTGAGGTTTATGATGATGAAAATAAAAAGAAACCAGTCTGTTAGTAAACGCTAAGATCTGTGACTTTAAGGCCCTGTTTCATCTACTATAATACCCAGCTGGGACAGAGTGTCAGTGTCATATTAAAGAATCAGTTATGAATCTCATTTAGTATGTCATAGAATAATGAGAATCATTTTTCCATGAGTACTTACTAAAGAATCTGACAATTATTTGGTGGTATCAAGGACACCATCCAAAATTAACATTTCATATAAATAGTTCTTTTGCTTTTATAGTACGTTGGTATTAAATCATTATTTTTAACTTCGACTTTGCAAAATATAGTCTTCTTAACATACTCTGAGAAGTGAGTGCGTGTGGTGTGCAGCAAGGAGGTGGTAATGGCTGCGGTGAGAACAGGACAGCCGAGTGAACGTCACTGAGGAGGATGTTAGCTCCCAGGATCTTATGGATTGAAACACCATGCAGAAGGCTATCACTGTAGTTACCTCCTCCATGAAGCCTTCCCAGGTTATTTTAATCATATCTTTTATGCCATAGAGACCTGAGGGAAATATGCCAACCCAACCTCTGCTAAAAGGAGCAACAGACACTGACAGCCATGGAAGAGGACCCTTAACAGCTTCCTCCTCATCTGCTGTGTACAGGCAATGAGGAAAGATCAGTTCATCTTTTTCAATTGAATGTCACTGACTCATACATAGTGGGGGAAAATAATAATAATAAGTAAGCAAATCATCTATGTTCACCAATAAAAAAATAGAACATATCTGGATAGAAATGTAAAATATCCCATCTACATGTATTTTAAAAGAAGAGGCAAACAAAATGACGTTTATTAAGTATAAAAAGTATTCATTAAGTATCACGACTATCACACAGACTTTAGTTACATATTATGGAGAGTTGAGTAAGAAAAATGAGTGGTAGAGGGGAAACAGATACAGAAAAAGAGAATGGGGAGGCATATGTGACATGAAGAGACACACAAAAGAGGCATGAAAAAGGGAGAAAGGAAAAGATGAAAGAGAGGAGCTGGAAAACAAATAGTATGGGGAGAGACAGGGAAAATCTTTGGCCTTGTGACAAGGCAGATGATTTGCCAAAGCATAGACTGGTTATCACAGCCTTGAGGTTGTTGAAATCTCTCAGAAGCAAAGTCCAAACCAATTTAACACTCCGTACTGAAAGGCTAATATTTAAAACAAACAAACAAAACAAAACCCAAAGAACCAACACACAAATCCCTAATGCCCTAGATTAAAAACAGATATGAGGGGTGGCCGGATGGCTCAGTTGGTTAGAGCGCGAGTTCTTACCAACAAGGTTGCCGGTTGAATTCCCATATGGGATGGTGGGCTGTGCCCCCTGCGACTAAGATTGAAAATGGCAGAGCTGCGCCCTCCACAACTAGATTGAAGGACGATGACTTGGAGCTGATGGGCCCTGGAGAAACACACTATTCCCCCATATTCCCCAATTGGGGAATATTAAAAACTGAGACATTATAAATTATAAAATGAAAAACTGAGACATTATAAGAATTCTTATAAAAAGTTCTTGGTTAAAATTTGAAAACTCTAGCATTCTTTTAATTTTTCCTCCCCCCTCTTTTTTTTCTGAATAGAGACTCCTAATCCTGCTACAAAGCAACAACTGTCACATTTTATTTCATACACAAAGAAGGCCATCTACTTTCATCAAGCAACCGCATTCTTTTATGGACTTTCAAGGTGCTGCTACTCAAACGCTGGATTTAGGACAGACATTCATGGTATCACCCATAAACATCTTCTCTCTGGGTAAATCTCTAGCCCTAACAAATTTCGGGAGGGTTTTTCTCTGTTAAGGATTTGTAAATCTCTGCATGATGAGGCCTCTATACTTGGAGAGCATCATTTCCTTACATGAATCACTTGGTTTCAGCCCTGCTAAACTCCATTCAGTTCGCAATTATTTGAGAAACCATGTTGTCTTGTCTCTAGGTTTCACAAATGCTGTGTCCTCTACCTGGATCATTCCTATCCCTTCCCTCTTTTGTCTAATTAACTCTTATTTAACTTTTATCAACCCTCAGCTTGGAATTTACCTTCTTCAGAAATTCTCCCTTGACCCATAAATCTGATTAGGAACCCTTCAATGAACTTGTACAGTACGCAATTCTTCTTTTCAAGTCCTTTTCTGAGGCTGGGATGTCTATTATCTAGTCTTCACAAAGTGAATTTTATGTCTGCAAAATTCAGCTCAAATGCCACTCCCCATGAAGCTTTCCCAAATCCCTACTGATTAGAGTTAATGGTTTCTTTGAACCCCCAACATGGCATTTACTTTATTCTCCTTACATTGTAGTTTTATACGTTTTCTCCCTGACTAGCTGATATACTAAAAAACAACTGAGATATCTGTACTCCCATAGAATTCAGCACATAGAAGGGATTCAGTAAGGGTAAGTTGGCTGAGTGAATAGACTAGATGAAATTAATCCTAGGTAGGATGCTGATTTGAGAACTACCGCTCCGATGAAACCAAGACAGGGTTAATCTAGGAATGATATCTCCTAGGTGGAAGGCACTTCCAATTGAGTGGAAAGACCACAAATTCTAAGCAGTATTAATCCCGTAAGACAAGACTGCTTCATAAAAAAGGGCTATAGTAGCTGTATAGTCATAAATAAAACAGTATATTATAAAAAATTTCTGGCAGTGACCTGGTAATAGATTTTGACTGAATTGATTACTCACTGACAGTACTCAACATAGTCCTGAAAATGCATCAGCTATGTAATGAACAGCTATTAAGTTTATTGATTTTCTGATTTCCATTGATAGCTAACAGGCCAAAGCTACACATCAATATTTGTGTTGGTAATACCCAAGAGCTAACAATTTTGACACATGAAAACCTCAAAAGTCTGAACAGTCCAAATGAATGGAAATTTCAAGGCCAAACCTCAGAATTTAAATGAAATGCCTAACAAATGAATCTAATACATTTAATAACTCAGTGAACTCAGTGTTGACCATTTTTTCCTCCAACAAATTTTTAAGGTTTCCTTTATCCTAATGCCGGGATCATTTCCTAACAGGTATGCTCTCTATTTCTTTCCACAACCAAGCTTTTGAAGTTATGGAGCCACCAGCTAACATCTGGATAAACTTTGGAAAGTACTTTCATATAGTTAGTTCTTACAAGATCCCTGTGAGATAGGCATTGTTTTCTTCCTTTTCACATGAAGAACTGAAGTTCAGTGTGATTCAGTGATGTGGCCAAGTAAGCAGAAAAGTCAGTATGCACACGTAGGTCTTTCAATTAAAAAATAACATAAAATAGTAAAGGACCATTTCATCTTTCCACTCCTAACACAATTTTTCACTGCTTATTACCTTTCATTTGTTGACTATACTATTACTGACTTTTACAGTATAAATTCTATTTTGGAAAGCAGCTATACTCATCATTGTACCACCAATGCTGTTCTATAAAATTTATTTTGTAATCTGCTTTTTCATCCTTATTTAACAAATAAATCCTCTTAGTGTCACAGACCATTTCTGGGAAAGAATGGTACATTTTCAGAAGATTAAGCTATCTCACTGAATGCTTTCATGGGTCCCTATTACCCTTCTACCATCTTAAAGGTCTATTCCAATGGTTCCCAAAGTGTGGTCCCTGGATCAAAGCATCATTGCCACCTGGAAATTTGTTAGAAATGCAATTATCAGTCCCCATCCCAGACCTCCTAAATCAGCAACTCTGACAATGGTATTGTAAATTTCCAGGTGATTTCAAGGCCCACTAAACTATATTTTGTCTATATAACAAATATGTGTGCATGGAGATATGTAGTATATATATGTGTATAATTATATTTTGTATTATATATTTAATTATATAATAGTATTAGAATTACCTTCTTATGATGTTGAGTTAAGCCAGGGGTCAGCAACATTTTTCTAGAAAGAGCCTGACAAGAAGTATATTAGACTTTGCAGTCTTCTGCTGTAACAAATAGATTCTGCTGTTGTAGCACAGAAGCAGGCACAGACAATATGTGAACAGTGAGTGTGGCTTTTGTTCCAATAGTACTTTATTTACAAAATCAGGTGATGGGCTGGATTTGGCAGGTCAGCTGTAGTGCGCTGACCCCTGATTTAAGCTGTCATTAAAACACAATTCCATTACCTGAGCTTTCTGAGTGACCGAGGGCAGTGTGCGCATAATCAGGAACCAAACGTTTCATGAATAATTCACACTGTAGAAATTGCTTTATAAGAATAAAATACACATAATGTGATAAATTAAGATTATATATATTCCTTTAAAGGCACCCACAGAATTAAACTTCAAAGATTGAAGCTTTTTGAGGGGAAAGATCTTAGAAGTGCCTGTTAGGGTCTAATAAGGTGTTACGTACTTAAGCATTCATTACTATCTGTTGATTGAATGACGAGTGGGCTTTGTGACAATAGAAATACTCTACTTTGTCAACTGTTGTTGTTTAGAGCCAAGTTTATTCTTTTTTTATGGTGCTGGGACAACATATAAAAAAAAAAATCAAAGGTCTGGGATATATAAACCGAGTTTGAATCCTAGTTCTTGCCATATTTGTAGTAATACTACAAATTACTACAGGAAAATTACTCAACCTTTCCAAGACTCAGTTTCCTTATCTGTAAAATGTTATCTACCTTAGCAGATTCTTATGAGCATAAAACTAAATGAGAGAATATATATTAGGTAGAGTACTTGGCATATTATAGGTTTCTTTGTTATGGTTGCTAAACCCTCAGAATAAGCTTTTTCAATATTTCCCTAACTGCTTCAAGATAAAAGGGAGAATATTACATTATTGAAGTGGTAATGTAATTTCAAGAATTTCTTTGCTACGCCTTTTAAACACCCCTTTCCCGCCATTTTTATAACCTCAGGTGTGGTTTTCATTCTATTCTTAAATCTTTCTTAATATGACTTCTCTGGATAGATCAAAATATCTATTTGCTCTAATTTGGCCCATGTATAGTACATTACTTCAAAACTGAAAGAGTTGTGTTTGAAGCCACTCCAAAAGGGAAGTATGGGACAAGAAAATATTTCCCATATTCCCTGCTCAGACTTCCCTTTCCCTTTTCACCCCCCAACAGAAAACAAATTAAAAGTCAACCTCAAAACATGAATACAGACCCTGACTAAAAGGGCTTCAAAGGCTTCTACTCCTGAGCTGGGAGAATGACAGTTCATTGGCTCCTCCAATGTAAGGTACTCCCTCAGCAATTGCTTAGTTGTGAACAATGACCTACTGCTTCAGCTCAGTAGGTGATGATTAGGGCTTCTTGTAGCATTTGTTAAAAGGGATTTAACAAGTCTTACTTTACTTCAATCTGCTTTCCAGAATTCCCGACACTGCTGAAGATAAATGAAGGTGTACAGTATTTTAAACCCCCCGGAGTCAGGTCAGGAACCACTGAGTAGAGTGAATTATCATAAAATATTAGACTGCCTCTATCTGCCTGTTTCTGTAGTAAGGCTTGTCCCTCCAGAATAAGCTTTCCTGATAGAAATGGCCACTGTTTTTGTTTTTAAAGCACGGTGACATTTACGGCCTCTTTCGCTGAACCATAGTCTTAGAAACACTTTCCTCCCCTTGGCCTCGTTTTGCTTTTTCCCCTTCACCACTGCACATTTCTGATGAGTTGGGGATGGGGAGGTGGGATGGGGTGGGGGTTGGGGGTGGAGATAAGGGAAAATGAATTCTTAGTTATAAAGACAGTAATGAGGCAGCTGAACTAGTACACATGATCTTTAAGATTCCTCACAGATCTATCATTTTATGACTTTACTTATTTCTAATGGGAAAGAGAGGAAACAAAATGGCACTTAGAAGATAAATAAAATGTTAATTTGAAAAGTATCTGAGTCAGAAGTCGTTTAACCACAGCTCAGTGGCAATTCATAGGAAAAAAGGAAAAATAACAAAAGAACCTCACCACCCCTCCAGCCTACTTCTGGACAATGTCCTGGAGCAGAACACATTTAGATCCACTCACTACACCACCTGCAGCTATCGAGGGAGCATTCTGTAGTGAAAACAGCCTAAGCGTAGCTTTGGCCAGATCTGTGCAAAATTATCCAATATCAGAATGAGAGCAGTATTTGAAAATATATTATGACTCTAAAAACTTAAGTTATTACTTAACACTGTTAGGAAAGGCTTATATTAGACACAACTTAGAAATTTAACAAAAAAACTTCATAAACAAATGCTACTGAGCTATGACAAACTCTCTTCAACATATCAAAATAGCCCCCTCATTTTTGTATTCTACAAAGAAAGCAATACTTCTGGATAAAGAACATAACATTCTACTGAGAATGTTCCAACCCATACGGCTAGGTGTCAAAAGTACCAAAGGTTTTCACTATTGGTATGTTCTGTGATCATATATGAAAAGTACACTACGTTACCGTCACTTTTGCTATTTTGGCACATAATTTGATAATCAAAGATGACACTATTTGTCCAGTAATATTAAAATTATTATACATTCAAAATGGTTAATCAAATCTAACAAAAATTTTAGGCTAAAGTCCCCCTTTAAGAAGCGCCACTCAGTTATACAATGTTAATAAGGTCAGTTATATTGAAACTCTTACCATTCTTCATTTGGGATCTAGAGCCATACATACTTAGGTAAAAAAAACAAAAAGCCCCCCAAACAAACAAACAAACAAACAAACAAAATGGTGCACCCATAATCCTGGGTAACTCTGAAACTGACTGAATTATCTGCTTGTGAAAGCCAGTTTAAGTTTCCATCTTTCCTCAAGTAGGGTGCTATACACCTACCCACTACACCTCTACTTAATGTAGGTACCTACATTAAGAACTCTTCTCATTTTTATTTCAAATGCAAAAAAGGAGTCTTTAATGGGCAAAGATGTTTTCAGTGAAAGTGCTGCTATAGCTATCACTTTATTTCTCTTAGAGTTCTTTCTTCGGGCCTATTTCCTGGCAGACAACAGGAAATGAGATATCTATTATATAGATCACATAACTGGGAAAACCATGATAAAATTACCAGTTTCAGTTGACCTCAAGGCAGGGCAGCTAAAGATAATAATTGAAAAGCAAATTTTTTATATAATTTAATGGACTGACCTCACTTAAGTATCAGAATAATAAATGATGTCTCTCCACTCCCCCCACAAATTATTAGAGAAGTTTGTCTTCAACTTCTAACATTACACTTAGTGAATCTGTTATATTAAATTAGTGCTCGATGCTGCTGTTAATCTTTGTCCCATTAAGTTATAAAAACAACGTGTTTAATAGCTGCACAATCTTCACAATCTTAGCTGCACGTATAGATGAACGCTAATCAAGATCACTCAGCAGGTCAGCAGATTAAGACCAGAGTCAGTCTCCATCTCCTGGGCTCCAGGCAGAAATTTCTCTCCGTTCACCTACAAATCTGTTACATGTGATCTCAACACTGCCCCATACTATAAGGAAATATGTACATTATGGAGTCTAATGTCTACTTTATCTACATTAAATAGATACAAATGATAGCTGTACATTATTGGATAGTTCATTCTTAATTTGTTTCTAATAAAATATTTACTATTACACAGAAAGACTATACCTATAAATATACAAACAAAAGAACAAGAATTCATATCGCTACACTTTGCTTTTATTTTCGGACAAGGTGCCCATTTTGCTTCGTTTTAAATATACAGAATGATTGACAGAATTATACTAAAAGTAATTTCAGTTTATTTTTTAAAAACTAAGGTAATAAATAGATTTTCAATTAAAAACAAGCCATCGCACTCTGTTTTCATTGAAGCTGGTTTCATTATAGCCACTCAATATCTCCTTTTACTTTTTTTCAGGACATAATGGATAATGTTCTTTGGTTTTTCTGTGATAAGAAAACACTTTCATTCAGTATCTCAATATTTCCTAGTTCAGAAACTCAACTACATTATATTTCAGAAAGTTACTACGATACCAATCCCTTTTCCTGTTTTACTATCAAATCATCCTATTTTTAAAATCTTTTAAAAATGATACAAAAAAACTACAACAGTTTAATAGCAGATGAAATATATTTCTTTTAAAGGATGATTGGGATTTGACACAAGATTAATAACTCAACCCACAATATTCCACATAAAATGAATATATCTTTTATATCATACACATTACACTTAAATTCTAAAAATAAATTAATTTGACATATTTATTGATGTTCCATTTACTGGTTTGTTTCTTCTATATACTGTATAAGTACTATGGCATATCAGATCCACTGTAGTTTTATTTTACAATGTTATGTATACCTGCCTAATTTGTCCCCCGTTCTTTTTCTTCTGAAATGTCAATATAAAGATGAAGCATACATATACAGAGATCATAGCTAATGCCAGATGTTGAGAGAGTCTCCTGTGACCAAAGATTCCACACCAGGTGGTTGAGCCAGCTTAATGAAGCAACACATGCTCCGGAGGAATACAAAGGGTGGACTTGGGGAGACCTGCTCTCATTTGGTTATTTATGAAAGTATGGAGAAGGATCTGACAGCAAAGTGAAAATAAAATTAAATCCAAGGCTTCCCATTTACATAGCAGAATATTCTTTGGTTAAGGTTTTAAAATTTGTCTTCAAAATTAAGGCTGAAGAAAAAAATATTTTATGTATATATCAGTGATATCATTAAACATATTTCCAACTCCTCTACCAAGAGGTACACGTGAAAATAAGCAACTTTTGTTTAAGTGGATTAAAATAAAAACATGATTTCTTTAATGATATCAGTGATATCATTAAATATATTTCCAACCCCTCTACCAAGAGGTACACGTGAAAATAAGCAACTTTTGTTTAAGTGGATTAAAATAAAAACATGATTTCTTAGGATTTATTGTGCTTCTTATATCAAAAGTCTTAAAAACGTGAGTTCAGGTCAGTGCTATTACAACAAACTTCAGTAAATGGACTGACCATAAAGCACGACCTTAGGCAATAACTAATGAACCTGAGAGCATTTTAATATATTTTCTTATCACCAAGTGAAGCACTTTAAGTTATTACAGCTAGGCTGCATGACCTCATGCAATTGAATCATGCTAGAGCCAAATAGGCTAATGTCTTTGATAGCAATTAGATAAAGGCAGGATGTTAACTTTTACTTTAAGAAGTGTTAAACAAAGAGACTCATCTCCCGGCTTAACTTAGTTAGAACTAAGCTACTCATTTAACAGTAAAGGTTAATGTGGGAATGGCCTCTTTCACCTGTCAAAAAGAAAATTCATTTTATTTAAAAAATTATCAGGGAATTTTATTTCTATAACAGACACTTTGCTAGCTTCTAAAGTTACTAAAAACATCTTGATGTACTCTAATACCTAATAGCTAAGCAGATCAGACCCTCTTTAATGTGTAAAATTTCCAATATGTACAGCATGGGTTGAGAAAAATCCTCGTTAGTCATCATCACAAAGAATAGCTTATCTGAGCTGAATATGGTGGGTCACAACAGAGAAATTAAATGATACAATGGTACAATAAAATAATGTGATACAGGCACTAATATCACATTTCATCAAATCTAAGATGCCATTGGTTGTAATACACAATTCTTTTATACATCAATAAGAAAGAAAAAGCTTTCAAACCATGGCACAGTGTTTTCTTATTACTTGGAATTCTTTTAGACTGAAATCTTTCTAGACTGAAAAACAGATTTTTAAAAATTATATATCACTCGGACATGTATAAAAAGAACGATGAAAAAATCACTTAGGGTATTTCTAAAACTCTTTCACATTCAAAATTTGATTTTTATGAATCTTTCAACTTAGGGTTGTTGGTATCTATGTTCTCTTTGCTATCAAGAGTATTTGTGAGGCAGACTTTCTTAAAAGAGGGCTCGACTCTTGTCTCTGGGGTTTTCTGCCAAGTCACAGACACCCATTCTGCAAGTTTCGAATGGAAATTTTAAAAAAATCAATGTTTGGAAATTTCGGCACTTTCAAAATTATACCGTTGACTATTTAAATAATCAGTGACTGGTTAAAAAAAGAATGCATGACTACATATTCATTCTTGTGGTAAATTGTGATTGTAAATATTAGTTTAACTGTTTAGAGCTGTTGTCTGCAAATGCTTGTTCTTGCAGCAATGCTGGCTAAAAATCAAAATCACCTGAGAAAATTTAAGAAAATATATAGGTTCTTGGGTTGACTCCCTCAAAATTCTGAAAAATATAAGGTGTTTGGAATCTAAATATTTTAAAAACCACCCTCAGGTGATTCTGACGTATGCCAGGTTTGGGAAGCACTAGTATATAGTTTAGCGCACGTTGCTGCGGACGTCAAGATCACAATCCAATTGCTGTGTGGGCTAGTTAGCTGTAATGTAGTAAAAGGAGCTCTGAATGTAAAGTTAGAACATAAATTTTCAAGTTCCGCCTCTACTTACTAGTTGTTTGACCTTGAGTAAGTCACTTAAATTGTCCGGTTTCCGTATTTATAAAATGAGAATACATAATTCATAGGGTTGTTGTGGGGCTGAAATTAGGTAACTTTATGTTTAGGTACTAGCACTGGTAAAAACACTTGGTATAAATTCAAAAAATGTTCTCTCACCTCCCCCACCACCTATATGTTTACTCCAGGCTTGTTCATGCTGACAGATTTGAAAAATGTAAGCAATTTCCTCAAGGCATTCCCCAATTCTCTCAGCTGCAAGTAATCTCCCCCCTTCTCACAGGCAGTCTACCTGTATTTCCTTACTGGAGCTTATTTCTCGTCTGTTTTATACTTATTTATGCACATAATATATCCCCCCTAATAGGCTGAAAACTTTTTCAGAGCAAGAACTTTGCCTAATTTATCTTCAGAACCCTCACATTTAACACTTAGCAAGGCTGAGATCCAGTTTCGACATTGACCTCTTCCTTTAAACCACCATTTATTGTAAGAGGTCACTGCTGCTCAGTCAACACTAAAAGTCAAAGTAAGAGGGATCAGAATGAGATTTATCAATTAGTCATTAGATCAACTAACATTTACTTGAAAGCTGGTAGTGGAAAAGACATTTAAAGAAAGAATAATGATATGCATTTTCTTAGTCTGAAAACATCTGTAATGACCTGGGGAAGGGAAGAAGCTGTGGTATAGTACTGCTTAATACCTGAAGAAATGATAATCAGCATGGCTGCCAAACAGTCAAGTGAGCCCATATGATGAAACGAAACTTAAACCTGTCTTTGATGCTTACAAACAAACCTTTAAGATCATGTCACAAGTTCTTTTAAGCACTGCATGGGAGTTTTATATACATGTGGACTTCACATCAACTCAGGTAGAAAACTTTTTAATTAGTTAGAATTTTCTCCTGTAATTAAAAATCATTTAAGTTACAGTTGACATCCAATCCTATATTATTTGCAGGTGTACAACATAGTGGTTTGACATTTATTCTGTACTTTTCACTGTTTTCTGGGAAAATGTCTTTGAATAAAAACTGCGGATGATTAAAAATCATGCCCGTCTAACCTGTAAGAACCAGCATGTGTTGGAAAATGATTAAGCCCATGTAAATCTACCATATGACTAGAAATAATTCACCAATCTTTCCAAACATAACTTTGTGGTGGTAGAGTCATCAATTGCAAAAAGTAGCCAGACAGTTACTGTCAGACGTGAGGAGAAAAAAACAAACAAAACCCCCCCCACACACAACTTCAGAGCTCATACGCTGAAGTAAGTGGGAAATAGGGTTCCTTGAATGAAAAGCGCAATCTAACTCCAGCCATGTGGGTTTTAAGTCACAGGAAAAGGCAGGATCAGAAGCAGATCTGATATTATACATTGCTTTGGTGCTTAGTGAGAGAACAAATGCTATCAATGATCTTAATATATTCATATTATATCCTCTGTAGAAGATTTAAAAAGACATATTAGCATCAGGACAAAGCTAGCTTAATGTATGTAATAAAATTTTTGCTTTTACCACTGTTTATCTTTTCTTTTAGAGTAAAAACAATTGAATATTAAAAATGTGGAATTATTTCAGTAATTTGCCCAAAGTACAACCCACAATTATCTTTAGGTAATGATTGATGACACAACCAAGTGGACTTTTTAGTAAACAAGATACATGAAGCGACCTACTATCTTCATTCTTAGGTTACCAGGGGAAAACAATTAGAATTTTTCTGAATCATATTGATAAAGGTACAATAACGTGGATTGCTAATGAGTAAATATTGAGGAATAATGAAAAATGTAAGCAAGCCCAGTTGAAAAATGTGCTCTGTAGATTTAGGACCACATTTAAATTTGTTCAACATTTTGGTAAAATATTTAGCTTTCAAATAATCAATTAAGAAAAACTACCACATAGAGAGTTGCATCTTCTATTTTATATTCTAGCAAATATATTTGCTTGCTATGACTGGAAATTTAAAACTAGAACTCTTCCATTTTATGTAAGAATTACAGTAAACATTCAGTCAAGTTACCGCTGAGCTTTCTCACCATTCTTAGACTTAACGCTTCCCACAATATCTATATCTATTTATCTCTCTGTACTCTTATTTACAAGGAGTAATTAGTAGCTTCTATAAAATAATACTGTTACCAAATATTGATCAAAGCATTTTATAAGTTTTTCTGGAATCAAGCATTGAGTATTTGACTTAAAATTTTCAACTTCTGAAAAGCAAAAAAATGTACTGCTGCTAGAGGACTGCCTGAAGAGATTAGAATGTATATAGTATTGTATGCACAGCTTAATCATGATTTTCTCACATGACAGGTTATTTTTACATTTTACAGACTAGCAAGTCTTTGTAATGGTATATGTGGATTTCACTCTGTTTTGAGTGACATGGTTTACTTATTATATACATATATCTATATATGCCAATGGTTTACTTATTTTCATTTAAAAATGATAGTGAAATTCCCTTAATAACCAATAACATCTTTCTTGTTTGTACTCACTCATTCTTTCTGCCCACGTGGGCCTCACTTCTAAACTCATTCAAAATGATGTTTTCCAAGCCTGTGCCACATGACTTGTTCATATAAATGGAGCAAATTAAACTGTCTCCACATATATCCTATCACATTTGTAGCCCTGATTTCTCTCTTTAACACGTGGCCAAGACACCGTATTATCTGCCTGCAGAGGTTGACCTCAGGATATTAGATTCTGCCACATAGCTCTCTTGTACTAAACTGAGGGGAAACACTTAATCACCCCTGCCTTTTCAGGAAAAAATCAACTTTAAATTTGCCATGATGAAAAATCAATAAACCAGTAATTGCTTGGCTTATCATTGCGTGGAGGAACAAATTGGGAAGCGAAGCTTAGCGTCCACACAGATTTCAGTGAGACACATGGAGTTTCAGGATCACTAAACTAGAAAAGGAAAAGGTCTCAGAGTGATAATTAAATCTACTCATGCTGATTTTCTGCCAAATTTATTTCCCAAGAGTATATAAAAATGTTTCACTGCTTACTAGTCAGGCATAACTAATCAAATCAACGCTACACAAACATATACAAGAAACAAAAAATGCAAATTCAAGACTGTAGGCATCAGAATAACATATTCTTGAGAATGAATATTAATGTAATGTTACTTTTAAAATTAAAAAAACTTTCTTAAAATTTGTCTTTTTAAAGGTTTAATGTTTATTTCTTTGCTATGTAAATGCCCATAAAATTTATTTTACCAGCCAATGCAACATTCTAATTAGTTCATAATTTTTCAACTCAAAATTGCAAAAGTTTTCAATTAAGCAGTAATGTTTAAGAATAAATCTCAAACTATGAAACATTAAGTATTTTCAATTCCCAGAATGCTCTTTCTCGCTCATTTTACTTGGGTTCTCTATGCTTTGCTGATGCAAATACATGCTATCATATGTAAATCAGTCCATTATTCCCATATATTTTCACCACATTGAATGTGAACTACCAGACCTGTTATCTCAATTAGGCTTTACAAATAAACACAGATCTATTGTCTATGAAATAAAGTGAGGAATATACATCATCAACAAGGAAAACACATACCAACTGAAAATATTACTCTAAGTAGAGATTTAAAATATTACTACCACTAACAGACCTAATTTAATGCAGCAAATTAGTATAGTTCCAATGGAAGTGCAAATGTAATCACACTCAAACACTCACATTAAGAGGAGGAAGGAAGATGAAGCTTTTTCTTTTTCTTTTGTTAAAAAATGATTTTATGTGTGTCCTTCATCTGGCTACTGGGACTATGATAATTAAAACATTTAAAACAGCACAAGCCCCCCAGTCTCTAATCTGAAGCTCAGGTCAGCTGTCTGTAGATTCTAATTTGTCCTCCATTTGTATTCATGACAAGAAAATACTGAATATTTAACAGCAAACCAGCAGGAGGGGGTATTGTGGGTTTAGAGGTTAAATAATTTGATTTTTGTGCAGATTACATGTAACATCCAACATCTAATCTCACACCTGATTTGGCAATACAATTATAACAAAAATAGTGTAGGGGCATTGTAACTATAAAGTGGAGAAATAAGAACTTTTTTCCAGTGGGTTGAGAAACAATAATTTTATTTAAAGTATTGTATTTGGTTACTATATTTCTAAGGTCTAACTTTTTAATAATAAAGGTGAAATGATTTTACAAAGCATGATAGCTGATAAGAAAAGTGTAATTTTCATCTTCTTTAATGGGTACTGTTGGTACCATCCATTTTAGCTCACTAAAAAGCAGCGACATATGCAAATACAATGTAGGGATATTGAGGAGACTTTACGAAGTTTTCTAGTCCATTCTTCTGCCTTTAGGCAGGACTACACTGGAACAGCAGCTTTGTTTTGATCTAAGATAAACCTCCATCTGTTGAAAAATCCAAAAGTGGTTTCAGGAGAAATGACTGCTTCTTAACGTTAGGTAGAGAAAGAATAATAAAATGGAAAACTAGAAGTTGAAAAATTCAATTTCTTTATAATCAAATGGATTTGATTATAAACGTTACATTAAAACATTGAATCAAAGAATGTTTGTTAGATTAAGACTTATGTTACACAGGTAAAACATTAAGTATTATTAGAGCACTCAGTAGAAGAAAAAACAAATAGATCAATATAGCTGCTGAGGATTTTATCCAAAAAACAAATTAAAACAAAAGACTGAAAACTATACAATCAAATTTTCTTCATAAGTGTGGTTTATCACACTAATTTGTTAATTATTGAAAAATTATTAATTTCAATAAAACTGAGGACAAAACAAAGACTAGCATTACAGACAACAAGTAGGAAATATAACAGTAAAGTTATATATAAATATATATGTAAATATATATGATATATATAATGTATATATGTATATATAATGTATAAATATAAATGTATATATATAAAATGTATATATATATATAAAATGTATATTTTATATATATATAAAATGTTATATATAACAGTAAAAAATTTTATTAAGGAATTTCTAGATTGATGAGATCCAATGTCACATTTTAAAAATGAACTCTAGAATTTTTAGAATTCCTTGGGGAATCATCATTTTTAATTATTCCACTGCTTGTCCTGTGCTGGGTGCTGGGCATACCAAAGTCAACACACAAGCATGGTCTCTGCTCTCTTACAATTCACACTCCAGTGGAGCACACATTATTATTACTATTATTACCATTATCATCATTATTATTTGTTAATGATAAAAAGCAGGGGCGTTGATCCAATTATAAAATGGAAAGAATATAGAAAGAAAAAACAGGACATTGTCCATACTTTCAAGAAGATTTCAACACTTGTTTGTATACAGATTCATATTCAAAATAAGTCTCAATTAGTTTATTACTTTGCTTGATTCCTGTCTTTCTTTAGTTTGTGACACAGCAGTTCTGTGGACTACTTTATTCTACCTCTCTTAGGGATTGGTGATTTCAATGCAGCTGATATGATTAAAAACAAAACAAAACAAAATTTCAATGCTACTGACCAACCTGAATTCCAAACTCACAGGCCTTCCCCAATCATGTGATTTAATTTCTGTTCTCTTGTGTGATTTGTGTAAACAATTTAACCACTTGCAACTCAATTTCCCAATGTGTTAGATGGGAGAGCTGGACTAGAAAATCATTAAAGTTTGTTTATTCAATGAGCAAATTTTAATGAGTGCCTATGATTTGTCCTTTAGTGTTTAGCTACGTGAACAGAGACAGCAGTACAAGGTGACCTGAAAATGCAGGAACAGGCTGATCACCAGTTCTAGCTTGGTGGGGGCTCAGCGGGTGGTGGGAATCAGTCAGACAACTTTACCTGATACCTAACATGACGTATGTTTAACAAATAGCAATCTATGATGAGCGAGGAAATCGTGAAAACTTTCTGTGGGGCTGAGTCAGAGGACAATATAAGTGGCACTGCTTCCTAGCAGCCCACGCACCAGCCTACGAGAATAAAGCTCAAAGGTGTCCTTCCTCAAAATAGCAAGGAGGTTCTCTGTTTCTGCAGGCCTTTTCTAAGAGCTCAGAGCTGCATTTCCTTCTAAATTGGTTGCTTTAAAAATCTTAATTCTGTTGAGTTAGATTGAAATTAGAAGTTTCAAGGGTCTCTATTTCATTTCCCTTGGGATTTACAGAGTTCCTGAGGAAATACTGGGGACTACCAAAAAAATGTATACATGTTTTAAGAGATGTCATCTATGTATTACTTTTCAAAGTTGAATTGAATTACGGTAGCAATATGTAGTATGATGTTTACTCAAAAGATGGCATTAATCAAATGAATGCTAGCATTACCATGTGACAGGCAGGACAGTCAAAAGAAATGGCAGAAGCATGGTTGCCGTTGGAGGAACACAAGACCACCGAGACATGACAACTTAACTCGATGAGAGTTTGCCAGGACAGTGGATAGGATGAAGAGGTGCTGTTGAGTTACCCCACGTTCTACTGACTTAACACCTCTTGACCTCTACCTATGGGGGACCTTAAAGGTTGTGGTATACCACAGAAAACCGGTTACACTGGCGGTAGTTTGGAAAGAAATTGAAATGGCAAATGCAGCGATACAAGTAAACACTTTGGTCAACGTTGCTCAAGCAGCAGTTGGCAGTAATCAGAAGTGTCCGGAGGCTGATGGTAACCACTTAGAGCACCTCTTGTAATTGCAGAAGTCAAATGTGACTTGTATTCCGATTTTGTTATCGGTATATTTTGAGTACTACAATTTTAATAGTTTTTTTCTTTCTTAAAATGTGTATACATTTTTTGGCACCCTCTGTATACCTGTGATGATATGCTCTGAACTACGCAGATTGCAACATCCCGGGATAATCACTTGATGATAATGAATTAAACCATGTTTAAAAACATAATGATAAATAATCAAAGACTTTAACTATAATCTAAGAAAGTTTAGAAAAGTACATCCAAATTTTGGTTATTTTGAAGTGGAAGTGGAATTAAGGTGATATTCTTCTAAAACAAAAAACCACTACATATGCATTTACAGCTTTGTGACAGTCACATTTCAAGGTAAAATAGTTCAAAAACAAATTTATGCAAAATGCACAAATTGAATATGCTTTCAGTACACTGAAGTTATTCCCAAAATGTCAGTTACTGATAAGCAGGCTATGCTGTTTATAATTTGCCTAATTTCTATCTAAGAGACTGGTATATAAAAATTAGAAAAAATTTTTTCTCATTTAGAATACTTTCAAATCCAATGTATGAATTTTTTCTCCAAATATCTCCATAAATATTTTAGTAATAAAAGGAAGGTTTATACAATCTTTTTGACTTTAAATACATTAAATCCTAGATTAATTAAATAACCAGGCTAATTAAAGGCTAAATTAATTAATCCAGAGAAAGAACAAAACACTTTTAAAATGTACAATTGGTTAACCTTCTCAACTTTAGGTGTTTTAATCCTTTCGAAAGAAATTCAAAATAATTTATGATATATCTCCTTCCAGAATAATTGATTCCAAAGCTTCCAAAATAACATATTTATTTTTCCTATAGTTAGAATTTTACTACATCCAGATACAATAACAGATGGAGAACTTTGATTTTTAGGGGGAAAAAAAATCTCATTTCCTATTTGTATGATTTCTTTTTTCCCACGTCGTTTTGCACGTTAGGGGAATTCTGCCTGGTTCCAAAGGTGATCACTAAGCAGATACATGTGAAAGGTGAACTTGAAGCAGCTAAACAGTTACCCTTGACTTGTGCTAAGGAAAACATTCTTTTCAATAAAAACATTGACAGCTTGAAAGCAAGATCTGTCATTTTAAAAATGAAGAGAAAATGAGGGATAATCAGGATTTCAAGAATAGCATTTAATCCCTGTTGGCTCAAAAATCTGTTAGTAATAAGGTCAATGCTGAGGGTGTGATGGATCAGTTAAATGAGTCATTTTACTGGCAATATCACCAACATGGAGGCCCTAACATGTCTGTGTGGTTTATCACAAAATGTCACAGGTAAAAGGCTAGTTCGTTCAGTGTAGAGACATCATTAATGGGAAAATATTATCAGCAAATACAAGGAATGACTATTCTGAGTAAGGGACTGTGAAATCCCTGAGATTACAAAGTATGAAACACAAGGTTTCTGTATTCAACGTGCTATAATTCAGTTGAGGAGATGAGACATAAAATAATGTGACTGCAGGAAGTGGAGTATAACCTAAGGAAGATAGTGGTATTATAACGGTTATATAAGATGCCACAGGAGTAGCAGCTTGAGGGAGGAGAGTTATCACTTTATGAGGGGTGTAAGTGTCTATTACGTTGCTTTGTACACCTGAAACCTATTTATACACTTGAATAAATTAGCATTTTGTGGGAAAAAAATAATAATGTGACTGACTTTAAAAAACAAACCAGAATACATAAGTGTTTTCCCTCAAACATCCCTTATTCAAATGATATAGACATTGCTTTAGCACTTTGATTTTCATAGCCTACCACACAATCTTTTGAATAATCTAAATGTTGTCAAATTGGAGACGGGGTTATAGTTCTGTCAGTACTGTTAGACATTTGGAGTCATAGTTGATGAGCAAAGGGCTATCAAGCTTGGTTAAACTATTTTTAGCAAGGCAAAAAAACAAAACAAAATTGGGTGATGCTACAAAATCGTAAGGCTTAGTCCATTGTATGTCTTGAAAATTGATTCCATTAAAGGAGACAACAATAACTTGGATTCAATAAAGCCCATCTCACTGTTAAAAAACAATATACCGTATCAAATTATTAGCTATAAAATGAATGGTGTAGAGCAGTGGTTTAAAAATGCCAATGGTTAAATAACAACTGGGTTAAATAACAACAGGTTAATATGGTTAATAACAACTGGTTAATAACGACTGGTTAAATAACAACTGGGTCTGTCCTGATTCTTTTGGTCTAGGGTGAGGCCTGGGAATCCATATACTATATTTAAAAAGCTCTCAAGGATATTCTGCTAACTGTGCCCATAAGGCAATTGCTGGAAATATTTGTTTGCTATGATATCATTAATCCAATGGATTTATATAATTTATTATAATTAGTAGTTCCAAAAATAATGACACATACAAAAATTAATCCACAATGATAACATGCCACATGATGCTGATATCTTCCATAAATTTGTTTTCTTTTTGTTAATAAGTTTGTTCTGCTTAACTTTTTCCTTTTATCTTTTAGTCAACAACTTTCTACATATTAAATAATGAAAACAATAACATGCTCCATTTTCAACCTCTTTACCTAGATATATTGCTTTCAGAAAATAACTGATTAATAAACCATTACTGAGAACTTCGTATGTTAAAACTGAAAAAAAAAAAGAAGAGAATTTCTAGGACAAAACAATCAGATTTCTGATTCACAATCCTTTCTAGTAATTAGCTTTTCTTTACTTCAGAAATTTACCCAGGGTTTGACCTTGGCGGTTTAATCTACTGCTGAAAAAGAAATAATTGGTCGGCAGAGAAGTGTGGGTTAAAAAAGGGATATCCTATCTCTGTAGATACACAAGATTGTCCTTACCAGTAAGCAAAAAAGAGATCTCAATAGGTAACATATAGCTCCCTTACAGATATAAGATGGGCATCAAAACAAGTAGATCAACAACTTAAAGTAGGAGGGGAAGAGGAGCTGTCAGAATTGTTTTTGTACAATGTTTAAGACAGTCTCTATTTTATTATGTCTGTAAGTTTAATTTTTCTAGTTTTAATAAATTAGGATCTTTTCTAACTCTCGCTATCTCTACAAAAGAAATTACCACTTTTTTTTTTATATAAGTTCCTAGATGTGGGATAGGATTTGGTAATAATGTAACATGACTCTGACTTTCCAGACAAAATGCTAATATTTTTTTAATTTGCCAAAGTGGTTGGAGTAATAAGATGCTATAATACAAATTTACAAATGTTGGTTGGCAAGAGATTATAACTAAATTATTTACATTTTCTGCATCTCTTATTTTGAAGAATTATCAAACAGACACATCAAATAATTCAAATTTTAACAATAATGATTTACAAGAGTGGGATTTATCAAAAAAAGAAGAAATAAAGAAAGTATTACTTTGAAAAGTCTGTATAGTCTTCACTCAAAAGTCTGCTCAAATGTCTTATTATAGACGTTTCCTGAAGATACTATATAAAACAACAAAATCTCTCCCCCACCTATCTTTCACCATGTTCTACTGTTCTTCTTATCAGTTATCATCTTTTCTTATAGGATGTATTTACTTGTTCATTATATGTTGCTCTCCGCTAGAATGTGCTCCGTGTTTTGTTTTCTCCTGTAGCCCAGGACGAGAGTAATCTATTTGCTGAATAAATAACTGATTAACAACTGTAATATATACTATGAAAAGACAGCATGGGGTGCTAGGAGTGAGTATAATAAGATGATTAAATTGTGAGATAAGAATATATAACAGTTCCTCTAAAGATACAACATTTAAGTTGACACCTGAAGTATTGACATGTATTAGCCAGGCAAAGAGGGAGAACTGTCCAGCTTTCCAGGTATAGAGAACAGCGTAGGTGAAGGCCTTAAAGGAGAAAAGAGTTTCCCCTTTTTTTTGAACAAGGGAAGAGGCCAACTGAAGTGAGTAAACATTCCCTGTTCCTACCTCCAGCATGATTTTGGACAATTGCCTTTATAGACATTTCATATAAATGTAATCATACAATACACAGTCTTTCATGTATAGCTTCTTTAACCTAGCATAATGTCTTCCAGTCTCATTCATGTTGTAATATGTAACATGGATTAGTCGTTCATTCCTTTTTATTGCCGAATAGTATTCCATTAGATGGATATATCACATCGTGTTGATGGATATTTGAATTGCTTCTACCTTTTGGCTATTGTGAATAATGCTGCCATGAATGTTTGTGTACAAGTCTTTGTATAGACATGTTTCATTTATCTTGGATTAAATATCTCCATGAGTGGGACTGCTGAGTCATTTAGTAAATTTATGTTTAACTTTAAGAAACTGTCAAATTGTTTTCCAAAGTGTCTTTACCATTTTACATTCTAACAGCAATGTTTTACAATCTCTCCACTTTCTCCACATTATCTACAATACTTGCTATTTTCTATCTTTTTGATTATAGCCATCTTAGTGGGTGTGAAGTAGTATCTCCATGTAGTTCAAATTTGCACTGAGGCTGCAAAATATAGAACTAAATAATTTATCTTTTTATAAAGACATAGAAATGGGGATAACCACTCAGGTAGGGTTTTTTTTTGAAATTTATTTTTCACTTACAGTTGACATACAATATTATATTAGTTTCAGGTGCACAAAGTGATTAAGTGATATGAAGTGATCACCAGGTATGTCTAGAGACACATCTGACACCATATTTAGCTATTACAATATTATTGACTATATTCCCTATACTGTACTTTACATCTCAGTGACTATTTTCATAACTATCAATTTGTATTTCTTAATCCCTTTCATCTTTTTCATCCATCCCCCCACCCTCTTCCCATCTAGCAACCATCACTTTGTTCTCTATCTATGAGTCTCTTTCTGTTTTGTTCATTTATTTTGTTTTTTAGATTCCACATATAAGGGAAATCATATGGCATTTGTTTTTCTCTGTCTGACTTATTTCACCTCGCGTAATACCCTCTAGGTCCATCCATGTTGTTGCAAGTGGTAAAATTTCGTTCTTTTTTTATAGCTGAGTAATATTCCATTGTATAAATGTACCACATTTTCTTTATCCATTCATCTATAAATGGAAACCACAATGAGATATCACCTCACACCGTCTGAATGGCCACAATCAATAAATCAACAAATAACAAACGTTGTCAAAGATGCGGAGAAAAGGGAACCCTTGTGAACTATTGATGGTATAGAAAATTGGGAACAGCACCTATGGAAAACAGTAGGGAGGCTCCTCAAAATATTAAAAATAGAACTACCATACAACCCAGCAACTTCACTTCTGAGTATTTATCCAAAGAAATCCAAAAATACTAATTCGAAAAGATATCTGCACCTTTCTGTTCATTGTGGCATTATTGACAATAGCCAAGATATGGAAGCAGATAAGTTTTCTTTTATTAAGAATGAACTAACTCCCACAACTGCAATTTGTGTGTATGAAAAATAAATTCTTTTTTTTCCCAGGTCTGTTTTGACAGAACAATTTGGGTTTTCAGACAGTTCTACCTTCAGATGAACATCACTTTTGACGCGTACTGTGCCCAAACCATTGATTATATGTAAGACCTGCTTTGAGTGCTTTACCACTCTTGGGATATATACTCATAAATTGACTTTGCAGCACTAAGAGCAAAGCAGAAAGTTTCGCCACACTTCAGTTCATATCAAAAAGGCTAAAGGAAGCCAAGCAATATTATACATATTCTAGTAAAGGATCTTAAATAAAGTCTAACCTTGGGAAAGAGACTGTCATTTAAAGCACAGACCTAATGTTTTCTGGACAAAAATATGAACCACATTAAAAAAGAATGTGACTTATAGTGAGTTGTGTTCAGATTACTTAATTAGTACAACACTGGAAAAATATCCAGTTTTCTCTGTAAATTATCTAGAGGATAGGTCTAAATGTTTTTAGAAGTAAAAAAAACAAAACCCAAACCCCCCCCACCAACAAACTGGGTAGTTCGATGGTTGTTAAAAATACTGAAAATCATTAAATTTCAGCCTTGAGTGGATCTAACTTTAAGGTAGTATTTTTTACTCTGTTCCTTTAAACTAAACAAACAACTGCAGATTCCTTTTCTGCAGGAGAGTCAGTACTTGAACCGTGTACAGAGCAACTACTGTCCATTAGCAAGAATTCTGCTTTGGAGCTCATGCTAAACATTAATTTCCCAATTATAAAATGAGATTAATACTCCCTACCTTGCAGAACTGAGACGAGTAAGTTAAATAATCTACGCTTGTGAAAATTCACTGAAAATAATGAAATATTATGCAAACAAGAGGAAGAAATTATTATTATTTCATCTCTGGCCTAAAATATTCCTCTTTCCATCATGGATTGTAATTCTGAAAATACAAATTCTGAGAAATTGCACAGAGAACCTCTTTACAAGCAAATGGGATGCCTTTGCACATATGTAGTAGTGGCAGTAAGTGTCTGTAAGACTGACACCTGGACTCCATCCTGTCACGGAACTATATTATCTCTGACAAAACATGCTGATACCAATCTAAACAAATATCCAATAATAGAGAAATGTTTAAGTCATAGCATATCTGTAACTTTGGACTATTATAGAACCATTAAAATATTTTCAAAGAGCTCTTAACAGCATGAGAACATAAATATATTACATAACTAGTAAAAATACAGAATACAAAATTATATATATATGGAGGTTGAAAAGAGTGAGACGGATTTGTGAAGTGGGAGGTGGGGTGAGGTGTTTATACTCCATTGGCAACGTTTTACTATATAAAAGTTTGGAGGCCTAGATAAAAGTGGCCACCCCTGCAGAGTGGGATATCTCTTCTCTCATCTCTTACAATTAAACTAACATTGTATATTCTGCATGATCTCGACATTATTTAAAAAAAAAAGGCAGCAAACAAACTTTAGGAGGATATACCAAAATGTTAGCAGAAGTTTTCTCTCTGGCTAGTAGGGTCACGTGCATTTATTTCCTTCTTTAAACTTTTACATATTGTTCATATTTCCTACAAAATAGGCTCGTACTATTTTTATTAAAAATGTAATTACATATAAAATAATCTAATTATAAAATAAATAGTTAAAACAAAATGGAGTACACCAAGTCTCAAGAAACAAATTTTCAAAATAAATTCTAAGTAATCTATCAATTCCCCAATTTAAAAATTAAACAGATTAAAATCTGACAATTTAAATCTTCTGGTCTTCATGCTTCCCATCTTGAAAAAGATACATGAACGTCCAGCAGAATTTGGGGAGGGGATAAAATCCTTTTTAAGAGATACCATCACAGGATGGCACAGCGGGAGGTCATGTAGCATAGTGGTCGAGATCTTGGACTCTGGAGTTAGAACTGCACGTGAATATTTGCTTCACCGACTTAATAGCAGTATGAGCTCCTATTACTACTGTCCTTATTATAAAATTGGAATGCCATTTCTATACTAGAGGACGTATAGTCTGGCTACTAAACAATCTGGCTAGGAAGAAAACCCACTATTTTTTAAACTTTCTTTTCAAAAGTCTATTTGTTCCAAATCTGGAGTTTCATTTCTCAGATAATTTTATTTTTACATTTTAATCAGAAATTTTAAGACTTGAAAGCACAGAAATAAATATAGATTGGCTTCTAACACTTGATTAGATGAATTCAGGCCATTTCCATAACTTGGATTCAAGTTCATAAACTAAATCATCATGAAGTCAGATTTGGCTCAGTTATCAAATCCACATTAACATGAATTCCATTAGTGTTTAGTGATTTGTGTTGGAAAACAGTGCTAAAAGGGAAGGTACTTCTGACCCAGCTTAACAAACTCTAACGAAAGATGTGAAGAAATACATCACCTACATATATCACATGCTAGTTATAAGCTGTAAATTATACATTAACCAGAAACTTTATAGATAATTATATACTAAGTAAGAACACAAAATGTCCTCTAGAAATTCAAAGATACTTAAAGGGAAATGGTCTATAAGGAGTTGAGAATGATTTATTGAATTCACACAGGATGTCAATTTAAAGACATTTAGTTGCTTCTAATTTTGAATGGCTGAACTTCATTTTATATTACTATAATATATTGACTTATCTTACAAATTTACCTTAAGAAAATTCCAACAACATGTGCAGTAATTTACTATCTTCAGTTTAACTATAATCATAGGCAAAAGCAAGACATCTTTCAAGGCTTTTAAATTTAAAGTATGAGAGTGATTTGGATAAGGAAGAACCACAGGAGAAACCTATTCCAGAGCAATGTTTTTCAAACTGAGAATGATGACCTATCAGGGGGTGGATACTGTTTTGTTTTGTTTGAAGATGCAATACAATCAGGGAAAAAATATTGGAGTGGGTATTTTTTGTACATTTTTTTCAGTTATATATACATACATGCCTGTGTACTGGGTTGCAAAGTATGATATATCTCGTACTGTGTGTTGTATATTAAAAAGCTGAAGATATGATACTCTAGAGAGAAGTTGAAAGGATGCAGGAGATTTTTTTTTTTTCCCAACAAGAGCTATTTCAAGTTGTTTCAGAAAGAAAAGATTTATTTCAATCCACAAAGTAGATGCTGGTCAGTAACATTTTTGTTTTAATGTTCTCAAAAAGATAATGAACAGATACCAACCTCACCCTGGAATTATTAAACAAACTAGATTTAAAAATCAACTTGATTTCAAAAATTCATCTGTAAATATGGTGGGTAGACACAAAGACTGGGTAAAACTAAATACAATAAAAATGACATGAGACATCTAGAACGTTACTGCCACACACAAGTTTTCTTATTCACGGATCTATATTTTAGGGCTTATTTAATGCTGGTTCGCAGAGTGGATTTATTATTCCTTGTTTACATAAACAAGTATGTTTGTCTTTTCTCATGAACAACTCTGATGTGGTGTTTTCTTGAAGTGTCTTAGTGTGCTTTAGCTCTGAGACTAATCAGCATATAGTATATTATCACTGTGGGGCTTTCTCTGCGTTGGTCAGCAGCACTACGGCAAGGCTGGTCCAAATTACAAGCAATAACGGTTATATCAGTTGGATGGGATTCAACAAGATGACGGAATCCTCTCCTTTACTGTTACTCCAACCATTTCTTACTGTTTTCAACGTTGTTGTGGCAATCTCTCACAGTCTTACAGAGTCTGAGTCATCCAACCACCGAACACACTGCTGACTTGTCTTCACAAGCGATACACTGAGACTAGTTCTGTCTTAAGCAGCAAGTACAGATAGAGTTCTCTGATTCAAAAAGCAGAAGACTTAGTAACACACTGGCTTTGAGGCGAAGACCAGCATTTCCAGCATTGCCTCAGATATGCGGCCTCGTACCTTTTAAGCTTGGGTTCTGCTCTGATATTGCCCAAATCCTCTGCCTTGCCTCTGCTTGGTTTCCCAGCCTACGATTCTGATTCCTATTACATGAGTTTCTTGAAATTCAGCTCTCTTTAGTACAGTCTAACGTATGGTTCTACCGTGTTTTCCCGAAAATAAGACCTAGCCGGACAATCAGCTCTAATGCGTCTTTTGGTGCAAAAATTAATATAAAACCCAGTCTTATCTTACTATTTACTTATTTTACTATTTTACTTATTTACTTTATTTACTATTTACTTATTTTACTTACTTCTTTTACTATTGTATAAGACCGGGTCTTTAATATAATATAATATAATATAATATAATATAATATAATATAATATGTATAATACTGGTCTTATATTAATTTTTTGCTCCAAAAGACGCATTAGAGCTGATTGTCCGGCTAGGCCTTATTTTCAGGGAAACACGGTACCTGAATCCCAGGTGCCCTATTGCTATGACAAATATCCAGATTGGCAGGGGATGACAGAGAATAATTTTTTTTTCTTGACATCGGAGATGTTTTCATTTGGGTCCAGCTGATGATCATCTTGGATTAATAATAGTTTAGAGTAAGGTAAAAATGTCCAGATGTGATCAGACTATGAGTTTATATAAACAAATTCAGCTTTCTTTATTCTAAAACAGTGGTTAGTTATCTAATCATACTAAATTTGCACAGAGTTTATAAAAACGATTTTATTTGAACAATATTCTCTATTCTGTTTCTTAATTTTATAATTACATTGGAACAGCTGTAATTTAGAAAACATTTTTATCATGTTATATTAATCCGCCAATTATCCCCCATCAGTTAGTAACATGGGTTTAGAAAAATAAAGGATCTAGTACACCATATAATCTCATAAAAATAAACATATATAAGGTCAAGAAGTAAATGACAGTAAACATGGTCACATAAATATATTTCTAATAGCAGAGAGAAACAAGGCTGATTTTCTGTAAGACTTTCTAGTAACACAATTCTTGGATGTCATTCTGAACCTCTAAGAGCAGGATTAAAGCTTGTTAGTTGCAAGGAAGGCTAAAAATATGTCTTGGGAAATAAAATACTTTTGGGATAAAATATCCTATTGAGAAGCTAGGTCTGACTTCATTATGTATAACACATATTGATTAATCTGTAATCAATAATTTAATGTCCTTAAAATATTTATCTCTGAATATATTATAGCCACACATTTTATGGCCAAAGGCAGCTCAAGTATACTGTAGGAGATAAACATTTACACTCTAATTGGATTTGGGGCATATTTCTTTTATTAGAATTAATAATTTGTTATAGTGAGCATATTCTGACATCATTAAAGTTAAAAGTAAGACTTGAGCCTTACTAATGTTAACAATTATTAATTGCAAAAATTATTTGAATTTTATCTGTTTTCTATTAACAAATAATTACTATTTCCAGATATTGATACTATAATCAAGACAGAGTGCTCTTACTTAGGCTAATCCATAATCATCTTATATATTCGTACACTTGGTATAATAATTTGTCTTCCTGATGTGAACACTGGCTTGTGTCTCGTCTTTAGCAAATAGATGTATCTCCTATTTCTGCTGAAAATTAAATGTAAGATAACAGGTAGTAATGTTGGCAGCTTCTTCAACTTAATGTCAGTTTTCTCATCAATAACGAGTATACAGATGCTCTTCAACTTATAATGGGGTTATATCTTGATAAACCCATTGGAAGTTGAAAATATCGTAAGTTGAAAATGCATTTAATACACCTAACCTACCGAACATCACAGCTTAGCCTAGTCTACCTTAAACGTGCTCAGAACACAATATCTGAAAAATTCTGGAACACAGTACACTGTAGAGTATTGGTTGTTTACCCTTGTGATCGCTTAGCTAACTGGGCGCTGTGGCCCTCTGCCATTGCCCGGCATCATGAGAGTATCATACTGTACATCGCTAGCCTGGGGAAAGAGCAAAATTCTACGCATCACTTTTGTACCATCATAAAGTCAAAAAATCGTTGTCGAACCACTGTGTTAGATCTTTAAAAAATAGTGTAAAAGCAGTCTTTAGCTAAAACCATTCTGTTGATCTTTGCCACACTGTTTCATTATCCTGAGAAGATAGTGACACGTAGTGTTAAGACTTTGCATTGGTATTTTAAGGGATCCATCTTCAGCTTCTGATTTCATAGACAGAAATCATAGGTATTATAATTCACAGGAATCATTATTAAGGCATAGCTTCCTTTAAAGTTGCTCTTGTAGTGGTACTTCCAAAATTAGAAGATGGACTTTTGAAGATTGTTAAA
Organism: Rhinolophus hipposideros; assembly: GCF_964194185.1. Classification (NCBI taxonomy): domain Eukaryota; kingdom Metazoa; phylum Chordata; class Mammalia; order Chiroptera; family Rhinolophidae; genus Rhinolophus; species Rhinolophus hipposideros. The sequence goes on from NC_138048.1 coordinate 82,279,118, forward strand.
CATAAATATTGCAAAATTGTAACTCGTGGCCTTCTTTTAAACGAATACCTACAAAATATGATATAGTTTTTAGATCAACTGGATGCAGGTCTTCCTTGTTTAGTAAAGGGACAAATATGTTCCTTCATGTAGAAGATATACTACTATCAAGATCAAGAAACGGCCTTAAGAAGAAACTGAATCTGTTGGAAATTAACTGTCAGAACGAACAGGTGGACAAAATCATTGATTTTGGTGATATTATGCCCCTTAATATAATGAGCCTGATACACAAAAAGTGATTTGCAGAAAGTTTTAAAATCAAAAAGAAAATTGTAATTCACCAAGTGATAATTGTGACCTACATACTTTTGGGTATTTTTTTTTATTTTTTAGAGAAGAAACTTATCAAAATGACTTTTACTGAAAATGTTACCCACTGTTTAGCCTTGGGATTAAATTTTACTATTAGGTTGAGGAGTGATGTCAGTGGTGTAAGATGTCCCTCCTTCGGTCCCTCTTTGTAAACAATGAATTGGGTATCCATCCATGAACCAAAGCACCTTTATGGGGCTTGTAGGATCCAGCACCATACGCCCGGAAGTCCAGAAGGAGTCTTGCTCACGTGGGTATCTGGTAATAGGCACAAACCGCAGAGCGGGCTGCGAAACCAACAGGAGTTAGGGAGCCGACCCTAACCTCTGTCGGCCACAGTGCGGGACAACCTGGAGAGGACTGACCTGAGCAGAAACCCATGGATAAGAGAGACTTTGAGAAGTCCAGCTTTCCCCAGGGGAGATTCCAATATGCTATTAGAGCAAACACCACCACCAACAAAATGATGCACTTGAGACAGAAAGAGGAACTTTGCTAGTGCTGTCCCTCATCCAAGGCAAACTGCACAGGCTGAACCAGCCAGTGGTAACCTCTGTCACAGGGGAAAGGGAGAGCAGTGAGCGAGTGCATGGCTTCCCCAGCTGTGGTGTACTTGGCTAGAGAAACCCATTTCTCTCCAGCAGCGTCCAGAGTACTGAGGTAGGAATTCCATGACTGGGGGGAAAGAGGAGATTGGGAAAGAGGCAGATAAGAACAATAGGGGCATTAAAGGCATGCAGCTCTGGATGACTGCACCCAGGACCTTCTGCAGAAGTAAGCGGACGAGCCTCTGGGAGAACCTCAGTGGGGGATCCCCGCACTGGGCCCATGGGCAACCCCGATGCTACGCGAGCTAAACTCACACCTCCCCACTCTGCAGCCAGCTTCCTGAGTGCACTCCTGAGTGCAACAGTGAGAGTGAGCTCTGGTACAGGGAGTGCTCTCAGAAAAACAGACCAGGCTCTGTGGGCAAGGGAGAAACCACAAACATGAGCGACAGTGCCACCGCCTGGAAAACAAGAGAAGTTTCCAACAGCCAGCCTGGTGAGTTCTAAGAACGAGAGAAGACACAAAGGCTTAAGAATCTGCCACACGAGGGAGCAGGAAGTGTGGAGCAAGTGTATTCATACAAGGTCCGCTATCACAGGAACAACAAAAAGTGTAAACCATTGGAAGGCAACTAGGAAAGATCTGAGGCGGTAGCTGCTACTTCAAATGTGAAGGCAGCAACACCAAACTACAAAGGACAAAATCAGGTAAACATGCCATCACCAAAGGGTAATAATCCTCCAAAAACTGAACTCAAAGGCATAGAATTTTGTGATGTAGCTGGTAAAACAAAGTCAAAATAACTATTTTGATGCAGCTCAACGAGCGACAAGAAAACACAGAAAGACAATTCAAAGAAATCATGACAGTAATACATGAACAAAATGAGAAACTTAACAAAGAAACAAAAATCATAAAAAAAGGAAACAAATAGAAATTCTGTGGCTGAAGAAGTCAATGAACAAAATGAAAAAAAGATGCAATAGAGAGCATCTATGTCAGAGTCGACTACTGGAAGACAGAGTAAGTGAGCTAGAGGTTAGGGATTCTGGAATAACTTAAATAGAGGAGAAGAAAAAAGGATGAAAAAGAGTGATGAAAGCCTGCACGATCTATTGGACTCCATCAAAAATACAAAGATTATAATACAGTAAGTCCTCACTTAACATCATCGATAGATTCTCGGAAACTGACTTTAATGACATATAACGAAACCAATTTTACTATAGGCTAATTGACATCAACAAGATTTAAGTTTCCAGGGTATATTTCTAGTCACAAAAACATCACAAAACTTCTAAATAAAGACCCAAAACACTTCTAATATTAAACACTGAAATAAGTGTGAGCTATACAGACATTAAAGAAATATTAATAAAAACAAGTCAGATTATTATTTTCCAAGCTGCTTATTTCAGTTCAGGGTCACAGATGGCCAGAGCCTATCCCAGCAGCTCAGGGCGGAATGTGGGAACTAACCCTGGACAGGATGCCATTCCATTGCAGGGTGCACTCACACACACCCACTCACTCATAGTGGGACAATTTAGATATGCCAATTACCACAACATGCCCATCTTTGGAATGTGGGAGGAAACCAGACTACCTGGAGAAAACCCATGCAGGACTGGGGAAAATGTGCAAATTCCACAGAGATGGTGGTCTGGGCCATGAATTTTTTTTTCCATCAATGTTGTAACAAAATGACATTGAATGAAACTATGTTATTCAAGGACCTGCAGTACTTGGAGTTCCAGAAGGAGAATAGAGGGAGAAGAGGACAAAAAATTTTATTTAAAGGAATAATAGGGCGGCCAGTGGCTCAGTAGGTTAGCGCACAACGCTCATAACACCCACGTCGCAGGTTCGATTCCCACATGGGCCAGTGAGCTGCACCCTCCACAACTAGAGTGATAACAATGGCTTGACTTGGAGCTGATGGGTCCTGGAAAAACACACTGTTCCCCAATATTCCCCAATAAACATTAAAAAAAAAGAGACATAATATCTGAAAAATTCCCAAACTTGGGGGGAGACTTGGACATCCATGTTCATAAAGCTAATAGATCACCCTATTATCTCAATGCAAAAATATATTCCTGAAGACATATTATAATTAAGCTGTCAAAAATCAAAGATAGACAATCCCAAAAAGCAGCTAGAGAAAAAAAGATCGTAACCTACAAAGGAACCCTCATCAATCTGTCATTAAATTTCTCAGCAGATACCATACAGGCCAGAAAAGAGTGGGATGACATACTCAAAGTGTTGAAAGAAAAAAACTGCCAGGCAAGAATACTCTATACTACAAAGTTATCCTTCAGATACAAAGGAGAAATAAAGACTTGCGCAGACAAACAAAATCTGAGGGAGTTCATCACCATTAGACCTGCCTTGCAAGAAATGCTGAAAGGAATACTTCAAGCTGAAAAAAGATGTTAATTAGTGACATGAAAACATACGAAAATATAAAACACACTAGTAAAGGTAAATATATTGTTAGATTTAGGAAACTCTAATTCTGTTATAGATGGTATGTTAATAACTTAACTATAGTATAAAGGTTAAAGGAAAAGAGTACTAAAAATAACTATAGCTATATAATTTGTTAACATATGCACAATATAAAAAGTGGTAAATTGTGACATCAAAAATATAAAAGGGGGAGCAAAAGGGTGGAGCTCCTGTATGTGATCAAAGTTAAGTTACTATCAGCTTAAAACGTACTGTTTTATCTATAAGATGTTTTGTGTGAGCCTCAATGGAACCACAAAGCAAAAACAGAGTAGATTCACAATAGAAAGGAGAAACAGAGCAAACCACTATGGAAAATCACAAAGGGAGGAAGAAAAACAAACAAAACAAAACACAAACAGAACAACTATAAAAGAGCCAGAAAGCAACTAATAAGATGGCAACTAATAAGAGTATAGTTGTGATATAGATTTGAAACTTTTTATATTGTGTATAAAAAAGGCAATCATGGTGGAAAATATAAAACCATATGTCGAAACTTAGGGGAAGATACTGTGGAGGGTCTAGCTTATTTGAAGTCTCCCTCCTTCTGAGGACAGATAGAAAAGCTGGCCAAAATATTAAAACATATGGTTGAAGGCATAAGAGAGTTACTAAAGAAGTGGAGAAGTATAGGCCCCAGTTCCAGGAAAGAAGGTGAGCTCAACATTTGGACCCAGTTACTCACTAGAGATGATTCCAGTAGTGGCATCTGTCTGTCAATTCTTGAAGAGGTCACTGAAAAGCTAAGGATCTGGGCAGAGCTTTTGAGAGACTTATGGAGCTACGGGGACAAAATCGAGAATTCAAGGCCAGTCAAGGCAGGGAAGACTCTGATAAAACCACCAGGCTTTGGGTTGGACTCTTAACAGATTATTCCCTAAAAATAATGATAAACCAGAAATAGGCCCCCATTGGGACGGAAGCCCAGCTTTGAATCATCTCAATTCCTGACTGAATTAAAATCATTCAAGATTGCTATACCCTCCACCAGAACAAATAAAAATTCTTTCTGGAAGAAGGTAGCACTATCTTAAGCCTCAAGTTATCTTTACAATTGTTGCTATATGACATCCATTAAAAATAACCAGGTATATGAGAAAACAAGACAAGATGAAGAATCATGAGACACAAGAGGACAAGAGAAACAACAGTCAGTAGGAACAGATACACAGAAGATCAAAATAGTGGGATTGTTAGATGCAGATTTTAACATTACTCTGCTTAATTTGTTGATGGAAATAAAAGACAATTTCAGGTGAGAATTGGAAACTATTAAAAATGTATAAAGAAAGAATTGAAAACACTGAAGAATACATTAACTGAAATCAGGAACTTAATGAGGGCTTAAGTTTCAACTAGACAGAACAGAAAAAAGAATGAATACTGGAAGATAGATTAGAAGAAAACATCTTGAATGAATCACTGAAAAATAACAGAATGGAAAATACAGGAAGGAGCTTAACAGACATATGGATATGATGAAAAGATTTACAATGAATATTAATTGCAGCCCTAGAAACAGAGAGAGATTTAGGATAAGCCATATTTGACAGAAAATAGTGGAGAATTTTCCAAAACAATCAAAGGACATCAAGTTACAAACTAATGATGCATTACAAACTCCTGTCCAGATGCATACAAAGAAAACCGCACCTAAGCACTTTGCAATAAAAGTTATATAAACCAAACACAAAGAGAAAAATCTTTCAAACAACAGAAAAAATAGATTAAATGCAAACGAGCAAATATACGACTACAAGCTGATTTCTTAACAGAAACATTTAGGAAGACTTAAGTACTCCAATACGGGGTACCATGATACCTTTAAAATTCTAAACCCAGCAAAAAATATCCTTCAAGAATGAAGGAGACATAGACTAGGAATCAAGGGGACTACAGAGGCCAAATCACTGCTGAGGGAAATAAGACAGATGGCGAGGCTAAAATACCTGACCACTTGTTCTTGAGAGCTTTTTGACTAAATAAGAACTTCCTTAGGGAAAGTATGGAATATAGACTAAGCAGATTAATTTACTTACAGAAAACAGCTCTCCAACATTAAAGCTAATGTGTTAAAACAATATATAGATATTATTTAAAAATACTATATTATGAAAGAAGCATAACTATTAAATCCAATAGATGGGAACACAAATTTCCTAAAAAGGATATTTTAAATCTAGGAATGGAACTACCTAACAAAGTAAGACAACGAAAAGAAGGGGGTAAATTTTGAAATATTTAAACCTAACAAGGAAATAACATTATAATGGGCAGCAAATTCAGGACAAGACAAAAAGGACAATCCTTATTTCTATCTGACCTACTTATATCAACATGCCAACTGAATAAACAGTGATTCCTAAATGATAACCTGGCACCCGCTAACTTTACCCTTCCAACTTCACTCCATCCTTCTTATAAAAGGTCTCCAGAAAAAATAAAGGATACTTCAGAACCCCAAACATGCATCATCTTCTCTGGTCTTAGGTAAGAAACCACAGTGGAGGGAAGAAAGAAATCGTAACAGTTCTCTCCCAAGTATGGTAAGACTGGATACTAAGTGTGCTTTATGCTAGGGAGCTGGAAGCACTGGAGAGCTGGGACCTCTGAAAAGGGAACCTGAGAAACTAGATGCTGAAGTCTGGCTCTGGTCCAGGTTCGCAAGGCTGGTATGGATTTGAAAAGTGAGTGTCTTCAGAGACCAGCGGTCACTAGGGAGAAAAGCAGATAGAGATGATAAAAAAAGGACATGGACACTTTGACAAAATGTGCCTCCAACTGGAGTACCTCATTTATTGGGTGTCCCAGAAACCCAAGTGAGGCAACCTAATATGGGTACAGATCTGAGGACATGAAAAATACAGCAAATAAATGCTTAAGAGCTAGAGGGTGAGATCAAGAGAGGAAGGCAAAGGACAGAAGAGTGAATTAAATCATTTATTTGAACACTCATTGTAAGGGTTGTGATTTATGTAGGCTGTTTAAGGTGGGGGAATGTGTATTGGTGTCATACGGCCTGGGTTTGTGTCCTGGCTTCACCACACACCAGCTATAGAGCAATATTAAGCACTTTGTGCCTTAGTTTCCTATCCTCCCTATTGGACGAGGTAATAACAGCATAAACCTCAGAGAGTTCATAAGGATTAAGAGAATCAAAATATGTAAAGTACTTAGAACATTGCCTGGCACCTGTTTTGCCTTTCGGTGACTAGTACTTTTATTCTCACCTTCGCCAATGGATTAACAACAAAAAAAATGAAATCAGGGCTAATCTATTTTACCCCTTGTCTATCAGAAGTAACACAAGGTTTGACGCATTTCAACTTAAACAAATGAGACTTGAACTACCTCATATTATGTTCATTTTATCACTGTCCACCATTTCATGAATAATTTAGAATGGGTTGCCTAACATTTTTGGAAACAAAAATATCTGAAGTAGAGAACTAACAGATGGGTAGAGCTATTTTGAATAAACACAAGGGGAAAAAGAATTCAAAAGCTACTGTATTTATGCCACAAATAGGAAATTCACATTAGAGAAAAGTCAAAATGCAAAGGAAGACTTTTATGCTTACAACTGGATTTAAACATAATTAGAATCCGTACATGCATGCTCTAGTAAGTAAAAAAAAAAATACAGAAACCCTAAGCAGTTATGCGAAGGCATTCAATAATACAAACAAATCAAAAGGATAAAAGTTGAAATGATTATTAATTATATAGAGCCTGAACATTTTCAAACACATATGGAGAAAAAGCAAAAGTCGAAGTCAAGCATTTTTTAGGTTAAAGAATGAGAAAGAACTCCCCCCCCCCCAAAAAAAAAGAATAAGAAAACAGATTGAAAGATTTCATACTGTTCATTTTTCCTAAAATATAATCTAGAATAAAAAGAGTTCTTATTTTTAGAGAAGGAAACTATAAACCTAAACCTGAAATGTTCAGTTGACTTTTACTACTAAATAATGTAACCTTTACATAATTCAACTAAAATCAAAAGAGTTAAGAAAGTAAATGGTTCAAGAAAGAGGGTCCATACTAATGTACTAGTGATATTCAGTAAGTGGAAAATCTACTGATCAGTGTAAAGACCACGAAGAGTACTCTAAATGGGGTCCCACTGTTTAAAAGGTGGAAGGCAAAGCAGTTACTCTGGACAAGTTTTGGTGAGTAGCTTGACTTCAATCTCAGATAAAATACCTGCAAATATAATTATGATATTGATTTAAGAACACTCAAAGGAAAGGATTGCATAATAGTCAGAACTATTTGCAAGGCACAGATCTTGCTATGCTAATACAATAGCTTTTTTTTTTTTGAGATAACAGACAGTAGATAAAGGGAGCTGGGCAGATAACATCTATCTACATTTTAACAATGCTTTCAACCCTCTGCTGCATATCGGCACGCTGAGAAATTAAGAGATGAACTGTATAAATGATGTGATAGAGTGAATTACTAGTGGCTTATAGATTGGAAATAAAAGATTATTATTCTTTCAGATGCAGCAACATATACACATACACATACAGATGTATCTCAGGTTTCAATTTGCAAGCTAGATTAATTATATGTAGTAAAATAAATGTAGCTTTATACGTTAATCATTTTCAGAAAGGTTAATTTGATAGCATTCATGTCTCTAGACAATCCATAAGAAAACAATTTTGGAAGAAACAACAAGGAATCTAGCTAGTGATTTACTTTTACCTGCAAAGTTTAAGCAAAGGAAACCTACTGAATAAAACACGTTTTATCTTTTGAAATTTGTGTCATTAGATTATTTTACCAGTAAAATTTCCCTTCAACTCTTGTGGTTATAATTTTCTTATGTTTTTTTGGATGAAAAGAAAATTTAAAGAGCTCAGGTAAACACTTGATAAATCCATACTAGCAAATATTAGTAGCATTTTGAAATTCCTTGGTTTCTTTTCAAATGGCTGTAATTCTTTTGAGAAATAGACTAATGGGTGAGGTCCTGTCTTGGAAAAGAGACATAACAGAGTTGGGTTACACTTTCAATTAGGTTATTTGGAATCAACTGCAAGCTCAAGATAAGTTACTTAAGCATGGATTTAAAAGAATGAAGGGTAAACTGGTCATTTATTCATTCAAAAATTAAGAAACAGTACTAGGTACTATGTGCTAGGCATTGTTGATACTAAATCCTGTAGAATCCCAGAATCTATATTCTAATTAGGATGACGGAGTTATAAAGATGCTAACTAAAACAGCTATGATTACAGGAATGTGCTTTGCCAACAACTCTCAGGTACTGAAATGGAAAAAGGTTATTATTGTACATCACAGATTAAGTACAAGGTCAGTATGACTTACTGAAAATCTAAATGAAGAATACGTTCAAAAGAATTACAGTATAACCCTCAAGTATCTATAGTTCCTTAAGAAATTGTTAACAAAATATCCTTTTAAAGATGTTTAGAATTCAATGAAAAACAAGGGACTATTAGAAATATCAACTGTCACTATGTAAATGTAGCATTCTGAAGTACTTTAAAAGTTTCTTTCACTAGGATAAGCATTCATACTATATATTTTTTGAAATAATAAATCACCTAGAAATTTCAATATCTGTAGTTATCATATATATTTTTCAAGAGATAATTCCAGTTAAGACTTGAATTAATGGGATCAGACTAATATCTACTGCAAGATATATTCACTATGTTGGTTGCTAATAAGTACCACACTTGTAATTTACAGTACCACAGTGTTTCCTAAGGGCCATTATGTTATTAATTAGTTATATTGATCAGAATACCACATAAGAGCACTCAAACACTATAATTTGCTTAGACTATTTTGCATCTAGTAGTATATCTACTTGTACTCCGGGTAACCATAAGCATAACTGAAATCAGACATATTGCTTCCACTAACAATGCCAAAATGTGAACTGCAGAAAGCCAAAAGAAGAGATTTCTACTGCGTATTCTTGCCATTGGAATTCACTTGTTTTCTAAATTTACCATAAAATTAGTTGATCCAAGACAAAGACATAAAGTCAGCACTTATGAGGTCAAATAAGGTAAGAACACTATACATTTATATCCATAAATTAGTCCACATTTAGTTTGAATCTACTTATTTTGCAGGGTTCTGTCACCTAAATCTACAGAGGTTGTTGTTTTTCTTCTCTTTTGATTTGCTTTGGAAAAATGATGGAATTCTGCTTTTAAGCATTCTAAACCATCATACTCAAGCATTTTAAGTTCTACTGGGTCTCAGCTCACAACTGGAAGTTGAGAATGAAAAATTTTTTCTGGTTGTCATAGTAAAAGATATGTGCAATGGCAAAAATTTCAATTTTCAACTTTAGACAATAGCAATCAAAGCCAATATTTTTGCACATATTATCAGGCTTTAACCTCCTGAAAGAGGAAATAGTTCATAGAGGAAATAGTTATTCTGCTAATCAGCCAGTAAAGAGACATGACTGCCAGCCCAACTGGGTCATCAGTTTAACTCACTGAGAAAGATTTGCTTGGCTCTTGCTTTAAGCACTGTAATTTACAACAGTATATATAAAGCTTCTGTGAAAGAAAACCACAACATTTTACTCACATAAATCACAGCCAACTACAGGGGAAATGAAAATTTGTTAGGGGAGATAAAAATGTGTCAGATTTCTTTGCATCATATTTTTGGGTGGTGGTTTCAATATTATTAAAAATATATTTAATCTAAAACACCACGACGTGAATTTCTTAATTTGAATTATGACTATTTCTGACATTTCATATTTTATTGTTCCAAGATCTTTTTTATTTAAAGTTTTTTACGGCAAGGGGACTTTTCTTCTTCACTACTAAAACATTTCAAAATGTACAGATAAGTTCAATTCATTTTATGACTGAATTTGAAAAATTTTAAACTATAAAGATAAAAGTCAGAAGGAAACAAACCAACAACAGCTCTACTTTATAATTTGATACCTTCCAAGTTTCCCCAGAATATATACTAGGATGCTTATAAAGTAATGGTATGCTAGTAGACATTAATTAGTGCCCCAAACACTAAATATAGTGTGGTATTGTGTCATAGTTTAGCTTCATGAAATAGCACGAGGTTCCCCCAGGATGATTACATTCTATGGTTTATCCAGAGAAGGAAGAGAATCAGCCAAATAGTGACTCTTCACTATAATGACTGTTTTGAAATAAAAGGAATACATGCTTTTACCTTCCTCCTTTCTTCTCTTTGCTTCTTCTTCATTTCTTTCTTTAGCTTTCAATGCTTCATCAGCTTTTGCTGAAACGAAAACAATGAAATGTCTGCATTTACTTTATGTCTATACGATAAGCAGAAGTATTGGGGAAAGAGAAAAGAAATTCCTTATGTGTTTTTTGTGAAGTCGTCAGAAGAAAAAGAAAAAAAAGAAAATGGCTGAAAATCTGAACTCCATCTTTTACAATCCTTATTCAATATATTTAGAATATTTATTTAGAATCTTTGAAGCTTAGTTTAAGCTAATCTTTGTACACAAAGGAGAATTAATTTAAGCAACATAAGTTTAAACAATGGCATAGGAACTGGGGAAAGCTGTTGGTCATCTGATTTGTCAGTGCAATGCATCTGTTCTAAACTTCAGAGAAAAGTTCTTAAGCTACAATTCACATTTTAAGTATAAGAGGGTTACAATAGCTTTAGAACACTATCAAATTAGGTAGCATATTATTTTTTTTTCATTGCATATCATAGTAGCAGTTCTTTATTCATGTTATGACAGCATTTGGTAAAAAGAATCTTTTTCCCTCTAGAAACCTCTTCCCTTATTACTTAATTATCTACTAGTTGCTCAACTGCAGGGGTTTTCAAACACTTTACTACAGATGTTAAAGAAGATTAAAAATATACAGCACGGTAACAAGGGACTATCAATATACTCTGTAAATTAATTAAATTTCTGTTCTAGCACATCATTTATTCCAAAGTGTTAACGTCTCAAAGGGGCGATTCTCCTTTATTGCCGTCTCACTGCCTGATGAGTGAACTAAGTGAAAATAAGTCTCTAATAGCATTATAGTTGATGAAATATTAAGTTTAAAAAGTATTGCCTTGTCAAAAGGAAAAGAATCAAACTGTGCCAGCATTAAACTTTGGATGAGCTTTTATCATAATGATAACAACAATGCAAACTACGAGTTAAAAACAAACATGCCTTACTCTTCAGTTTTTGCTGCATATATTTTTCTTATGCAAAATCAGTATACCCTTTAGAAGTACAAAACCTGGCTTAAAAGAGGAATTGAAAGAAAATACATACCACATACATGACTATTTTTCTTCAAAGTTTGATTTTTCTTCACCATTAATATCGACACTTTCTTAAAATATAAAACTCATATAATGGTGTTGCGAAGTGTGATATCCAATTACACAGACATCTGTTTCCATTTACAAGCTTTAATACATACTTAGACTGCATTTAAAGTCATGAAATATTAAAACTTTTATGCCACTCTGTATCACTGCAAAAATCTATTAAATTAGATAATAAAAACAAACCACCAGTAACTCTAAAGACTTTTACTTCATTTACACTTTATTCTCCCTGGTAGAAGGACAAAGATAATAGAAATTCCATTTAAATTCAATTTTGGTTATATGTGTAATTGTAGATATACCCCTTGAGTCATGTAAAATGCTCAGCTTATGTTTCTTTCAAATTATCCCGCTCAGATTCACATTCTGCTCCTTACAACCATCTTCAATATGTATTAGCAGTGCTCATTAGACTGAAATTTAATAATGCAAACATCAGGTGGATTTCAAGAACCCCCATTAACAACGCAAGATGGATTGCTTATATATAGCTCTTGGGCCAACTGGGCACAATTTAAATTCAATAAACTAGCCTGCCTAAATCTGATTTATCTATTTCACTATGCTGGTTTGTCCTTTCTTACTGATTTGTTGTTATACATGGACAATTCATTGGAATATTGTTTTATATGTTCTTTTAAAACTGCAAATGGCTCTTGTGCTGTGGTTAAATATTTTATGTAATTGAACTCCATGCTGTCAATTAAGATCCTCAAGTATGTCTATACGTGTATGTATACATAAATTAAAAAAACAACTTTGAATTATATCAAAATAGCATATATAATAATTAATTTACAATGCACAGATTGGGAAATTTTATTAATAATCAGTGTGTTCTCTACAAAGAATCTAAATGAATTCACTTGAAGAAAATTCATTTATTCAAATGGATAAACACATTCAGATAAACTCCTCATTGATTATCAAGGGAATTTGAAAGGAACCTTCTTTTTTTCTTTGGCTGCTTTATATTATTTAAATATGAATAGGGAAGAATGTATAGTTATTAATACATGACTTAGTTTATCATAATTTAAAAAATATTCATAATTTTAAAAGGTGACAATCCCATTTTACAGATGGTGATACTGAATCACATTAGATGAACCACAGATTATGATACCAAAAACAAAAATGGTAGGTGGTGAAGACTTATTCTTAGAATTCATGATCATTCCCTTTGGATTACAGCAGGATCTATATTGTAAAGCACATCATTTACCAAAGGTACTTATAGCTTTCACTAATCTTGAAAGATATAGTAGCAAGTTATATATAGTTAGAAGATATAGTTAGAAGTTCACAACTTCTCTTTGAGTCTTCCACACTCCCCCAGGCTAACAGCACCCTCCAGGATTTGCTTCCTTCCCTCCCCCAAGACAACCATTTCAATTCCACACTCATAAAACCCCCATTTTCCTAATTCTTTTGTTGTTTTGCCAAGTTGTGATCTGACCACTTTTCCTATTTTTGCTGCAGAGTCTCCTTACAAAATGGCATATAAATGTTGCTCTACTAAAAGCCAATGATTTAGAAATTAACATGGATCCTTCCATGTTGTTCCTCTTTACTCAGCATCCATAGTTGGTTTCCATTCTCATTTCCTACAACTTACTAAGCTTTCTTCACTATTAAGTGCCAATAACCTCACACCAGCTCCCCTAACTCCTTTATATTTTCTCAGCCTCACTCCCATTCATCTCCAAATGTTTAAGTTCATCAATCTTTATTTCTTTTTTGTCTTGTTTCAGAAAGTAAATCCATCCTCCTGTACTTTAGAATCCATTCCTTTTATATCCATTAGGTTCTTGCTGCTTCTTAACGTTCAAACTTATTTTTCTCTATCCTTAGACTACAAATACATTCAAGTGTCACAAATCCTGTGCAATATTAGCTCTTCTTTCAACCAAGTTACTGCCTTTTCTCATTCCCAATAGATTTTTGTCCTCACAGCTTTAGCAATGGTCCCTGAAAACTATAATAGCCAAATGTAATGGTTATCTCAGTGTTATTCTGTTATACTCACTCCTTTTTTAGAGAAACAGCTAATTAACCATATCTTTACCAAAATGCTCTCTTACTTCTAACAATTCTTTGTCAACTTCTTTTGGCTGCTGTCTCTTTTACCCACCGTTTACTTTCTGAAATTCTCTTCTTACGCAGTGTACAGAAATCTAAAATGTAATCCATATGTCTACCATAATTCCAGTTCTGGCCCCTCTCCCGATCATCAGAACTCTTTTCCAATCACTTCCTGATACCTCCACATAGATATCTCAGGACCATGTCCATGATTGAACCCATAATCTTTCCATCTTTCCATCAAACTTGATCCTCTTCCCTTGGTATTTCCCATTTTTACTCAGGTTGGGAACCTTTGTGATCCTTTCCTCCAAATCTTATCCTCATGTAGGACATTTGGTTGCCTAGCAGTTTCATCCCATTCTACTCCACAGATTATCTCTAGAACCCATCCAGTCCTTTCCATTTTTCATTGCCAATATTCACGTTCAGGGCCTCATCTCTCTTCACTGTGAATAAGAAAGAAGCTCCTATTTGATCTCTGTACTTTGAATCCTATTCCCTCCAATGAACCCAATAAATTACTACCAGTGCAAAGAAAGTGTTCCTTGTTTTGTATCCCCAGCTGCAAGCACAGCATGTAGAAAACAGAGATGATCAATAATTGTTAAATGAATGACTATACCATTCTGAAACAGAAATATGATCATGTCACTCCCTGCTAAAACTACTTCTGAAGGTGCCCGGTTACATATATAGACAAATCTAATCTCCTCTGATGTCACGTAAAGCCCCTCACAGTCTGATCTCAATGCAGCTTTCCAGCTTCATCATTCACCACTCCTCCTCCATCACTACAAGGATTTTTGGCCTTACTGACTGAGCCATACTGCCTTTTGTTTGTACTGCCAGGCCTTTGTTCTTGCTGGGGTGCCAAGCTCACTTACTGAGAAAACTTTACCAGAAAGTTTTAGTTCAAATGTCACCCGCTTCTGTGATACCTTCCCTGATCAACACCTTTCATCCTCAAGTGGATTTGACTGCTCCTTCCTTTCTTCTTAGACATTTTAATATTTTCCTTATGGAATATGCAATACTGTATTCTTTCACTAAAGGAAATATCGGTCTCCTTGAGAGCAGAGCACATAGTAGGTCTGGCAGAAATTGTTAGCATGCTCTTTTTCATGAGTGTTTAGCCAGACTACATTTTCGAGTCTACTCGAAACTAAGTGTGGCCATTTACTGGAGTTCAAGCCAATAAAATGTGACCATAAGTGACGTGTATCATGTTTCCATACCTGGCCTATACAAGAACTGCCATGTAATCCTCATTCTCTTTTCCCACCCATTGGCTGAACAGAGGACCCATGGAGGGCAAACCATAAGATAAAAGAAATCTGGGAGCTGAATTTCTGCAAGGAGCCGAAATGCTTTCCTAATGACTTGTATTACACTGTGATAATGAGCACAAAACATACTTACACTGTCTTAAGGTGCTGAAATTTGGGGGTTAGCAGTGAGTGTTCAATAAATATTTCCTAAATAAATGAATAGAAAGGATTTTTAAACTTAATGCAAATGTTACACTGTTCCTTCTCAAGTGAAGTCTCCTTTCAAGGAAAGAAGCTCTCAACGGCTGTGTCCCTTGAATGACGAAGATCAGAAGAGCGCTGCAGAGGTGACGCAGGGTTAAGCAGCGGACCACTCAGTATGTGTGGTCAAAGGCATGTTGCCAGAATTTATTCTCATCTTTACTGATTTCATCTAAAACATTTTTCAGATCATTGCAGCTGTTTGCTTATGTTGGATTTTTAATTATTTAGGGAAGTACTTTACATACCCTATAAGAAAAAAAAAATCAATTGAATCAAGACTTGAAAAAGATTGACAGGGTATCCAATTCATTCCCTACTTTCAGAAAGGACTATATTTCCAGAGAAAATCTTTTTATGAGGGTTTAACAACCTTCATCTGGAAGTTCTTTCCTATATGTACCCCAGTCTCTGACATTGCGTCACCAGGAATAGACCAGAAATGTTAAGGAATTCTTAAAAAACAGAAAGCGGATGGGATCAGATCTATGGGGAAATTAGAGGAAATCACAGCCCAATCATATTCAGAAGACTATACAGGTACGGGAGAAGTTCCAGGGGTGCTTTAATTTTAGAGTCAGTGGAAATCCGGCAAAGGAGGTAGGCCTGCCTGGGGCAAGTGGGGAATTATGATTGGGGCAGCTGAACAATGGCATGTCGCTTGCATGGGGTAAGTAGGAGTGTCGGCAGTGAGTGTAAGAGGTACTATTCCCAATGAGGCAGGACTGGTAACTACTAATGCTTAAAAGGGATGATAAGCTACTGATGTGTCTTTACTCGCAACACACGTTGTTCCCTGACACAATCAATGGAGAATATGTATAATGAAGATTACGGGGACTGTCAGATATAAAGATGAACAGCCAACCTAGACATTCAAGGAAAACCACTACCAAGAGAGACAAAACAACAAAAACACCACAAACAATAATAACACTCTAGAAAAACAAAGCAGACAAATGAGAGTTAATAAGGCAAACAGATTCTTTTAGAATCAGTGTAAATAATATCTTTAAAATGATTTGACCAGATATTCATTGCATATTGGAAATTATATTTTGATTATCAAAATAGAATTTCATACACGAAGAGCAGGAGGAAGAAAGCTGAAGACTAAATTAGTGTATTAGAATATCTTTCCAAGGAATTTTCCCTGAACACTGTGAAAAAGAACAGAGATTTACACATAGGAGAAAAGTTAAGAGAAACATCATCATCATTACCAAAGTTAACATTTATTGAAGACTTACTTTGTGCCTTTGTGTTTGTATATGTGTAAGTATTTCACTGAATTCTCAAGTTGGCTCTTCCCACATTTTATAGATGAAGAAACTGAAGCACAGAGAAGTAAAATAACTTCTTCAAGGTCAGAGATTTAGAAGCACAGAAGAAAGATCCGTATATTCTGACATCTACCTAAGAAGATATAGTGAAACACTATAAAGTCATTAAAAGAAGATAAACTTGTATGTACTGACAATATGGAAAGATATTCAAGACAAACAGTAAGTAAAAAAGGCAGGTTGAATAACAATATTAGCATGATCGCATTTACTAAACAAAACCAAACAAAGTACATGAGACAATCAATGTAAATGCGTAGAAAGAGAACAGGAACAGGAAGTCTCCATGGAAAACTCCTAATTTATTTTCCTAAACTCAAGTGGCAGAGCACGGTTTCTACCCAAATCCAACAGGTGTTCTCTTTATTCTGCCACCTTCATCTAAAACTACGTATGCACTCTAATATTCAATATAAAAAGTTAAGAAAATTATTCTCTCAAGATACTGAAGTTTTATAATGCTGTAATATAAATTTTGGAGCCAAGAGAGAAATGTTCTAATGAACTATAAAATAAAGATATCTAGCAAAAATGTATATTTCTCCTTATTTCAGTTTATTATAATAAGAGGGCTTTTCACACTAACACTAAGAAAAATGATCAAGACAGAGACATTTCACAGGCATTGCTGGGTCAAAATATTTAAGCAATGACTGTAAAACAGGATGATTTGTAATCAGAATACTAGTATTATATCCAGCATTGCCATCCCACACTTCATATGTGGGACTTTATTAGATTAGCCATCAAACATTTGAGAAAATTTTCTGATATTTTATTATTTCTTACTACATTTACAATGAATGTCACGTTTATTGAGTTTAAATGTTTTCATATGCTTTAAAAAATCAGTGTGAGTAAAAGTGATACAATATAAAGTGCCATTTCCCAAAGAATTCTAAGTATGGGTATTTTATCTAGATAAGTTATTACCATTAACATTTTATTGATGAAGAAATAAAGGGCTCAAGAATGTTACATAATTAGTCAAAGGTCAGAAAGGCAAAGCTATAGAGCCTGTGTATTCCAGTTTAATACTTTTTTTTTTTTTTTTAGCCTATTTCTTACTACTCCTTCACTTGGAAACTAACAGTAACCAAAATTAGAGAATAACGATCTGCTTCCATGCACAAGCTACTGTTTATGGAGAAACTTTTATTTAAATATACTTCATTCAATCACATGGGAAATCTGAAGAGGCCTCTTGCTTTGTAACAACCCATTAAGATTTGCTTACTTGTTTCATATATTTAAAGTATCATGAGAAAATGTATTTAGAGAGTTTCTCTTCATTGTACTATGTTAAATTCCATAAGCATTTGAATGTGAAGAAAATTTCAGTGATTCTGAGATTTCCATCCCACCTTTTTACAAAATACTTGAGTGGTACAGCGATCAGCGGTTCTATTAAGCATAATTCTGATTCTAAAGTGTTGTAATACTGTTCTTCAATAATTCTGTGTCTCTAAAAAGTATAATGCAGTAACTGTGGCCATAAGTAAGAAAGTGCCTAGTGGCCCTAGGCCCTAGTGGCATTACCAATTTGTATGCTATGTGTTTGTCAGAGAGGCAATTAAAAAAAAGCGAAAAGAAGTATTTACATTTAGAATTTAATTTCCTTTGAATTTTTATGTTGAGGGTTAATGTAGTTTTCATTTTAACCTAGAGAAGAAAAACCAGGTGATACTTTTAATGCCTCAGCAGGAAAAAAAAGTGTCTTTGTTAGTAGGGAGAAAACAACTTCTAGTTATTAGCTTCTAAAAAAAAAAAGGTGGCAGTCTGTGTTATACGGGGAGAAATTTATAAAGAAATGTGACACATGATATAATTTTAGATCAAGGAGTGGCAACCATGCCTCGAAGTAAACAACTGTAGCTTTAACAACTTGGTTGATAAATTGTGAAAGTTTTGAATTCAAGGAAATGAAATTACCAGGAACATCAGAAATGCAAAAGCCTGATTTTTCTTTATTTATCTAAAAACAGCAAACCCCAGAGACTCCTAAAGGTCTAGAAGTGAACTTAAAAATAACAACAACAGAAAAACAAACAAACACGTATACAACACTAAACTTGTATTAGATTAGGAGCAGTTAAGAATGACTCTCAAGAGAAAAAAATTATAAAAAAATGTTATGTTAAAAAAAGAATCCTAATTGGCTGTAATCTGTAAGGCTTTCTCAGATATTTTTGCTGAGTTTACCTAAAGTTTTTGCACTTATCTAGACCTCAGCACAGGAGATAATCCAAAAACTCACTGGTTAGCACTACCAAATTCAATTATAAATTTACATACGAACATAGCTGCTGCTTCTGCATAGTCAAAGACTATATAACTGTGGTCATAATATTAGCTCCCACCATTTGCCTCTGCCCTGTACACCCAGCATAGAAGTGAGATCCATTAATTGTAAGTTTTTATTCCTTGCCAATTTGTATCATTAATAAATAGTAGCAATGCAAGTGTACACATAAAAAACGTTTAGTCATGTCCAATACTTGAAATGATTATTCTAAATCTGCCTCAAACACGACAAGGGTCAACAGTAACTAAAACTGGAAAAACTACTTACAAAAATGAAATTGCAATTACCGCACAGCCACTGGGGAAAAAAGAAAGCCATTGTTCATTATCAATAAATGCTCTAAAAATATTAATTCTTCCTAGAGTACTGTACAAACAGGTTCTTTTTCATTAGCTCCTTTATCTGTCCATTCAAATCATATTTATAAAACAGATGACAGAAAATTCTCCATCAGAATACTATACTCTAATCACTGAGCTAAGTGCTGAGGATTGAGAGATAAATAAGTTCACAGAATAGAAGGAGAAATATAAAAACAAACAAGCACATATACGGCATACAGGCACCGTGGAAGTAATGAAGGAAGAGGATGCAGTCAGGGAAGACTTCTAGGAGGAGGTGATACATGAGCTACCTTTTGTAGGATGACTGTTAGCCAGGAGGGCAGGCCAATGGTTTGGTTCATTAAATCTCAATGAATCAGCACTATTATATTTTATGTTTTATTTTATGGTTACAGTCTAGTCCATGTGGGCTTGGAATATACAGTAGTGGAAAGCCAGGAGGTATACTGTCATAGAATCCAAGGAACATTTGACCAGGAACAGTGCTATGCCCCCAAAGGGTTCTGTCTACTGCCAGGGACATTTATCGATTCAAAATGACCACAAGTCAAGAATGAAGTTGCAGCACAAACCATAAACACTGCAGTCAAATTCTCAGAAAACCATACATACCTGGAGCTAGAACGAACCTTTGAGATTCTTTGGCCCACTATTAGACACAGCATGTTCCACGGAATATTAATTCCTCATGATTCCTCCATTTAAATAATGTTCCACAATGGAATAAGAATGAGCAACATGACATGGAATCCTCCCTCATGGAACACTACAATACTCATCAACAAATTTAAAGCTCTCAGATATTGTGCGGTTAAAAAAATAACCTGTTTAACTTAATTTTGCCTGTGGTGCCCAATTTTATTTTATTAAAGAACCACTCTTTTCCTGTAATATAAATAAAGAATACACTTTGAGAAATGTTAATCTAGTCTAATGCTTTCAACTTATTTTAATATTCCCCTAACTCAGATTCTAAGAGGTATAAATGTATTTCATCATTTAAATTTTTTTTTTCTTTAAAAAGAAACACTCCCATTTGGATAGTTGGAGACAGGAACTATTACTTCCAAAGCATAAATATTCAGACATCTAGAAATGATTTGTAGCATCTCATACTTTAAGTTATATATAACTCATAAGATCATTTACATTTATTTCTGCAAATTACTAAAATAGTAAATGGTAATAAATGGTGGACATGTTGAAAATTGTGGATTCAGTAAGAATGACAAATGGAAAAACCACAAAATGAAATCGTATCATTTAATTATTTCCTACCTTTTTAGCACCAGTATGAGAGTATAAGTATTTGGAACATATTAAATGATTTGGGTTTATTTGCTTTTATATAAAATCCCCTTTTATATACTTGTAATAGTTCCCAAAGTAAAAGCTTTTTCTTTCACTATATCCTATGTCATGTCTTCTGGATTTTCTCTTAATTTTTATACCCCCCAAGGAGGTTTAAAGATTACCCAAACTTGTAAGGGTTTACTTTATGCGCCCTTTCTTTTTATCTTGTTGGAGAATTTTCTGCGTCATTTTAGAGGAGCTTTGATGATCAATTTCACTGCTGAGTGACACACTAAGTATGTCCAACAGACGTGCGGGTCTAATGCAGCTGTCCATAGAATATCCTAATGGTCTTCACTTGAACAGGCATTTTTATTCCCAATGCTCCTGATGGAATCCATGAGCATTCCAATAGCAAGGAAGAAATCAAGTTGATGTATTTATAATTTAAGATGAAAAAGTGGAGAACTAATAGTTTTTTTTAGAATGTACACAGTCCTGTAGCCTTTTGAGCATGTTTATATTTCTCTCCTCCATTTGTTCATCTCTCCACCTGATGCTCACCCAACTCCCCATTCTGTAACCAGAATAAACTGCTTAGCCACAGTAATGAGGACATCGTTTACTAAAATCTAAGAATGAAAATTTAAAAACATTGAAAACAATCCAATAACAACATGGGGATACAGAATTGCTGTGATGTCTAGTCTCTCAAAGAAGAGCAGTACTAAATTTTTTTTTCTTTTTTACAGAATGCTGATATGGAAAATAAAAATAACTTCATCATTCTGTGTTCCTTTGACTTATTGCACATCCATCAACTGGATGTCAGTTTGAAGTCAGTTGGCCACCATTATAACCCCCATTCCAAGAAAGATGTTTCAGCGTTTCAGAAAAACTCTGGGGTTTGGAGTGACAGAATTACACCCTTTGAAAGGAATCATATCCTAGACTCCACTAAGTGATTTGTAATGCTTATTCTTTTCAGTAACTGCAAACATCCTCTCAATACATATTTTTAAAGAGTAACTCAAGGTAAGCAATACTTTAAAAAATAAGAACCAAAGTCCAGAAATGGCAGTGTTTAACTACATATGTCAGAAATAAAGATGATGTAATAGTTTTCCAAAGTAACAAAATTATGCCATAGTTTTCCTAATTTTTACTATATTCTTATACTATAAAGGGTGTTTCTTTTTTTAAAAAATAGAATTACATATTTTAATTTATTATTTGTTTTCATGGCTTCAGGTCCTGAAGGGAAACAAGAACATGCAGGCCTACTATGTGTCAGTCACTGTGGTATTTTAAAGTACAGGTATTTCATACGATCCTCAAAAAGTTTCAGAGAGGCTCAATAATTTGCTCAAGGCTACATATCTAATAAATGGGTAAGTTGAGAATTATAACAGGTCTGGTACGCTCTTTTCATTACATCATAACTTTAAAAACTGTGAAAATAACTTGTATAAATCCAACCTAATTCTACTAGATCTTCTAAATGAAGGATAATTTATTTTCTTTTTTAGTTATAGTTTAATTATTAAATCAGAAAGGTCATAAATGAAATGTCATTGTAAAATAAGTATGAAAGCAAATAATTTGGGGTGAAATTGCCATGCTATTAATAAATACTTTGAGGTTGACTGTTTTCTTTCAGGAATATGAAATGCTCAATATTTAAGTACATGCCATGATTTTGGTTGCCTCTACTTGAGAGACTCATCATTTAAGTCTGAGGCCAATGGCTGGATTTCAGTGCTTTAATACATACATCTCAATACTAAAAATGCTAACACTTCTGATAAAATGCAGAATTCCACTGCTGAGTCCACAAATTCTCCCCAAAGGAGCTTTATGCCATGTCCTGATTTAATCCTGTTAAAAGTGTATTTTAAACACACGTTTTATATACCACATTCTGATAGAGGGAGTTGTATCATTGCCCTACTAATTGGAATGCACCTACTATGCTGAAGAATACCGCAAATACAATTGAAAATTAATAATGCAGGCTTTGTTAGATGACAAAATGAAGTATCCTGGAAGTGTGACCTGGTTTTGGAACGATCTCTGAGATTTCTACTCCCCCAGTTCTGTGACAATTAGGCACATAATAAAACTTGCATTTATTCTCCAGGGTGAACTGTAAACTGGACCAATGCATGAACTTTTACCAGCCTATTAATGAAGAGGCATGTTCTTTCTCTCATACGGTAGAAGAATTAAACAATAGCAGTGGCAGCTTAAGGTAGAGGAGATAAGGAGAGAAAATTGGTATCCCTTAAAAATCAGTCATTAATTAAAAAAAAAAAATCATAGTCATGATCTACACCAATGCTCAGGCAAGTGAATTCAGTCCCAACCAGAAAACTGAATATTAACAATATTCACAGTATTAATAAACCAGAACTTTCCTGGAGTATAAACGAATAATAAATGTAAGAAACAGATAAGAAATTTAAGATCTACATAAGAAATTTCAAAAATATTTCTTTCTATTATGAGCAAGTTTTTACTAGCAAGTACCTGTACTTAATTAATAAAGAATACTAGATATAAAAAACACAGATTTTGAGCATCCTTTAAATTATTTTGATGATAAAATGACACTTGTATTTACATACTTTTTAGGCAGTAAAAAGTAAATCCATCAGAAGAAATTCATATATTCAGAAAAATGGAAATATAGCACTCTTGAAATTTTTCTCTTATTTCAATTCTATATGGCAGTGTTGAAACAAGAGAAACACTCAACAATATCACAGCATAAAAAGCAGGATCAAAGAAAACCATACAATGAAAATCTTAGTTATAGCCATTCTATCAGGTTATGATGGTGAAAATTTGTCCTCCAAAAATGGAATGCAGTACCCATTAATTTTGCATTTAGAAACTAGTGATTTCCCAAGCCCAGTATTAATCATTATCAATATTTTATAATCTCTCTTTTGTTGCTAGTTATTTTCAAGTAAGCATTAAGTTATTCTACTTTTATTTAAGGGGGAGGTTCTCAAAATTTAGCATGTATCAGCATCACATTTTCGGAAATCTTGTTAAAGCACAGACCTCCAGGTGGTCCTAGATTTTGCATTTTTTAAAAATGTCAACATATTTATTTAGAAACATAGAATTTTAAATTCATTTTATCCCAATGTGATTTTTGTGTGTGTGGACCAATGAGTCACTTAGATGAATGTTTTAAAATTTGCAAACTATTTGGTGTTCTTTATTTACACTGAGGTCTACTTTAATTTCATGCTGATCAAAGAATGTAGTGTATATGATCCTCTTTGATATATGTTTAGATTTGTTCTATTAACTAGTACATGGTCAATTCTGTAAATGTTTGATAAGTATGAGAAAAGAATATATATTCCCTAAATCTTGAGTTCACTAGGGCAAACCTGTTGGCTTGTTTTGTTTAATGCATCTCCCATTATGATGGCAGGATTAAAGTTTATTCTTGCAATTGTGTCAATATTTGCTTTATATACTTTGAGACTGGTTTATCAGATGCACACAAATCAGATACAGTTTACTGATGCAAATCAGATGCCCGATACAGTACGCTCTGAAGCAGGGACTTAACCGTTTCATGAAGTAAACATAAGGAACAAAACAAACAAAAATGACTCATAAATGGAAAAAATATTTTTACCGAAAATACTGGGGCATCTCAGTGGCAGGCATGCTAAATTCAAATTCAAGAAACCACATTCTTATGCCAATTAAACTGTCCTATTAAGTAAATTTGAAGATATGCTTGAGTAATCCCAACTGCAAAACGTACACAATATTATCAGTCTTTCTCTTTAGGCAACATATAAAAAGATTGCCACGTGGCCAAGACATAAGAAAAAAATTTCCCTTTTATTCTGTCAAGATAAGATCTTTAAAAGTATTTTTGTTTTTAACGGACTTTGTCTCTCCAGCTCATCACTTAAAGCCCAGCACTCAATATGCTGCACATAGTGGATACTCAACAAGTATCTGACACAATGAATACTGCCTAGAAGCCAAGAGATAAATATATTCCTCATAACCCAAACTGAGAGAAGCATAGAAATTGAGAGATTTATAGAGAACAGTTTAATGATTAAAACTTAAGTTGAATAATTTTGGTTGGTTTAGTGAAGGCACTCCTGGACCAGTTCCTACTCCTTGTCTAAGATTTCCCTGGGGATCAGAAACTAAGCAAAGACATCCAGACTACTTTTCTGAGGGGTATTTGAATTTGGAACAGCGTTACTTCCATAACGTAAGCTCAGTGGAAGTCGTCATCTTCCCACGGAAGAAAGTGCTCACAAAAAGGTCAGAAAACCTCCCTTTCCTTAGCATGACCAACAAGATCCTTCACCATTAATTTGGTCCCCACCCATATCTCTCAGTCAGCCACCACTCCATCCCATATTCTTTATTCTCCAAACACTAAGCACTTACTCCAATTTAGTAATCACGTCATACTACTTCATAATTCTGTGCTTTTATTGTATCCTAGGTTTGCACAGTTTTGTTCAGTCTTTAAATGCTATAGTTTATGAGAATCCCTTCCTAACTCTAGACAGAGTTAGTTGCTCTTGTAGTACCTCTGTTTTGGCACTAAACATATCATACTGTAATCATTTGTTTAATATGTTTTTTTTATTCACCTTTGTATCCTCAAAACTCAGTTCAGTGCCAATGAATGTTTATTAATTAACCTTTATCAAGCTGTTTTTAGTATTTCAAAAAAGGAAATAAAACACTGGTAAGAAAATGAGCTACAATAACATTTATAGCTTCAAAATAGCAAAACAGCATGTATTTATACTGATATTCAGTTTCACATTATAACACATTATCTTGGGAATTTGGTATAATAAATTGTATGACATCACCATCCTAGAGCTTTTAAATAAAAGAAATGGAAGACAGACATAATAGAGTATGATATCTTTGATAGCATTTTGCATTAATAAAATGGTTATGATCAGGACATAATGAATTACTGAGAGGTATAGCCGAGATTAAGGAATGGATTCTGAAGCCAGACTGCCTGGCTTTGAATCCTGGCTCTACCCATTACTAACTATGACACCTAAGGCAATCATCTTAACTTCTCTGTGTCTCAGTTAACTCACCTGAAAATAGTATTGATAACAATACCTTCGTCAGAAGCCACAGGGTGACTGTAGGGTTTAAATGAGTTAAAATATGCCACACACTCAGCACTGCACATATGCCATGGTAAGTATCTTATTACATTAGCTATTACATTTATGTAAAACATACAATGTTATCTATGCACTCAGTGATAGCAGTGCTTACCCATAGTAATTATTAACATAAAAATAAATGTATCTGTACTGTTCATGGTATAATTTATACATCTTAACCTATTAACAAGTTTTTTCGTATTGAATCCTTTCCTTGTGATAATTCCATGTAGAAAAATATGCACTAAGTAAATGTAATGTGGTTTCTTTGGTATTTCTGGGAAATTGTATAGAATATAAAATGGATCTACTTGAAACGAAGAAAGAGAATATGTATGAATATATATATTTAAAGTTCCCAGATATGTTCTGTGTCACTTAGAAATTTAGCTCTCTATTTCATGTTTGCTCTACCTACATTCATGGTATTATAAACTACAAATTGTTCAACTGTCTCATAATCTCTTCCATGACACTTCAGCCTATCACCCCAGTCAACATTGATTCATCTTCTTAGGTCTGAGAGGCCTGTCTTTATTTGTATTACACAGACAGCTGGACATGCAACTTTCTTCCACACTGGACTGCCAACTCCTTGAGGTCAGGTATCTTGCTGATTTTAGTACTTTGTAGTATCAAACATGGTTCCTTAGCTCCTAAAAAAATGTTAATTGAACTAAACTGAAAATTAATACACATAATAATTTTTGAGGTATAGCAACATATTAAAAATTTAATTATATTCACGTTACCTAAATATTTTAGAAACATCTATGACAAAAAGGATATTCTGAGATTTATCAGTATTTCAGAAAATTACAATAGCACATTTTATTTTAGCCATATGAATATTACTATTTCAACTACAAAACTTGGCATAACTCCTCAAAACTTCTAATTTCAAGATTATATTAATTGTATGTATATTAATTTGATGATTATGTCTGCAGACATAAATAAATATGCCTCTCCACAAGTTTTTAAGAGTGAACCCTTCCCTTTTCAAAAAAATTCATTTAGGGTATGATATACTGTTCAGGCTTATATACTTTAGAAGTTTCCCTGTATAACAGATTTAAGAGCAATTATTATGAATTTGGATATTTACAATAATAAATGTCAAATCAAATAAAAATCTGCAGCCACCAAAAGTCCTATACCCTTACTCACCACAACAATTTATTACAGATACATAGGGAAAAGCTTTCTCCCATTTGAATGAATTATTTTCCCTGACTTTTTACATTAGGTACTTACTATTACATCAACAAAACAATGACACCGACAATAGTTTTCTTATTTTACCATGTGTGAGCCTTTTGAAAGCATGACCTTGGAATTTAATAGTAAAAATTAACACCTACAAGTGAAGCAGCTGAATGCTTAAACTTATGTAGTGTTAGAAAAGAAAAAAACAAAACAAACATAAACCATGCAAGCGTTTTCACTTCAAATACCTGAAACAAATTTTTAAAAAAGATTCTTTGACATGGTGTTATTACATATACAAATCAATAGACCCAGTATTTTTATATATAATACCATTTTCATTTCAAATGCACGTGTGCAAATTATTTTGCAAATATTTTTGATTTATGATAAAATAATCTCATTAAAGAAAAACAATGTTTTATCAGAAACAGCTAAGTTGAGATATTTAAAATATTTTACACAAAATCTTCAGTCTGATTTCATGCCATCTATTTTCAGTATTCTGAACTTTCCTCCAGAACATATTATCATCTTGTAAAACCTTAAATTTAAATTGAAAGAGCATAATTTCAAAAACTTTACCCATTTATTGTGTTTTATTCAAGATAATACCTTCAGAGATTAAGTGAGCAGAAGTATTTATATTTTCGCTAATAATATTTCAGTCCTGAACATTTGTAAACCAAAATGATAAATAAACCAACATTTGTGGACTTAAGAGTTTTGGATTCTTCTCCCTTTTTGAATTTCTTATCATCGGCATAATACAGGCATAACAAGTGGGAGCTGAGTGCACAGCCTACCCACACTATCGTGAACATGTAGCACCTGAGTTTCGCTAGGTGGCGCAACAAGAATAATTTATGTTTCGGCTTCTTCCACAGTCCGTTGGAATGTTAAATACAATGACAGAGGACAAAGTATCAGTGTTTGTAGAAATCTTACCTAAACTAGAATATTTTTATCTGTTCATACTAGAATTTATTTTTTTATAATAAGCAAAATAGTTTTTAGCATAAAGGAAACTTTAAGCAAAATGGATGATTTTCTATTTTTCCACTGGCTATTTTGAATACTGAAACAGTGTCAGGCTTTTAGGGAAGGCAGTGTATAAAAAAAAATAAGTAACTAAAATGAAACTACTTTACTAAAACCCTATGTGAAAGTATCATGCAGCTTAGAAGTGAAAACTACTAGCAAATTACTTCTTAGAGCTGTGAATGCATAATATGTGATTTTATAATATATAATATTTTAGAAGTTCTCATATTAAGATTTTTAAGCATCCTAGAGTAGACTTGAAAGGGTTCAATATAGGAATCGGAACTATATTCTAGTTATAGCTTAGCTATGATCTAATTTGTGACCTGGGCTGCAGTTTCCCAATCAGCTGACAGAGTTGGGAAGTAAAGGTAAAAATTGACAGATAAAATTCAGTAAGGTTCTTTGGAGTTTCAGGAAAATCATTCAAAGCACTCTAAGAATGAGTGATGATATATTCTGCCTGGAGATTATTTAATATTTTTCTAAGAATAAAGTTTAAAATTATATCCTGTTTTAACGGCATTAAACCAAAGATTAAAAGCTGAATAGTTAATCTTAACAGATATTAGAGCTAATGGTTGGAAAATAAGGCTAAGATCATTAATCCATCTAGTAAAAACTATATTTAGAGGTAAGATACATTTGTTCTTTTCTATTGGGATAGGGTAATTTTCTTTAGGTATCTTTTAAATTTAGATAGATTTTTAGATAAATTTGAATTTCAAACTGTTATTATTCAATCTAAGTTTTATAGATGTGGTGCTCTGTGACACTTTCAGAGCTTCCCAATCATTGGGTCACAAATAAGCTATAGGTGTGCAAAAATATTGATTCCCTTCGCCCTCAGGCAAGGTCTGAGGTGGCTGGAGTTCAAAAGCCAGTAGCCTCTGGACAAGAGCACCCTCCTCATCCAGCCTAGTGCGCTAACCAAGTAGAATCCTTTCACACGTCGTGGCGTGAGGAAGCCAGAAGCACGGTCCTGCAGCGTCTCTGTTTTATCTGTACTAAGTTACTTGAGCAAGACGTTTGGAAAACATTAAAATGTCTGCTTTAAACTTTCTCCGTGGTTAACTTGGAGACTCTTATGAAGTTTTCAATAATTACACAATTTCTAGCTGAAACTAATTTCACAAAACAGTATGAATACTGATGACTAATAACCAAGAGGGTATTTAAACACAGGGAAAATATGTAGAGTTCCTGCGTTAAATAAGCTAATTTATCTAAAACCTATTTAATAGTAAACAAACATCATTATGTATGTCATATACCATGTTCTTGCCTCATCAATTTTAATAATGAATTAAACTGCTACAGATTTTTTTGTGATCTTTTTTTCTATGCTTCTAACATAGAGGACTAAATATAACCTGTAAGAATAAAGGTATATAATAATTTCAAAAGTTATTAAATTAATTTGTGAAGTATCAAATGGACATGTAATTGTCCAGGTATTTTTTTATGGTTAGTTTGAAAATATATTTTGTAAGTAACCATAGTGTATATAAATAGACTCTTTCACTGTGTGTGTGTGTGTGTGTGTGCGAGTGTGTGTGTATGAGTGTGCGTACTATTACGAGGAAAATGTTTTTATTTTATTCCTAAGATTAAGGCTGAAGTCACAGCTACAAATGATGTAAAGGATATAATGCCTGGTGGTAGGAAATATATAACACGGAACATTTTAGACTACTATATGTATGTTTTATGGATAATCACAAGAAATCTAGAAATAGCCGGTGAAAAAATTGTTAACCTAAAAAGCATTACAAAAAGCCTCAGTTCTGCAAAACTATGAAAGCTAATCTCAATTCAAAATGAGTTAAATATTAAACAAACTTCTCTAGAGGAAGAGACTGCAGACAGCGTTGTCAGTGTTACCAGAAAGATTAACATTCCAGTCATAGATCTTTAAGGAAAAAAAGTACACCAAGGAGGGACAATGGCTGCTGGGAAGTAAAGGTAAAAACTGACAGATAAAATTCAGTAATAGCAATCAGGGCAAACCTCCCCAAAGACTCTCTTATGTCCTGGTTACTGCCTACTGTATTAAGACTGCCTTTCTCATCACTTAATGCTTATTTTCATCACTTTGCTTAAAATATTGATAATCAATTAGGGCTACGTCTGTTTTGCCACAGAATCTGTGTCACAGTCTATCAGACTGTCAGGGCCAATTCAATCCTCATTCAAAGTTAATTTTTTCTTCATAAATCTGCCTTTGGAGGAGTCATTAGGCACAGAACATAGCCGGAGGTGCAATCACCTATTCTCTTTCATTAGTGGCAGGCAGAGAAGGTGAGGGAGATTATTAGAACTTTGGAATGATCACAAAGCAGCGTGCTGCCTGTCACATCCCCCCAACATTTAATTCATCTAGCCAACTCACCAGCACTCTTTGCCAACAGTTTTAAATGGACATTATTCATGAACATCTGTGACACGCTGAATATTCTGAACTGGAAATGATGAAAAAGCAATGCCCCTTTTGACTTTAAAATTAATTCTATGGTCAAAACAATTAAGAATATAACAAACATGTTTTGTGATGCTATTTTTAGTCATTTAAGATATGTTTCAGAAGCAAAACAATTTACTAAAGCTAATAACACACAAATGTATAAGGGAGATTCCCATGTAACATAAAAATCATCAGTATTAAGCAATTTTTTAAAAGCCGATTTTACCTACATTAAGAATGACCAGGATTTTTTTCCCAACGGTGGATTTAAAATTCACAATAAAATAACAATTTTTATTGACTCTATATCTTAGTTAGCAGCATACCACAAAATAAAATGATTCAGAAAAATTTAATATAGGACCAATTTAGATAAAAAATATTGCATTTGAGATCTTCAGAGCCACCATATTTTTTATACTATAAATGTCTTAGTTGGAAGAGGTGTATTGTGGGTAAAATGTTGACAGAGAAACAAGTGTAATAAAAGAAACAGGCCAAATAACTAAAAATAAAACCTTTTAAACAACTGATTTTTATTTTAAAAGCTATCACTAATTTATTCAATAAATAGAAAATCTAGATTGTTTAAAATGCTTTGTTCTTTAGAGTGGCCCACCTTTTATCATCTGGAATAAAGAAATTATGTACCTGCTAACACAGGGACAAAGAAATGTCTTGCTAGACATACATTTTTGTGGAGATTTATCTGTGAGTTATTTAAACATTTCCTCATAATTCCAAGCTGATGACATCAAGATTTTAAATGCTATTATCAAAGTCATAATGCTCTAGGACTGCAAAATAATTTTTATTAAAGTTTAGCCTCAAAAGATAACTGGAGGAGCATTTCCCAAACTGTGTCTTACATATTGAGGTAGCGAAAGGGTTCTGAAGTCAAATATACAGAAGGTGCCGAAAAAATGTATACCCATTTTAAGAAAGGAAAACTATTAAAATTGTAATACTCAATATATACCTATAACAAAAGATGAATACAAGCCACGTTGGACTTCTGCAATGAAAAGAGGTGCTCAAAGTGGTTACCACCAGTGTCCAGACGCTTCTTTCTGATTACGACGAAATACTGCTTGAGCAACATTGACGAAAATGTCCACATGTATACAGTTTTTCAGCACCCCGGTATTTGAAAACATTTGGTTGGACAAAATTAAACTATTTCTTTACTGCAGAACTCATCAGAATCTTCTCTCTACAAGGGAAATACGTATGTGGTGATTCCCAAACTTATCTGATCATGGGACCATTTTTTTACATCATTAGAATATCAACAAAACATTTTCCTAATCTTCCAATGTCAAGTATTTGTCTTCTGTCCACACTAGCTCTGATAATCTACATCCTATTTATTTTTAAAAATGTCAATTAAGCACCTACTATCTACCTGGCAATGTGGTAGGTGATAAGGTTACAATAGGGAACAAGACACTGATGTCAAGTTGCTCTTAATCTAGTACAGAATACAATTTAATTATTTGTAGCTCTGTCTTCCCATTGTGAGCACTTTGAGAAAATTGAATGGATCTTATTCATATCACTCCATCTCCCCAATGCCCAGAAACTGGTAAACAGTAGGAGCTCAAGAAATACTTGTTAAATTGAAGTACGTATAGTTTCCTTTTACCTAGATGGTTCCAATGACTTCACACTGGTCTGAGCACCACTCTCCTCCCCCATCCCTTCCTCTCTCTAAGTTATTGTCTACCCTAACCAATAATGTAGATTGTGTTAACATGACGCTGGGAAAAGCTAAATTCTAAGGAAAGTCACAAATACAAAGCGAGACTGGCAAACTACCTCCAGTTTAACGGTAGTGGCTGCCTTAGTTTCTGAGTTGAGAAGGGTTCTACTGGTTGTCTGGGTTCAGGAGGAAAAGTACCATGATCAATTACAAATGACTGCCACCCCTGCTTGTAAAGTTTTTCCATATTAGAGGGATTCATAATGCAAAAGGGTTTCAATAACAGTAACTACTTACTAATACTATTATACGTTGCTATGTTACTACGGCTGCTGTTCCCACCATTACCATGATAATTGCATGAAACAGAAACTTTCCTAGATGTTAAGCAAAATGCGTTTAACACAAGGAACTGGATACTTATAAAGCTGTTGGAAGGGCTGAAAGCATGGGCTCTGGGCTAGGCCTCCAAGGATGATGCCCAAATAAACACTGTAGAACTAGCAGCCAGGGAGCTGCTCCCTCTTCCACAGGCAGGATAGGGAGAAATCAGGAGGTGGCCACTTGAACTGAAAAGTTCCAGAATACCCTACCACAGCTGCAGATCAGGACGTTACCACTTCACCGGCCTTTCAAGTGGCACCAAGTTGAGTGACTAGGAACTGGAACACAGCTGGAGCAGTACTGCAGGCCTCCACAGCTGGGCCTGACAGCAGCAATAGCTGAAGCAGCAGGAGAGCCTCTGCATCCCGTCCTCTTGCAAAATTCCATACAGCAGCCACTCCTTCCTCTTTCAAAATTCCGTATGAATACATCTGATTGCTGGCACCTAATTCATACCCAGAATCTTAGACACAAAGGATTCTAGAACATGGAGGTTATTGCGTTGTAGCTTTTGCTGAAAGCAAACTAGAAAAAGGTTAGAATAAATGTTATGTGCCAATTCAACATTTATTAAATCCTTAATATGTATCAGGCATCTTTCTAAATGTTTTACATGTATTAATTCATATCATGCTCACAACAACCCTATATGGTTTATATACTCAGACTTAAGGAAACTGAGGCACAGAGAGATGTAACATATTGCTTGGGGTCACAGAGTTACTAAGTGATAGAGCCAGGATTCAAAGCCAGGTTGTCTGGCCCCAGAAGAGCGTCTGTTCTTCACTAGCACTCTGTTTCCAAAGAATACTAGTAGCTTCATCTCTTTAATAGATTAATGATGAGGATGAAATTAATTTATTTTCTACTCAGTTTTTTAAATTGATCAACCAGGTATATGTTATGACTTCAAATCTGTATAATGAGGTGGTATTTCAAATAAATCAGTAGGCTAAAGACAGCTAAAACAATCTAGCTGAAGGTTTACTAGGCTTACATATATGCAACACTAACAGTGGAAGCCTGACACCTTTCCTAGTGGAAAGCAGAAAACAGCATCATTCTGGTTAGTGTGAAGTAAAGACCTGCAATACAGTGTTCCAAATGGGAGATGTTAAATACTTCCGTATCTGTGGTTTCATGGAGACAAATATAGTAGTATACTTCAAGAACCAAAAATAGTTTACACGCTTTGATACAACTTCACTTCTGAAACTGTAAATCATTGAAGTTTAAAAGGAAAAAAATATGCTTGAAGATATTCACTGAGCATTATTTTAATGAAAAACAGCAATGACATAAATAAATACTCATGTAGGTAAGTGGCTAATATTATGCTTTCTGGACATATATAGACAATAAAATTATGCTAGGTAAAATTATGTAACAAGCTGAGAAAATTATTCCGATAGACAAGTAGATACAAAAAAGCAGGATAAAAGTATATTTATGTGATATCAACATGGATAAGGAAAAAAAGAAGAAATTTAAAAATCACTTAATACTAAATTTTTATGTGTAACTTGATCTCTTTCTTACCTCTCTATTGTGTTTTACTGATTTGACTGGTGATTCCTACACTAGTAACTCATATACTTTAATACTTGGTCAAGACAAATCAACCTCATTATTATGAATTTAAATTTTGGGAGATTAAATATTCATAGAATTATTCTTCTGGATAAATGTTAGTATTGTATTTGTTAAATTCCCCCCTCAAAAAAAATTCAAACCCACAAATAACACAATTCTGTTAGGATTTTAAATAACTATGCTAAAGTAATGCATTAATTTGGAGAAAATGGAAATATTCATAATATTGAATCTTCTTATCTAAGATAATATGTGTTTTCATTTATTTAAATCGTTTGTGTCTTTCAGGAAAGTTTAATAGCTATTCATCTAGGTTGTAACATTTCATTCCAGCCCTGTTTTCCTTTCAACTATCCTCTTTAAAGACAATTTTTTTTGTAGGACTTATCTAAACTCTGTCTCACTTCTCCAACACCTACTCATTTTTCAGTCCATTCCAATAAGGATTCTAACTTGATCACTCAACCAAAATTGCTCTTCAGTGACTTCTACATCACAAATTCACTGCATATTTTTATTTAAAATAAAAGTAGTAAGTAATAAAATATTTTAAAGCTACTAAAACTATAGAGAATACTATAACAGCATTTAAATTAATAGATATTAATTTTTCATCATACCTATTTCCCTATATTTTTGCTATCTGGTACTGTCGGACTGCTTTAATTTTTGACGACCCTGTTGGTCTGAAATAACATCATCTTTTGTATGTGTGTGTGTGTATGCTCGTATTTCTCTAATTTCTACAGAGACTGAGTATCTCTTCAAAAATTGGCCACCAGAGTTACTCTCTTTGAATTGCCTCTATCCTTAGTCCATTTTACTATAAGGTTGTTTTTCTTATTGATTTGTAGGATTTGAAAGTTTACTTTATATATTCAAGATAGTAATAATTTGTCAATTATATACATTACAATGATGTTTTCCCAGAATGTAGCAAATCTTTGGCTTTGTTTATTGCACCTTTTATCAGAAGTGTCTAATTTTACAGAATTTTTAAATTTATATTTTTAAGTACTTTGTCTGGTTTAAGAAACCCTTCCTTATCCCTACATGGCAAATCTAATCTTCATTTCTTCCAAAAGTTTAGAATTTTTACTTTTTACATTTAAGCTTTATGAAATTTCCATATGAATAATCAATTATTTTAACACTATTATTAAAGAAACTTATCCTTCCCTCGTTTATATGTAACAGCAAATTCTCATATATATGTGGGGATTATTTCTGGGCACTCTATTCCTTTCCATTGATTTCCATTTTAATTTCTGTAGTTTTTATACATCTGGTAGGATAAACACCCCCCTTTCCTCTTCTCCTCCTTCAAAGATCTCCTGACTATTCTTGACAATTTGCTTTTCAAGGTGATTTTTTTTTTTTACTGGAGTTTTCCTCCCTTTCTTCCATCTCCCCCAACCCCTCTGGTTCAAGCCATTGTTTCTCAGTCTAGTTGTGTAAGACACAGCTCCCTGGCCCATGCTGGTATTATGAGCCTTGCCCCGCACACCCCTGCCACCGGCTGAGGCAGTCGGTTGCCCGTCGTTGGCAGGCAGCACTCAGCAGTGCATGGCAGCTCATGCCAACCTCTGGCTGCTCAAGGCAGCCCAGCTCCAGAGAGCTGCTCACATTCTTAGCTGTAGAGGGCGCAGCTCACTGGCCCATGTGGGATTCGAACCGGCGACCCCTGCATTAGGAGCATGTGCTCCAACCACCTGAGCCACCGGGCCGGCCCAGAATGGGGCTTTTAAATTCTTTATGTAACAACTAAAATTTCTCCAGATTTAGGTTATATACATCAAATAAAACCAATTTCTGATGACTGACCCCCACCAACACACACACCTTTAGAAACACTTCTACTATTCTGAGATTGGGAATGGATAGGTGGTGAAAAATGTTTAATAATGTCTGAACCACACAGTGAAAATGAAGTTGTTTTACTTTTTTTTTTTTTTTTAGAAATTTACCTTTTGAATTTTTCTGTTTAAGAAAACTTTGTGAAATGACCTAGTCACTCTGCCATCTGTGATTCATGATGTTAAGGTCTGTTGAGCAACTTTTCAAATCTGGAACCAATAATCTGCTTATACGTGTTTCATCCTATCCTGTTCTTACATTATGGTTTCTATTCCTTATTTTCGCTCTTGAATCATTTTAACATATTTTATAGTTTCTTTTAAAGAACATTCTATTATCTCAAATTCTCGGGGTGCCAATTATTCTATTTCTGTCATTACCTGACCTTCCCACAATCATCAATTCTGGATTTAATCAATTCTACCTCTAATATATCATATATTTTAGTCCGTTCACTTCTCTCCATATGTACTATACCACTACCCTAGGCCATCATCATCTTTCACTTTAATTACTATAACAACTTTATTAATCTTTCTAAAAGTAGTTTTGTGATAATCTTATCACCACTACCACCACAATCTTTACCATCACCACCAAAACCACTCTTCTTAGCACAGGAAGATGGATTTTGTAAGAATGAATTCTAATCCTGCCATGCCCTACAATGGTTTTCCACTTAGGAAAAAAAAGCAAAATCCTAAAATTAACATGGTTTATAAGGCCATGAATCATCTATTCCTTGCTGACCTTACCAGCTTCATTCAAGATATTCTCCTCCACCTTATTCCTTAAGGGTTCATTCACACTGGTCTTCCTTGTTTTGAAAAGGCACCATGGTCCTATATGATCAATGTCCCAATTTGCCTGGGACTTCCCTGGTTTTAACATGGAAAGTTTCACATCTTGAGAAAACCCTTCTCAGTCCCAGGCAAATTGTATTTAAATTGTTGTTTAATGGAGGAGAAAATAAATGAATTTTTTAGCCTTGGCTGTTATATGCTTTTATTAGTCTACCCTTTACTGTCATTACATTTCTCAAAATTATTACGAATCATTAATTGTACAAATAACTCTCTCCTGTTTGCTTTACCCACCACAACATAAGTTCTGAGAAAGCAGGCACCCTGACTATCTCCTAGCATCTAACAGTGTTGTCTGGACACAGTGGGTGCGCAGTAAAATATTTAAAATTAACTAATGAAGTTTATTTTTGTTATTTTATACTTTTGTTGCTACATAAAAGACATTTTAATTATAATTTATAACAGATAATTGCAGGTCTATAGAAAAACGATTACTATATACAGAGGGTATCAAAAAATACGTATGTACACATTGTAAGAAAGGAAAACTATTAAAATTATGATACGCAATATATACCGATAACAAAAGATGAATACAAGTCACGGTTGACTTCTGCAATTACAAGAGGTGCTCAAAGTGGTTACCATCAGTGTCCAGCCACTTCTGATTGTGGTGAACTACTGCTTGAGCAACGTTGACCAAAGTGTCCACTTGTATACATTTTTTGGCACTTCCATTTTATACATATACATATGCATACATGATACATATACATACATGTATATGTATACATATACATAATATATGGCATATATATAATTTTATATCATTAAGAAAATTAGGAATTTCATTTACATTGGCTTTGTACCTTTGGATAGTCATAAATTCTCAAGATTTGAAAAGGATCTTAGGGACCACATAGTTTACTTCTCTCATTTTTATAGATGAGAAAAACTGAGGCCCAGACATGTTAAGCTACTTGTTCAAAGTGACACAGCTAATTAGTGGCAGAGCCAGTGCAGAAACCAAGAGCTTATTACTCTTAGAACAGTAATCTTTCCATACTGCTAATTAGAGATGATCACAGTTCCTTAGGCTACCATAGAGTTGTAGGATTCTGACTTAGACTCTTGTCTATTTGGGTAATTTACTGTGTCTCAGGGCAAGTCACTTTAAATCTTTTCCCGAGCTTTGTACTTTCAACCAAATTTGTTTCCTTATTCATTAATAGTGTGCCACCATTTAACCCTCTAAATGGAGGGCAGTATTCAGGTTAATTTTGTTTATCTTATCCTCAGTGCTTAGCATCATGCATAGCTTATAGGAGATAATGGCATTTCTTGAGGTAATATGTAAGCACACATGGCAAATTACTACACGATACAGGTGAGGTAAACAGGTAAATTCTTCTAATCTTTGGATGATGCTTTTTGGGTCTTGCCAATGAGGAGGGAGGGAAGGAAAAAGCGAGGAAGGGAAAGGAGAGAATGAGAAAGACTGCGTGTGTGTGTGTGGGGGGGGGGGCATAGTGAATAACCTAGACCTCTTTCACAGGATTATCAATGTTAGAAAAGTTACAGTAAGACTCGCTGCTAATATAAAGACCTAAACTTTGAGTGTGTTGCTTTAGTCTCTTTTTTTTCTAGTTTTAAAGCACCTCTTATATGTGTGCTCTGTATCTTTGGGTTTTTAGAAGATATAAATCTACTTTGTGAGGGGCTAGCTATTATAACAAAGTGTTGTATCTGCAAATTTATTAAGGCAGCTCAAAGAAAGGGGGCATGATTACCTGCTTAACCTAAATATGAAGCGGGCACAAATCCAAACTGCATGTGTCATCACTTCAATAAAAATCACACATCACATGATTTTAGAGTTGGAAAATAACTATGGACCTTATGGTCATTAGGTTAAGTGATCTGTTTAGATTATTCAAAGTGGATCTGCACTGTTACTCAGGGCACCCTCTTCTTCAGTTCTTTCATAAAAATCATAAATATAAACAGAACCCAAGTTTTAGATAGCTACAAAGAAACTGTCACCTAAGACAGTAAAGAATGATTTGCTTGAATTAGCTCCATAACTGGCTGTTGTCTACTTGTGTGTTGGATTGTGATCCTATCCATATCTGAGCGCCAAGCCTCTAGTTTTTCCATCAGATGGAGAAAAAATGATAAGAAGATGCTCAACAAGGGAAACAAAAGAAAAAATAAACAAATGGGACTACATTAAACTAAAAAGCCTTTAACAACAAAAGAAAACAACAAAACGAAAAGATATCCTACTGAATGGGAGACGATATTCACCGATACATCTGATAAGGGGTTAATATCCAAAATTTATAAAGAACTCATATAACTTGACACCAAAAAACAAAACAATCCAATTAAAAAATGGGCAGAGGATCTGAGTAGACTTTTCTCTAAAGAAGACATACACATGGCCAAAAGACATACGAAAAGATGCTCAACGTCACTAATCATCAGGGAAATGCAAATTAAATCCACAATGAAACATCACCTCACACCTGTTAGAATGGCTAACAATCAATGAATCAACAAACAACAAGTGCTGGTGAGGATATAGAGAAAAGGGAACCCTCACGTTCTGTTGGTGAATTGCAAATTGGAGCAGCCACTATGGAAAATAGTTCCTTAAAAAATTAAAAATAGAATTACCTTATGACTCAGCAATTCCACTTCTGGTCACTAAAGAAGAAATCCAAACTAATTCGAAAAAAATGTATATACCCCTATGTCCACTGCAGCACTATTTACAATAGCCAAGATACGAAAGCAACCCAAGTGTCCCATCAATAAATATTGGATAAAGAAGAGGTGGTACTTATATATACAATGGGATATTACTTGGCCATAAAAAAGAATTAAATCTTACCATTTATGACAACACAGATGGACCTAGAGGGTATTATGCTAAATGGAATAAGTGAGACTGAGAGACAAATACCATATGATCTCACTTATATGTGGAATCTAAAGAACAAAATAAATGAACAAACATTTGTTTTGACTGACTGCTATGTATGTTACATGCTATTGAGTCACCTCCGATTCCTGGCGACTCTATAAATGAGTGATGTCACAGTGTCCTGCCCTCAGCAGCCCCGTTCAGCTCCTGTGGACTCCTGCCTATGTGGCTCTTTCAATGGAGTCAATCCATCTCATATTTGGTCTTCCACTTTTCCTGCTGCCTTCGATTTTTCCCAGCACTGTTGTCTTTTCCAAAAAACCCTGACTTCTCATGATGTGCCCAAAGGAGGACAGCTTCAGTTTTGTCATTTTTTGCCTCCAGTGATGTTTCAGGCTTAATTTTTTCATCTTTCTGGCAGTCCAGGGTATCTGTAGAGCAGTCTTCAAACAGCACATTTCAACTGAATCCATTTTTTTTTTCTATCAGCCTTCTTCAGTGTCCAACTTTCACATCTGTACATAGCAATTGGGAACGCGAGGGTAGGGATGATATCAGCCTTGAGCTCTAACGGCACATCTTTGCTCTTGGTGATCTTTCCTAATTCTTCCACTGCCGCCCTTCTGAGTCTCAGCCTTCTCTTCTTGGTTCAACTGAATTAATGACAAAACCAAGGTAAGCAAAATCTTTAACAATTTCGATGTCTTCAGTGGCTATGTTAAGGTTGTGTATTTCTTCTGTAGTCATGATTTTTGTCTTCTTTATGTTCAAATGCAGTACTGCTTTGGCGCTTTTTTCTTTCACTTTCATCAGAAGTCGTTTTAAATCATTACTAATTTCTGCCAGTAAGATGGTGTTATCTGCATATCTTAAGTGATTGATATTTCTTCCACCAATTCTTACTCTTCCTTCCTCTGAGTCTAGCCCAGTTTTTCATGTATGTTCTGTGTGTAAATTAAATAAACAGGGAGACAAAATGCACCCTTGCCTGACACCTTGGCCAACAGGAAATCACTCTCTCTCTCCATGTTCTGTCTTCATAGTGGCTTCCTGTCCACAACACAGATGAGGCACCCGTACAAATGACTATTGAGACACACTCATTTCTTGTAGAGCAACCCATAGTTTTTCATGACCCACACAGTCAAAGGCTTTACTGCAGTCTATAAAACATAGACTACCTTCTTCTGAAATTCTTTGGGGCACTCCAGTACCCAACAAAAGTTTGCAATTAGATCTCGAGTGCCTCTTTCTTTTCTAAATCCAGCTAGAACATCCAGCATTTCTTGCTCCACAGAAGGTAGCAGCAGCCTTTGTTGCATTGCCTTGAGCATCACTTTACTTTGAGTGGGAAATGAGAGCAATGGCCCTATAGTCACTGACCTCCTTGGCATATCCTTTCTTAAAAACTGGGGTGTATATTGAACATTTCCCGTCTGTAAACCATTGTCTTATTTTCAATATTTGTTGACATATTCTTGTTAGGATTTTGACAGATTTAGTCTCTGGGGCTTGAAATGATTCTCTCAGCATGCCATCTACTTTATGATTTATTTCTTCCCAGTACTTTCAGGGAAGTTTTTACTTTAATGTATATTTTTCCTTTCCCTGATTTTTAAAAATTTATACTCACTATTTTATTACTTTGGTATAGAAGCCTTCAAATAATTTATAGAAGAAAAATAATTAACAGATAAATAAGTATCTGGTGATAGAAGGAGAACTGACTCTGGGTGGTGAAGACACAATGCAATAAATGCAATGTGGATAATGCATTACAGAATTGTACATTTGAAATCTACGTCATTTTACTAATCAATGTCATCCCATTAAATTTAATAAAAATTTGAAAAAATAACAAATGACTAACAAATTTGTATAAATGGAAAATTTTGAAGAGTAATATAGTAATATTCTCCCTATAGGTGTATTCTGATGATCAAATGAGTTACAGTATATAAGCTCTTCGGCAGCTGGGATGGCATGACCTCAACTAATTTAAGTTCCCTTACATAATCATTCTCTTCAGGTATACAATAAAATTTTGCAAATAATCTCATGACTCATATACTTCTTATCTTTTTTTTCTATAGTGAAAACTGTTGTATAGTTTTCTATAGTGAAAACTGTAGGGTATTATAACAGTTTTTCCTACTCACCATGCTGTCCCCTTAGGGAAATCTCAGAGAGTTTTTTTTTTTTTCCCAAGAGGTAGGTAACTTTTGACCTTTTCTATGGAAAAACTTTTTCTATGGAAAAACTATAGGAGACGTTAAAGAAAGAGAAAAAGGAAAAAAAATTGCATGTGAAGCAGACACCTCTCAAAAATAAATGAAATGCCCTCAGGTAAGCAGAGAGATGGTGTCATCAAGTTTGTTTTGGGAGTTTAGAGGCAAAGTTGAGAAGAGGAGAGAATTATACCTGATGGTGATACTATATGTAAAATTTTAAAATATTCATAAAATATTTAATAAATTATAGGTCTCATCTCAGACGTCCATTCCAGTGGCACTGCTAGTAACAGTACGAAGTGCTGTGTGGAGAATTCTGAAGTTACATCTGGACTCAGTACACTGATGAAGTAGCAATATGTTACACATATTGCAGCCTAAAGGAGTGGGGATCAATGCTCCATGTTTGCCATCCCTGCTCTATAAAAAATAAGACAATAATAACGATGGTGATGTTAAGACAACTTGCAATTATTATAGTCAGTGAAAGTACAAGAAATATATACATATTCAAAGAGAAGGAAAAGGTGATGAAATCCTTTTATATATATACTGTGTTTCCCTGAAAATAAGACCAGGTCTTAGGTTAATTTTTGCTCCAAAAGATGCATTACGACTTATGTTCATGGGATGTCCTCCTGAAAAATCATGCTAGGGCTTATTTCCTGGTTAGGTCTTATTTTCGGGGAAACACAGTACACGTGTGTGTGTATACACATATATATGTATATATACACACACACACATATATATGTATATGTACGTATATATATGTATATATATTATTTTTTTGCATACACCTTTAAAGGTTTTTCATAGACATTCTAAAGAGTTTATCCTTATGCAGAAAATACCATGGCTTCCAAGGCCAAATGCTGAGAACTGTTTCCAGTGACATTTAGTCCCTTAAAAATGTTATTATGGAGAAAGGAAAAGAGTTCACCCTTATATGTCAGTTATCTTTGCTACGAAATACACCAACCCACACTCACACTTCAAACAATCACAACTATTAACTTTGCTCATGAATTTGCATTTGGACAGAGTTCCATCAGAGTAGCTTGCTTCTGCTCCATTCAGCATGAAATGGGGCAA
Organism: Rhinolophus hipposideros; assembly: GCF_964194185.1. NCBI lineage: Eukaryota > Metazoa > Chordata > Mammalia > Chiroptera > Rhinolophidae > Rhinolophus > Rhinolophus hipposideros. The sequence goes on from NC_138048.1 coordinate 82,322,304, forward strand.
TCCCAGGGCTGGGACTGACTTGAAGACTAGGGGACCGGATCTCTTTGAAGGCTTGTTCCTCATGTACCTGATGGTTGTTAGCTGTCAGCTAGGACTTCAGCTTAAGCTGTCAGTCAGAACACCTGTGTGTGGTCCTGTCAGGAGGACGTTTCGCTTCCTTACAGAATGGAGGCTTGGTCTACATGAGCAAGTGTCCCAAGACACAGGAAGTGGAGCTATCAGTTTCTTAAGGCTTAGACCTGGAAACTGGTACAGCCACAAGGCCTAGATTCAAAGGGAGAGGACACAGACCCACTCCTTGAAGGAAGAAGTATGAAAGAATTTGGTGGCCATGTTTTAAAACTGACACAAATTGAAACTATCAAAAATGGCTGAGAAAGGTTCAAGAAAAGAAAGATAATAGAATAGAGAAACAAAGGATACTAGAAAACAAATAAAGACACCTGTTCTATATAGGATGGTAATTCAAGGTGTAAAATGACTAAATAAAGGAAGCATTAAATTTGAGGGCACAAATAAAACAGGTATTGAGCATGTGTGCTATATATCCAGTAAACTTCATGATGAAAGATATGGTGGCCATGTGTTCTAAACACTTAGAACAGTTTGTGACATAATAAAAGAAAAGTCTAGATATATCACATCTGAAATTGCATGAAACTTTAAAATAAAGGGCTGATACAAAAAAAAATCTAATAAAGCAAAAACAACCGAGGAATAGTTAATGAGTGCAAATCTATACAAATTATATATTTTGAAGTCAAATATTATATTAATAAAGCCTTCCACAAATCAATTATAATAATTTGTTTTTATAACTGAAAGTATTAGTCTTGCCAAGCTCTTCATCTTGTCCAAGAAGCAAAGATGTAAAATTATTATATCTGTCTGAGATAACAACCAATAGTTTTTGTTCTGTTTCTATAATGAGTTCTGCTTCAATCAACTCACATAACACTATTATTAATTAATAAGAATAATAAAAAAATGAAAGCCAGTATTTCCTCAGTTATTATGTATTGGCAATTACTGTAAGTGCTTTACATGTATTAACTTATTTAATGCTCAACATTAGTACCCCATTTTTGCCAATGAGGAACTGAAGCATGAGAATTTCGGTGATTATCCAAACTCACTCAGCTATTAAATGATAAACCCAAACTAACTGAAGTCTGACTCCAGAGCTCCAAACCAAACCAATTACCGTGTTTTCCCAAAAAAATTTCCCCAAAACAGGAAAATAAGCCCTAGTATGATTTTTTTTCTGGATGACATCCCCTGAACATAAGCCCTAATGCGTCTTTTGGAATAAAAATTAATATAAGAGCCGGTCTTATTTTCGGGGAAACACGGTATAATGCATTCTGTAAAAGGCAAAAAGTAGCAGTACAAATGATTGAAAAAGCATTCTTCATATTCCATGAAAACAATAGTTTTCAAATATTCAGTAGAATCTTTCAAGCTGGATCATTTCATCAAAAAAAGAATGAGTTAAATAACAGAAAGAAATACAACTTGACTATTTCTCAAACCCTATCTCTTTGGAAACGGGAAGCAGGTCATAGAGGTATAAATCAAAAGAAAAGAGATGAAAATAAGACAGACAGTTGTAATACACTCCCTGCTTTCCTGTCTCACACTGTCTTCAAGTAAAAACAAAGAGAAAGATTCATTATTTGTCCAGGTGTAAACACAGGGACTATGGAGGATACTTTTAACTAACAACGAAAATCATGAATGACACCCAACAGAACTTCTATTGCATGTGTTTACAGAAGATTATTTGTAGTCCTCAAAGGGTTAAACCTGCACAAAATATCCTTTTATCCCATCGACTGAAAATCAAATTAATGCCTTGTAGAGAAGGGATCGGCTTGCAAGAAAATCATAAACACTCAAAATTCACAACCTGCTTTTTGTTTAACATGATCAAATATCAGATGTATACACAAAAACATTTTAGGAATAGTTTTTTAATGAAAATTGAGAGAAACTAACTGTAAAATCTGTCAATTATGAACGTTCCTATATAATTAATCTTCCAGCTCAATAATGGAAATTACTAAACTTTTAACTTCACCCTTTAGGGGAGTGATTTATTGGAGTAGGTAGGGAGTGCCAAGGGGACATGGCCTCTGTATCCCCACCGACTTTTTTTTTTCAAAGAAGATAACATATGTACCATTCTAGGTGGTAAAGATAGAAAGATGGCCTGCAGAAGTTCTAAAGAAGCAAAGGCCAGTACAAAAGGCAGACAAGAAAATCCATTTTTATAACCGTGTATAGGAAGTTCTGTAATACAGATACGCAAAAAGAATACAGAAGGGGAACTCGAATTCAGTCTGATGAAGGCTAACTGAGACTTCCAAGAGAAGGTGATACCTGAAGGGATTCTTAAGGAATCAGTAAACTTTACCCAAGAAATAGAACTGAACACAGTGGCTCTGAAATGATCATTTGAACGACTTACATTTTATGGTTCTAGTAGAGCTCACCGGTTACACGAACACAATCAAGAATTATCAAATAAGAATCAAAAGCATTCGAATCATACATGATTCTCGTCCTTCCTCTTTCCCTATATATTTTTTTCATCAAACATTCAAAGTGTGTTTTATGACCTAGGTACCCTTTTAAACAATAAAGACATGAAAATAAATTAAGAAGGAAAAAAACAACAACACCTCTTTGTAATGTCTTTAGGCAAGTTGGAAATCAACTTTTTCTTAGAAGCATGAAAGATATCTTTTAAAAGTTTAGCTATCATCTTGATTTATCTTTAGGATAAAAATGGCAGATATATCAAAGATATCAAACTATGGTTCACACCTGAAAGCAGAAATATATCCTGAAACTCCAGTGAATGAGGTGCGTTAGGAGTAGCTATGTTCCGTCATTCATAAATAGCTATTGATTGCAATTAAACAATACATGTCCAGAATATATTGATATATCAGAATATATCATGATACCTTCAAATCAATAAGAAATACATAACAATAGGAAAATGGGTAAACACTACAGGAGACACTTCATAAAATAAGAAATTCAAATGGCTAATTGGCAAAATCTACTAAACTTGTCTGGTAATTAGAGAAACGCAAATTAAAAACAAAACGATTTAAGTTTGTCTAAAGTAAAAACGTCTGACAAGACCAAATATTGGTGAGAAGGCAATACAGTACTGGTGGAAAAAGAAACTGGTATATCCAATTTGGAAGTTTCACATTGCCTAGTAAATTTGAAATTACACATACCTTTTGACACAATAATTCTACTCCTAGGTATGGAGCTTAAAGATCACGTACAAGCGTACCAGGATAAAGACTTTTACAAGAATGTTCAGAGTAGCTTTGCTCATATTAGCTCCAAACTGAAGACAACAAATGTCTAACAGCACAAAGGTTTAAAAAAAATTGCAATACATTCATACAATGAAATATATTGCACACAATCAACACACTATAGCTAAATGCAAATAGATCAATCTTAAGAAAAATGTTGAGAAAATGAAGACCCGAGAGAACATACTCGTATACTATATGATTGTAGTTCAAAACAGGCAAAACTTAACTATATTGTTTAGCAATGTATACTTAAGTGGTAAAACTATAAATAAAAGCAATAAAGGGATTGTCATAATAGAAGGGAAGGTGCTAGTTACGACAGAAAGGAGAATATGGGGGCTTCTGAGAAGCTGACAAAGTACTGTTTCTTCATCTGGGTGGTACAACACTGGTATGTGCTTCATCATAATTGGGTGGGCAATACACTTCCATACTATTCTCTATAGTTCACATAAGAAAAGGTCAAACAGAAAAATCTTAAAGGGAACTGCGACATACTGAATAGCTGAAAATACAAAATAAATGAGTAATTTTAAAAAGATAAAACAGATAGATGGATCGATATTTATTGAGCTGCTTCTATATGCTAGGAATTAGGCTAGGTGCTGAATACGTGATATACAAAAGAGACAGACTCTAAAAGTCTGAGAGAGAAAAGTCAAACAATCATGAAAAGCATATTTAATTAAAAACTGATTGATAGCCTTGCAGAAAAAATTTACAGTGATTCAAGAGATGCTGACACAATCTAGTGTTAGGCATCACAGAGGCTTCACAGAGATAATTTTAGCTGAAACCTTAGTAATGACTCTAAATTAATCTGGAAGAGAGAGAGGAGATATTTCAGGCAAATGTGATAACACATGCAAACCAAGGAATTGAAAACCGGCCAGTGTGGTTTAGACCTTAATAAAGAGTGGTCCAAGATGAGGCCACAGAAGTAGACATGGGAAAGTCAGGGAACGACCTGTAGCCACATCAGGAATTCTAAAATTTTATCCTAGGGGCAAAGGGAAGCCACTGAAGGGTTTTGTGTAGGAGACTGATAGGTTCTAACTTACAATTTACGATCACTCTGGATACTCTGTGGGGGATAGATTATCGGGGGCAAGACTGTAGCCAGATGAACTGGAAAGCTACTGCAATAGTCTAGGCAAGAAATGATAATGACTTGCCTAGAGTAAAGGCAGTGAAAATGGGATTGAAGATTAAAATGTATTTTAGGAGCCTACAGAGTATGCTGATGAAATGGATGTGGCAGGTGAGGAACTTGCCAAATTGCTGTATTGAGCAACTAGAATGACGTAACGGAGGGACAATGAAAAGAGGAGTAGAATGAGGATGGAGGCAGGAAGGTAAAAGAATTCAGGACAAACTTGCCTGCTTGACATTTAAGTAGAGATGACAGGCAGCTCTGTAAGTCTGCAGTTCAAAAAGGAAGCATGGGTTGGAATTGGGAGCTGCTGCACATGGATGCTACCCGAAGTCCTGGGGATGAGATCACTTACGATAAAAATACAGAGAGGGGGGAAAAGAGTGAGCACAGGACCATTCCATGAGGTGTACCTGGGAGTTAGGTAGAGAAAGTGACTGAGAAGGAGCCCACTAATGGACTAAGAATGAATAACAGCCATGTGTGGCATGGAGGACAATTATCTGGCTAATGAACCTGGCCGCTCAATATGGTGCAAGAGTGAAAGACAGCCTTTGTTAGTGTAATGGTTACATATAGGAAATACTGACAACTTATTTTCTGAATATTGATTATGTACCATTCAAACTTTTATGCAATAGGCAAACAATATTCAAAATGAAACTGATTCTCCCTCAACCCTGTTCACTATTCTAGGCTTCCTCTACCTTGTTTAATAACATTATCGAGAGGGCTTTACCTCTCCTATACTCAGTCATTCTTATAACATATTAGTAAATTCATACACAATACTTTTCCTTTGCTATTTTAATTATTACTGTAGTTCTAGTTCTTGCTACCTAAAGCACAGTTGAGATGGCATTACTCTTTGTGGATACAGGCAATTGCTCTGGAAAGCCTACCAGCTTTAGAGCACTTACTGTGGCTAATCACTCTTAAAGGATGGGAGATATGTTATTGAACAAACAGGCAAAATTCCTGCTCTTATGGCGCTCCCTTTCTAGTAGGAAAGCCTGATGCTAAACCACTAATCAGGTATAAAATACAATGTTAGAGTGATGAGTGCTATGAAGAAAAATAAATAAATTACTGAAGGGAGGGAGGAAAATAAAGCATTATGTTCAGTGTTCCTTTATGTTCAGTGTTCCTTCAGTGTTCCTCTATCAAGTTTCACGTATACCATTTGTCATTTCATTTTTTCCTGCTTTGTATTACAATACTTTCTTCTGGCCTCTAAGCTTATGACTCTTTGTATCCCTCTAGCTCCTCTCACCTAGCATATATTTAATTCAAATGTACCATTTTCTACTAAAATGCGTGCTCCTAAAACGCCAAGAAATCTTAATTTACTCTAAATGACTGTTGGCAATAACTACAATGTAAATAAAATCCCTAATTTGCTCATTTCCCCCCCCTCTATGGTTATTTTCCTCTGCTTACTTTTTAGCTATGACACATGGTCTTAGTAATGTTTATAAATTAGTTAACGTTTATCAAGTTAGCATATCACACTGTGTCCGCATTACCACTTTGGTTCTCTGGCTAGATGGGTTGTCATCTTCATCAAGAGGCACATTCTGTCAGTATTGGCTAAATATAGCATGGTAATAAATTGTGTTTGTGTTTACTGTTTGATTTCTAAGTATAACTACTATATTTTCAACATGCCTTTGATGACTAAAAGTCCCTAAAAGTGACAGTTAAAAAAAAGTTGTAAGGTTGAGAAAATAAATTTTAATACTGGCAAATAAACCAGCTTTTCAAAGCACCTGAAGTCAAGCTCAACATGGGGAAAGAGGGTCTGATGGAAATGCCTATTTTGAGAAAGCTCCGTGGCATGCTGTGGATCCTTCCCAGACCAAGCCCAACCTCTGACACAATCTCATTTCACAAAGAAGAAAGCTGTACACAGAGTGATTATTTAAAGTGCAAAAATTATATGGGCAATGAAAGGCAAAGCCAGGATTAGAATTCAGGACGGGTGTCTCCTGTCCAGCCAGGTTCTTTTCACTATCTCTTGCATTTCTGAAACTGGGCCTCCACAAAATCTGTAACAGGCAAGTAAGAATGAAAGATGTTTGGGTAAGCAGAGTTAAAGAGCATTACTTCAAGATTCCTGAAAATCGGAAATATGCTAATGTATGTTGAGATTCTCTAAAAGAAGTATGTAGGATTTTCAAATGTATTTGGTGAGTTGTTTTTTTTTTTTTTTAACAGAACTCTTATTAACAAAGTAATACATAAAATTGTCTGGGAACTTAAATCTGCCTCCTTTATTTGAAGTCAAACTTACTTTGACTTCATTAAAACACAGTAATAAGAAGCCCAGAATGCATAGTTTAAATATCATGAAGAATCTCTGAATTGATTTTATCTACCAAATAATGTAACTTGTGAGGCAATTATTAATTTCTAGTCAATGGTAGATCAGGTCCTGTGAGCTCATTGCCCAAATGTGGTATTTTGATCACTTACGAGTATTGGTCATTGCATGTACATTTCTACACATACAAAAATAAACTATGTGGGGCCGGCCCGGTGGCTCAGGGGGTTGGAGCTCCATGCTCCTAACTCCGAAGGCTGCCATTTCGATTCCCACATGGGCCAGTGGACTCTCAACCACAAGGCTGCGGGTTCAAGTCCTCAAGTCCTGTAATGGAATGGTGGGCTCCAGCCCCTGCAACTAAGATTGAACACGGCACCTTGAGCTGAGCTGCCTCCAGGATGTCTCAGTTGGTTGGAGCGCATCCTCTCAACCACAAGGTTGCCAGTTCGATTCCTCAAGTCCCACAAGGGATGGTGGGCAGCGCCCCCTGCAACTAAAGATTGAACATGGCACCTTGAACTGAGCTGCCACTGAACTCCTGAATGGCTCAGTTGGTTGGAGCGTGTCCTCTCAATCACAAGGTTTCCGGTTCGACTCCTGCAAGGGATGGTGGGGTGTGCCCCCTGCAACTAGCAACAGCAACTGGACCTGGAGCTGAGCTGTGCCCTCCACAACTAAGACTGAAAGGACAACAACTTGAAGCTGAACGGCACCCTCCACAACTAAGATTGAAAGGACAACAACCTGACTTGGAAAAAAGTCCCGGAAGTACACACTGTTCCCCAATAAAGTCCTGTTCCCCTTCCCCAATAAAATCTTAAAACAAACAAACAAACAAACAAATAAACTATATGTGTAAAGTAAACAGGGTAAATTAATGGAATATTTTTTAAAGGATCTTAGTGAATCTTTAAAGAGATCCACATTCCTACAATTAATCATATTTTATTCCCATTTCATGATGAAGGCATTTGAAATCTGCATTTCTAGCAAATATGTTTAAATTTTAAAAATATGTTTAAATTTTAATTCTTCCTTTGACAACAGGAATATTTGATGCCAACTGCTTTAAAACAAACTCTAAAAATCAATAACAAAGAGGACAAAGTAGTTTTGAGACTGTGTTAAAAATAGGTACTAAAATGCTACTGGTTATGCAGGATCTGTTGTGAATAGGTCAGCTCAAGGTCCCAGGTAAACATCTTGTTTGTGTCCTAAAGCCTTGCTTCCTGCACGCCTCATACTCTCAGTAGGGTCCTCCTACTCGGGTCTAAACACTGGGCCACTGCACCCTATCGATCTTCTTTAAATCTCCAGAATAATAAATTTCAAGGCAACACAGCAGAAGCCGACTAAAGCCCTTTAATTACATCACTGCTGAAAGGAAATCATTGATCAATGGCATTATGGGAAAATAAACTGCCCCCCAAACCAGATCAAAGTCAATAAAATAGCTGACTAGCTGCCCCATTTGGGATTTCTGCTAGATTAGCGCTCATGGACAAGCCAAAGAGACGATTCTAACGTATGCTGCTTACTATCTTTTTGAAGCTCTCCCTGGCAGGTGTCATGCTCTGAGCATGGTTTTTGATTACTCTAATTAAATATATTATTATCAACTGATCTTCATATTGATCCTTAAAATCCCCCCTTCTAAATGAAAACTTAAAAGCCTAGAGAGAGGGCCTCATAGGGTACCACGTTATTTTAATGATTTTTACTCCCCCTTCATCAATTTTCTTCACGCTGTATTATTCTAATATTTACCAATATCAAGGTACCAATTAGGTTAGAAATTTTAAATATGCAGAATAAGTAATTTTATAACTTGCTCATGCTGAAGTTAAATTCTTTTCAGTTTACATGAAGTTATATTCCTTGTTAAAGTATAAATAAATCACTTTTTCCTATTAAGTGTTGCTAACTTTGCTGCTCATTATCCTTTATAGACAGTATTTAAATACATGGCCCAATACATATAATGTCGTATGGCAAAGAATTCTTTTCTCTCAGGTAATTAGTTCAGAAACCTATGAAAACACTTTAAGAAAATTTTATAATAGCTTATAAACATCTCTTTACAGTTTTCAAATAGACAAGTTATTTAAATATTTAAAAACCTCTTAATTCTACACATACATTTAAAAATGTTTTCTTCTGCTTGATTGGGGATAACAATGTATAAACAAATTTGAAAGCTTCAATCTCTTATTAAAAAAGAGAAAGTATACATTTATAACATATATTTATAAACTTATTGGCACTTAATTTTTCATGTAAAATTTTAGGATTATATAATAATAAAATGTAATGTTATCTTTAAAGTAAATTTGAGAATAACATAAATTTAAGAACATACAAGGGCAATCCTAAATATCAGATACAATGACTTATTTATGGGTATTATTTTAGCCACTCCACTCAGGAAAAGCTAATAGCCATGCCTTCTTCCGCTCCTACATTTCTTCTTATTCATTCTCTATTCCCTCAGGTGGTTCTCATTGCTAATGCCCAAATGGCATCAACCTGTTGTTTAGCACATCTATGAAAAGGCTAGCCTGCTGGCTAATTTACCAAGGGATTAAAGCCCTGAAACCACTTCAATCTGCTACTTTGTTTCCATGCAAAAGCCTTACCCGCACACCAGTTCCCTCATGTTAAAACTGAAAATCTCTTTAAAAGAAAGAAAAATTCAGTGTAAGAACTGTTTAAGACAGAAACTGTATGTAATATTCTGCACCCGTGAACAGTGCTGTGATGTTACCTTCCGTTGGTCAAGTCCTGCATTATATATTAAAAAGAATTTCAGGTTAAATGTTTATAACTTCATAAAATTAATAGAATTAACACAGTGGTGGCATGGGGTGTGTGTGTGTGTGTGTGAGAGGATTAATGTAAAACTATTTGTAGATATAGTTCATTGTTGCAGCACAACATTTAATTTAAACTCATATTTGTGTTCATGTTGTTGAATGACAAAACATGGTAAGTGCATTCATTCACACTGGAAAATGGAAGTTCCAAAAAACAATAAGTAACTTTCCAAGTTTCTGATTTAATAATAATGAAGACCTAAAGATCTATTATTCTCATAAAAACTGATAGGTGCACATAGCAATATTTCTATATGAAAAAATCTGCTAGCTATTTTTTAAAATCAGAATAAGCTTTAAATTGATATATTTTATTCAGAAAACATTTACATTTTTTCCTGTTCTGTTAAAGTTTAATCATTTATAGCCCAGTAATAACCATAGTAGTATCTTCCTTTAGTGACTTCTTTACTCCATGAAAACCATTACAATAGTTACCACAAAATCTGTGCAAAGAGGCCATTAAAATATTGAAAAAAATATGTGTTTAAGGGGTATTCATTACCCAATTTGAGAGCAAACTGAACAAATTGAAAAAATTTCTGTCTCATTGAAGAATAAATAACTAAAATGAGAGCATATATTCACTACATCTTTGCTATACTTCAGTAAGTCTGTTTTACCAGTAACTCAGGGCTATCAGAATTAAAGTAGAACTGTATGTTAAAGAGAGCTTTCATTTTAAAGTAATTTCAATTTTCTTTAAAACATTTTTCCCAGGCCAGTCGAAAAAAATTTTTCAGTAAATTTACAGACAACCCATTATTTCACAATATTTCACTAATGTTTATTATAACCCTGAGATGTGAGGTACAGAAAACACAGTGACAAAGCAATTGACCCAATAAGAACCAACTTATGAAGTAGTTTATAACTTATAGTAATGACCTGGAAAGGATCGTTCAGAAGGGAAGACAAACATTGTTTCTCTCTTAATTTCTTCACGATCATGACTAGTGTCCCTTGTACCTATCAGTGCCAAGAACATGGACTCGCTGGAATGAAAAACAATGCCAGCAATGGATGTGTCACTGCCAAAGGCTTACGAGAAAATAAATGTGCTCTAAGTTAGGATCTGTGTGATATTTAAATTCAAAGTACTTCACATAAGGACAGGACACTCAAGGTCCCATTTCAATCACAATTTTATTATAGTGACAAATATGAAATTCTGACTGCCAATAAAAATACTGAATTTGATGCACTTCTGTGCAAAATTCATGGCCCTGAAAGATATTCTGCAAGCTGTCACCCCCAAGGACCATAATGGATTTGTCTTTAAAAAAAAATGTTTAGAGTATGAATTACCAAATATATTTTATGTAACTTTTCACATTTTAAGTCAAGCAATGTAAATTATTTTCCTGAGTTGACATTTATTGACAAAATTCACATTAAGTATAATTTTGAGAAGCCCTTTACTCAAGTTTTATAATAATGAAATATATTTTAAGTATTTCTTTTCTACCAAAACTATATGGATTTCTTTCTTGTAGTTTATATCACAGATTGGTATGTTAAATTTTATAAGGTCCAAATTAATAATCATTAAACTAAAATCTCTTAAAATACTCATAAAATATAAACACGTGTATTTATAACCGATACTAGAAGAAAAGAATAACTTCAATTTCAGCCTTTTTAAGCAATAGAGAAAATAATTGATTTTCATTTAGTTTAAGTAAGTCAAGCAAAAATATCAACTAGAAAAACAGGGTGGTTTTCCAAGTTTATATCTCTTTTGGGGTACATTTCTTAAAAACAAGATTCTTGAGGTATAAAACAACTGGTAAATTTTATTTCTGATTAAAATAAAGTTTGAAGAAAACAGATACATTACTGATCACGTCCCTCTTATCTTCAAAGAAATACCCACTTTTTTTAACTTAGAGAAAAAAAATCAAGAATAAGCTGTACAATAGAGAGTAATTTCTACCAACCCCCTCTATAATTCACCAAAACCAGACTGCTTCTGTGTCTCTAAAAAAGGAAGGAAGACATTGGATGCAAAGATTCAATGAACTATTATTACACGCTTTTCCAGTCCATTAAAAGAAAGTAATTTAATCAGTTTATAGTTTCTCAGGAAAATCTCATTCAGAGAAATTTTATTGCCAGCTATCTAAATAGTAAATACCTATTATCCTCTCAAAATGAGTTTTTGCTTGCCAAGGGCAAACCCACTGCTGTTATTGGAGAGCTCTGTCAGAGAAACAAGAAGTTAAAAAGGTTATAAAGATACCATTAACGTCATGGGACTGTCTTGTCAGGACTCAAAAATGCTTAGTAATTGAGGGTTTTATTCAAAATGTATTAGCACCCATATAAACAGCACAGTTAATATGATGCTTTAGGCTTTATTTTGTTACAGCCCAGCAAAATCACCTACAAACAGCTGAATACTGTAAATGCATCTGCTGGGGAGCACCACTCACTTTATCATCTGGTTCTAGCTCGAGTCTTTGAAGAAAATGTCAATAACAAACACCCAGCTTAAAGGCAAGTCTAGCTCCAACCAATGAGATGCAACAGAAAAAAAGGATACATGATAACTAACTGGTTCCCACAGCATGTGCCTTTGATAGGAGTGTGAAGGTAAGCAAAGGGCAAACGCTCTGTTTAATGTATATAAATTGAAAAAGAAACTGTTATGACAAGCTTATACTAATGTTCATTAATATAGAAAGTTGTGAATGACTATATTGCAACAATAGACAATAAGAAGCGTAAAATAATTCTAATTCTATCATTACTTGTCAATCCACTGATGATTTATGATTTACAGAAATAAAATGATCATCCTTGTTAATTTTCTGATTTTGGAGCTACTGGACTAATTACATATTCTACTAAAAGTTGTTTAATTTAGGAAATACATAATACAACTTGAAATTACTCACCTGTCAGTTCTAACAATCATATAAATAAACATTTAACGAAAATCTTTAAAGATTTACTTGCCTTATAATTTTTGAGTATCGATTGTACTGTGCCTATACTTCCTTCTCTGCAGATTACTGTCAGTAAAAATATGTACATACAAAGTTTATAACAGTAGCCTGATGGGGGGCTGATGGCCTGCTTTCAATAAATCAACTATAAGCTCAGTAGTAGAGAGAAAAAAGCTCTCAGTAAGGTATTTTTTGACTGGGGAAAAAATTGGATGGGCAGACTTTAAGGGCAGTGTATGTCAAGTGGACAGTGGAAGCATACAAATAATTGAACTCTAGCTACCCTTACTCAAGGCAGACTCCACTAACCCAAACAAGCGTGCTGGGGGTTTCCTTTCTATCTTCAAGGCCCAGCTCTGGCATCACCTACTCCATTCACTTTTCCTAGACGACTTCCACTATTCCTTTTCCTATACACCTTGTATCAAATGTTGTTACACTTAGTACAGTGAGTGTCTTCATTCGGAGTGTCAACTGTTCATTTCCATACACTTAGCACCTGTCATGTTATCCACACATATAGGAAGCCTTCAAAAAAGTGTTCATTAAATTGGCAACTAAGCCATGATCTTATTTGAACTGAAATCCAAGGTGATTTGTTTGTGTCAACTAGCTAAAAACCCGATCACATAGTTTTCAGTTGATCTCCGTGCCTCTCTTTATTGTGTACTGTTATTAAACATAACCATCTTACATCTCACATCTCACATATTAAGCATATTACTTTACTGCAGCAAAATCTAAAGTGACTCAGAAATGGTGTTTCTGGAATCTATACACTTTGTTCCGTTTATTAAATGTCTTATTTGCTAACAGAAAAAGCAGTTCCGAATACTGGTCTTAAAGTAACCATACAAATTATTAATCCTTAAGTTAAGGAAGTAAAGGAGAACACTCAGAACATGAAATTTCTTAGCCACTTTCTTTTAGTTCTCGTACAAGCTAATTTTCACCCTCTTTCCTATTCCAAACAATAAGTGTTCCCTCTCAAGTGTTTCAATTTCTGTTAGGGAAATAAGCATCAGACATTCGTTCAACTATGGGAAAGGACATTCTTCTGAATGAATGGACCCAGTTGAATAATCTGAGCTCCTGGAATTGCTAGCAATCTAAGCCAAGTTCATGGTATAATACTTTCAGGTCTGTGTGTTAAGTAGTGTGCACTGCTTTCCTTAGGTGTTGACCCTAACCAAACATGACGGTGCTGTGGGACCAGTCATGGAATGTGTATGTCCAGCAGAGAACAGACAATTCTGTTAGCGGCACACATGCTGTGAGAGCACGACAGGAAGTCAAGGATGCCTGTGGCAAACCTGTAGTGCAGAGGCAGGACTGGAATAGTAAAATGAGTTTAGGATATCTGAGGGACAGAAGACATGACAGTAGGGATCTACACAGTCACCTATAGTTTACATGTACGTTATTGCTGCAAACTTAGATCAAAACTCCAATAAAATAACGGCCACACGAGCCAAGATTTACTGAGTACTTTCACTGCACCAGGCACCGGTCCTAAGCACTTTACTTGGGTGAATGCATTTAATTTGCACACTCACCACCTGGAAGAGGTATTGTTTGTTAACCCTCTCTTACATAGGAGTAAACAATGGTTCAGAAAGGCCAACCATTTACTAAGTGAGAGCGGTGTGTCGGCAATGCCCATGCTTTTACCCACAAGTGTATATATACAGCTCTGTACTCATATTATTTTGTCTACTTCAAAAGTCTATTTTTTAAAGTTCTAATATGCCTACATTTTCTTAGAATTAATTTGCCAGTTTACATAAGAGAGCAAGAGCTATCCACAACTGAATCAATTCTTAGGAAAGCATTTGGCAAAACTACACCAGAACCTGATTGTACTTTGCTGAGGAATGTTTAGACTAAACAGTATCAGTAACCCAATCTAGAAAATAATAAATTTGGAAAGAAACAGGTAATGGAATTTTTTTTCTTGGCTTCTAGGCACAAAATAGAACATATGAAGTGTGATCAAAAACTATGGTGAATGTTTAAATAAAAAATTATTACAGTAAAAGACACATTGTCATTAATCCCCCTCAAAATACCCCCCTCCCCCCCGCTTCGAACACACTTATCCCATCGTTCTTGCCACTTTCTGAAGCAGTTCTGGAAGTCCTCTTTCTTGAGTGTCTTTAGTCGTGCTGTTGTGGCTGCCTCGATGTCCTGATTCTATTCAAAACGTTTACTTTTAATGGTCATTTTGACTTAGGGAAAGAACCAGAAGTCACCGGGTGCCAGATCCAGTGAATAAGGTGGATAAGGACACACCATAATGTCTTTATTTACCAGAAATTGCCGTAGCAGAAGCGAGGTGTAACACAGAGCATTGTCATGATGGAGGATGAGATAAAGACACTCATAAAAGAGAACTTCCAGAACTGCTTTAGAAAGTGGCAAGAACGATAGCATAACTGTGTTCGAAGAGAAGGGGTATATTTTGATGGGCATCAATGGCAGTGTCTTTTTACAGTAATACATTTTTTTAAATTTAAACAGTCACCATATCTTTTGATCACACCTCATATATTATCTGTTTGAAATAGTGACATGACGAGTTTGATTCTGTTACTTTCATCTTCAGATTATATTCTTTTATATACAGTGTGTGTGTCTGTGTGTGTGTGTGCACACATGCATGCATGTGGGTTCACACATACATACAGAGATGGAAAAACCATTTGAATTACAATTCAGTGAGTTGTTTTGTCAGTGAGTTCACAATGCCTATCAAAATTTAAATGACGCATCATTCTATTTCTAGAAAAATTCTATAGAAATATTAACACGTCTCAAAGATGTGTATAGAAGTATGTTTATCACAGCATTGTATGTTATAGTGAAAACCAGAGACAACTTTAATGTCCAGTAACAATGAAAACAGTAAATAAATTACTGGTACGATCCAGTCACAGTCTTTCTTTCAAGCCCTCAAGTACAGTAAGTTCTTTCCCACTTCAGTTCAGAGCCTTTGAACTTGCTCCTCTCTCCTCCCTACCATAATTCTCTCTTTCCTCTGCTCTTTCCGTAGTTGACATGTAAAGGATCTCATCTTAAATGTCATCCCCTGTGATTCAAAATAGGTCTGAAGGAGAGAAAAATTTGGTTAAGCTGATATTTAGAAATTGGTGAAGAACTTTAGAGACAGTTGGAAGCTTCAGCATAATACAGGTTCAGACATAGGATACAATGTGGTTGGGGATGGAATGGATGCTGAAGTGGGGTAAAGCTCAGGAATTGGATGTGTTTATCAGATGGCTTGGTAGCTGGGAACTAGAGGTGCAGGAGAACAGGGAGTATTAGGCATTTAGTGGGGCTCTCCAGAGGGAGTGAGAGAAACAGGAGTGGAGGAAGTACGCGATGGGCAGTGGGAGGGAGTACCATCTTGTAATACCCATCCTGAAGTCTACAGGATGCATTAAAACTCAAGGATAGTGAGAGACTCTTCACTGGGCAGCGAGCATGGATTACACGATGATGAAAGTTCTCATTCCTCAGGTAAACCTTCCCTGTCTCCTGTAATCTAAAGTAGCTATCGCTTTCCCCATTGCTTATCACAACCTAATTCTTTTGTTTATTTTCGTGAAGGTTTGCATTATTTCTAACTTGCACAATACAGTATCCCAGGCACCGAGCATAGTGATGGACACATAGCAAGTGTTCAATAAATATTTCTATGTCTTGAAATAGGAGTCGTCTATGATACATTGTTCATTGAAAGTATTCATTTTGAGGATAGTGTCAATAGGATGACCTATCTCATTTATAAAAATTGCATGCTACATACAATTATGTGTGTATACATATATATTCGAAATATACATATACACAGAGCATATCTTACACATACATACATATCTTACTGAACTTAGCAAATGTCTGAGTGTTACTATGTTTCAGGCACTTCTAAAATCTTTATATGGATTGCATATCCCCATTTTAAAGAAGGGAGAACTGAGGCACAGACATGTTAGGTTACTTGCCTGAGGTCATAGCTCGTAAGGGCTATAGCTGGGATTAGCAGCATGAGGCTATTTACATTTAAATTAATTAAGAATATATGAAATTAAAAATTCAGTTTCTCATTCACATGTATCCACATTTCAGGTGCTTGATAACTACATGTAGCTAAAAGCTACCTTATTTGGGTAGCACAAATATAGCACATTTTTATCATTGCAGAAATTCTAGTAAACATCTAGCTCTAAAGTCTGTTCTTTATTGCCAAATGGGAGTGTGGGTGGAATCTTTCATATTTTACTTTATATACTTCTATATTATCTGATTATTTTCCTCCATTAAGCAAGTACTATTCTGGAAATATTTAAAAATTAGATAGTCTTCCTTCAAAAATGGATAATAAGGAACAGAGAACACATTAATAAAGGATATCCACAATTAATTTACTAATCTTATTCTCACTGATGGAAACTCAAAGAGATATTTCATCAGATTTTGCCAGCAAATACTAGAATTTAGTATTCTTTTTGTAAAGGTGCACTATAGAGTCATTCGGTTGGCAGAGATATCTCATGATTGCTCTCTGAATTTTCAGAGAAAGAGAGTTATCATTAGATAGAAAGGCCTTTGCCTGCTTCTACTTGTAATATTCTCTCAATCCCACTGATAATGAAATCTGTTTTTCTAGACTGGCCCCGTAAAACAACTACTCTCACTATGTCTTTCTTTCTTTCTTTGTTAATTCCTTTATTTATTTACTTATGGTTTGGAATATAAAAGAGGAAAATCTGGGTGAAAATTAGCTTGTACGAGAAAATTAGCTTGTATGAGAACTAAAAGAAACTGGCTAAGAAATTTCATGTTCTGAGTGTTCTCTTTTACTTCCTTAACTTAAGGATTAATAATTTGTATGGTTACTTTAAGACCAGTATTCGGAATTGCTTTTTCCGTTAGCAAATAAGGCATTTAATAAACTTAACTAAGTGTATAGATTCCAGAAACATCATTTCTGAATCACTTTAGATTTTCCTGCAATAAAGTAATATGCTTAATGTGTGAGATGTGAGATGTAAGATGTTTATGTTTAGTAATAGTGCATAATAAATAGAGGTATGGAGATCAACTACAAACTATGTGATCAGGTTTTTAGCCAATTGACACAAACAAATCACCTTGAATTTCAGTTCAAATAAAATCATGTTATTCCTTGGTTTATTTAACAAAGTATATAACACACTCACATATAAAATTATATTTGTTGGTTTTGACATTTTCATTTAAAAAAAATGTAGTACTTGGTTTAGTTTGCACCAACATTTAGAAAGTAAGAAGAAATAATAATAGTATTTCTTGCCAATTTAATGAACAATTTTTTTGAAGGCCTACTATATGTGTAGATAACATGACAGGTGCTAAGTGTATGGAAATAACCATGTTCTTTGATAAGCCGTTTTGATAAATACTACTCATGCCTGACTTAATCAACCTCTCTATTCTCAGTTTCCTCATATGTACTCAGGGACAACAATATTATTCTGTGCATTTCATAAGCTTCTTGTAAGAAAAGAGAAATTATATGTAAACTGGTTAGTACAATGCTGGTAAGTTGCAAATGCTCAATAAAATACTGACTACAAAAAGCAATGTAAAGCTGTTTAATGCTATCATTGTATTTAGGTTACTTTAAATTCGACATTGTTTTGGTTTGTCATTTCATTTCATTTTTTGTTTTTTCTTTTTAAATTAAATTTATTGGGGTGGCATTGGTTAATAAAATTATATAGGTTTCAAATATACATTTCTATAATACGTCATCTATATATTGCATTATGTGCTCACCACCCAAAGTCAAATCTCCTTCTGTCACCACATATTTGACCCCCTTTACCCTCTTCTACCTCCCACCTGCCTGGTTTGTTATTTTAAAGATATTTTTTATTGTTGCATAAAATGTTACACACAAACCACCACAACATGAACACGTGCTGACCCACAGTCCACCTTTCTTAGTTGTCTACTGCCCCCATTTGGATCAGGCTCTGTCCTTGAGATGTCTTAATAATCTCTAGTGAGGACATACAGCTATCTGATTTTGAGAAGGCTCATTTTATAAAACACACACACACACATACAATTTAACACTGAGATTCACCTTATGTGCTCTAAAAGAAATACTCAATTGGGATAAGATGCAGAAAGTCTGAAAATCAAAGAACCAAACTTTTCTTTTTAAAAGACCTCTGTGATTCACCAATTTAGACTCAGTATAATCTGGAATATGAAATTCCCACATTATTATTTTTTCCTGACGCCATTTTTAGAGAAAGCAGTGTAATTTATCATTTTATCTTACCCCAAAGCTGTAAATATGACAATAAATTTTTTCAGTCTACCTTTCAGCCAGGACTATTGTCATTTCTTCATACTTTCAATGTTGGTGCAAACTAAACCAAATACTACATTTTTTTTAAATGAAAAAGTCACCAACAAATATAATTTCACATGTGAGTGTGGGTTATATACTTTGTTAAATAAACCAAGAAACAACATGTACTTCATGTGCTTTTCTTTTCATAAATAGTTTCCTAGTTCACTGTTGTCTGTTCAAAATATTCATTTTATTATACTTTCATGTACTACACCATGGGCAATAAAATCACTCCTTTCTGATTTCAGTATGATGGGTAATAATTTTTTTAAAGACTGAAACTATGGTCTTTGGATGGCTACATTAAAATAATCAATTAGAAAATTTAAGAATATATAATTTCCAAAATAAGTGACGAGATCAGATTTTTTTATATCACAAATGTATAGATATTACAAATATTCAGACATAAGGAAGAGCACCTGCACAGTAGGATGGGGGAGCACTCAGTGGGAAAGGGAAATACTCCTTGCCTCCTTTGTAACCCTACATTCTGTAGATAAAGAAAGGTTCAGAGAAATTAAATAACTAGGTTATAATAACAATCACTATGCAGAGAAACCAGGCCATTTACATTTTAGGAAAAAAAGTGTAGAAGAGTTGGAAGTCAAGTCCCAGTTCCTATATTTCTAAAGCCAAAGAGAGAAAGATGGTGGTGGATAACTCCATGGTTACAAAAATGTGGTGATAATCTAGTCACTGAATACAAAATTTATTTGCTGAGTTATTTATTTTAGAATAGATCACTGAGAACTAAATGATAGTAGTAAAACAAGAAAGACTCCAATACTGCAATGTTTTTTTCTAATATATAAACGGACTTAAAATATCCATATGTAGATAAAAATTGATTTTCAGACAAGAAGTCTTGAGACTTCTCAATAAGTTTTATAATAATGTAAAATTAATGTGCTATGAATTAAGCATACAATCCCTACAAGAAAAATCCCTGCCCCATAAGACAAATAGAAAGGACATACGAAGGATTCACCCCACCACTACTGCCACCTATACACTCAATATAAACAAACCTACCTGTTCTTAGTTTTTAAATCACACTGAGCCTCAACTGTCACTTTTTTCTTCACAAGATAATGTCAATATGTACGAGTACACCTGATAAAATGCAGTAACAATCGCATTGTAACTGTAAAGAAGAACTATCCGTAACTATTTATATGGTGATTAAAATTCCAGTTTTTAGTAATTCAGTATTTCTGTAATATTTCTAAGTATTAAAACATTAGTATTTTTCTTGGTGCTATACTGTTTTTCTAATATTCTTAAAAATATGAAATGTGATTTGTATTTTGAGATCTTTCCAGAAAGTTATGTTTTGCAAAAAACACAACAAAAGAAAACAATTTGGCCACAGATAAAACTCCTCCCTATCTCCATTTAAAAACCCTTGTAAAGTATTATTATTTTAAGTCTCATTTCCCAGTTATTGGGCTATTATTGTATTACTAGTAAGGTGGAACAACTTGAATTTCCTCCAGAGACAGTTTAGGTCCCACTTACTTCCAGAGGTCTCTGAAAAAGTCTTCTTAGAATTGAAGGGGGGTTGGGGTTCCTTAGGAAAATGCTAAGAGGTGTGTGTGGGGTGTCTTAGCTTGAGCTGCCATACAAAATACCATCAACTGATGGCTTAAACAAAAGAAATGTATTTTTTCACACTTATAAAGACTAGAAGTCAAGATCAACGTGCCAGCATGGTTGGTTTCTGACTAGAGCTCTCTTCCCGCCATGTAGACAGCCATCTTCTGGCTTTGTCTTCACATGGGGGAGGGGGAGAAGGGCAGGTTCTCTGGTGTCTCTTCTAATAAGGACACTAATCCCATCATGAGGGTCCCACCCTCATGACCTCATCTGAACCTAATCAGCTCCCAAAGGCTCCATCTGCAAATATCATTACATTGGGGGTTAGAGCTTCACATATGAACTTGGGGGGGGAGGTGGGGGTCAAGAGAGAACACAGTTCAGTACATAGCGAGGGGACCAGGAAAGACAAGTGCAGAGGGACACTGCAGGACTGCTCCCAGCCCTTCCCTGGATCCTGACCACTTTCCTTCCTCCAGTGCTACATTTCTGCTCCCTTCTGTTTTTTCTCTTCCAGGGTCAAATCCATTTTCTTAGGGCCTGACCCCTCCCTCTTCAAGAGGATTTATTTTAACTAGGACCTCCTTCCCCAATCGTCCCCTAGGAAAGAGACAGAAATGTCCTTCACTAGCTGTGGTCTCTTCTCAGGTGAAATGCCTCTGAGGATATTACAGGGAACAATCTCACTTTAAAAAGAAAATATTGTGATTAAAACTAGTATTTCAAATTTATACAAAAAAGAAATTTACATATTGTTAATGCCATTTTACTCTATTACTGTCTTTGTACTACATTAATTAACTTCATTTTAGACACACAGCGGGCACTAAAAAATGTTAGTTCAGTCTTCTCCCCCTGTCTCCTCCACTGTATTCTACTTCATTTCTTCAGGCTACTTTGCCAAAGTGACTCTGGAAATCCTTTCTGTGGGGCTAAACACATGGTAGTAAATACTTACTGCGGTTTCTGATTCCTCCGTATCTACACGACTGTGTTGGCTCTGTAATGCATTCCAAACTAAACAGAAGGAAATTTTCATGCATGAACTTAGAAGGTATAGACCTCCCAAAATGTGAGTTTTAAAACTTATTAAGAATATAGTACTGACTCTACTACTTCTGAAGCTGTGACTTTGGGGAAGTTATAGCACCTCTCTACGCCTAATAAGATGTATTAACTGTAAAACAAAGATATAATAGATCCTTTCTTAAAGGGTTGTCATTAGGATTAAGTGTTATAAAATATGGAAAGCACATAATACAATGCTTTGCACACAGTAAACACTCAGCATGCTAGTTTTAGGAAAGTCCCTTAAGGTAATCCTAAGTAATCACTTTTTTCTTTACTGATGAGAATAAATAGGATTAATAAAGTGCATATCCCTGCTCAGCCCCCACCCCCACCCCCAAAATATTGTAAGAGAAAGGAAATGTAACTCCTGCAGAATCTCTTGCGAAAAGTCTCCTTGTTTGGAAATGACAATGACTTCTATATGCTTCTATTAGAGAATAGAATGCAGCATCTTAATTTCCAAAATGAGGTAAGAAGGTTGCGTTTTACTTCATCACAAAACCTTCAATAAATGAAAAGAGTAACCCAGGTGGACCATGGGTTGCAAATAAATCCCTCTATGTCTGCCTTGTTGCTCAAATGCTATATCAACTCAGAGGTCCTCAACTGCATGGTCAACGAAGATTCCCACTTTTGAGAAAGGCTGGAAGCAGTATCTTAGCACTGCTCTATATATGCAGTAAGGATCAGTGAACATCCTCTAACCTACCTTTTAACTTTCATCCTTTAACTTCTTAAAACTTTAGTCCCATTAAGAGTAAAGCAATCCTCGGCCATAAAGAAGAGTGAAATCTTACCATTTGCAACAAATGGATGGACCTAGAGAACATTATGCTAAGCGAAGTAAGTCAGACAGAGAAAGACAAATACCATATGATCTCACTTATATGTGGAATCTAAAGAATAGAATAAATGAACAAACTAATCAGAAACAGTCTCAGAGCTACAGAGGAAAAACTGAGGGTTGCTAGATGGAAGGGGTTGTGGGGATGAAGGAAAGGGTTAGGGGATTAGAAAGCACAACCGGTAACCAGAGGATTGCCATGGGGCTACGAAAGACATTTGGGGGAATATAACCAATAATGTTGTAAAGATTTTGTAGGGTATCTGATGGACACTTGCCTTAAAGCTGAATAATAATGAATGTTAGCTACAATTTTATACACACACACACACACACACACACACACGGTCACAAGAAGTGGAGCACAGCATAAGGAACAGAGACACTGGAAATGTAAGGGCTGTGTGCGATATGAGAGGGGTAGTATCTTGGGGGCAGGGGGTTATCATTTTGTGAGGGGTGTGTCTAACTATTACATTGTTTTGTACACCTGAAACTACTAATACAAAATAAAAATAAATGAATAAATTAAAAAAAAGAGTAAAGCAATCAAAGTAAGGCCTGGCTTGATAGGAAAATCATTCCTAATTTCAGCAGATCTTAAGACCCTCAGGAAAATCAAAGAAAGCGGGGGTAGGGGGTGTCTCCTTTCTCCTTGTTCTATTCTAGTCCTAATGATTATTATATTGTACTCCAAGCTAAGTATCTGATGCTAGTTTCCTTTATTTTCCTAATAAAATCAGGATGTGCATGAGAGAAAAACTGTGGATCACCACAATTTGTATGGTAAAAAGAAAATCAGAGAGGCTTTTCCCAAATCTTTTTTTTTTTTCATTTCTATCACCAGCTACTTCATCTTCCCTAATTTAAGAGGCATATAAATCAATTACATACAAAGTCTATAAAGGCTACATATCTGGCTTGCAAACACTTAATCAGATGGATTCTGATAAAGCCATTGTTTCCAACTTTTAAACCGTACTCAAATTAAACAACAAAAACTTGGCCATATTTGAGGTCCTTAGTTTCTTTACAACAGTGTGTTGGTCCTCCGATACTAGAAGGCCCATGTTAACAGTGGATTGATTAGCTGTATTAGTGTATTAGAGAGCTTTCTTAGGATGGAACTCTTGTTCTAACTTTATAATGAGAATAAACTGGGTAAACAGGAATTACCTTTACTGGCAAAAAGGAATTGTATTAAATAAGAATTGCATACAATTTTAAAATAAATATTTAAAACTACTGAAACTTGTTATAAGTTAAATACAATGTTAGAAATTCATACAGCATACTTTTTCTACCAGTTTTGTAAATAAACTGATTAAGTTCTAGTTTGAAAAAATCTAAATAATGGCTCTTTACCCTGAAAAAGAAAGATTACATCCACAAAGTTAAAAGATGCTAAGTTGTTTTTTAAAAATTGCCTTTCTAAAGCATATACTGTATATGCTTTCTAAAACATATTATTTTTTTAAAAATTTATCCACTCAAACCTTGTAATCATCTCTAAATCTAATGGGACATAAGCACATTTCATCAGAGATGAAATTCTTCAATGACTGCTAAAATGAGAATCAAAAATTATTATAATCTAGTAGTTTGGCTTGCAGCAAGCATTAATCAGAAGTCATAATAAATCCACATGCTTCTTTAGACAGCACATTAGTCAAACAGTTTTCTATGATAACGACATTGACTAATGGGCTCTGAGTTAGAAGGGTCAATCATAAACTCATCAAATGCTTCATTTAATTTCTTAATTTAGACAAACACAATTTGTTTATGGGAAAGATATCAGGTGTTCGTGAATGAATAATGGCTATGAAACCAAACTCCATTAATCAGCTCATGATTACAAATGACTTAGAGATTGTTTATTCTAATTTCATTCATTTGGGTCAACAAAGAAAACATGAGCGAATGAAACCATTTGGAAAAAAATGGCACACTTATTTCTCCATATTTAATAAGCAATGATAAATACTCTTTCAATAACTGTATCAAAAGGACTTTATTACTAAGGTTGATACCATTCCGTTTTATAACTAAGTTTTAATGTCTATGATTTATAGGGAGACCAGGTAAGAAAAAACAAAATTGTATACTCTTCAATGTTACTGAAGTTATACTCATTTTATAATAACTTCTCTCTGATTTTTCAGGTGGAGGTGGCTTCTCCTGTTTCCACTGCACTTTGTAACTTTGTACTTTGCCTGACACATAGTAGGGTCTCAAATATTTGCAAAGTAGATGAATGGTTTATATTACTATGTGATATTGTAGGTATCTGTTTGTGCAGTTCTGTCCAACACTGGACTGTGAGCTTCAAAGGGACAGAAATACTGTCTTAGGAATCTATTTGCATTGCCTCGTATAAGCTCTGGCATGATTTATTTTTGTTCAAATACATTTTAAGGAAAAGTACACTCTATCATGTAAATTCTGAGGAAGTTGATTTAGTAACCGTAAAATTTGTAGTGTTCTGCATTATTTTGAAAGTACCTGAGAACAATCAATGAAGGAAGAGAGCAAGCAAGTATCATCGTTTTTTAATTACTAAAAGACATCTGTTCTCCCTTAGCCTTCTCCTTTCCTTTTCTTTCTTTTTTTAACTGTCACTAAATTGCACTTAGGGTAATGGGACTTCTCATTGGACCATCCAGGACTGCGTACTGCTCCAGCAGCCATCAGGAACTTTGGTGGATAAGCTTGATTTGCGTCCCCTGATCTGGGTGACCACCTCCACCCTGACCTGGCTGATTAATTTCATGGGCTGCCTCTGATAGGTTGCCTTGCCCTTCAGCTACTGTTTGGGTTTGGCCAGTAGAAGACGCTGAAGGGAGATGAATTAGAGGGCAAGAAGAAAGAGAGGTTCGGGTTTACTTCCTGCCAGCCTAGGGTTTGACAGTGCCTGCTTTTTTCTTCCAAAGGCCCAGTTTCTGCTGGGACAGCTCTCTTATAATAAGCTCTCAAATGTTCTAGAGCTGCTCTCTTTCCTACCCCTTATTAGGCCTTAGAGGTGGTAAAAATTCACAGCTATTGCTAGGCCAGGAATCTTGCCGATTCTTCTTAAACCTAACCAACCCTTTAACAGTTCCTTCATTAAACTATCTGCTTATGCTTTTGAGCGTGCCATCTATTTCCTGCTGCCACCCTAAACTGGATACTTGCTCATCTTTGGCTCCCACCCTCCCTCCCAAGCCCCAGAGGTCCGAGACACACCCTACAATCTGGAGTCAGTTAGCCAAATCCTGGCCTGTCTAGTTTTGTCCCAGCATGTGACCCCTACCACAAGGGAATCAGTGAAGTGTAGATTTCGCTTTAGGTAACTCCACGGTGACTGTTTCTATTACTGACTTTGTAAGTGGACCCCTAATCTGCCCTACGGATGGGTTGGTAAAAAAAGTTTCCTGATGTGTGATTTATTTCTGATTCCCCCATTTCAGCTCTTAGTCCTAACCTGTTGAGTCCCAGGTTTCTAGATTAGAGAAAATCAAAAATTATTTTCAGTAACATAAAATTCCTAATAACTAGAAGCCTATAATGAGTAGGCGACGTCATAAACTAGTAAATAAATCTTTTATAATTAAAATACATGAGCTATGATCTTTTATTTAAAAACATTTCTCAGTTATAAAACATTTTTCATAAGGTGTTTTTGTTTTTTTTTCCCCAAATACGAACGATACTGCCAGAAAGGCATGTCCCATGTACCTGCACCTCTGGGGGAATGAAGTTTCATGATTTAACTCTCCAGGGCTAACCTAGCCTATTAAACTTCCAACATGTACGTTACTTATTATGATTGCTACCTTTCTACAATGCATTATAAACTTGTATACTATCTTTAAAGTTTTGAATTATAAAAAAAAATGCAAGCTTATTTTTAAAAAAAAAAAAAAAATCAAAGGACTACAGGAAAGTAGAAAATAAGATACACCACTACTACTATTACTCTCCTCCTCATCACAGTTTAGTGGTTATTTTTCCAGGGCTTTTTCTATGCATTTTAAACGCACGCACACACACACACACACACACACACACACACACACACACACACACACATTATGAAAAATACATACATGTCATCATCCTATACTTATGCTTGTGCATGGGGCTTTTTTTCTTCCTTAATGATTTTATAGACATCTTTCCTTGTTAGTCAACACACACAGCACTTGGCTTGATCTTCATGACTTCTTAAACAGAATTATGCTGAACTGCCTTCATCCTTTCCTTGCTAATTGAGAGCATCATATTAATACCAAAACATCAAGTGAACTTTGGCATGTAAAACAGCAGTATCCTTAAGGGATCATGCAGAGAGATATCACCAGTCAGTACACTCATACATAGTCTAAGAGTTTCTGAGATCTTTGGTCTGTTGTTTGCAATTTGCCTGTCTTCCTTGTCAGGAATTATATGCCTAATTTGAGTACTTTCTACCATTATTTTCTAATTTACTCTAATTAATCTGATAAGGGTTTAAAAACTAGGTATCCAGAGTAAATAAGGCATCAAAATTAGTAAAGAAAAGGAAGAATTACTTAACAAATGGTACCAGAACTGATTAGCTTTTTGCAGAGGAAAAAAAAAATTTGGTCTTTAGCATCAACACTAAAATCCAGTAGAATTCAAGAGTTAATGATAGAATAGTCATAAAAATATTTTAAAAAATGACCAAAAGAAAATATTCCATTTTATTTAATAGCTGAAAGAGAAAGGCTTTCCTGGAGTAATTTACCTGGACCAAAAAAAGGTGTGGTTTTTTTGTCTTGAGCTCCTGAAAACCCAGAGTGATTAGGGAATCTTTATATTCACGGTGGGACTCAGATCAAGTCTGATATTTATGCTCTTGAGGTGATTAAAAGTGCAGCCAGCCACACCCAACAGTATTAATGGGGTCTTGCCATGACAAAGATCAACTATTAGAGGGTTGGGGCTTTGGGCCACATCCTTTCAGTCCAAACTCCTTGGAAAGGGTAGGAATAGATATCGACTTCAGCGAAATAAGCAGTGAATCTATCAATCATGCCTATGTAATGACGCCTGGATAAAATCTCTGGACAATGAAGCTTAGGTGAGCTTCCTGGGTTGGCAATACCCAATGACTATGGTCACCTATGAATGTGAGGAGGGTGACACATCCTCTGGAAGACAGGAACTTCCTTTGGAACCTTCCTAGACTCAGCCCTATGTGTCTCTTCCACTAGACAGTTCTAATTTGTATCATTTCGCTGTAATAAATGTGAACATTAGAACAATAATTTTCAGAGACATCTCTGAGTCTTTCTGGTGCAGCGTCATCAAATTGGACGGTGCTTTGGGGAAAGTACTGTACTTCTAACTCGGGTCAGAAATCTTAGCAGTATGGGGGACTGTGCCCTTAATCTCACAGTTGGGCTATCTCCAGCTAGTTTTCTAAGCTTAAACACAATGAAAGATAGATGAAAAAAATATGGTCAAGTAAAAGATTAACAAGAGTTGACTAAATAAAAAGTTAAAAAAATTTGCGTGTTAAAATTAGCAAATAAGATGAAAAACAAACACCATCTTAGGAACAACACA
Source organism: Rhinolophus hipposideros (assembly GCF_964194185.1). Lineage (NCBI taxonomy): Eukaryota > Metazoa > Chordata > Mammalia > Chiroptera > Rhinolophidae > Rhinolophus > Rhinolophus hipposideros. Next base: position 82,350,451 of record NC_138048.1, read on the forward strand.
TAAAACCAAGATAACAGATACAAATATTGATATTATGAGAGAAAAGTCAGTAAGACAAACACTAAGCGCCTACAAGAGTTAACAATGAAAAGATAACCTTACAAAATAACTATTGGGAAAACACAATGACTAGTTAAATGACATAATACAGTTTACATATTAGTCATATCAACATGTGTCAACAGGCTTAACTCATCTATTAAAGAGATTTTCAAATTTGTTTTCAAAGGTAAGACTAAACTATATGCTGAACACAAGAGACACATGTAAAACAAAATAATTCAGAAAGTCTAAAATTAAATAGATGGGAAAAAATATACATGACAAATGGGAACAATATAGCAGGATTTGGGATCCTAAAATCAAAGTAGATTTCAAGCCAAAAAGTATACAATGTGACATAAAAGCGTATTTCTTTTAATGCTAAAAAACCCCAAAGCTCAAAGAAGATACTATAGTTAATCATATCTATTCATCAAATACCATAGGAATACTTCTATAAAGTAGAAACTACAAAATAGGCAACAAAGTATAAATAGAAACAAGCTAATGATAAGAATATTAATACATTCTCAGTATAAGACTGGTAAATTAGACAAAAAATAAAGGGAAGGACACAGAAGAGCTAAAAAGAAACATAACCAATAAGGTAAATCTCTATAAACATGTACAGTGAACTTTATTTTATCTTTTAAAGATTTTTATTAAAATACAGCTACCATACAACATTACATTAGTTTCAGGTGTACACCACAGTTGTTTAACACTTACAAATCTAAAGAAGTGATTGCCATGTTAAGTCCAGCAAACATCTCACATCGTATTATGCTATCACAATATTATTTACTATATTCCCCATGCTGTACATTACATCCCCATGATTTGTTTTATACCTGGAAATTTGAACCTCTTGTTTTTCTTCGTTTTCCCCCTACCATTTAAAATTTTTCAATTACTATTGACATTCAATATTATTTTATATTAATTTCAGATTGACAGCATAGTGGTTAGACATTTATGAGGTGTGATCAATAAATACAGTGAATGCTGCTGCCGAGTGCCATCCAATGGAAAGGCAGGAATCTTCAATACAGGAAGTGGCGCGTTGAACCTTAGAAACAGTGTGTGACAAGTTTCAACTTGTTTGGTGCAGTCAGTTGGGTGTGAGCTACGGTTGAGAGAAGGTGTGCTTTAAAGTGTGCCCTAAATCATGGATCACAAACAATGCATTAACATGAAATGGGCAAATGGTTTCGTCCTCCATCATGACAATGCTCTATGACATACATCACTTCTGGTACGGCAATTTCTACCAAATAAAAACATTATGGTGTGTCCTCATCTACCTTATTCACTAGATCTGGTATTGTGTGACTTCTGGCTCTTTCATAAAGTCAAAACGGCCACGAAAGGTAAATATTTTGAATCAATGTAGGACATCAGGGCAGCCACGACAGCACAACTAAAGACGTGGACGAAAGCGGTCTTCCAGAACTGCTTCAGAAAGTGGAAGACCAATGGGACAAGTGTGCTCAAAGCAAGGGGGAGTATTTTGAGGGGAATTAATGGCAATGTGTCTTTTACGGTAATAAATTTAAAAAATTTAAACATTCACCATGTTTCTTGATCACACCTCGCATATAATTTAAGAAGAAAACCCCTGGTACTATGTATAGCTATTACCATACCGTGTTTCCCTGAAAATAAGACCTAGTCAGACTAACAGCTCTAATGCGTCTTTTGGAGCAAAAATTAATATAAGAACCAGTATTATATTATACATTTATTATATTATATATTATATTAAAATAAGATTGGGTCTTATATTAATTTTTGCTCCAAAAGACGCATTAGAGCTGTTGGTCTAGCTAGGTCTTATTTTCAGGGAAACATGGTATTATTGACTATATTCCGTATACCCGACTTTACAGCCCCATAACTATTTTGTAACTACCATTTTTTACTTCTTAATCCCTTCACCTTTTTCACCGTCCTCCAAATCCCTTCTCATCTATCAACCCAACAGATCTAGTACTCATCTGACAACATACATAGTTACAATATTACTGACTATATTTCTTATGCTATACCCTATATCCCCTCGACTACTATGTAACAACCAATCTGCACTTCTTAATCTCCTCCCCTTTTTCACTCCCACAAATACCCATCCCATTGGGAATCATCAAAATGTTCTCTGTATCTCTAAGGTTGTTTTTGTTTTATTTTGTTCTTTAGATTCCATAGATAAGCGAAATCACATTGCATCTGTCCTTCTCTGTCTGAATACTCCACTCAGCACAATTCCCTGCAGGTCCATTCCTGTCAGCACAGATGGCAAGAACCCATTCGTTCCATGGCTGGGCAATATTCCAGTGTCTATATGTACCACCTCGTCTTTATCGATTCACCCATTGATGGACACCCAGAATGCCTCTACGTCTTGGCCATTGTAAACAGTGCTGCAGTGAACATATGGATGCACACGTCCCTTCAAAGGAGTGCTTTGGCTTTCTTCAATTAAATACCCAGAAGTGGGACTACTGAGTCCTTCTTTGTCTCTTGTTACAGCCTTGGTTTTAAAGTCTGTTTTGTCTAATATAAATACTGCTACCCCAGTTTTTGTTGTTTGTTTTTTTCATTTTCATGAAACATCTTTTCCAATCCCTTTACTTTCAATCTGCGTGTGTCTTTAAATCTGAAGTCTCTTATAGGCAGTATACATAAGGGTCTTGTTTATATATCCATTCAGTCACCTCATCTTTTGAATGGAGCATTTAATCCATTTACATTTAAAGTAACTATTTATAGATAGGTAGTTAGTGCCATTTTATTATTCATATTTTTGATCTTTTTTTTTTCATCTTAAAGAAGTCCCTCTAAGATTCCTTGATATACTGATTTGATGGTGATAAACTCCTTTAGCTTTTTATTGTCTGGGAAGCTCTTTGTCCTTCAATTCGAAGTGACAGCTTTGCTGGGTAGAGTAATCTTGGCTGTAGGTCCTTGCTTTTCATCACTTTGAATATTTCCTTCTGGTCTGCAAAGTTTCTATTGAGAAATCAGCTAACAGTCTTATGGGGGCTCCTTTGTAGGTCACTAACTACTTTCTCTTGCTGCTTTTAAGATTCTCTTTTGTCTTTAACGTTTGGAATTTAAACTACGACGTGTCTTTGTGTAGGCCTCTTTCAGTTCATCCTGTTTGAGATTCTGCATCTCCTGGGCTTGTATGTCTATTTCCTTCACCAGGTTAAGAAAGCTTTCTGTCATTATTTCTTCATATAGGTTTTCAATTCCTTGCGCTCTCTCTTCTCCTTTTGGTACCCCTAAAATGCGAATGTTGGTATGCTTGATGTCCCATCAGTCCCTTCAACTATCCCCATTTTTTTGGATTATTTTTTCTTATTGTTGATCTGATTGGGTGCTTTCTGTTACCTTCCAAATTGCTGATTCAATCCTCTGCTTCATCTAAGTTATTGATTCCTTCTAATGTATTCTTCATTTCAGTTATTATACTCTTAATTTCTGACTTTTTGTTTTTGTTTTATATCTCCATTTTTATGCATCCTATCTCTTTGTAGAAGTCTCTCTGAGATCATTGAGCATCCTTATAACCAGTGTTTTGAACTCTGTATCTGGTAGGCTGCTTGTCTCCATTTTGTTTAGCTCTTTTTCTCAGCTTTGTACTGTTCTTTTATTTGGGAGACGTGTCTTTGTCTCCCCCATTTTGGCTGCCTCCCTGTGTTTGTTTCTATGTATTAGGTAAGGCTGCTATGCCTCCTGCTCTTAGTAGAATGGCCTTATGTAGTAGGTGTCCTGTGGGGTCCAGTAACACAGTCTCCCTGGTCACCAGACCTGGATACTCCAGGTGTTTCCCTTGTGTGGGTTATGTGTGCCCTCCTGTTGTAGCTGAGCCTTGGTTGCTTTCTGCATGTCAATGGGAGGGATTCACTCTCGGGCTAATTTGTTGTGAGGACTGGCTGTGACTACAGTAGAGTAGCTGCTGGGCAGAGGCTGATCCTACAGAGCAGGATTTGCTTTAGCAGGGCTTTGGTGCCTGCCCAGCCTGCCCTTTGAGTGTGTGTTCTTGGAGGCAACCAGGTGATGTTCTGGCTAAGTCCAAAGCTGGCCTCTGGGCATGCCAGTTCCCAGGGCTTCCTTGGAGAAACCCTGCCATAGGCCAAGTTCAGCCATAGCCTATGCCCTGCCCAGGGCCACCTGGCATAAGCCACAAAGCAATACACAGATAGCCACCACCCTTGCTGAGTTTGGAGGTGCTTTTGAGAAGCCTAGCTGTGAATCAAGACCGGCTGTGGCTAGTGCTGGGCTTAGGGCTGCTCAGCAAGAGCTTCGGGACATGCTGAAGTCAGATGGTGCTTGTTTGGGTTTTATGATCATTTGAGAGATTTTAAGAAAGTCTGTAGCATGAGCCAAGACAGGTTGTGCCTGAAAGTTGGGTGGGCTGGGGGTCTCTGGGAATTACCTGGGGCAGGGCGAATGAGTGGTGTTAGTGAGGCTGATGGAGACTCATGGTAGCCGCCTCTGTCTGTGTGCCAGGAAGCGGGAAGGCTCAACAATGAAACAACAGCTTCCACCAGCTCCTGTCTGGGAGAAAACTGCCCCTCGCTGAAGCCAGAAAACTCAGTTCCTTCCTGTACATCCCAAGTCCCTTTGGAGCTGCTGTCCCAGTGCTGGTGCTCAGATTGAGTGAGTCCGTCAGCAAGTAAGTCCATGCGCAGGCGCTTTAAGTGGAGCGCCTGGGACTGCAGCCACCCCTGGCTCATTCAGCCGCAATCTCCATGGTTTTCACAGACACAAGTTATGTGGACTTCTATTCTCAGCACTGGAACCCTGGGATGGGGAGCCTGGTATGGGGCTGGGACCTCACGCTCCTTTGAGGGGGCCCCCTCAGCTGAGATTTCCCTCTGATTTTTAATGGTCACACAAAGGTGCGAGACCAGCCTATTCAGGGCCTCCAACCCCGCTACCAGTCTTAAGGTGGTTTCTTCTGTATGCCCGTAATTGTAGGGCTTCACTTGTGCTAGACTTCAGGCAATTTTCAATGCCAGTTGTTCTGTAGTTTAGCTGTAATTCTGACGTGGTCGTGAGAAGATGCAGACACAGTATTTACCTACTCCACCACCTTGACCAGAAATCCCCAAACTTTGTTTTGAAAACATGAAGTACACTTTCTTCTCAAGCGTACATGGAGTATTCACAATGATGAAACATCAGTAAATTTCATAAAGTAAAAATACGTAGCAATCCCAGTCCTGCACATTTACTCATGTGGAACAGAAATTTATGTTCATACAAAATCTATTTGAGAATGTTGCAATGGTTTAATTAATAATCATCCAACACTGGAAACAACCTAAATATCTTTCAATTAATCCACACAAGGGGATACTACTCAGGAATAAAAAAGGAATAAAGTACTGACATATGCAACAACATGGATAAATCTCAAAAGCATTATGCTAGGTAATAGAAGTCAGACTCAAAAAGCTGCATATTATATAATTCCATTTACATGATATATTGGAAAAGTCAAAACCGTAGGGACAAAAGTAGATCAATGGTTGCCAGAAGCTAGAAATGGTAGGAGAGGTTCACGGCAAATGGGAATGGGAAAATCTTGAGTTCTAATAAAACTGCTCTACATCTTGATTCTGGGTGTTGTTACACAACCACTTGCATTTGTCAAAAATCAAAGAACACTAACTAAAAAGTGTATTTTACTGTATATAAATCATTAATTAAAAATTGTTTACAAAATAAACAGGTAAGGCATAGACAAGGAGAAAATATTTATAAAATACATATCTGACTTGTGTTCAGAAAATATAAATAACTCTACAAGCCAATAATATAAACAAGTCTTTTAAAAAATGGACAACAGACATGAGCAGATACTTCACAAAAGTATACAGATGACACATGATTGCATGAAAAGATGCTCAACCTCGTCAGTTTTCAAAGGAATGTACATTAGAGTCTAATGAAATACAACATATTTAACAGAATAGCTGAAATTAAACAGAAGAATACTGACCACATCGAGTGATGTCAAGGATGTAGAACAAATAGGACTTTCATACATTGTTTGTGAAAATGCAAAATGGTACAGCCACTTTGGAAAAGAGTTTGGCAGTTTCTGATAGTTAAAATAACACTTCACTATATAACAAAGCAATCCAATTCCTAAATATTTATTTAAGAGAAATGAACGTATATGTTCTCAAAACTTGTACTCAGATGTTCATGTAAGTTTTAATTATAAAAGCCATAAACTGGAAACAACCCACCTGTCCACCAATTGCTGAATGAATAAACAAACTGCTGCAGCCATACGATGGAGTACTACTCAGCAATAAAAAGAAGTAATGCTCACAACAATGTGGACAAATTTGAAAAGCATTATGCCAAGTGAAAGACTATAGACAAAAGTCTACGTTCTCTGTGATTGTATTTACATAGCATACTGAAAATAGTAAAACTATAGTGACATACAGCTGATTAGTGGTTGCTAAGGTCTAGATGGGGAGAGAGAATTAACTTCAAAGGAGTACAAATGACCTGTCTGGAGTAATGTAAATGTTCTTCATCAAAATTTTCATAGAAGTGATGTCAGAAACAGGGTGGCATGAGGGGGTTCTCCTTATATCTCTCCTTGAAGTTACAAGTTGAATAGCTATAATTCAACAAAGGATTCCCTACACAACACAGAAACATGTCTGAGAAATCCATGCATCCAAACATTTGAAGATGGGCGAATCGGGGTGAACAAGAGAGGATGGGGGACAACTGAGACTGCAGTGGCACTCTCTGTGGCCCCAGCAATTCTACCTAAGGGATCAGCAATAATATGGCTGAACCCAGAGATCGGGCAGAGACCTTGGGGTAAAGACTGAATACAGAAATGTGACAACTGCAATCTAACAGCCCTCATTTTCTAAACAGAAAACAAAGCCACAGAGCCTGGCCACCTTACCCCAACCTCCCAGAGCTTGTTTTCCCCACATCCTCCCGGTATTAGCAGTGGGTCTCAGAAAAAAACGGTACCAGTGTCAGATTAAAGAGTAGAATATCTACAGCCCTAAGAACTGGAGAGAATTCCTGGGCAGCACAGTGCAACTAATTCCAGTGACAAGACAGGAGCTATAGGGGTGAGGCAGCTGTGGTCAGGCAGTCACCATTACTCAGAAGAAAACAAAGCCACAAACACATCAGCTGCATCTCCCAGGCCACCCCTCCCTCCACCTTTCATGGCTGATTGTAGAGGGGGTACCCAGGTCTGCTGAGATACACAGATCGGCATTTGACTGCAGGGGCAGCACTGGGATTTCAGAGGCTCAGAACACCATCGCCAACCACATCCTGCCATAGGGTTGGTACCCTAAGACTGAGGCAACCTGGTCACAGAGCAGAAGTCCACCTCCCCAGGAAATCTCCAACTGCACGAGAAGCTAGAAGAGTGCAAGAGAAAATAAAACACTCTAGAACGAGAGAGAGAATAAAACGCTCCAGCAACACCTACTGGAAAGCAAAAGAAAGACCTTTTCACATCAACCTGCTGCAAAATCCACTCCTATAGATGCCAAGGAAGAGAAATGATCCATTAATTGTCATGAATAACCAGGTTAACAAAGCAGCTCAGAAAGAAAATGAAAAATCTCCAGAAAATAAACTCAAAGACATGGAAATATGTGACTTAAATGACAGAGAATTCAAGAGTGCAGTTCTGAAAAAATCTCAATGTGATGCAAGAAAACTCAGATAGGCCACTTAATGAATTCAAAAATAAAATCAACAACCAAAATGAATATTTAACTAAACAGATTGAAATTTTATTATAAAAGAGCCAAATAGAAATTCTGGAACTGAAGAACTCAATAAAATAGATGAAGAATGAAATAGCCAGCTTAGGAAATAGAGCTGACCAGATGAGGGAAAGAATCACTGATATCAAAGATAGAAATCTGATGGAAACAACCGAAATGCCCATCGGTAGATGACTGGATTAAGAAGCTGTGGTACATTTATACAATGGAGTATTACGCAGCCATAAAGAAGAAAGAAATCTTATCATTTGCAGCAACATGGATGGATCTAGAGAACATTATGTTAAGTGAAATAAGTCAGAAAGAGAAAGACAAGTACCATATGATCTCACTTATATATGGAATCTAAAGAAAAGACTATGTGAATGAACTAATCAGAAACAGTTTTGGGGACACAAAGAAAAAACCGAGAGTTGTTAGATGGGTGTGGGGGAGGGGGTTAGGGATAAGGGGAAAGGTGAAGGGATTTGGAAGCAGCTGGTAACCACAAGATGGCCTCAGGGTTTTTTTTGAAAATTAATTTGGGGAAGGTATTCAATAATGTTGTAAAGATTTTGTTGGGTATCCGATGGACATGCGTCCTATTTGGGAGACCACCTCAGGGATACTGTGGATACCTGATCATGGCATTGTACACCAGAAGCTAAACATTAATGAATGCCAACTATAATTTTATATATATAATGTGATGGTTCAGTGTGAGGTCGGAGGGATAGTGGATAGGGGGAGGGGGGTTCACAGTGTGAGGGATATAAATGATGAACGTCTAAGTATTACCTTGTCTTGTACACCTGAAACTAATAAAAAAAAATAAAATAAAAAAATAAAATAAAATAAAATAAAATAAAATTACTTACATACACATTAAAAAAAAAAGATAGAAATCTGTAAATGACACAGATGGAAGAAGAGAGAGACTTGAAATTTAAAAGAAATAAAAGAACTTTACAGGACTATCTGACTCCATCAGATAGAACAATGTAAGAATGGGTAAACCAGAAGAAGAAAAGAGGGAGAAAGGCACAGAGAGTCTATTCAAACAAATAGTTGACAAGAACTTCCGAAAACTATGGAAAGAAACGTATCCTTGAATCCAAGAAGCAAACATAACACCTAATTACTGCAATCCCAACAGACCTTCACCAAGGCACATTATACTGAAGCTGTCAAAAATTAATGACAAAGAAAGAATTCTCAAGGCGGCCAGGTGAAAAAAAGACGGTAACCTACAAAGGAAAACCCATTAGATTATCACCAGACTTTTCAGCAGAAACTCTATAAGCCAGGAGATAGTGGAATCAAATATTCAAATTGCTGAAAGAAAGAAATCACCAGTAAAGAATAACATACCCTGCAAAGTTATTCTTTAAATATAGAGGAAGAATAAAGAAATTTCCAGATGTACAGAGGCTGAGGGAATTTTCCACCAAAAAACCTGTATGACAAGAATTACTGAAGGAGGCTATTAGATCTGAAACAAACAAAGAAAAAGAATACAAAACTATGAGTAAGATTACTAACAGACAGAAGCAGGAAATGGCAACCCGTACACAGATTAGGGCCCTTTACATTTACACATTAACATAAAGACTAAAGAAGATAAAACATTAAAAAAGAAGAAGAGAAGATGATTTGCTACTGCAACTCAGAAATCTACTCACAGCATAAATAGGGATAACTTGTGACAACAAAAACATAAAAGGGAGGGAATAAAGGTCTGAATTTGCAAAGAGCAATGGAGATGAGAGGCATGCTGAAGAAAAAGGACTACTATATATATGAAACTTTCTTTTACATAAAGTTAATGGTAACCACTCAAAAAAAAAAAAAATCCAGAACTGAGACATATAACAAAAAAAAGAACACAGAGAAAAAAAATCACAGAGTACCGCCAAACAAAATAAACAATCAGAAACACAAAGACAAAGAAACAGTAGGGAAACCAATCTACCAGAAAACAAAAGATTAAATGGCTAAAAAAATCCTCATATATCAATAATCACTCTAAATGTAAATGGACTGAATTCACCAAGAAAAGTGAGAATAGCAGACTGGATGAAAAAACAAAACCCAACCATACATTGCCTAGAAGAGATACATCTCAACTACAAGGACAAATACAGACTCAAAGTAAAGGGAGGAAAACGATATTCTAAGCAAATGGCATACAGAGAAAAGTGGGTGTAACCATACTTGTATCTAACAAAACAGACTTCAGAATAAAAAAGGTAACAACAAAGACTGACAATTTCACAATGATAAAGGGGACAATGCAAAAAGACATAACACTTATCTGTATATATGTTCCCAGTCAGAAAGCACCAAAATACACAAAACAACTACTAAGAGAACTAAAGGGAAAAACTGGGGAATAAAACAAACACAACCCCCACTATTGTAGTAGGGGACCTAAATACACCATTGACAACTATGGATAGATCATCTAAACAGAAAATCAATAAGGAAATGTCAACCCTAAATGACACATTAGAACAAATGGACATAATTGACATTTACCGAGCACTTCATCCTAGAACATCAGTCTATATATTCTTTTCTAGTGCACCTGGAACATTCTCAAGATCAGACCATATATTGGGACACAAAACTACCTCAGCAAATTTAAGAAGACTGAAATCATACCAAGCATATTCTCCAACTACAGCTTTGAAATTGGATATCAACTGCAATAAGGAAGCAGGAAAAACAACAAATATGTGGAGATTAAACAACATGCTACTAAGGATCGACTGGGTCAAAGAAGAAATATGAGGAGAGGTCAAAAGATATACAGAAACAAATAGGAATAAAAATACATCGTATCAAAATTATCCGGAAGTGACAAAAGCAGTATTAAGAGGGAAATTTACAACATTACAGGTCTATCTCAAGAAACAAGAAAAATCCCAAATAAACAACTTAACATTACATTTTAAAGAACTAGAAAAAGAAGAATTAATGAAACCAAAGTCATCAGCAGGAAAAACATAATAAGTTAAACCAGAATTGAATGAAAAAAAGAACAAAATGACTATGGAAAAAAGTGAATACAATAAAGAGCTGGTTCTTTGAAAAGATTTTAAAAATTGACAAACTCTTGGCTAGACTCACTAGGGAAAAAAGATAGAAGGCACAAGTAAACAAAATCAGAAATAAAAGAGAAGTTACCACAGTCACCACAGAAATACAAAGGATCATACAAGAACGCTACGAAGGATATATGCTACCAAATTCAATAATCCAGAAGAAATAAATGAGTTCTTAGAAATATATAACCTTCCTAGATGGAATCACAGAGAACTGAAAAATCTTAAAGACCAATCAACAGTAAGGAAATTGTAGCAATAATGCAAAACCTCCTCAAGCAAAAGTTCAGTACCAGATGGCTTTACTAGTGAATTCTACCAAACATTCAAAAATGACTTAATACCTGTTTTCCTCAAACTCTTCCAAAAAAATTAAAGAAGAGGCTAGACTTCCTAACTCATTTTATGAAATCAACATTTCCCTGGTACCAAAACCTGGTAAGGATAACACACACAAAAAGAAAACTATAGACCAGTATCTGTGATGAATACAGACACAAAATTTCTAAAGAAAATATTAGCAAATTTAATACAACAATATATTAAAAAGATTATACATCACAATCAAGTACAGTTCATTCCAGGGGCATAAAAATGGTTCACCATACTCAAATCAATCAATGTGATACACCACATAAAGAAAATAAAGGATAAAAATCACGTGATTTTTATCAATAGTTGCAGAAAAAGCACTTGATAAGATACAACATGCATTTACGATTAAAACACTTAATAAAATGGTTATAGAAGGAACATACCACAATATAATAAAGCCAGTTATGACAAACCCTGAGCTAATACCATACTTAATGGCGAAAAACTGAAGTTTTTCCTTTAAAATCAGGAATGAGAAAGAGACATCACCAGTTATTCAACATAGTATTAGAAGTCCTACCCAGAGCAATCAAGCAAGAAAAAGAAATGAGAGGCATCCAAATTGGGGATAAAGAAGATAAACTGTCACTTTTTGCAGATGACATAATGCTCTATATAGAAAACCCTAAAAATTCCACCAAAAATTATTAGAAACAATAAACAAATACAGTGTAATTGCAGGATACAAAATCAATGTACAAAATCCATTGTATTCCTATATACTAAAAACAAAATTTCAGAAAAATAAATGAAAAAATATTCCTTTTGTAATTACAACAAAAAGAATAAAATACCTAGGAATAAATTTAACAAAGGATGTGGAGGACATATACATTTAAAACTATAAGACATTATTAAAAGAAATTGAAGAAGATACAAGGAAATGGAAAGACATTCCGTGTTCATGGATTGGAAGAATCAACAGTTAAAATGGCCATATTACCCAAAGCAATATACAGATTTAATGCAATGCTTATCAAAATCCCAATGGCATTTTTTCAAGAAATAGAAGAAGAAAATCATCAGATTTTTTGACCCCCAAGGGCCAAAGTAATCCTAAGAAAACAGAACAAGGCTGGAGGTATCATACTCCAACTTCAATCTATACTACAAAGTGACAATAATCAAAATAGCACGGTATCAGCAGAAAAACAGATACACAGAACAGAAAAATGGAACAGAATTGAGAACCCAAAAACAAACCCACATATATAGGGACAGATAATTTCTTACGAAGGAGCAAAAAACATACAATGGAGAAAAGAAAGCCTCTCCAATAAATGGTGCTGGGAAAATTGAAAAGCCACGTGCAAAAAGAATGAAACGAGACGGCTATCTGACATCATATACCAAAATTAACTCAAATGGATCAAAAACCTAAATATAAGATGCAAAACAATAAATTGCATAGAAGAAAGCATAGATACTAAACTTAGGGATTTTGGGTTCACAGAGGATTTTATGAATCTGACCTCAAAGGCAAGGGAAATAAAAGCAAAAATAAAAGAATGGGATTATATCAAACTAAAAGCTTCCGCACAGCAAAAGAAACCATCAACACAAAAAAAGGCAGTCAACTGAATGAGATAAGATATTTGCAAACAACACCTCCCATAAAGGGCTAATATCTAAAATATATAAAGAACTTGTACCGCTCAACAACAACAAAAAACAAACAATTCCATTAAAAAATGGGCAGAGCACCTGAGCAGACACATCTCCCAAGAAGACATACAAACGGCCGATAAACATATGAAAAAACGCAAAACTTCACTAGCTATTAGGGAAATGCAAATGAAAACCACAATGAGACAACACCTCATACTTGTTAGAATGGCTATAATCAACAAGACAAGTAATAACAAGTACTGGAGAGGCTGTGGAGATAAAGGAACCCTCGTACGCTGCTGATGGTGATGAAGACTGGTGCAGCCACTATGGGGAACAGTAGGGAGGTTCCTCAAAAAATTAAGAATACAATTACCATATGACCCAGCAATCCCTCTTCGGAATATCTACCAAAAATTTTTGAAAACATTTATCCGTAAAGATGTATGTACCACTATGTTAATTGCAGCACTATACATGGTGGCCAAGACATAAAACCACCAAAGTGTCCTTTGATAGATGACTGGATAAAGAAGACATGGTATATATACACAATGGGATATTACTCAGTCATAAGAAATGATGAAATACTGCCATTTGAGACGAACATGGATGGATCGTCAGATTATCATGCTAAGTGAAATAAGTCAATAGAAAAAGTCAAGAACCATACGACTTCACTTATAGTGGATATAAAACCGAAAGCACAAACGAACAAGACAAACAAAAACACAGAAAAACAGTTTAGTGGTTACCGGAGGTAAGGGGGGAGAGTGGATGGTAGAAGAATGTAAAGGAGGTCAACTATATGGTCACAGAAGGAAAATTGACTCTGGGTGGTGAACACACAGTGCAATATATAGATGATGTATTACAGATTGTACACTTGAAACCTATATAATTTTACTAACCAATGTCACCCCAATATATTTAATAAATAAAAAAAATTTGTTGGTAGTTAAATGAATGCATATACTTGTCAAAACTTATCAAATTTCATGTTAATATTGGGGAATTTTATGTTTAAATTAAACCTCTTCTACACCTCTTTAAGTTCTCTTCACAACTACAAAGCAATCAGTAAATAAAACCAAGCCAAAAAATTTTTTTTACTAACTTTAAATCCCATCTTGAGGGACAATAACTGCTATTAGCATTTTGATATAAAACACCCACAATATGTTTCAATGTAAATATTAACTTTTTGTTAAAACTAAAATAGGATCATTGTTCACCTCACACTGTTCAGGGGCCTCTTTTTTTTCAATTCCAAATAAATCACAAATATACTTCTATTTCAATAAATATACTGTGTACATTAAAAAAGAAAAACAGACTATACTATGATTCTCCTAGTTGTAAGTGAATAGCAAGAATCCCTACTCTATAATGTCTTTTGGTGCCATTAATTATTTCAACGTTTACAAAACTTGTTCTTATTAACATATAACTCAATTTAATTCACAGGTGTAGGGTTCTCTATGAAACGTATTTTCAAGTTTTGCTAAATAAAATTCAAGTAAGTCCTTTATAAAAATAGAACAAAATCTTAACTTCTATAGGATAACAGGACAATTAAAAGTAACAGTAAATATTCAATAAACACATTAAAGAATTATTTTAAAAGATAGCAAGGATTATTTGTTGATTTGTTACCATCAACTCTGTAAATTTAAAGGAAGACGCTGTACTAACACACAAAAAGGGCCACTCTATTTTAAAAGTTTTTTTTTATATTATTATTATTATGAAAGAAAAAAGAAACCCCAGGGTCTAAAATGTAATGAGTGATCCTATTAGTTCCACCAGACTAAAATCATACAGTCTACGTATGTGGTCTTTTCAGCCACATCTGTCATGAACCATTTTTACATCACAAAATGCAAAATACTGAGCACTGATTTACTAGATGAGACCTGGGAAAGTATTCATCATTTGATTTCCTCCCCAAAGAAAAACTGGCTCATAGGAAGATAGGTGACAGTCCTTTGCTGAGTATACTCAGAATTTACACATTTTAGAGTCAAATCTTAATATAATCCGAGAAAGAAAGCGAAAACCATAATGAAGTAAAGGATTAAATAAATTGAAAAAAACAAAAGAAATTTCGATCATGAGTTTCTTAAAATCCAAATATTTTGCTTGGCTAGAAAACATGAATCAATTATTTAAAATATTTATCATATGTAAAAATGTATAAAAGTCCTTATCATATAGTAGATGCTCAATAAATGACACTCGTAATGTGTAAGTACTTCACGAAACACAT
Source organism: Rhinolophus hipposideros (assembly GCF_964194185.1). Classification (NCBI taxonomy): domain Eukaryota; kingdom Metazoa; phylum Chordata; class Mammalia; order Chiroptera; family Rhinolophidae; genus Rhinolophus; species Rhinolophus hipposideros. Next base: position 82,365,633 of record NC_138048.1, read on the forward strand.
TTTATTAAGCATTTTATACGTTGATCCGATATTCCTCCTTAAAAAGTTCTCAGTTACATTAAAATGAAATTTTTGCTCAATAAAATACGTAGTATAAAAGTTTTGAATGAGTTACTTCCTTGATTTATCTGAAATCTACATTAATCACTTTTTGGTAGATTTCTTCACATAGTATTGTTTACTCTTACAAAAAACCAGACCTATAATTTACGCTAAATAGGAAAAGATTAGTTATCATTCCAAATTTTTAATGGCTTAAACTAAGAAATATTAAAACGTGATTTATAGAAAAAACCTCAATACATAAATCTGATTTAGATCATTTACAATGATTCTAAAAGCACTGAAAAAGAAACTCAAACTTGATATATAAACAAACATCCAACTCTTACACACTTGTCAGTCTTTCAATAATGAAGTCTGGGGGAAAATAAATTCACAGACACCCAAGTGAATTGGCAACTGTAAGTGACAGAAGCCCTTCTAAATCCTCTGTTTACACTGGGGATTAGCGGAGTAGATTTTGAGTCGCAAACTGAACAGTCCATGGTCAAGGGAACCTGCTCCCTGTCAGCCCGTAGGGCATCAGGACAAAGCATGGTCCTGGTAGGAAGTGACCCATAAACATATTCGTACCCAGGATTTATACAAAGCCAGTCTGCCTCACAGAAACTCCATATGACCATTAACTGGCCTGCAAAGCCTGCCAGGAGGCCTAATTACAGGTCTACAGAGCCCAATAACAAAAGCTGAAGGGCTTTAGCCTAGGGATGATCTGCTTTATACTGACTTGAGAGAGTCCATATAGAGGACCCAAAAGAAAGAGGTTTAGCTTTAAAATTCTCCCCAGAGATCCAGCATTGTACTCGAGCCTAGAAAGCCCACATGTAACATACTTCAGCTAGGCTTAAGCATACCATCCTCTCAAAATTAACATTCAACTACTGTCTGCTTAACATCTGCTCAGACATGGCAAGTTGCTGTGATATTGTTAGACTCTAGCTGATAGCTTTCTTCTCACTAAATATCATTAGGGATAAATAAGTCATTTAAATATAAACATGTAACTGAGGCTAAAACAAATAAGATACTTTCAAAAAGCAATTTACTTAATGATTCTCTGTAGGGAAGCACTATTATATCTTTTTGGCTTAACACAAAGCCCAAATTTATGTTCAATATTGAAAACTGAAAGTTAAATTAACATTATCAATTTGATTTTGCATAAAAGCAATTACATTTTATGTAGCATTTCTGAAGTTTGCAGAAACTGTATCTGACGATAAAAGGTTCTAACCAATGCCCAAGTCAATTAAACTATTTAAGGTTTTATTCATTTGTTTCTTTTAAAAAGCACTATTCTTAATTCTTGATAACTACTCCTAACTATATATATGTATATGCTGGTATGAGGAGATATTTGGCTCATTATCTCTTCTTTCATTACCTCATAAAGCTGCTCTGGTGATGCCATTAAAAACTATTCCTACTCCCACTAGCTAACATTTACAGAACACACAGTTACATGTTAGGGGTTGTTCTAAACACTTTATTACATTAACTAATTTATGTCTCATACAAACTCTAAAGATACACATTACTATCATTCCCATTTGATACATGAAAAAATTGATGTTCTGAAAGCTTTGCCAACTTTCCCATGGTTATTTCAGTAAATAATGGAGCTGAGCATGGAACCCAGGCCATCTGACTTAAGAACTTAAACACCATAGGCTACTGCCTTTCAGAGTAACTGCTAACTTTTATTCAAGGCTTACTACGTATCAGGCACTGTTGTAAGTGCTTTGCAAATGTCAACTCATTTAAACTTCATAACAACAATTCCATTAGTTATGTACTATTAATATCTCCGTTTCATAGATGAGGAAAGTAAAACAGAGTAATGGGGAAGTGAAATGCCCATGCTCACAAAGTTATTAGTAAGTGAAGTTGGACATGAATCTAGACTGCCGACATACAATCAAGTAGAAACCTACATGGGGAAAAAAGGAAATTTGAAAACTATTTATTTATATGAAATAGAAATTAATTTTTCAGTCACTTTGCTCTGCTGTTTAGGTTTGTCCTACAGGAAAGCCTCTCACAATAAATCAGCCTATTGCTTGGAGCCACAGTTCAGTGGTCAGAAACCTACAGAGGAAAACCTCTGTCGGCTTTAAATTAGGATACTACAATGGCTTTCTATGCTCCCTGGAAACAGAACAACATTATCATGGCAATTTCATTCATAATTCTCAGAATCACAAATATTTAAAGCTAGACTGGACTATAAAGAGTATGGAGACTTCCAAGATTATATGGCTATGAAGAGAAAGGGTCAGGACTTGGCTTCTAGATGCTTAATAGGTAACTACAGGAATAAAATCTAAGCTTAACATGCTGCATAAGAATTGGGACGAAGTGAGGCACCTATGGCTAATTCCTAAGCATAGCTTCTTACCTGGATATCGTGTGCAAGTGTGTGTACCTCATCTGTATTTTAAAATACTTAACTAGCTCCTATCCAAACAAGGCTCTCTGAAATGCATGTCCCTAGTTAGGCTGGATACAAAAACACTGGTGATCATAAAATATTACCTTAGATTTTTCAAAGTTATCAGAAACTTAACTATTATGAGTATTCTAATAGTTAAGGAAAAGAACATCTTTGACTGAAACTTTGTCCTATTATCAATTAGAAAACACTCATTTCAGAATCAAAGGCTTGCTTGAGGATATAAATTATTTTATTGTAAGGTAATTATAGCATTACACTTAACAAAACAAGGTATGTATTTGGTAATATTTTCTATCACCCTTCTTTCTGCCTAACCTACGGGCAGAAATAGCTCAAGAGTTAGAAATCGTTGGATTTGAACCCTGGTTCTGCCACTTATGTGATCTTTTACAAGTCATTTATACTTTCAGGATATTTGTAAAACGGAGCTAATTAGCTCTCCATGTAGTGATGTGAGTCAAATGATAAAAGATTTGTGTTATGAAAGTGCTTTGAAAACTATAAAGCACAATACAAAGGACTGCAGACATTATTCAGAAAATGAAATATTACAGAGACTTCATGATAAAGGTGATTTACCAAACTTGCACAAAAAGAAATTTCTATTTTTTCTTAAAACACTACAGATATAAATTTAAAGACTGCATGTGTCAGTAATTTTATTAAAAGCAAAATATTAAGGAGATTTTAGAGAAAATTGTATCTTGAAACCACGTTGTAAAAAGTGTCATCTTTTCATGCTAATGAAAAATAATTGTTTTGGAAAAATCTCTCCTCTAAGTTCTTCTTCAAACCCATGAACATACTTGGCATAAGATGATACTGTGTTTTTGTGGAAACCCGAATAATGTTTGGAAAGATGCTAAAAAGTCAAACAACAGTGAGGGCAAAAGTGACAGACAAGTCTTGAAGTAAACTTATTATTCCTTCTTCTTCCTCTGTGATAATCATGTTTCATTATCTTTTAAGGTAGTCATGCATCACCTTAAAACTTAAGATTAAAAAGTCAGATTATTGCCATAGATAGATAGATAGACAGATAAATAGATACAATCTTTTACATTTGAAGCCAGAAAACTTTTTTGTATATTTACTTTAAAATCCATCAAACACTGGTTAAAATGAGACCACGAGCATCTAAAGGTTTAATTTTCAGTTATCCAGATAATTTCAGTTTCTCCACAATGACTTATTCACCGAAGATTAATAGTTGGACTTCTACTTAGAATAGTACCATTCGCTATTGGTGCCATGAAAACTGCTGGGAAAGATTTCGAGGTTTTAGATATGGTTCTTGACCTTCAGAAGTTTGTTATTTCATTGGGAAAGTAAGTCCAGCCTCATGAAACAATTAATTATTTACATTAGCAGTATGTGAGTAAATATCAGCATAAATGGTGTGCGCAAACAAGGACCAAAAAAACTCAAAGGAAAGGTCGCGTGCTAGAATGTTCAGGGAAATGATGTAAAAACTGTAGTTGAGGTGCACTTTGCAAGTGTTTGAAGAGGGTAAGAAGAAAGAGGAAGACATTTCTAGAAAGGATAAAAGTCATCAGCAAAGATTCCCAGGTAGAAAAGAACATGCGTAACTCAAAGAACAATGAGAAAAAGTACAGAAATAAATTCCGAGAAATAAAGATAGAAGACTCTACGGATCCACCATGCAGAACCTGGGAACCTGAAGCGTAGAAGTGAAACATTGATTTTGTAAGCAACAGAAAACCAATGAATAATTTTGAGCAATGGTGCCTGAGAAAGAAGTATCTAGCAGTGGTATTCACAAAAAGCAATATGGAAATAAACATCTTCTGGTGGCTACCCTGTGGCAGGTTCTGGGCTAGGCACTTCACGTGTTATAATATTATCTTCACAACAACCCTAGAAGCTAGTTATTATCTCCCCTTTACAGATGAGGAAATTATCGTACAGATAAATCCCAAATTTCAAGCTGGTAACTCCAATGTGTGACATGGTCTAGTTGAGACAATAGGGGACTGTACTTGCATGTTGCTGGTGGGAATGTAATATGGTTCAGTCACTGCGGAAAGTTTGGTATAATCTCAAAAAGCTAAACATAGAATTACGAAATGATCCACAATTACACTCCTAGGCATATACCTCCAAAGGTACTCAGATAAGTACAAGTATATGCATGTTCATAGCAACACTTCACAATAGCCAAAAGGTGGAAATGACCCAAATTTCCACCAATTTATAAATGGATAAAGAAACGGTTTATATACATCCAATGGAATATTATTCAGCCATAAACAGGAATAAAATGCTGGCACATGCTACAACATGGCTGTACCTCCAAAACATTATACTAAGTGAAAGAAGCCAAACACACAAGGTCACACATTGTATGATTCCATTTATATGAAATATCTTGAATAGATAAATTCACAGAGACAGAGGGCAAATTGGTCACCAGGAACTGGGGGCAAGGGGAGTAAAGAGGAAATTGCTTATTAGTAAGACGTTTCACTTTGGAATGATGAAATGTTTTGGAACTAGATAGAGATGGTAGTTATAAAAGCATTGTGAATGTATTTAATGCCACTTTAAATACATATCTAATTGTTCACTTTAAACAATTAAGATTAATTTTATATTACATGGATTTCACCTCAATAAATTGCTTTTTAAAAATAGAGAACTATAGTAAACTAGAAAATATACATATCTGTCATATGCCATCAAAAAAATCCTGTTTTGGCTAAACGATAAGCACCAAATCGATCAAGGTCACAGAGTGAGTAGGAAGCAGACCTAGAACCCTTCCACTATTCACTACCATCTCTCTGGAGAGAGAACAGAATTAAAGCAAGAGACCAATAAGGAGGTAATGAATTAACCTTCGGGTGAAATGTCTGGTGTCTAGTAAGGAGATGACAGTGAGAAAGATAATAAAGGGGTAAATATAAAAAAAAACATTTCCAAATAAGAGTCATTAATTCAAATAAGAGTAATTAATTCATTAATTCTAAGTCAATGATTGCCTAAAAAGAAGTCAAAGAAAAATTTCAAGGTTTTGAATCTTAAATAGGAGAATGATAGAAGTATTTTTAAAAAGGAAAGGAAAAAATCATGGCAGAAAGGCTTTCTATTTGGATTTACTCAGTATAATAGAGTAAATCATTAGCTGAGATTAAGACTTAGATTCAGTCTTACAAATTGATATAATTTTGTACACTTCTGTGTCTTATTGCCACTTGAAGATAAAAAATAAAGCAATCTTAGATGTTATAACCTTAACTTCACATTACCTTTGAATTAAAAGTTAAACAAGAGACATAAAATTTGGTTTCAATTTCAATTTAGCAATGAACATGAAAAGTGATTCACTCTAAATCTGAAAATTTAGCATAGCAAAGTATAAAAATGGAACAGTTTAGTGCATATAAATTATAATCATAAATACAATAAAATCTGACTTCAAACTCACATTAGGTACAATATGCATGACATCCTACAGTCACATTTTGCTTGATGTTCTTTTACTTTTTCAAAATCACACCACTAATAATAATGTCAAACGTTCTAAATATGTTTTATTTCCAAACCTGTAACATTATTAACATTCACTAATAATTCAATTAACAATGCAATAGTTATATATAAAGCTTTCTTCTGGGACTGGCAGAGTAAAAGACTAAGTCATAGGATGTCTACAAGTGAACTTTACTGACCAGATTATAACAATTATAAAGCCAAAAAAATCCTCTCAAGAATCCAGCATACAGTTTTAAGTCATTCCTCGTACCCAATTTTCAGGCCCCAAAGTTGAGGGTGTTTTCCCTCGGAACTCAAGTAAACTCCACTGTGACAGAATAGGTACCTTCCTATCCAGCTACCTCAATCTTAGGACAAGGTTAGACTTTAACTGCAAGCCTTACCAGACTCAGAACAAGTTCTTTTATTTTCTCCTCGTTTATTTTATTTGTTTATTTTTAATGATATAATGAATACTTTTAATTCATCACTGAAACAGAGATCTGGAACCCTGACAATAAGTTCTACATTTACTTATGTGCTCCTCCCTACCCATCTGCTTCCCCTCTCTAGGACACAGGTTCTCATTAAAAGCAATACTGGATATTCTTCAAAGGGGTATAATATGTTATATATTACGAAGCATATATTCATGGAATTGGCATCAAAAAGCAAAGTCTGGTAAAAATGGTTACTTAACCCATGGCAAAAGTAGCACAGTTGTTTTGTAAAACAATTTAGCAAAAATATGTAAAATGCCACTCTAAAGATTAATACCCTCTAACCTTATAAACTCATTTCTATAGTAATCAATCCCAAGAAAATAATATAAAATAAGGAAAACACAATTTGTAACAGGATGGATATCACAGCTTTATTGATAAGAGGGAAAAGCTGGAGACAACATATATATTCAATAAGAAGAAATTAGTAAATAATGCTACATCTAGCTAAGGTCTGACCTTTGTCCAGTCCAAAATACATTTTTTACTTTGAAAATTGTCATATTTTGAATGCTTCTCAAATACACAGACCTAGCTTTTCATGTTTAATAGAATTTACAATATTAAATTTAAAAAAATGAGGATGACAGCTAGGACGGATATATAAACAAGTTATACACTATGAGGTTCGGACTGTCAGATTTGTTTTATAATATGCTCAAAATCACATTAAAGGAAAAAGAAATAAAGGAAAACTATGAAACTATGAAATAAAATTCTTCATAGTTGCATTAATGGAAACATATTTTGTGGACTAAGCACCGTGAATATTTTTCTTTAAAGCAAGAGTTTATCAATACTCAAATTATGAACTGGAAATTTTTTTCAAAGCAAAATGTCACTAAAGAATGGATGTATATTATGTAAATGATAGAGAATCATATAAATTAACTTTATCCTATAATATGAAACCATAGAGCAAGCAAAATTTTAATACATCATGTTTTCTATGTAACTAAAGACAAAATGAGCAAGTGACTTTTAAAGTAATATGGAGGGGTATAGAGACTCACAGTCAAAATATTTATCAATTTTTATCCCTCTATGGTTACGTCTGTTAGTGATTTATGAAGCTAGTATATCATTTATATTAGTGTTCTCAATCTTTAGACTGTGGACATTTGGGGTGGGAATACAAGGAACAAATGCAAGAAATCCTTAAATCATATGCACATACGTATTTTCTCAAACAACGAATACAAATGAGGGTAAACAGGATCAAATATACAGTGATGAAAGGAGAACTGACTCTGGGTGGTGAACACATAATGTGATATATAGATGATGTATTACAGAATTGTATACTTGAAACCTATGTAACTTTACTAACTATTGTCATCCCAGTAAACCTTAATTAAAAATAAACAATGGATACAAATACACAACTAGTATCATTTGGTAGTCTGAATTACTTTTGATGTTAAAATAGAATCCACATTTTACAACTGGAAATTATGAATTCTTTATGGATCTTTAAAAAGTAATATGGACTACTTTGGTGATTTTATTCTAACCCTACCTCATGCTTAATCTTGATAACTTATTATTTGAATAAGTTACATATAATTTTGAAGAGCACATTAAAATTCAGAGTGAAATATCAGTACTTAAAAAAGATGACATGGATCTTTATATTTTTAAAAAGGTAAAGTATTTAATGTCTACATGAATCTGTATTATATCTAAAGTCAAAGTCATAGCATTACTGTACCACTGACAAATAAAACATACAGTATTTAAGGTTACACGCTATCCAGAACAAACAGTCCAATGAATTATAAGACTGTAATTGGAGAATCATAAAATGACATTTACCTTGTTTCCTTTGGAAAAATGAAAACCTCAACCTGAAAATTATAGCCCATACAAAAATTAAATCAAAATAGATCATAGTCTTAAATCTAAAATGTAGAAGTATAAAACGCTTAGAAGAAAATGTAGGAGAAAGTCTTCATGATGTGAGGTTAGGCAAAAAATAAACATACCACCAAAACTACAGTCCATAAAAGACAAAAACCAACAAATTGTATTTCATCAAAATTAAAACAAAATTGAAGCCAATTTTATAAATGAAAAGGTAAAGAATGACCTTTTAGTATCATACTGTAGCAATAAATATTTAAGGTAAAATATGGCCATATATGTAATATAGACCTCATAAATTTGTGAGGACATATGATAATGGGTGTTTTTCTCTTTAACCCACCTGTAAGCATGCTAAGATTTATTTCAAGCTTTTTTATTTAAATAAAGTGTAATTATCAACACTTACCAGCAGCTTCAAGAACCATCTGTAATCTGGCTTTGGCCTGTTCAGCTGGTGGCTAAAAATTAACCATATAAAAATATTTAGAGTTCAGTTTTAATAGATGGAGCTTTAAATGAATATATTGTTAAGCAAGTATCAGAAAATTTAGAGAACTTTATCGTAATCAATATTCATATCCATCCACATCATCTCAACAAAATTCCATCATAGCAGCTCTATAAATCTACTCTCACCTTAATAATCGAATCGTATTTTTCATTAGTGTGATGCAAGAATGAATTTCTTTCATTTTTTTTACAGGAAGAGGTTTTGTTTACTACCCAACTACCAATCGGCAGTAGTCTAAATAAAGGCAAATCAATAATGAGGCAATACCCACACATTTAACAACATATTCTCAAGATGCGTTATTTTTTTGTATATGGAAACATGCAAAGTGACCTATTAGAATTTAAATAGCAACTTGAAGTCCAATACTTCAGGGAAGTCATATCCTAAAGTCAAATATTTTCTGTTTTCCTAACTCTGTTAGAAAGAAGCAATTGTGATGAAGAAGACACGGGAGTTATGTGCTTTCAATTCCCACTGACTGTCCTAACATAGTTCTCTCAATAAATCTTGATTCGATACAATTGATAATGTTGAAACTAAACTGGTGACTTTATTCTGAGATTTTTGGATAAGGTTGTTTTTTTTAAATTTATTTATTAGTTTCAGGTGTACAAGACAAGGTAATACTTAGACGTTCATCATTTATATCCCTCACACTGTGAACCCCCCTCCCCCCATCCACTATCCCTCCGACCTCACACTGAACCATCACATTATATATATAAAATTATAGTTGGCATTCATTAATGTTTAGCTTCTGGTGTACAATGCCATGATCAGGTATCCACAGTATCCCTGAGGTGGTCTCCCAAATAGGACGCATGTCCATCGGATACCCAACAAAATCTTTACAACATTATTGAATACCTTCCTTGGATAAGGTTTTGAAGGTATCCAAACTATAACATAGATTGTATCAAGACTATGATTTTTATTAAAGACCTGTTAAAAACTGTTTTTAATACTTAACACTCCACAATACATTAATAAAGATGTCAGCAAGTAACTAAACAACCTCATGTTCATATATGGTACTGTTATTTGAGAATTAACATTTTACAAAGTACATTAGAATATTTCGCTATTTGTGAAAAAAAAAGCTTAAATGGAAGGAATGAAATAATTCAATATAGAAAGACATGCTCAGAAAAGTTTAAGAATTTGAATGATGCTTTTGAATAAACTGTATGAATCAGCATGGAGAGTGGTAGATGAGATGGGAGGGAACACAGGAAGAGCCGTTTATATAACTGAGCAGGTGTTAACACACTGGCCCTAGAACTGAGGCTGGTTTTATCAATATGTTTTATTGGAACACAGCCATGTCCATTTGTTTATATATTCTCTATGGTTGCTTTTGTGCTCAACCCAACAGTAGCAGTCAATTATTTGTGGCAGGAAACTTATGGTCAGCAAAGCCTAAAATATTTACTATTTGGACCTTTAAGGAAAAGTTAGCTGACCTCTACCATAGAAGGTGGAGAGACTTAGAAGAATCTGAAACAGCGGGGTGACGAAATGAGATGTGCACTTTGATACATCATTCATTCTAGCAATACACTTGAGGATAAACTGAAAGGAATGTGACTGCAGGCAAGGAGTGCATTAGGGAGCAATTAAACAATTCCAGGCCAGAGACAAAGAGGGCCTGAGGTGCAGCAGCAGCAGCAGCAGCAGCAGCAGCAGGGATGGACAGGAAGAACTAGATTTGAGAAATATTTCACTGGTAACATGTGGATACGAGAGGTGTAGGCAAAGAAAAACAGTATTTTATGTCATACATTTGTACAGAAAAATGTACGAGGTGTGATCAAACAATACAGTAAATGTTTAAAAAAATTTATTAGAGTAAAAGGCACATTGCCATCAATCCCCCTCAAAATACACCTCCTCATTTCGAACATATTTACCCCATCATTCTTGCCACTTTCTGAAGCAGTTCTGGAAATTCTCTTTCGTGAGTGTCTCTAGTTGCGCTGTTGTGGCTGCCTCGATGTCCTGAATCATTTTGACTTCCGGAAAGAGCCAGAAGTTGCATGGTGCCAGATCCGGTGAATAAGGTGGATGAGGACACACCATAGAGTTTTCATTTGACAGAAATTGCCACACCAGAAGCGATGTGTGACAGGGAGCATTGTGATGATGGAGGATGAGTTACGGCACACTTTAAAACACACCTTCTCTCAACCGTAGCTCACACCCATCTGACGGCACCGAGCAAGTTGAAACTTGCACATACTGTTACTACGGGTAAGGTTCGAAGAGCCGCTTCCAGTATTGGAGATCCCTGCCTTTCCATTGGATGGCTCTCGGCAGCAGCATTCACTGTATTTTATGATCACAATGGAAAGGCTCTGTGTCACACATCCCTTCTGGTACGGCAATTTCTGTCAAATAAAAACATTACTGTGTGTCCTCATCCATCTTATTCACTGGATCTGGCACCATGCGACTTCTGGCTGTTCCCCAAAGTCAAAATGACCATGAAAGGTAAACATTTTGAATAGACTCAGGACATGGAGGCAGCCAGTACAGTGCCATGAAACACACTTACAATAGAGGACTTCCAGAACTGCTTCAGAAAGTGGCAAGATAAGTGTGTTCAAACCGAGAGGGAGTATTCTCAGAGGGATTAACTGCAGTGTGTCTTTTACTGTAACAATTTTTTTTTTTTTTTTTAAGGAGGGCACAGCTCCTAGTGGCCCATGTGGGGATCGAACTGACAACAACGTTGGTGTTCTCAGCACCACGCTCTAACCAACTGAGCTAACCGGCCACCCTGTAATAAATGTGAATCTAAATATTCACTGTATTTTGTGATCACAGCTCATATGTAGGTGTGCTTTGTAAAGTATTGAAAATATGTGATATCAAATTAAAATACCACAGCAAAATATTAATAGAGGACTGTGACATCTACGGAATATAACTGCTCTAATGGTTATCAACCAAACTGCCTATAGGGACCAAACAGTTAATATAAACATTTATGATAATAAAAGGCAAATGATAGTTGACATCATATCAGAGTGGGGAACTGTGGAGCACGTGGCCCCGCCAAAGGAAGCGGCCGACACTCGGCGCCAACTCACTGTTGTCATGTAGAAATGGCAACACCAGGGCTACAAAATTTGATTTTTCATGAGACTTTAAGTTACTATCAAGACCAATACTATGTGGAAGAAACAGTATTTCCAAGAGCCAGGTTCAATTCCAAGACAGACGGTTGGTGTACCTATGTTATCCACTTAACACACACAATAGAAATGGGATACTTTGTGCAATATAACAAAACTAGAATGGCAAGAAAGAAATGATATTCTAACTAGTAGGTCTCAAGCAAGCTAAGAGTTATGAAGCATACTTTCAGAGTCTCCTAGTAAGCAGCGTCCTTTGATAGAAAAATGTTACACACTGAATCGGTTAAGATATTTCGTGGGAAAAGTTTTATGAATTTCATAAGGAAAGATTATTTTTAACAATTAAGAAATACGCAAGTACCCACATCTAATAAAATATTAACAATATTGTTTACATCTCTTACTCCACAGCAGTTCCCCCCTCCTTCATTTGTAACCACTGTCTTGAAAATGTGGTGATTACCATTCCTAAGGGAAGATTCTGAATCTTTGATGATAATGGTAAATCATCTGTTAAGACATATGTATATTTTCATTAATTCACCTAACAATCTATAATATAGGGTTCGTATTTCCATTATAAAGAAAACTACGGAATAAGAGCAGTTTAGTAACTTGCCTCTATGAGTAAACGACAGGCTGAAATCAAGACCTTCTGACTCCAAACCTCAGGATCCTTCTAGAGAAATCACTAGCATATTCATGAAGTCAAAGCAATTAATTTCACAGATATAAAAGCATAAGGCTAGGATTTTGATTCTGTTTAAAAGCCTTATCTGCCCCAAATAATACATGTGTCCTATTAGGTTGGTGCAAAAGTAACTGTGGTTTTTGCAATTATTTTTAACTTTTTAAACTGCAATTACTTTTGCACCAACCTAATAGTAAATGAAATATAATTCCATTCTAAATACATTTGCCTGTACAAATACAACTAAGTTATATTTGTGAAATATAGGGATCAACTCCAACTAAGGGCATAAAAATATGTTGTTAGATTCAACAGACTTTTGAAAGTAATTTTTTATTTCATATTTTTACTCTTAAAAATATTTGATTCATTTCTCAAACATTTTTCTTGAATAGGGAGTTCATATGAGAATGTTCTCTCACTTTTTGTACATCTGCACATATCCTTCTTTTACTCTGACTGGTGAATAATTTGAATGGATATGAGATTCTTGTTTGTAGTCTTTTTCTATCAGTCACTTGCCCCTCAAATCTTGTCTAAGGGCTCCCCCATACTGTTTCAGCCTTGAGTTTGTCCCAGAAGAGGAAAAGCATCACAGCAGCTCTCTTGGTTGAAACCTCCAGGCCTCACCTGCCTATGTGTGTCAGTCAGTAGCTGGTTGGTTCAGAAAAAGTTAAGAGCTTGGAACGGAGAGGAGACAGTCTGATATATGTAGCTATCATTCTGATGGCTATCTATACTTATTTTTTACAAAAAGATTAACAAGAAAGAAGAAACAGAATATAGAGTGAAAAGAACGTTTTATATTAATCCATTTTTAGTTAGGTATCATCATACAAGCAGGTATAGAATGAAAATACCTTTGGGGCTTGAGTATCAAAATTTCTAATGCTTTAGTTATTTCAGAGTATATTAGACCTCAGGGATTAGCACAAATTCCATCTAAAATTGATAAATGGCACAAATGTTATTCAGAACCGGAAATTAAACCTTATTCAATAAATAATACCAAATACAAATACATAGAATACAGCAATTTCTCAATATAAGAATTATACGATGAGGATATATTTAAGAACACAAAGTCACAGTTACATTGTGTGAAGTAAACGTATGGAGAAAAAAATTGTATTCCATTAAAAAATAATATTCCTTACACGAAAATTTGTGGTGCATAATTGGATAAATATCAATGAAATTGAATCATAGAGCATATAAATGTTGTTCCCTTAAAAAGTAAATTTTAGCATTGACATCCACAGAACTGTAAGAACAGTATGAACTTTTACTATAAGTGTTTGAAGGCTGTATTAAAGTTCAAACATTATTGTGCTATGGCATATACAAAAAATATATATTAGCATAGATACTATACCATAATTTTAACTCATTTTTAAGTGTACTTCTGCTAGAAATTCTTATCATATAGGGATTACAAGAAATGTTAAAAGGTCTCCTTTATGCAGAAAAGTCCATAACCAGAAATAAGACAATATAGGGTTTAAAATTTCTCAATTAATAGGGGTCCTTTGGTGGGGAAGAGGAGGTTGGTAGTCTTTCTATTGCCATGAATTCTCCAGAACTGCCTTGCTCCCTTCCCTCCCGTTGGCAGCCAAGTACACCTACTTAACTCCATTTGTAAGCCCTGATTTTAGAGAAGAGCATCCAATGTCATAAAAAGAAATATAAGCTCCAGAGGTGAAACCAAAAGACAGGTCAGTTTCCTGATGACCTGTGGAAGTAACCATCCTCAATGTCTAGACTTTTTCCCTTGACTTTGGATTTACTCATATTCAGTCCTATCCCGTGGGTTCCTTATATACACTACATGTTTAGATTCTCAAAATTCTGCCAAAACTAACATTCAAGCCCAGTACAATCCTTTAAACCATGACTATACAAAAAAAGGGAGAAGCCTATCTTTATATAAACCAGTTGACACACTAAACCATTTAAACTATTGCTCACGCTTCTCATTCCCATTCATATTCAGTGCCCTGAAGCTCTGGCAACCACTACGGAAATTCTGGAAGTTGACAAGATATAGCTGCCGACAACAGTTTCTGGGTTGTTAAGGACTGAGAAGTGGAAAGCGTGAAAGAAACACTGTGGCGGAGCTAAGAGAGAACTCAAACTTGGAAACAAAATTAGACTAGCACCATTTCACAAAATCAAAATTAGGATTGGATGATATGGTTTTCAGCCATTAGTCTCAATTTCATATTATCATGTACTATTTTAACACACACACAAAAACATACACAGAAAGGATTCTGGGAAGATGGCGGATTAGGAAGCACCAGGAATCTGTCTCCCCACCAAGACAATAACTGCATGGCAGACTCTGATGTAACTATTTTGGAACTCTGGATTCTGTTGAAGGCTTGCAACTACCAGGGGAAGACTTAGAGAGTAACTTGTGGTTAATTTTGGTCAATTTCAGCTATTGGCACAGAAGCAGCTTCCCCTTCCTCTCCCCACCACGTGGCAGGCGGCTACGCACTTGTTCCTGGAGCAGCTTGCACATGGTACAAGTATTGGTGAGGATGTATAAAATCCAGACCCACTGTGCACTACTGATGGGAATTAAAATGGCATAGCTGTTGTGGAAAACAGCATGGCCGTTCCTTAAAAAATTAAGGAACCATATAATCCAGCAATTCCCCATTGGGGTACACACCCAAAAGAACTGAAAGCAAGGTCTTGAAGAGATATTTGTAGACCCATGTTTATAACAGCATCATTCACAATCGCTAAAACATGAATGTAACTAACCCAAGTGTCCATCGATGGATGAATGAATAAGCAAAATGTGATCTGTGATATATATACACACAGTAGAATGTTATTCAGCCTTAACAATAAAGGAAATGCTGTAATATGCTACAACATGGATAAATCTTGAAGACATTGTACTAAGCAAAATAAGTGAGGCACAAAAAGACAAATATTATATGGTTCTCCATATATAAGGTACTTACTAGAGTAGTCAATATCATAAAGACAAAGTATACTGGTTGCCAGGGGTTTGGGGGGCGGGGGAAATGGAAAGCCATTGTTTAATGGGTACAGAGTTTCAGTTTTATAAGATGAAAAGAATTATGGGGATGGATGATGGTGATGGTTGCACAACAATGTGAATGTACTCGTATTTAATACCAACTGAACTGTACACTTAAAAATAGTTAAGATAGCAAACTTTATATTGAGTGTATTTTACCATAATAAAAACAAAATTATAAAGTGACCTTTACCCTACTTATAGGAATTGGCTTATGGGAACTTCCTATTTGAAGAGAATGTACAAATTGAATTATTTCAGATTTTGTAGACAAGTGGTGTTAGCTTACTATTAGGCCCTCACAGAGTCTCATCTTCACATTCAATGGTTCAAAATTCATTACTTTCATTTGTTCAGAAGTTGTGTGGAGCACCTCTGATGTCTAAGGTACCGTGCTACAAGTTGAGGATAAAAAGACAAATAGATACAGCTTCTGATTTCGAGGACTTAATGGTATATTGAGAG
Source organism: Rhinolophus hipposideros (assembly GCF_964194185.1). Taxonomy (NCBI): domain Eukaryota; kingdom Metazoa; phylum Chordata; class Mammalia; order Chiroptera; family Rhinolophidae; genus Rhinolophus; species Rhinolophus hipposideros. The sequence continues at coordinate 82,381,886 of NC_138048.1, forward strand.
ATAACAAAAATAACAATTTAAAGAAACTACTGTTTATTAAATGTCTACATTATTGCAAGCATGTGTGTTATTTCTACCTTAAATTTTTTAAAAAGGACTGTACTGAGGTATAAGGGCACTAGAATAAATTGCACACATTTAAAGTAAACAGTTTGATAGGTTTTGACGTACTCCTCCAGCCATGAGGCATCACAACTGTTAAAACAATGAGCAAATCCATTACTCCAAAATTCTCCACGTCCCTCTTTAATTCTCTCATGTCTTTCTGTGCCTCCACTCCATTTCCCAGTCTTCAAGCAAACACTGATCTGCTTTCTATCACTACACATTACTTTGCATTTCCCAGTATTTAATGTAGATGGAATCATATGATACGTACTCTTCTTCTTGTCTGGCTTTTGAACTCAGCACAATTATTTTGAAATCTATCCACACTGTATGTATATCAGTACTTATTCCTTTTTATTGTTGTATTCCAATGTAAGGATACATTATAATGTCTTTATTAATTCACCTGCCAACAATCAAATTATTTCCAGGTTTTTGGCTCTTATGAAAAACATTCAAATTATTTCCACTTTTTTTTTTTTTTGGCTATTATAAAAAAAAAAAGTACTGTAAACATTCAGATACAACTCTTTGAATAAACATGTGATTTCATATCTCTTGGATAAATATCTAGGGTTACAATGGCTGTCATATGGTAAATATATGTCATTTCTTTTAAGGAAATCACCAAACTGTTTTCAGAGTGGTTTTTCCATTCCCACCAGCAGCGTATAAGAGTTCCAGTTGCTCCACGTCCTAGTCATGACTTAGTACAGCCAGTCTTCTTAATTTTAAAATTCTAATGGTTACCTCATTGTAGTTTTAATCTATATTCCCCAAGTGATTAATGGTGTTGAGCATCCTTTCACGGGCCTATTTATTATCCATATATCTTCCTTGGTAAAATAGATGTTCAAAACTTTTGCCAATTTTTATTGGATTGTTTTCTTATTAAGTTTTCAGAGCTCTTAATTACAATGAAAGAATAATTTTTCATATGTGGGGTTTGCAAAATAGATACACACAGAGAGAATAATACATTTATATCTATTTATTTTCTGGATAAAGTTCTCCCGTTGAGTGGCTTGTTTTTTCATTGTCTTGAGCTTCTTTTGAAGAGCAAAATTACTTTTAATGAAGTTCAATTTATCAGTGTCTTTTATGACTCATGCTTGTGGTGTTACAGCAAAGAAATCTTTACCTAACCCCAATTCACAAAGATTTGTCATTATGTTTACACCTAGAAGTTTTATAGTTTATGTCTACATTTAATTCTATATATCTAGTTAATTTGTCATATAGTACAACATATGACAACATGAAAAACATTTCTTCTTTTTTTTTTTGATATGTTGCTGTCCAATTGCTCCAACACCATTGGTGAAAAAGACTAACATTTTCCACTCAATTGCCTTTGCATGTTTGTCAAAAAGCAATTGTGTGTGTGTGTGTGTGTGTGTGTGTGTGTTAGACTATCTGTTCCATTGATCTACTTCTCAATCTAGATACCAATGCCACACTGTCTTAATTGCTATAATTTGATATTACCTCTTGATGTCAGGTTGAGTAACTCCTCCAATTTCTGTCTGCTTTTCCAAAGTAGTTTTGGCTCTGCTATATTTTGTATCCTAACTTTTAGAATAAGCTTATTAATTTCTACCAAAAGAAATAGCCTACTAGGATTTTGTATGGGTTTGTATTGAATCTACAGTCATTTAACTAAGAAAGGACATCTCAATAATACTAAATTTTAGCCTCTTCTCCCATCATTTTTACTTCATAGTCTTAATATTTGAAATACGTTTTTTTTCTAATAGGCGGCAACATCTTTAACTTATCACCCTCTATCTTCATTATATCACTTCATATATAGTATGAAAACCTTATAATAATATACTCGTTTTTTTCCTTCCAGCCTCCACATTAGTATTGTCACTGCTGCCATACATTGCTTTAAACCACACAATACATTGTGTTGTTTATGCTTTAATACTTTCTCTTGCTATGTCCTTAGTTCACTAATTCATATTCTGCAATGTGTCATCTCCATTAATCTCATTCAGTGTATTTTTTATCTCTGAAATGTTGTTTTCATGTGTAGAATTTAGCTTTTTAAGAGCTTTCAGGTCTTAATTTAGTATGGTCAGTCTTTCCAGTAGCTCTCCAACCATAAGGAATATAGTGCTAATAATTCTATTCATGTCCTTGTGCCTTCATTCTACTACTGTGTCAACTGTGCGTCAGTGTCAACTGACTGATTTTTCTATTATATTTTCTTGGGATTTTGGATGCATGGTAATTTTTTATAGGATGTCAGGCATCATGAATTTTCTTCTGTTGTATGCTGGATATTTCTGTATTCCTATAGTCTTAGTCTTTAACTTAGTTCCAAGTTAAATCACTTGGAAGCAGTTTGATCCTTTCGTTCCTGCTCTGCAGGCAGGACCAGAACACATTTAAGTCTGTAGTTAATTTTTCCCCACTGTTGAGACAAGACATTTTTTAGCACTTGATTGAAAGCACCATGAAATATGAGGTTTCCTACACTGGTTGTGGGGAACAGGTACTATTCCCAACACTGTCGTAAGTGACAGGCATGAGGTCCTCTAATCATTTCCGGTGGTTCTTTTCCAAGCTTTGGATAGTTTCCTCAGATGCATGTCCTAATGAGTAGTCTGCTGAATACATGAAGGGAACCCTCTGTAGATCTGTCGCTCACTCTTCTCTGGTAACCCGACCTGTGAACTCGAGAAGCTTTGGCCTCCCTGATATCACAGCTCCATGTTCTCAACTCAAAGAGACCACCAGGCTCTGTCTGGGTTCTTCCTACTTATGACATGACCTGGCCACTTTCTCCAGGCCTTAAGCTGGGACAACTAAAGCGCTCACCTCCTGTTTCCCCATCTCTCAGGAATCACTGTCCTCATGTTTGATGTCCATTGTCTTGAGAGCTATTTTTTCAAATACTTTGTCCATTTTTTCTAGTTGTTTTAGGTGGAAGAGTAAATCTGATCCCTGTTACTCCATCTTCACTGAAATAGGAAATCTATTATTTCTTATAATAGTACAACCTTGTGAGGTAAAGTTACTTGCTCAAAGTCATTTTTCTAATGCATCATAGCCATTTTTCTAATGCATGTTCATAAAAATGCATATCTATACAGATAAACCTATAAGTTCCCTTTGTCTGGACAACTTCTATGTCCTTTTCCTGACTAATCTATGTTCTTTCAAAGTTCAGCTCGAGAGGCATCACCTCCTGTAAACCTCATCAATTCCGGTTTATTTTCTCCCTAACTCCTTTCATGATTCATGATGGTTGTAATTCTCTGCTTTATGTTCCGGTAATGCCTTGGGCATACACGTATCAGCACATCTTTAGGATAGTTACTTATTTTGTTGTCTATATTTCCTTCTTTGAATGCTATCGGTTTCTTGAAGGCAACAACTGTCTTACATCTTTGTATCATTAGCACCTGGATTAGTGTCTGGAAAACAGTCAATGCTCAGTAAGTATATATTTAAAATAAATGTCCTTGTAAGTTTCAAAATCCTTATAAGTATTATATATAAATTAGTTTTGAAGTATTAATTTCACTGAATTCTATCTGTGAAAAAGAACTTACCTAATTCAAATAGCTGGATGTTTGAGAGAATGATAATGGCATCAGGGAAATTTTAACAAGTAGTAGTAATGAACCATGTAATCGCATATAATTCATAAGATTTTTGACCAACCTATTTGATTATAGAACGGCAATTCTTAAAGTGATCAAATGTCCTCCAAATATATATGTGATAACTTCTACGTGCCATATCTCTCCCAGGCAACATCACAGACATTTGTGAAAAAGAGCGTAAGTTACCTGAAAAAAATTAACATCTTTTTTGGAAAAATACAATAGCTATTATTTACTGTATGCTGTAATGTTCCAGGCCCTGTGCAAGCATGTTACACAGATCTCATTTAACAAAATTCCCATAACACTCCTGACAAGGCAGGCATTCTTAATGCTATCATTTAGATGAAGAATAAAGTACCTAAATCACAAAAATGATAAGGTGGCAGGACTTGAATTTTAATCCAGATCATAAAATTTCTGTTCTTAAAACACTGTACTGCCTCACAGCTTGAGATCCATTTGTTTATTAACTTTCCTGGGGGGAAAAAAAGGGTAAGTCTAATCACTTTTGATTGCCAGAAAAGACTGTACAAAAATCTAAATTTTCTTTAGCCTTTTGGAAGCGACTACTAATGATCTTAATGGTTGTGACTGCCATCTTAAAAGCTCATTTTAATCAAGCTTTTTCAGATGAATTACTTTAAAAATATTAAACATATTCGCAGTATAGGTACTGTGCCATTTCCTTTAAAGTAAAATGCAATCTCACTATGACAGAGACACATATCAACAGCTTATCATATTTCTGGCTACATTTCATTTTAACAGTTACTATAATTCTATCTCTTAGGATCAAGGTCTAAGCTAGAAATATTACAAGTAGCTCAAAAGTAGATTTATCTTGCCTCTAGAACTTAGCACCAAGTTGCTTTACATAAAGACCAGAAAAGAAAAGAATTAAACCTACAACACATATTCCATTCTCAATAGCAAATTCATCTCGGAGTTTTATCAAACATTCTCTCTGAACAGCTTATGGGGTTTGCAAAAAAGTTATACAATAGTTATTTTCCTTATTATAAACCAGAGAAAGATGTCATTTTATAGACATCTTTTATAGATGAGGAAGTTTAACTAAAGAGATGAATCTGAACCTGAGGTTACACATCCTTGAGGGCCTGTTTAAGAAACCCACATTCATTACCCTATTAGATGCAGCTGCTCATATACTACATAAATACATAGCCATGCTTACTTGTTTATAAATTGTCTATGGCAGCAAGCGGCATGGTTGAGTAGCTGTGGTATAGACTGCATGGCTCAGAAGGCCTAAAATGTTTATCTGATCCTTTATAGAAAAGGCTGACTCCCAATCTAGACTACTACAGCTGCATCCTTTCCACTTCACCTTTTTCATCCTATATATAAGCTGCTAAAGTTATCTTTATAAAGCAAGGTTCTCATTAAGCTGCTGCTTAAAAACCTCAGTGACTCTCCATTGCTTCTAGAGTTAAGCATAAACTTATCACTTTAATTTTCAATACTGTCAATAATATCCCAAGGTTATTCTTCTATCCTTATTTTTCTACCATATCTGAACTTAGAGCCAACATTTCAGCAATACATAGCCTCTCGCTATTTCTCAACCACATCCTGCAGAACCCTTTTTGGAATCTCCTTCTCACCAGTCACCCTTAGTTGCAGAAATGCTGAAATGCCACAATCTCTGTCCAGCCCCACCTAGCTGGATGGATACAGTAGGCACTATTTAACAGCTCACAGAGCACTCAGAATCTTTGTGAAAATACTACACACTACCCATCTATTCTTTCAAAATGAGGGCCTTCTTCCGTAGTTTTCTTCACTCCTAGCCCCAGATATGGAGCCTCATTACTTAAACCACCTTGTAACAGAACTTAGGAAGAAGGCTTAGATTTGGAAAGGAAGTAGCTTTACATGAAAAGCTAGGTAGATAAAGTAGAAATTCCTTCCCCTCTGTCGAGCCAAGATAGGCAGGGAGACTAGAGAAGAAGTTTGGCTATTTTAATGCAAGTTTAGAAGCGTAAAGCAAACAGAAAATGGAAGAAAGTGCAAACCCATGATGGCTACACAATTGTGCCACTGAGTAGAAATGTTTACGTAAACTCCCGTCAAAAACTGGGAACTTTTTTTCGACAGCGTCTATGGGGAAGAGATTCTCCCATAGAAGTAGGGAGTTTGGGCTTTTTACATGTATCAACTATTTGCACTTGTATGTGAGGCCTCTCAGAAATTCTAAAATAATTCCATGCAAAACAAGTTATGTTTACTAATACTTCCAGACATGGCAGTGAGGTTAAAGTAAAATTAGAATCAATGATACAGTTGTTTATATTTTGAAAGGTCAAACACAAATAATTTCAGTTTCCTAAATTTTTTTCTACAATGAAAGAGTGTGTGGTGACATATAAAGATAAACATTCATATAGTTCTAAACTCTGTTTTAGAATCTTTTTTCAACGTCTTTATAGCTATCGACTTTTGCTATCACAATTCTAAGTATAAGCACAACTTTTGGTCCATAAATATTAACATTTTAGGATGATCTACAAGACATTATTTTAAACAATTACATAAATGCCGTTTCTGATCTTTTTAGGATTCAGTTTAAAATAATACTTCCTATTTTTAAAAATCCTTTGTAGCATCACAACAGCTTTTTCTAAGAAATTTATTCCCTGTGACTATTTTTCTTTCTGCTTTTTGACTTTGTCTCTCTCCTTTTGTATCACCTCATGACTGCCGGGAAGGGACTGGTGCTCTCTGCAGTACCAATTATCTGGAATAGTCTACCTATTTCTCTTTGCTTCACTGACTTCAGATAAGTTTTTAACAGTCTTGACAAAACTTTCTGTTTTATTCCAAGTTATATTTTCTTCTTTGAATGCAGTTACTTTACTTTGTCTCTAAAAGATCTTCCAAAATTACATTTTTGAAGTGTTTTCCCCACTAAAGGACAAGGGGTAGCAGTACTAGAAAGTTTTTAAAAACATGTTTTTTCTCCTCAAAAAATCCATTAAATATCTCAGTTGTTTGAACCATTGCTTTCAAAATGAGCAATAACGCAAATAAACCTCCAAAAGGTCAAATAAATATTTTATTTTGTTTCCATAAATGTGTTGTAAAATACAATTTATTTGATTTGAATGATTTACTAAGATATTTTCTAGATGGAATATTTGCAATCAGGGTATGTTTCACATGTCCCCCAAGTTTTATATAGGTGAAAGAAGAAGGAACAAGAAAAAGGAATGATTGGGTATCAGAACATCTGTAGTCTAGTCTGGACCATGTAATCTCTAAGGACTTCAGTTTCCTCATCCAGTAGAGGGTACTCATCAAAATGTTTTTGAAAAATACAAAAGTATGACCAATGGAGAAATTGTTAAATTATGCTCCAACCACATGATAAAAGCAGCATAGCAGTGAATTTTTCAAATGTTTTAAAGACATTAAATAACATGAGGGAAACTTAAAATTATATTTTTAGAAGACTATACAACTACATATGTAAAATAACCCAGATTTAAAAAAAAAAAGTAAAAATAAAATGCATGTCCTAGGAAGAACTAGAAAATATACAGCAAAATGGTAACAATTTTTATTTTCTTCTCTATACCTAATTCTACCTGTGTTTTCTAAGTAGGACTTCATTGGATGAACTAAGTAAAATGGGCATTATGACAAAAGGAAAAATCTTTAAAGAATTAAAAAATTTTGAAGACTATTACATTTTTTTTACAGTCACGTATGTTTATGTCACACAATTTAGTATACTCATTTGCTCTAAAAACTGCAAGAACTATTTAAGTTTTGCCTGTAATCTGACATTTGACACCCATTCTTGCTACTACATGAGGTAAAAGACATATTTTTCTAGGAGGTGAATTTTATAATGGATAAATGTACTAGCCTTTTGCTTCAGGAGACCAGTGATCGATAACTGGCTTCAGTAATAAGTGAAAATGATGTAGATGGTCAAATACTGGCATTTTAGTTGACATTAGTCTAATCACAAAGCCACTTCACAATTCATCATAATTAATGACCTCTGCTAAGGAAAGCCCAAAACCATGGGTGTTGTTAGTCATGATTAAAAAGTACTGGCAGAGCCTTGATTTCTAACCTGTGTTGCTACAGTATTTTTCTTTTAGAATTCTAATGTAGAGTCCAAGTAATATACATACATAGATACATACATATTATCAATACATCATTTCTTAGGCTTTCCTTCTAAAATAATCATATCCCTCTGTATTTATGCTAGTCACCTCATGACCCCTCTTTGCTGACCTAAAAAAAAATCAGGGAAATTAAGCCCTATTTTTATTCATGAAAATTTCCATACTAATAAAATCCTATAATCAAAAGTACAGCTTTATACACTTTTAAAAAATCTATTAATAAAGGGCAATGAAACAATATGTTATTATAGTAATTTGAATATCATAACCACAACTCTTTACCACTTGACTAACACCCACTTTATTATTTTTTTTAAAGAATGGACACTTTTATCAAAAGGGCAACTGATTTTTCACATTCTTAAAAAGCATAATTTTATTAAAGGTTGGTTTTTGCATCTATTTTGTTTTCTGTTTGCTCATGAGGCCATGAGAAACAAAATATTCCAATAAGGAAAATGAACATATTTTTTAAAAACTTTAAGTTGAAACCATATGAAATGCTGATACACAATCATTTTTAACTATAAAAGTGGTAGTTATATTTGGTTCAACCAAATATAAGAGTAAGACAGAATTCACATTTTAGGTTTACATATTTATGTGCTCCTATATTTGGTGTGACATTGACATTTTAGGCTTTGAAGCAAAGAAGAAATCATAAAGGAAAAGACTGATATTTGACTGCATAAAATATTCAATTTTATAACAAAACTAATTGACAACACAAAATTAAAATAAAATGGCAACATAGTGACCATTATTAGTGACCAAAAATATTAGCAACAAATCTAAGAGTTTATAACTTCAGTTAAAAATAGTTTCTAAAAGTTGATAAGAAAATCACTAATTCCTGAAAGATAAAAGAATAAAAAAGCAGAAGACAACACATACAGTAAAAAAGACAAAAAATACAGCAAATCAAACTCTCCCTTAAATTTTTCCAGTAGAATTTTCTGTCATTATTATTAAAATATGCAAGTTAGAAAAATATAAATGATAGCTAAAGCTAGCCAATGATGTAAAACTCTCGTATTTCATTAGTGATGTTATAAATTGATAAAACACTTGTAGAAAGCAATTTGAATAATGTGAAAGAAGCCCTGAAAGTACTCATACTCTTCGAGAAAATACTTCCAATTTTGGAACCTTCAGGAAACTATTTAAAATAGTTTCCTGTGATAGTTTCCTGTGATTATTCAGATATTTCAGATACCTTACAACAGTGAAGACCAGGAAATAACTTAAATTTCTAACAGTAATGAATGAATTAGATAAATCTACTTAATGAAATATAGTATATCTATTAAAAACAATGACAATGTTAAAATTTAAAGTATGCAAAATTGTCTACGAACCAGAAAATGACAGAGTACTTACTATATATTAAGAATATCTAAAATATTCATAGCCTTTCTCATAGGATTTTCATTTCAAGAATCTATCTTAGATTCCCAATAATTCAAAACTGAAGGAGAGATAGTTTCCTGGATAAGCAAAAACTAAAGGAGTTCATCACCATTTAAAAAACTTTACAAGAAATGTTAAACGGCCTTCTTTAAACAAAAAAGGGAAGCCCATAAACAGAACTAAGAAAATGTGAGAAAGGGAAAAAAATCTCCAGATAAAGTCTAATATTTAACAAATACAGCAAATTAAACATTTAAAAAGCTACTATGAAGGACAAAAGAAAAAAATATCAAACTCAACTCAAACTACAATAAGTAGTTAAGACATATACTGTAATATATAAAAAGACTAAAAACATGACATCAATACATAAAGCATGGAGGATGGAGTAAAAATGCACTCCTTATAGACTATTCAAACTTAAATTCCTATCAGCTTAAAATAGATTGTTATAGATATAGAATGACACACATCACCCTCATTGTAACCACAAACCAGAAACCTACAAAAGATACACTAAAAACAGAGAAAGAAACCCAAACAAAACACTAAAGAAAAACAGCAAATCACGGGAAGAGAACAAGAGAAGAAAGAAACAGAAATAAGAGGAGAACTATAAAAACCACCAAAAAATAATTAACAAAATGAAAATATCCACATACTTATCAATAATTACTTCAATGTAAGTAGATTAAATACTCCAACAAAAAGGCTGAATGGATTAAAAAATATGACCCACCTATATGCTGCTTACAAGAGACTCACTTCAAATCAAAAACCACATACAGACTGAAAGTACAAAAAAGAACAAACATCCAAATAAAATTAAAAGAAATCTGGAGTAGCAATACTCATATCCAACAAAATAGACTTTAAAACAAAAAATGCAAAAAAAAAGACAAAGGATATTAAATAATTATAAAGGGGTAAATCCAAGAAGAGGCTATAACAATTATATATATTTACACACCAAATATAGGAGCACATAAATATATAAAGTAATTATTAATGGACATAAAGGGAGAAATCCACAGTATTACAGCAACAGCAGGGGATTTTAATAAGCCATCCACATTAATGAGTAAGTCATCTAGACAGAAAATTTGTAGGAAAAGAATGGCCTTATAAATGTCATATTAGACCACATTGACTTGATAGATATTCTAAGAACATTTCATCCAAAAATTGCAGAATATACCTTTATTCAAATGCACGTGGAACATTGTCCAGGATAGAAACCTATTAGGTGACAAAATAAGCCTCAGTAAATTCAAGAAGACTGAAATCATAGCAAGTATTTTTTCAAACAACAAGGGCATGAAACTAGAAATCAAATAGAGGAAGAAAACTGGAAAAAATCCAAAGTAAACAAAAGGAAAGAAATTGTTATGATCACAATGGAAATAAATGAGATAGAAATTTTAAAAATATAAAAGACCAATAAAACTAACAGCTGGTTCTTTGAAAAGATAAATAAAATTGACAACCTTTGGCCAAGCTCATCAAGAAAAGAGACGCCTAATAAATAAAATCATAAATGAAAGAGAAGTTACAACTGACACCACAAAAATACAAAGAATCATTAAATTATACTATTAACAATTACATGCCAACAAACTCAACAATCTAGAAAAAAATGAATAAATTTCCAGAAGTATATTATCTTCCAAGGCCTAACCAGGAAAAAACACAAACTCTAAACAGACCAATTACTAGCAATGAAATTGAAGCAATAATAAAAAAAAAACTCCCAACAAATATAAGTTCAGGAACAGAGAGCTTCACAGGTGGATTCTATCAAATGTTCAAAGAAGAATTAACACTTACCCTTCTTAAACTATTTCAAAACATTCAAGAGGAAGGAATGCTTCCAAATTAATTCTATGAAGCCAGCATTACCCTGCTACCAAAACCAGACATAGACATGTAAAAAAAAGAAAACTACAAGCCAATATCCTCAATGAACATAGATGCAAAAATCCTCAACAAAATATTAACAAACTGGATTCAACGATACATTAAAAGGATTACACACCATGACCAAGTGGGATTCATCCCAGGGATACAAAGATGGTTCAACATCTGTAAATCAATCAACATAATACATCACATTAACACAGCATAAAAACCATATGATCCTCTCAATAGATGCAGATAAAGCATTTGACAAAATTTAATACCTTTTGTAGTTAAAAACTCTCAACAAAGCGGGTATAGAAGGACCCAAAGCTAGTGTCATATTCAATGGTGAAAAGGTGAAAGTTTTTTCTCTCAGATCAGAAACAAGACAATGATGCTCACTATTACCACTTCTATTCAATGTAATATTGCAAGTCCTAGCCACAATAATCAGAGAAAAAAGAAAAAAAGACATCCAAATTGGACAGGAAGAAATTTGCAGATGGCATGATACCATATAGAGAAAACTATAAATATGCCATCAAAAAAAAGAAAAGTATTAGAACAAATAAATAAATTTAGTGAAGTTGCAGGACACAGAATCAATACACAGAAATCTGTTGTGTTTCTATATAGCAATAACAAATGATCCAAAGGAGAAACTAAGAAAACAATCCCATTTATAATCATATCAAAAATCATGAAGTATTTACAAATAAATTTAACCAAAGAGGGGAAAAATCCTATACTCTGTAAAAGATATGACATTGAAGAAAGAAAATGAAGACGATACAAATAAATGGAGCATTTATCTTGCGCATGGATTGGAAGGATTAATACTGTTAAAATGTCCTTACTACCTAAAGCAATATACAGATTCAGTGTAATCTCTATTAAAACACCAATGGCATTCTTCTCAGAATTAAATACCAATGCCATTCTTCTCAGAATTAGAACAACTAACCCTAAAATTTATTTGGAACCACAAAAGACTCCAAATAGACAAAGAAATCTTGAAAGAACAAAATGGAAGATATCATGCTCCATGAGATCAAACTATACTACAAAACTACAATAATCAAAGCAATATGGTACTGGCATAATAACAGATATAAAAATCAATGAAATAGAATAGAGCCCCAAAATAAATCCTCGCTTATATGGTCAATCTATGACAAAGGAGGCAAGAATATACATTGGGGTAAAAACAGTTTCTTCAATGAGTGGTAATGGGAAAACTGGACAGATACATGCAAAAAAATGAAATGGGCCTACCTATTTACATCGTATACCAAAATGAACTCAAAATGGATTAAAGACTTAAATACAAGACCTGAACCCATACAATTCCTAGAAGAAAATATAGGTAATAAACTCTTTGACATCACTCTTAGTAGTATCTTTTTGGATATTTCTTTTTGGGCAAGGGCAACAAAAGAAAACCATCAAGTAAACAAAAAGACAATCTACTGAATGGAAAATTTATTTGCAAATGACTCAGCTGATGAAGGGTTAATATCCAAACTATATAAGGAACTCATACAACTCAACACCAAAAGAACAAACGATGTGATTAAAAAATGGATAGGGGATAAGAATAGACATTTTTCTAATGAGGGCATATAGATGGCCAAAAAGCATATGAAAAGAAGCTCAAAATCACTAATCAGGGAAATGAAAATTAAAATCACAATGAGATAACACCTCACATCTATCAGAATGGCTATCATCCATAAATCAACAAACTAAAAGTGCTGGTGAGGATGTGGAGAAAAGGGAACCCTCACACACTCTTTATAGAATTGTTAATTAGGGCAGCCACCACAGATAACAGAATGGAGGTTCCTGAAAAAATTAAAAATAGAGCTGCCATATGATACAGCGATTCCACTTGTGGGTATTTATTCAAAGAAAATAAAAACACTGATTCAAAACAATATATGTACCCTTATGTTCACTGCAGCATTACTAGTAATAGCCAAGATGGAAGCAACCTAGTTGTCCATAAATAGATGAATGGATAAAAAAGATGTAATATATATATATGCGTGTGTGAGTATGAGTGTGTGAGTGTATGTGTGTGTATGAGGTTGGTGCAAAAGTAATTGTGGTTTAAAAGGCTGAAAAATTACAAAAATTGCAATTAGTTTTGCACTAACCTCGTATATGTATATTTACACACACACACACACACACACACTGGACTATTATTCAGCTTAAAACAGTATGAAATATCACCATTTGCGACAACATGGATGGACCTAGAGGGTATTTTGCTAAGTGAAATAAGTCAGACAGAGACAAATACTGTATGACTTGATTTATATATGGAATCTAAAAAAATAAAAATAAAAGAATGAACAAGGCCAAAAAGAAACAGACCTATAGAGATATAGAGAACAAGCTGATGGTTGCCAAAGCGGAGGGAGGTGAGGGAAAGGGAAATTTAAAAAAACGCAAAGGGTCTCCATCCTGTGGGAAGAGAAGTTGCAAGCAGTACATGTATGCATGCTAGTAGTGAACCTTATTAATAAATCCATTTTATTACTAAATTCATTTCAAAATTTGTAATTGTTAATAATAATCATCATGCAACAACAACAAAAAACTAATGGCACGGAGAAAAAGATCTGGAGACAATATATTTTTAATGATTAAGTATAATAGAACACTATCCTGATTAGAAAAATAACATAAAATGTGGTATTTGGGTCCACTCAACGTTCCACTCACCAACACACATTATACATGTAGCTGGTCGACCCATATTAAAATTAAATGGACTTAAATTCACACATTTCAGGGTTTGTGCCTGGTCAGCCTTGGAGTGAGTCTATCAAAAATCTAGTGTTGGACCAAGAAGTGGCTTAGCAAAGAAGACATTCCTCAGGGAAGAGTGGGCTAGAGTAGACAAGTTAAACCTCAAAACAATGTTTTAGCTATCAGATTTGTGATTTCCAAGTTGAGAATATGGATCTATCACTCCAATTTCTCTTTGATCCAGATTGCTGCACCAGCCTCTCCTCTACTTTGGGTCTTAGTTATGGGTCTTAGGAAAAGAGAAATTACTTTCACTATAATCTCCCTAAAAATACTCAGGAGCATGAAGCATTCATGCTTAGGTGTTCTCTCCCCATATCAGAATGTAGTGTAAAAAGGGAAATTCTGACAGAAGTTCATGCAGGAAAACCAATCACATGAGCTGGTACATAGAGAAATACCTTGCACATATGGCACTTCCTAGTGGGACCGGCAGTGGTACAGGGCAGACAGGGGTCAAAACAGAGGGAGATTTACAAAAAAGAGGTGAAGGCCTTTTTTGTTTGTTTGTTTGTTTTAATCAAGACTACTGGGACATTTGTTGTGAATGCACATGAGGCAATTCTCAAAACTGCCAGATACTTGGGAGACACTGAAACACACCTTAACTAGAAGGGCAAAAGTCAGTAGAGCACCTTTTGCAAAAAGAAGTTTGGTTCTATTTTAATATTGTCTTCTAGAATGGTTCAGATTAAACAGTACAAAAAAATCTGGAATATGGAACTACTTTGGTACACCAATAATGCTCAAATGTCACCATGTCTCTCTGTGTGCTGCTAGGAGACTGTCAAATGGTAATATTTTAGTCTCTATCACAACCTCTAAAGCACAGTTCTACCTGGAGTCCAAGAAGCCTAAGAATCTGTTCAAGGAGGATCCCCGTGAGAACGATATTTGAGAATTTTAAAATGTCTTTCATGATTCTCTAATAAAAACTACTAATGAAAGTATATGAGTGCCCCACTTTTTAAAATTAAATTTATTGAGGTGACATTGGTTAATAAAATTATGCATGTTTCAAGAAACATTTCTATAAACATCATCTATATATCACATTGTGTGTTCACCACCCAGAGTCAGTTCTCCTCCCATCACCATATATTTAACCCTTTTATCCTCTTCTACCATCCTCCCTCCTCCCTTACCTCTGGTAACCACTAAACTGTTGTCTGTGTCTATGAGTTTTTGTTTGTCTTGTTTGCTTGTTGCTTTCAGTTTTATATCCCACATATGAGTTAAGTCACATGGTTCTCGACATTTTCTGTCTGACTTATTTCACTTAGCATGACAATCTCAAGATTCATCCACATTGACGCAATGGCAGTATTTCAACTTTTCAAATGGCCAAGTAATTGTGTATATGTACCACACCTTCTTTATCCAATCATCTATCAAAGAACATTTTGGTTGTTTCCATGTCTTGGCTACCAAGAATAATGCTGCCATGAACATATGAATACATATGTCTTTATGAATGTTTTACATACCCAGAAGAGGGATTGCTGGGTCACAATGAACATCGGGGTACATATATCTTTACAGATAAATGTTTTCAGATTGTTTGGGTAGATACCCAGAAAAGGGATTACTAGGTTGTATGGTAATTCTATTCTTAATTTTTTGATGAGCCTCCATACTGTTTGCCATAGTGGCTGCACCAATCTACATTCCAACCAGCAGTTTATGACGGCTCCATTTTCTCTGCAACCTCTCCAACACTTATTATTATTGTTTTGTTGATAATAGCCATTCTAACAGGTGTGAGGTGGTTATCTCAATGTGGTTTTGATATGCATAGCCCTAATAGCTAATGAAGTTGAGCACTTTTTCATATATCTGTTGGCCGTTTGTATGTCTTCTTGGGAGAAGTATCAGCTCGGGTCCTCTGCCCATGTTTTAATGGGATTGTTTTTTTGTTGTTGTTGAGTGGTACAAATACTATTTTGGATATTAGCCCTTTATCAGAGGTATTGTTTGCAAATATCTGCTCCCATTCAGTTGGCTGCTTCCCTTTTTTTGGTTGATGGTTTCTTTTTCTGTGCAGAAGTTTTTAGTTTGATATAGTCCCATTCTTTTATTTTTGCTTTTACTTCCCTTGCCTTTGAGATCAAATTTATACAATGCTCTTGAACCCAGGATTCACAAGTTTAGTACCTATTCATTCTTCTATGCAATTTACTGTTTCAGATCTTATGTGTAGGTCTTTGATCCATTTTGAGTTAATTTTGGTACATGGTGACAGATAGCAGTCTAGTTTTATTCTTTTTCACGTGGCTTTTCAATTTTCCCAGCACCATTTATCGGAGAGGCTTTCTTTTCTCCATTGTATGTTTTTGGCTCCTTTGTCAAAAATTATCTGCCCCTATACTAGGGATGCCAAAGAAATGTATACAAGTGGGCACTTTGTGCAACATTGCTCAAGCAGTAGTTCGCCATAATCAAGTGTCTGGATGCTGATGGTAACCACTTTGAGCACCTCTTGTGATTGCAGAAATCAAATGTGTCTTGTATTCATCTTTTGTTATTGGTACACAATGAGTATTACAATTTTAATAAGAGTTTTCCTTTCTTAAAATGTGTACACATTTTTTGGCACCTTCTGTATACGTATGTTTATTTCTGGGTTCTCAATTCTGTTCCATTGTTCCGTTCTGTGTATCTGTTTTTCTGCCAATACCATACTGTTTTGATTATTGTCGCCTTGTAGTATAGGTTCAGGTCAGAGAATGTGACACCTCCAGCCTTGTTCTTTTTTCTTAGGATTGCTTTGGCTCTTCAGGGTCTTCTGTGATTCTATACAAATCTGATGATTTTTTTGTTCTATTTCTTGAAAAAATGTCATTGGGATTTTGATGGGCATTGTATTAAATCTCTATATTGCACTGGGAAATATAGCCATTTTAATTATGTTGATTTTGCCAATCCGTGAACATGGAA
Source organism: Rhinolophus hipposideros (assembly GCF_964194185.1). NCBI lineage: Eukaryota > Metazoa > Chordata > Mammalia > Chiroptera > Rhinolophidae > Rhinolophus > Rhinolophus hipposideros. Next base: position 82,398,846 of record NC_138048.1, read on the forward strand.
TATCTTTCCATTTCTTTGTGTATTCTTCAATTTCTTTTATTAATGTCTTATAGTTTTCAGTGTACACGTCTTTCACATCCTTTGTTAAATTTATTCCTAGGTATTTTATTCTTTCTGTTGCAACTGCAAAATGAAGTGTTTTTTTCATTTCTTTTTGTGAAATTTCATTGTTAGTATAGAGGAATACAATGGACTTCTGTATGTTCATTTTGTATCCTACAACTGTATTTTACTTGTTCATTACTTCCAATAGTTTTTGGTGGAGTCTTTAGACTTTTCTACATAAAGAATTATGTCATCTACAAAAAGTGACAATTTAATTTCTTCATTCCTAATTTGGATGCCTTTTATTTCTTTCTCTTGCCTGATTGTTCTGGCTAGGACTTCCACTACTTGTTGAATAACAGTGGGACATCGCTGTCTCATTCCTGATTTTAGAGGAAAAAGTTTTTCTCCATTAAGTATGGTATTAGCTAAGGGTTTGTCGAATATGGCTTTTACTATGTTGAGGTACATTCCTTTTATACCTATTTTATTAAGTATTTTACTCATAAATGGATTTTGTATCTTGTCAAATACATTTTCTGCATCTATTGATATGACCATGGTTTTTCACCTTTATTTTGTTTATGTGGTATATCACATTGATCAATTTGAGTATGGTAAACCATCCTTGTGCCCGTGGAATGAATACCACTTGATCATGATGTATAATCTTTTTAATATATTTATTGTACTCGATTTGATAGTACGATTTTTGCATGTGTATTTATCATAGATACTGGTCTGTAGTTTTCTTGTTTATCCTTAACAGGTTTGGTATCAGTGTAACGTTGGTCTCATAAAATGAATTAGGAAGTATTGCCTCTTCTTTGATTTTTTTGGAAGAGTTTGAGGAGGATAGGTATTAAATCATCTTTGAATGTTTGGTAGAATTCCCTATTGAAGCCATTTGGTCCTGGACTTTTGCTTTTGGGAAGCTTTTGCATGATTGTTTCCATTTCCTTACTATTGATCAATCTATTCAGATTTTTCAGTTCTTCTTGATTCAGTCTAGGAAGGTTCTTATATATATGAACTTGTCCACTTCTTCTAGATTATTGAATTCGGTGGCATATAGTCCTTCATAGTATTCTTGGAGGATCCTTTGTATTTTAATGGTATCTGTCATAAGTTCTCCTCTTTCATTTCTGATTTTGTTTGTGTCTTTTCTCTTTCCTCTTAAGTGAGTCTAGCCAGGGGTTTGTCAATTTTATCAATCTTTTCAAAGAATGAGTTCTTTGTGGCATTAATTTTTTTCTACTGTGTTTTTTTGTTGTTGTTGTTCTCTATTTCATTTAATTCTGCTCTAATTTTTATTATTTCCTTTCTTCTGCTGACTTTGGGTTTCACTTGTGCTTCTTTTTCTAGTTCTTTAAGATGTGAGGTTGTTTATTTGGGATTTTTCTTGTTTCTTGAGATAGACCTGTGATAATATAAATTTCCCTTTTAATGCTGCTTTCGCTGCTTCTGGATAATTTTGATACTATGTATTTTTATTCTAATTTGTTTCTGTGTATTGTTTGATCTCTCCTTTTATTTCTTCTTTGACCCAGTCGCCCCTTAGTAGCATGTTGTTTAATCAAGTACTTGTGGTTGTTCCTGCTTCCTTATTGTAGTTGATACCCGATTTCAAATCTGTGGTTGGAGGATGTGCTTGGTATGATTTCAATCTTCTTAAATTTGCTGAGGCTGTTTTGTGTCCCAACACATGGTCTATCCTTGATAATGTTCCATGTGCACTAGTAAAGAATGCATAGTCTGGTGTTCTAGGATGAAAGGCTCAGAGTGCCCCACTTATTACCAAGCAATTCAATGTAATTTCAGTTTTCTGTTCATAATCAAGTTTGGTGTCATGTGATCCCCTAAAGTGCTGGTGTTTGCTTTTCATGTATCCTTAAGCATGTCTAAATGCAGCTAAGGACACCTGTCCAAAATGTCAAATGGCAACAATGACCTCACTTCCATTGTTGTATTCACATTAAATTTTCTGGCAGTTATAAAGACAAAATGATTCTTATTAAAGTTATAACTTGCAACTAAGGCATTTTCACAAAATACTAAGTCTTTAATTTCTCAAATTAAACACTAAATTGAGACACCGTCATTTTTTTATTAAGGTAAATCAAAGTACTATTTGAATTCATACTGGAAGTATTATTCTGAGCTAATAATAAAAAAGTCAGACACTTTACATCAAAAGCAGGCCAAACAATGTCATAATACTCTTCTACAATAGTGTGGGGTTCTGCAGTAGATTGAAAAAAAAAAAGTAGTGGAAGAAGTGAGGCATATCTCATGAAACAGCAGGGCAGTACAGATAAACCAAACTCAAAAATCCTGAGCTATAGTGTCCCTTTTTGTATCCATCATTTAAGCTGACGTTCTGCTAATCTCTGTATATACCAGCTTGCAATAATTGCCATATTGAGAATAGAAGTAAACTAGAATGTTTCGTTAAATTGATTTTTAAGTTTTTTTCAGCATTTCATTACTTTTGGTTGCATTATAAATGACTCTATCATCAAAACAATGACTCAGTGAATAAAATAAGCTTATTTATCAAAATATAAAAATTAAAATAATTACAATAACAAAAATCTCAAACTCCCTCATGAAATATATGAAACATAAAACATGCAGGTAAGTCTATTAATAAATAAAACATTGGAAATTCAATGTAAGTAAAACAATACTGTCTACATTAAATTAAGATTGTTAATACTAAATTGGTTAAATTCTATTTTCATTGATTTTGAAATTCTATTTTTAATTTGTAAATTTAATATCTAAATTTGAGAGATACGTAAATATTCAAAAAGTATGGGCTCTGGAGCTTAGATTACCTGGGCTTAAATTTCAGAATTAATATTAGCTGTGCAATCTTGAACAATTCATTTAGCCTGTCTGTGCCTCAGTTTCCTTATCTATAAAATGGATATAGTAATGGTACTGAAAAATCCCGCCATAATGTTGTAAGTGGGATTTTAAAAAATTATGAGCTCTGGAGCCAGACTGTTTAGGATTTATAGCTCAGTTTTCTGTCTCCTGGGGTGTACTATTGCAGGGTTTTATTGTCTACCTCATAGGATTATTGAAAAGATTAAATGAGTGTGTGTGTGTACATTATCTATGTTTATCAATCTATCTAAAGTGCCTCACACATAGCAAGAGTTTTAGTGCTACCTAATACTAGTATTGTTACTACAATTTCATTATTAATATTAGTATTATGGTTTTAGTTATATAGACACTATAACTGTAAAAAGTTTAAATCTAACTATAAGTGTATATATATGCACATATATATAAATACACACACACATATATGGCAACATTATGATATAGCATCAAAGACTAAAGGTGAGGGGGTAATAAGAATTTTTTCTCTTTGAAGAGAGTCAATATATGACTGAAATTTAAGAAACTATTTTAAACATTATATCTCCCCATTCTGTGTATCTTAAACTATTTCTGTTAACTATAATGGAAATGTTATTTCTGAAACTCTTAAGAGCAATGGCAATCTAGCAGCACAGCAAGGCTCACTAATTTTTTGCTGGCCTACCATCACCTTAAATCATCTTTGTCTATTTATAAAACACTGTAGCAACTATACATGCCCACAGCATGGCAGCTACTAGTCTGGCAACTGCTTGTCATCAGCCAAATCAAATGTAGTCTTATTTCTGCTGATTAAATTTAAATGTTAGATCAGTGACTGAAGTAAAAACAACAATGAACATTTTTTTCATTTTTCAATTATGTAGCACAAATTACTCAGAATAGAACCACGACCTTTCGTACAACAGCTATGGTACCTTTTCATACCATTAAATGACAATTATCCATAGTTTCGAGGCTTATTTGTCAAGAGATTTTTTTTTCCTTATACTTTTATGGTTTCATGAAAACTTTAAAAGCTTTTTGGGAAAAAATTCTATTTAAATCAAAACGTATCAGTTTATTTTTTGAAACATGAGAGTGAACGTTCATTTGTATTATAGTTTGGCTTAGATGTGTTTTTTTTCTATCAAAGAATAATAGGCATCTTAGTTTCTTTGGGAATGAACTGGCATATAAATACACCATACACTAATGGTACACATTCTCTGTTATTATGTCAGGACATGGTATCATTCTCTTTTGCTGGGATACCTGACTAAATTACTTCATTTGTTTTTACCATACAGGTGGTTAGTTTTATTCTTGTACAGACTCATGAGAAAATTTTTCATAGGTGAGCTTTCCTAAAAATGTTTGATTAGTGCTTTATGCTCCATCCTGGATAGTGGATACAATTTGGATAATAGCCAATAGATGGCACTGTTCTCACTAGGTAGCAAACACCTCATAAAGGTCTCATTAACAGGCACAAATTATTAAGACCAAATATCTGCTCAAATCAGTGAGTCTGATTTTTTTGTGATGGGGGAACATCTATTAATAATATTAAATATTAACAAATTTACATAGTAGTTACAGAATATGGACACCAATTTAAGGCAAATCATTTACTTATTCACCTAAAAATATTTATTGAGTACCTACTATCACTAGGCCCTAGAGATAGAAAAGTAAGATTATTTCCTGGTCTCAGATAATCATACAATAATGTGATTGGTAAAAGTATTAATGGAGATATGCACAGATAAGCACCAGGACTCACTCTGGGAATGAAATGGATCAGTGAAAGATTTTTGCAAAATTATGCCTAAGCTGGTCACAAAGGATTTGGGGGAGGGGGTGGAGGGGTGTTTGTTAGCACATCATACTTTAAACAAAGGGAAAAGCAACTGCAAGAACAAGAAGGTAAGAAATGGTATAATAGTATAATGCAGAAAGAACGAATCAGAACTTGGCAAGGTACAAACCTGGAAGAGATCTTAGCATTCAGAAGGTCTGCTATCTTAAGAAATTTGGACTTCAACTTTTGACACGATTGGGATCCATTAAGGGAGTGATGAGGAGTGTCATGATCAGCTCTGTATTTTGGAAAGATCACTGCAGGAGCTATATGAGCATAAACTTGAGTAGGATAAGAGTGGAGGTGGGAATCCAACACAGTGGCTGTCGTGGTAGTGCAGGCAGCAGGCTGCGAGGCCTTCACCAGACAAGTGGCGATGAGGAGCAGAGAGTAGGACACAGTTTTGAGAAATACTTAAGGGATAACTGTTAGCAGGAAATGGTGCTTAATGGATGTGGGAGATGAGGAAGCAGGGATCAAGGATGACAATCAAGACAATGTATTTCTTTTTTTTTTTTTTAAGACAATGTATTTCATAGGTCCTTCTGAAATGCCTCAGATAGTGTTTTTACTGATCCATCATCCTCTTAGTTGCTTTTAATACAAAGTATGAGTTGCTGTCCTGCTGTTATCCATCCAACCTTTACTTTTTGATAGTATCCCGTATTTTACCTTCAAACCACTCATCAGAATTGATACGAATTAACACAAAATATGCTTACTACGTATTTGTCTGTCTGTCTCTCCTATTTATTAAATTATACTACATGAGGAGTGGGTCATCTCTTCTGATCTACATGACTGTTTCGTACCTAGCACCTAGTAGGCTACATAGTTGATGCTCAACAAATGCATGTTGAAGAAACACATATTTCTGAAGTTTTTAGCTATGCTCACATTCTGCCTGGCTGATTATTTTCCATCAGGATCAAATACTACTTTAGGCCACATTCACATTCAGTAAAGCATACCCACAAGAGATGCTGCCTATCCATTAAGTACTTCAGCTTTTTTCAGTGAAAGCTTTTCTCATCTGGGCAGGACAAGTTAGAAGCTATTTTCCAGTGTCACTGGTGTTCTCCGCTCAGGTCAGCTTTCTCCATCAGGGACAACAATTAAAATACCACTCTAAAAAAACAAGGAGTTTCTGCCTTCACTTTCTGATCTTGCCAGGGTTTTTACCAGGTCTCACCTCCTCTCCTTCTTTCATGGATATTAATTTATACAAATGATGTAATCTTCTCAAGATATCAATTGTCTATAGTTTAACTGTCTCTTAAAGAAAAACGTATCCCCACTTTAACACTGTAAAATAATATTTACAGCATGTGTGTGGAGAGGGAAGGGAGTATAGAGTGCTCATTTTTTAAAACATACCCAGGTTTTCCAATGACTTCTTCTAAGTCAGTTTCCTCGGAATTAAAAACAAACAAACAAACAAACAAAAAAACCTGAATGTACACTAAAGGAAATAAACAGATTTACTTTAATAAACTCAAACATAAAAATCTGAATTTAAAAATTAGACCTTCCATTCAGAATAAATATTTATGTAAAGAATAAATTGTTCTGGAGCATTTAAAATATCCATCCAACAGATTTTAAAAATTTTTCAGCACACAATTTGCCCAATACATGTTCAAAATGTAAGGTAGTATCATGAATGGAAAAATGGATCTAACTTGAATGGATCTAACTTATCATCTAACATGGCAGGTAAGATACGCATATCATAACTATAATAAAGTATTCAAAGTATTAATACTATTAGACAGGTATCATAAATTGGTACAGTAGTTCAGTATAAAAGATTAATTTGGAGTAGATATATGCAAATGACTTTCTAAAGGAAACAGAATTTAAGCTGGTCTTTAAAGAGAAAGAGGTAGTATGTAGTCATATCAAAATATAACTTATAAGAATATATTTAAAAATTTTTTTTATTCATTTGATTTATATTTTAAAAAGCGTTCACCCATTTCTCCCACTTTCCAGCCCCCACCCCCTGTCTCTTACAACCACCTACCTGTTCTCTGTTATCTATGATTTTGGTTGTTTTTTTTGTTTTTTAAGATTCTACATATAAAAGAGATTCATACAGTATTTGTCTTTTTCTGTCTCACTTATTTCATTAGCATAATGCCCATGAGGGATATATAAGTATATTTTTGAACAAAAATACTGCAAAAATGAGATCCCCAATACAAACTCCCAAGCATCAGAAAACATGTGGAAAAGCTAATTAAATTTAATGTTAATCACCACATCAAAAAAAGAAAAACAAACAAAATACATCAAGTCAAAACAGTCACAATGCCATAACTGGAAATATAGTTAAAAATGCTTTTTGGTTACCTACTTAGTAAGATAACATATGTTCTGAACTGGATTAAACTCTTGTCTCTAAATGATTCCAAAGCATTACTGCCTGTAAATAAAAAACTGTGAATAAATCTGAAAAAGCAAGAACTTTTATTTTAATAAATGCCACTTTGTCATTGTAGAGTTTATTCTAGAAATATATATTTATACAGAATTTTTGATAATAAGCATTTTATAAATCATAATAGAGGTAGATTGAATAAAAGAGAAAAAAAGAATAAAATATATTGGAATAGCATTAAAACCAGATGTTAAGAGAGAAGTCAGTGAAAACAGTTGCCATATAAGATGAACACCATGTATCTGGGGGTAACAATTTATTAGACAACATTTTAGCAGTTATCTTTTAAGAGACTTCATAATTTTTTCACTATGTTACTTTATATAACATTC